>NC_088392.1:15022500-15668750 GCF_037993035.2 Macaca fascicularis
AAAAAAGTATCATTTGCCTATTTCTGTTTTTTTGTTTTTTGTTTTGTTTTGTTTTTTTTTAGGGAGACAAATATGGCGTTGAGAATATAAAGCCAAAAGCCAAAAAATGTCTCCCCATTAAGGCAGAAAATGCACTATCCTCATAAGCTTTTCAGTCTTTCTAACTGTCCCTTGTGTAAGAGGAGTGTCTGTTATGCAATAAAAAAAATACTTTTGATAGTCAAATTTAAGAAAATACTATAGATAGTAAAATAAATGTGAAATAAATATATACATATATACAAATTTATCAAATTTTTAAATAGTTCACACAACTAGAACAGTGTCCACTGACTTTGTGCAATGAACTGTTAAAATGAATGCATACATTTAAAAATATATATCTATAAAGTTTTGATATTCCAGAGGGCATTTAAGAAACATCCAATGTTCATCTAATTATTGTACCTGAGAGCCACCAGAATGGTAACTCTTATTAGAGCACATTAACTGCAGCCTGTGCAGAGAACACAATCTCCCCAAATCCAGATACCCTATCCAAGGATCAAAAATAAATTTATTCCACTTAGAAACCATCCTAGAGGGCCAGTTGTTCTAGACTTTGACTTATAAAGAACAAGTAACTTGGGATCATTCCTTGGTGTTTCAATATAGGTACTTTAATTAAGTTGAAAGTTTATTGTAGACAGGTCTGACTAACCCACCATGAAAGGCATGCTTCCTATAGTTTAGAAAGGCAGGGAGGTGCTGAAATTTTGATCTGGGCATGGTATACTAGTGTAGAGATTAGTCCAGTAATGAGATGAGAATCATGAAGAGTGGTCTTCAGTAGGAATAGTTGACAGAATGGGAAGGGGCAAAGTCATGTAGCTTCTTCCTTCAACTAGTGGCAAACCAGTCTCCCGGGGATGGGGAGGGATGGTTTAGAGTTCTGGTCAGGTGGCTGAGACAAGCATGTGAAGCCTGTGGCCATAGAACAGTTCCAGTTTCACCCACTCTTCTCAAGAGAATGAATTATCTCTTAAAGACAATGACATAAACACTTTGGCTCCAGATAATATATTTTTTAGATGCAATAGAGCAAAATTATACCATTTAGGCTACTTTATGTTTTGAGTGGATGTGGTAACATTGTTTCAGAGAGTGACAATACATTCAACTTCTAAAAACCTAAAGAGCAAATGAGCTTCTGAAATTCAATACTTGAGGAGTTAGTTACCAGTAAAGACTGTTGGTGTCTGCATCGGATAAAGATTCAAATTCTGGGCCAGTCACGTCTTAACTATCTAATCTTGAACAAGTTCAATTCTAAGAAGTTCCAGAAATAAAGCCTTAAGTCTCTCATCTATAAAACAAAGATGGTAATAATGGCACCTACTTCATAGGATTAAATGAGCAAATCATGAGATGCCAAAAATAGTGCCTGGCAATCAAAAATGTGTTTTTAAACAGCTCTTGGGATTATTATCATATTTTTAGTTTGAAACTGGCTATGTTAAAATTAGTTTATGGGTTGATGTTAGTTTTCACTGGAATGTTATCTATGTTCAAATGTTTTAGACAACTCTTACACCAAGTGAAAGCATTTTGATAGTTGTAGTTGGTTCCAGAGAACCATATGGTCATAAATCAAAAAATCAAGATGAATACAAAGGCGCCAAAGTACTATATATAACTCTTTATTTCTTAAAGGCACGCCTTCTGTAATTTTTAGAAATCAAACACAAATATCAGAACTGGAGAAATTTATTTTAGTTCACTAGGTGTTTACTGATGAGGAACAAAGCACACAGTCTGGACTAGGGATAAGATCACAGGATTCACTGTCCTACGAGCTCCACCACTTGCTGTATGACCTTGGATCGCTCTGGGATTTTATTTTCCACATTTGCAAAATGAAGCAGCTGAACTCAACTATCTTATAAAGTCTATTATTTTTTCAGGTCCTACTTTTCTACTTTTTGACAATTATGTAAAACTGATTTTGTTAGCTCTTTTAAAGCTGTGATAAAATACATGTTGTTAATAATAAAAGATAATGGGGGCTGGGCGCTGTGGCTCATGCCTATAATCCCAGCAGTTTGGGAGGCCGAGGTGGGAAAATCATGAGGTCAGGAGATTGAGATCATCCTGGCTAACATGGTGAAACCCTGTCTCTACTAAAAATTAAAAAAAAAAAAAATATATATATATATATATATATATATATATTAGCCGGGCATGGTTCCACACACCTGTAATCCCAGCTACTCAGGGGCGCCCAAGAATCGCTTAAACCCATGAGGTGGAGGTTGCAGGGAGCCACTGCACTCCAGCCTGGGTGACAGAGAGAGATCCCGTCTCAAAAAAAAAATAATAATAAGATAATGGGCAGAATGTAAAAGAAACATTTGACTTGCTTATAAAATGCAACATTCACTTTAAGAAGAGGTGTTTAATGTACTCTTCTTGCTCTTGAAGATTATTTCTCTTCCATTCAACAAGACTGGGGATTTATCAAACTAGCTAGAACATATAAAAGAAGGGATTTACAGAACATGGCATGGGTGACATTAAAGTCATTGAAATAATGTCTGTGAAGGGAAAATGCTTGATAATTGTGCAACTCATTTTAATCAAGGGCTTTTAAAAGCAGCTAGTACAAACATAAACCTTGATGAAGAAGGAGACCCACCCTATCGTTGTATCTGTAGCACCTAAGACTGAAGTAGGCATATAATTGACATTCGGAAACTATGCAATGCTCATTTTCATTATGATCAACCTCATTTTTTAATATGAAAAGTTAACCATATAACAAGTCAAGATACAAATTCCTTGGTAAGTCAACCATGTTTATAAGTCACAATCACTTTCAAGAAAATTTCATTATATTTCTCTGTAGTATTTGAAGTATTTGCCAACCTCCTGAGCTAAATTGTCTTTACCCTGATCCAAATTCTACCATAGTGCACAAGGATATTTAACTGGCATTGTGTATATTATTAGAGGATGAAATTTTCTTTTTTGAGATAAATGTACCTGTCATACCCTTTGTGGAGTGCACTTCGAAAATCAGAAAATAGTGTGTGAACCATTGTGATCTGAAGTGATGATGTTTTGTAATGTGTTCCCCAGTATTTTTGGCAGTAACCAACTCTGCCAGGAACATATGTCCTCTATAGCAGCGGAAGAGTCGCACGGCCTCAGGTCAGGTGTCACCTTTCCTTATCAGTCTTTCACGAATGTTTGCCTTCCTTTTCAATCAAATCTCATTTTCAAGAGAAAGGCGAGTATAGCAGTTCAACTGATTTCATTCTGTCCTGAGCTGGGTATCATGAGAGAAATAAGGGCTCTGAAGCATTATTTTAAAAAGCCTATAGTTCTTTGTGGTTGTCAACCAGAAGTAACCCAAACTTAAACTTGAGAATTTTGTCATATATTATATAACCTCTTTATAAGGCTTTTTATATTCTCACAAATATCAACATGTAGAAAGCCACCACAATAACTTTTATTATATTTAAATGAACTTGAGTACAGAGTAACAAATTGTTGACTTTTCACAATGGATTTTATATTGTCTCACAAATCTGTGCCCTAAAGCAAAAACATTGCATCCCTCTTTAGAAGTCTATGTGGTTTATCTTCTCTCTTTCTTCTACCTCCTTTCCCATCTGAGTTTCATATACAGGAGTTAAAAACAAGATTCACATCAGAAAAAAATGAGTACTCTGCATCCATGCATGTGGTTTGGAGAGTTGACCTCGTCACTATCACTAGTCCTTTTTAAAAGTGCAGGAAAGAATATAAAATATGTATGGGTATACAGTTGAAAGAATGTCCACAGATCTGTATCAACTTTTGGACAGTCATAATATGGAACAAGATGGAACATTTCTGAAGAGAAAAACAAGAAGAACAGGTTATATCTGAGGAGAGAATGGCACAGAGGTAAATCACAGATGTCTGAGGGAGTAGTACGCTACTTGATAAATGATTAATCTGAAAAAGAAAAAAAAATCTGATGAAGATTTAAAATGATTTCATTTACTCTGATATTTTAAGGCTAAAACTTATATTTTAAAAAACAATTTATAATATTTTCCCATGTTTTACAAACTGAAATACATGAAAATCACAAGTAGTACTGTGATGAGTATAACAGACCTTAATCATCAGAATATAAAATGAAACACTGAAAAATATATTTTGAACAAACTGAAGCAAAAAGAAAAAAGAAGAGGTAAAAATCCCTTAGGCAGTATTTACTAAATCAACATTCATTTGATATTAAATCGCTTGATCATGCTACCATTTTGTTCCAATTATTTTTGTTAAACTAAGTGGCAGTGTATTAGTTTCAAGTCGACTGTTTATTATCCATTTAACTTTAACAGCTAATGTTATTTTACCAAAACAAATTCATTACTATAAAGTTTTCTTGGAATTTCTACTTCACTTGACATCTCTAGGAAACCACTTTTAACAGGTCAAGTGACTATTGTGCTCTTAATCAAATGGTGTTTTCATACTTATAAACAATGACTAAAGGTCCTTCTATGCAAAAAAAAAAAAAAAAAAAATACTGTTATGCATTAGCATATCAATTACTACTCAGCAAAACTGCAAGTCTTCCAGAACCTGTTCCATTTAAAGTCAGCATGCTAAAAACATAACAAGTATACATCATATTCAGCCATTGCACATTAACATATCACCACAAGAGTAGTTTTAAAAACATGTCTAATTGCCAATTAATTCATATGTTCTAGACTGCTTTTTAAAAAAGTGCACAGTGCTGTATGCTTTCTAGAAATAACATGTAATATAATATCTAACTATTAGTTATACTAAAGGAAATATAGGATTCTTTTTGGTTTTGTGGCACTCAAAGTTGAACTGGAATGTTTGTTGCAGTCCAATATAATTAAGCAATGACTTATCACAATTAAAGACCACAGTCCACCAAAGTTTCTCTAAATTCGAGGCAAGGAGCAGCTGCTCATGCTCTCTGCTGTCTGGAGTCTGCCTCAGATTCAGGTCTTCTGAAACTGTTTTGAAATATACTTAATATATACCACACTAACACACAGCTTACTGTCAATTGGTAACGCTGATTTAAAGAAGTTATGCCTCTCTTTTAAAAACTGGTATAGTTTATGACTAGATGGAGCATGGCAGTCCGAAAATAAATTCAATTATTTGCATTTTCTAGAAAAACAACTGTAGGAATGACATTTGAGGACTGTCAGTGTACTTAATAGAATAATCTACAAGAATCAAAAAATCCATAATGGTTGACTGACAAACACCTCCAGAATCTAACTGATATTCCCTGAGACATTTTGTTGGCTGACCTCTGAAACATAATAGTACAAGAAATCACAGTCGGAATAATAGCAACAAAATATAAAAAATCTTGTTGACCTATTGGGAGTAAACTATCATTTCCAAGACTGCTTTAAGGATGAACTACATTTAGACAGCAGCATGTTTTTAATGAATCTCTAAGTAAGGTGAAAGATGCACATGTTTAAACGTGGAAATGACAGCATTCCACAGCAAGGGAACTATGCAAGATATTACCAGTGTTTTAAGACCAACCTTCTATTTACTAGTGTGTTTGTTTGTTTGTTTGTTTTGTGTAGTCTGGGAGAAGAACTCTGTTTCTTTTTAGGAATTCCTTGGGTAATCAATGGTTTTATTTAAATTCAATGAAGAGATTGCTTCCTGATTCATCCACTGTCTTCTCTGAAGACTTTCATTTGCTCATGTCCCCAGTACAGCTTCCACCTGTTACCACTGACGTCCTCCCTGTGATTTATCCCAGTCCACAAAGTTAGAGTAGTCTACTTTGTGTAAAGGGTAGTACTTATCCGTTGTTGCTTTTGCCTATTTTTAATGTAGAACCGCTTAATACATTTTTGGGAATGCCAAAGGGGGAAAATATGTTCTAATTCCCTCTCATTCATGACTGAGCAGATGTCAGAATACAACACTAGAGAGAAAATAGTCCGGGACAGAGTGTTTTCAGAGCTGAAGCCACACTTTATTTGGAACCACAACACTACCAGCCACACTATTCAGGACAGTGTCTAAGACATAAATAAAGAGGAGATTATTTCAATACTGAAGAATGTAATAGTTTGGTTTTCATTAGGGTTCATGTTAGAGGAAAAACATTTTAAAATCCTCAAATTCTGCTGCTCCTTAAGTTTGAAGATTCCCAAAGTGGTGGAACCACAGATTGATGACATGTTTGAACTGCAATAGATGTTAAAAAAAACAAAGTAGCCCTTTCTTTACTTTGAATACAATGGAAATCTACAGATTCCCAGTGAAATGCCCAAGGTCACACAGCTAGGTACTGATCCAATAGCCATTGCATAACTGGATGTAATGAGTGTTTTCAAGTATTTGTTAAAAATTGCTCATTCTGCTAATGAGTGCTTTTGCAATGTGTGATCTTTGAAACCATCTTTCCTAAAAGCCAAACAAAGTAGATTTGATTGTACTTAAATTTTTATATGACCATAAGTTTTAATTTTCTAAGGAGGTAATGGTAACCATAATTATCATACAGAAGGGCGGAGAATGCAGACTAAGAAGAAAGGGTGAAGGAACCTATTGTCTAGGGCTGTATGTTTCTATCTTACAAAAAAATGAAGTGTGAGCTGTATCCAAATTTAAAATTGCTTTTTCCCTTCTAAACAACTCTGGAATCCAAAAATAACTTCCTACTACATTATGACACAAGGTAGCTAACTATTTCCACTGAAATTTAAACAACAGCCTAGCGAACATTTTAGAAATAGGGTACCAACTCAGGACAGTATGTTAGGACAGAAAAATATATATATGGGGCCATTTTGTTTGGCAAAATAAGTATCATTCCAATTGTACCCTTTCAGTTGGTGATATAAGTCCTATATTTTGAGATGACTGCTTGCTCCTGATATTCCCATTATAATCATCCTAAACTTAATGTTGCTATCTTCAGTTTCCAGTACAGTCATATATGAACATTAATTTGTTTCATCTGAATGCCATTTAAAGTTTAACATTACATTCAATAATTTTAATTTTGATGAAAGAGCCCTCTCTTTTCTACTTAAAAGGTATAATTTTTTACATTTTAATTAGTGAGGCTGGGGACTCTCTGTGATATGTGACTTCTCACGTAAAGAAACTGTGATCAAATCCATTAGCTCCCCGGGCCAGATAACATTACAACTACAGACCACAACCTCCTACTGTTAACTGGCCTAAATATGCAGGCAGGGGCCCTGGAAATGAATCACATAGCCTGTAGTGTGCATCTGGTTATCAAACATAGAAAGAAAACTTCTCAAAGTGGATTACAGACTCAATTTCAACCAAGCACAACCTCTGCCATGGGTGAAAGGAATTTTTAAAAAGGGGAAACGAGTTTATAATTAACTAGAAGAAGCCTTTGTAAATTAAAAAGTAAACAAAGTAACAAGGCACAATCTTTCTGAATGATTTATGTAATAACAAAACGGTAAAATTATATCCAGAGAGTTTTTTTATAATTTATTCTTACAAGAAATCTTAGCTGTATCAACTTTAATGTTTAATTTACCCTTGTATTTACCTTGCGCCACGTGTGATTTATGTGACTTCAACAAAAGTCATCAGGTTTCAATAAACACTTTGCAAAATAGCAGAAAAGAGATTCTACCCGAATGAAAATCTATACTATAATCTGAAATGAAGATATGGACAGATGTCTGCATATTCACTTGCACTGGTAATTTTATCTGTGAGACTCGCAGAATAACAAGGGGGAAGTGCTTGCAGGGGTATCTTTCTGCAGAACCAGCAAATCCCCAGAGGAGGCACTCGTGTATTGCTGGTTACAGCTAGATCCTCTCTGCTTGTCAGACGCTGGGGAGATGGTCACACACAAGACTCTGATCACATGTCTTCTTTCCTTGTCCTCAGCTCCCCTTTATCACCCCACCAAGTAGCATCTGATTCCTTCATCCAAGGAAGAAAAAGCTTCCATCTCAATCCCTTTGCAATCAACTAATGCATGTTAGTTATTTTAGAAGTTCCTGAAACTTCCAATTTAAGCTAAGGCTATGAAGCCTTCCAATCAAGTTAAAGACATTTGTGTGTGTGTAAAAGAGAGAGAACCGTGATGTGATACAAGCTATCAAAGCAATAAATGTAAAACCTTATAAAACCCAGGAAGATTGGAATCATTCAGCAATAAATATCCACAGCACAGAACAATTTGTGAGTTTAGTATTTTATAAAGTATTTCCGAAAGATCCGACAAAAAAAAGTATTTGCTCAACACAAAAATGTATTCACTTCCTCATATCAGTACACACTCTGAGGAGTTTATATCAGCTTTGCCACCAAAAAAGCAAAATGCTGAATAACAGGGAAACCAGTAAAGAAACAGTGCCCAAGGCGAGACAGTCATTTGATTTTTAGGCCAAGGAAGGCTGAACAGTGGCCAACTCCGCGTGCTCTCCACCCTCTCTTCTTCATTGGACACTAAACACTAGAGTCAATTCAAGGGTAAATTGCAGTAATATAGATGCTTTACAATTATCCTTTTATAAGAAAGGAAAAAGCTCTGTGCTATTAAATCAATAAAAGAAGACTTAAGAAGAGTTGTGAGTCTGTCAAGTGATTGTTAACACAATTCTAATGACCTCTTGCAGCCCTTAATTACAATAATATCTCACGTTGTAAATGCACAATGCCCTTTTATTAAAGCTGCAAACCTTAATAGCTTTTAGCAGGGTGATGGTCTGTGCCACTAAGTATTGTTTTCTTTATTTTTCTTTCCTCAGACAGACTCGGCTAGCTTTCCCAGATAAGACTATTAACGTTGGATGTTACCTAATTGCTCTGCTGCCCCACTCCATATTAAACACTAACACAGAAGCAAGACTTTCACAAAGTTGCCAGTCTTCCTACCTGCCTCAATTCTTTTGCATTTTAATTCATACTGTTCCAAATAGCCTTAAAAAGAAAGAAAAGGATTCTTCATGCATTTCCCCTTGACATATAGTAACAAGAAAATATCTTAGGTAAATCAAACTCTAACTAGTTCGTTAGGAAAGAAGTAATTCTTGGTGAGTTACTGAAAGCTTCAAATGTAATTTTTTTTTTCTTAGCTCTTTTCTCCCCTAACAATTTGCCTTTATTAAGACACTCTTAAAACTATTTAGATATTGTGTCTATGCAAACTTCCTTTAGCAAAAGACTGCTACTGCTCCTAAACTCTTAAAATACACATATTTTGTGTGAGGTGTTACCTGCTTTTAAAAATACATACCATACTTGTCACTTGGCAAGGGCCATATATTAACAAGTCACTTACATTTTTCGTGGTTTTTTTTTTTTTTTTTGGTATAAAGTTCTGTTTATCTACTTCTCTATGAAAAATGATCTGAACACCTGTCTGGTAGTTACAGAAATTACGAGGACAAGTCTTACATAAAGGTCTCACTTAATAAACGATCTAGTAGAGGCAAGATATTTATTGCAAAGCAAAAGATGTTATAAGTACATTCCTAGTTCAGTTTACAGATCTCCAAAGCCTTGATACACCCAATCCTTGATGGTTTCTCAACAGCTTGCCATTTGCCCAGTGCTGGGTGAACTCATTGCCAATCTTTACTCACCTGAACTATGACATTTAAGAAATCCGTAGGGTTAGCGATCTAAAACGTGAAGTGGTACAGAACAACGGGTCTTTTCTCATTAATCCACACTGGAAGGTTGAATACCAGCAACTAGCAGTGTACCATGCGCACCCATGAAGAAGTCCACCATGCCTTCAGAGAAGCAGGGCGCCCTTTTCCCAGCGCACACTTAAGGTACTGCCAGGCGAAGGGGACGCAGGATGCAGATGAACCAGATCAGCAGAATACTAATTACAGAGGAAAAAAGCAAGGCACCCCGAAGTGAGCTCCACCTTCACGAAAGGTAAAAGGTGTCTAGAGCGGATGGTTCAAAGGACTCCTGCCCACAGCGGCGCATACCCCCTTCCAGCCTCAGACCTCTGCAGAACCCGGCGGCACAGCCGGCGCGGAGTTGTGCCCCCATCAGTCCGAGGTCGAGGGAGGAGCCTGCTTGTGTTCCTCTTTGAGGAGAGTGCTCCAGCCTGCCCATGTTTGCCGCTGCACCTGGAGAGTGCCGGGATTTGCTCTTACCCTCAACTACTACTCCTCGTGTCGCACCTGGTGTCTGTCAACACCCGCTTTCCGGGCCAAACGCCCCCGGCTCCGTCCACAAGCCTGTCTTGCCTTGCAGAGCCACGTCTCACGGCAACACGCAGTAACTTGGGGACGCCAAGGGAAACTCCGGCACGGACATCCCCGCCCGCTCTCCGCTCACTGATTAGTCCTGCTTCCAAAGGCGCACAGCAAGGGCGCACATCTGCCCAGCGGCGCCTCCCCAGCCCCGCGCAGCCAGGCACACTCACCTGGGGCCTCGCTGCCCTCCCCGCGGCGTCAGACGCCAGGGACCCGGGCGTGTGCATCCGAAAGGACGTGCGCTCCGCTGCCGGGCTCCCGCGGGCTCTTGGGGACCCAGTGCGCGCAGCTCCGCGCGCGGGGCAGACTGGAGGCACCGGCTCGACACCCGCTCGGGCCCGCCCGGCACGGGCTCCTCCTCCAATCACAGCCCACTCCGCGGCGCGCGGGGACCCTGCCCCGGCCTCGGGCGCCCGGGGCCCGCTGTCTCCGCTCGCTGAAAGGGGCCCCTCCGCCTCGCCCGGGCGGCTGAGACGCAAGGTCCGGAGCCAGCGGGAGCGCGCGGCCGGAGAGAGGGCGAGAGGGCGCGCGGGAGAGCAGCAGAGAGCGCGCTGGAGCCGGGGCCGAAGAGGGAGGAGAAGAGGGCGACGGTGGTGGGCGGCGGGCGCCCGCTGTCAGTGCCGTCGGAGGCCGGCCCGGGGAACCACTGAGACTTGCGCGCCTCCCAGAGACCCGGTTGGGGCTACTGGAAATGAACGCGAAGACGGAGCCGCTCGGCCGCCACGCGCGCACACACACACGCGCGCACCCTCGCGCACCCTCCTCCACCTCCCGCCTGACAGATCTGTACAGATGGATTCCTTCGCAGGAAAATAAAGAAGAGGGGTGAAAGTAGGAGGGGCTGCAGCCCATCCATCTCTCCGCGAGGCATTTGCATCTGAAAGCACGGAGCTGGAGGAGAGTTTTGAGGGTATTTTCAAGCTGCCCCCCTAACACCCACCTTAGCCTGTCGTGAAAGCCGTGATCAATTGAGCTCCTGAGGCAGGAAGGCAAAGTCATAAAACTAATCAGAACTTACAGTTTTCTTGCTTGATAGTTTTGCCCTTTCAATCTCCTCGGACTGCCCTAGTTCTATTTTTTTTTTTTTTTTTTTTCTTGCAGACAATTTTCTCTCCAGCTGGGCTCTCTAATGCAAAACTTCCAAAGTGTATGATTTACTCGCAGGGCGGGGCAGAGGACCCTTGCAAGGTGTGGAAGGAAGGAAAAAAGGAAGGAAGGGGATCTGGTCTTTTCTTTAGAGCACGGTGCAGTCCCTGGAGTTGAGCTCGCTTTGTTTTCCCCTGCTCTGGTGCTCGTTTTAATCTGATGACTGGGTGTTCTGTCATAGGGGTGAGGAGGGGGAAGAGATCATTTCCAACTACGTTCGTTTCATTTTTCTCACTCTACCAATGGAAAGTGTCCTCTCTCTGTTACGCACTTACTCTTACTTAACCTTAGCAGTAATTCTTCGAATACCAGTTACATGGGCTTGTACTTGTCCGTGCTATTATCTCTGATTTCTTGTGCAGTCAAGCACACTTTTCTGTCCCCAGTCCAGCCTCTCCTGGTCATTTAACTGGCACCATGCCTCCCCCAGCTCGCCCTTTCAATTTAGTCAATGTTTAAAACCAAATTCTATGCTAATAATTCTAACAGCAATTTTGGACTCCTATTAAGTTCCAGATACCATCCTATGTTGTTTACTTAACATTATGCATTTTAAAAGTTCTGACTACAACCCCAAAACTCCCCAGATCCAGGGCTGCTTGGATGACCATTTCATGGTCCATTTCCACTCAGCTGTCAGCCATCACCCAAATTCAAGATGCTTAGAAAAGACCTCTGTATCTTTTCTTAGATATTAGCTTGAATTTTCCCTGTATGTTCTTTTCTGTCAGGGGCACTATCGTTCACCTGGTACCCAGATATCAAACCTTGGCTTCATCTTTGAGCTCTTTGAAATACTTTTCTGTGTTAAAATGCTCAATTATTCTGGCTCATGTAGTACAATCTTTAGATCAACTTTAGATTTTTCTGGTAACGTTACATATATTTGCCTTGTTTTGCCTATGAACTGACTTCTGGGATGAGACTTTTTCTTATAACTGTTCTGAACTAAAAGCTTCAGGAGGGCAGTAATTAATATTCAATATCAGCAAGACACAGCACATGTTGGCCCATAGTAAGCATTTCTTGAATAAAGAAGTGTTTGTATCCCATCTAGCATTTATCACAAATCTGACCATGTCAAGCTATTTTTAAACTGCTCATGGATTGCCTGGGTTGTTTATCTATAGGAGGTCATGTTGTGATTGGGAATCAGAAACTGCGCTGTCTTCATCTACTGGCTTGTTTTGATCAAAGGACATTGCATAGAAAAGGAAAATATATTGAGGCCCTTTAAGAAAAATGTATTTTTCCTCAAGTTTTCATATTTTTTCTCTTCTTACAACTACACATAAATATTGATTCCAAATGCATGCTTTCTTCTTAAACCATTCTACGTGCCTTCCTTTTTTAACAAATTTCCTCAAACAATAACCTCTACAGAATCCAAAACAGGTGAAGTAATTTCACTTAACCAAAATTCTAGCCCTGGTTCCCACATTAACAGCTGTTGGTCTTAGAGGGAGGCCTAGATTCTTCTTGACCGAAAGGCACAACCTAGAGCAAGGGTAAGAACTGGGAATAATACAGACAGTAACCAAGGGACGCCTTTTATCTAAGGAGGCTGGGGATGGGTCTTTCTGAGGAGATGGCACATAGACTGAGACGTAATGATGACAATGAGTCAGCGTTGTACAGCTCTGAGGGAAGAATGATCTAGGCAGAATAAACAAGGGGAATGTCTGTGGCAGGAAGGGGTTGGATGTGTGTACTGCAGACGGGGAGGAGAATGGCGATGGATTATGTTGTAGTAATGGACATGGAATAGATCTTTCTAGGTCTTCCAGCCTCTGAAAGATGTTTCTATTTTATTCTGAGGAGGAAGCCCAGCATCGAGAACAGCAAATAAGAGTTCACCGGGCTTAAGCTGTTGTCAAATTTAGGGTCAACACATGTTCTATTAGGTCCTTTCTCCTCTCCTTTCTTTTTCTCACAATTTCCGGTTTGATTAGAAGACCCGGTTTTCTGAGAAACACACACACAAAAAACAAACAACAACAACAAAAAACTGTAGTAGATGAATCCCAAGGCACTGCCAACCAAGGCACTGCCAGTTGTTTAAGATTCCTTGAACTGCAAATGCAAGCCATAATGTCTTACTTACAAAATTTCATGTTTTCTTATACATTTCAAATGTATGTTATAATATTTCTATCCTTACGTGTGTATCTATTTTCAAATTCCCTCAGTTGAAGGCTTTATGTCTTTAGTGTTGTATATAGCATTATTTGAATAAATGTCCCCTTTTCTACCCTACTTTAAAAAGTCCTCTTTTTAATTTATTTTCACTGTCTTGATTAAATTGAGAAAAGTTACCTGCACTGAAACTATATTTTGGAGAAGGAGGAATCAGTAAAATGTAGGAGAATTCTGTCATGGTTTCTGTTGGTATGAAAAGTATATTCTTAGATGCTTTATCACACAAAGTAGATACGATGCAAGCAAGTACTTTCTTATGAGATTACTGATCAGATTTTATTCATATTCATAACATTATGATCTTACTCTAAAGCCAAAGACATAGGCCTGGTATCTGGTAGCTAAGAAGAGAAGAGATGTAATCCTTGAGAACTAAGTAGTTCTAAACATTCTGGAGAACCCCAGGTAGGAAAACAGAGATGTGGCAGAAGGTAGGAGGCTCTCCCCATAAGGCCTCAAAAGGTCGCAAAACGTGGGGCCACTTATGGTTTCTTGTGAATGTTTCTCCTACTTTAACTGAGAATAATAATGAAAATCTGTATTTAATGCTTAACATTTTTTCTGAGGGTATCTGTGTCCTTCAATTTAGTTCATCTAATTAGATATGATTCCTTCTTCTAGAAAGTAAGGACTTCTAGCACAAGGTAGCCATTTAGTGCATATTTACTGAACCCCTGCTATGTGATTCCTCAACTAGGGCATGGGAACACAAAGATGAATAAGATTTAGTTCTTCAGGAACTTCTCAATCTACTGTGAAAATAAAGAGGTGTATACATCTCCACACACCACGTGATGAGGTGGGCACAAAATGTCACGCATGGGAGTACAACAAAGGAGCCATATGATGAAAAACCTTGAATGAAGGAAAAATGTTTGGAATGTGCTGCGAGGACAAAGAGACTCTATTGAGGAGTGTTATGAAGAACAATGGTGATCACATTTGCATTAGAAGATACACCCTAGCCCCTAAGAAATGTTTAGGAAGTTGTTTTAGAAATCCAGTTGCTGAGAAAAACCTTGGCCTGGACTCTAGTTGTGGCCCTGGTATTATATGAAAGTTTCTTGGATATAGTCAGAAAATATAAATAGATGTAAAGATGTTTTGACTAGAGTTATCACTAATGGAGCATAAATAATCACTAAAAGAAGAAAGATGTTGGTACCTAAGATTGGCATCACGGAGGGAACCCCCAAACAGCATCACTCATGACCATGCCACTTCATAGAGTAACTAAACTAGAAAAATCCAAAATCTGAGGTAATACAACCATTTTGCTTCTTAGGATACACTCAAGGTCTCCTCTTTCATTATCCAAAAAATTCAGTTTTGCACAAAAATGAATACTTACTTGGAGAATATACCACTCAGTTAAAGAACTCTAAAATATTCATAGAATAATGGAGCTGCTTAGGCACCACAGAAATATTTAGAAAATGCAAAGATGGCCGGGTGCAGTGGCTCAGGCCACTTTGGGAGGCCGAGGTGGGCAGATCACAAGGTCAGGAGTTTGAGACCAGCCTGGCCAGCATAGTGAAACCCCATCTCTACTAAAAATACAAATGTTAGCCAGGTGTGGTAGCACGTGCCTGTAGTCCCAGCTACTCAGGAGGCTGAGGCAGGAGAATCCCTTGCACCTGAGAGGCAGAGGTTGCAGTGAGCCGAGACCATGCCATTGCACTCCAGCCTGGGTGACAGAGTGAGGCTCCATCTAAAAAAAAAAAAGGCAAAGATGTTTGATGGGATCTAAGGAATTTCACTGTGTAATCTGGCAGAAGGTAAGTGCAAATCCTCATGGAAGAATTCTGTGGAGCTTTCAGCCCGTGCTACCAGAGATAGTGCTTCAGCTGGGAGTTTGTAGGTAACTTATTCCTTCCCTGAACCACTTAGAAAAATCCTTCAGAAAAGAAATGGAATGAAAGGACACCTAGTGGGGTTGGAAAGCAAGGGTAGAAGTCCATTTTAGCCCCGTACTCAGCAAACGAAGTTGTTCCTATTATTATTCCATTCTCCTACAGATACTTAGGGCTTCTTTTCAGGCGTGGGAAAATCTGTGATGGTTGGGTCATTGGTTAACATCTTAAGGTAGGAGTTTAATTTTTCCACTACATGTCAGATTTCAATATTTTCTTTCTGAAGAACAAACTCAAACAGATAAACGTGTGATTTCAATATGGTGTCAAATGTGAAAGCAGGAGAACACTTACTTATTAAAATAGCATATGATACCACTGATGTGTGGTTGTATCTCTGGATTCAGAATAGTTGGGACAAAAATTATTTTTAAAAAGCAGCTCAGCTGGGAAAACTGAGGCAGGAGAATGGTGTGAACCCGGGAGGCGGAGCTTGCAGTGAGCGGAGATCGTGCCATTGCACTCCAGCCTGGGCAACACAGTGAGACTCCATCTCAAAAAAAAAAAAAAAAAGAAAAGAAAAAAAGCAGCTCAAATCAAAATGGTCAGAAATAATACAGCTAGGGCAACACTGTCTCTTGAATTATAGTTGTTCCGTAAAAGCCTTCTAAAACCTCGAGAGAGAGAAAAAAAATAATGCAAATTTCTGCTAAGCGTTTCTCTTTCACTTTGTCGTAAGCCATAGAATCTTTTTTAAAAAGTAGATTTTTTGCAACATCTCAATTCATTTAACAAATATGTCTTAAGTATGTGCTGTGTAGCAGGTTCTATGCCAAAACTTGAGAGATCTACCGAGGAAAGTAAGACCAAGACCCCAAGCAGGTACAGGCACGAATGTAACTAAAATACATAAAAGTGAAAGATTAGGCTAAACTCAGTAAGCAAATAGCAAGCAGTAGGGTATGGAATTTGAAGGAGGAAGATAGCACTTGCTATTGCAGAGTACTAAAACCATTAACCAATGTGACATTTCATTTGAGGCTTGAAACATGAGTTGGATACAGACAGGAAGGGACAGCAGAAAATTGAAAGAATGTTCAGAGAACTTTAATCTTCCAGAAGCATGAGGAATTAATGTAATTTTTTAAAGCTAAAATGAGGTATATATAATTCTCTACTCACCTAAACAGAAAGAGAGCTTCCTAAGCGTGCACTCACTCGGTTCACCTGTGTTTGTACTTGGAGTACTGTTTCCCCCCTCCACTCCATGCCCACTGCTTTTTTCTCAGAAGAACTAACCTGATTGCTCCCCACATGTAGATCCAGAGAGCTGGTTTGCCCTGGGTTCTGCAGGTTTTATAGCTGGTGCCACTCAATTTTATTTAGTGCTCTCCTAACACACATAAAATGTGCATGTAGAAATGACCCTACTTCCAGCTGATGCATTGAGCCGAGTACAACTCCCTGGTGTATGTGACTTTGAGGCTAAACTCATATTCAAAAGGAAAATTCAGAAGGGGAAAAAATATAAGAAGAAAACTACATACCTGAGAAAGAAAGATTAGATAAAATAAGCCAGTTTATTCAAAGGTGAACTTTTAGGAAGAGAAGGATGTTTAATAAAATATTGAAATACTGCCACCCTAGAAGATACTTGTGGCGAAGAGCAGTAATCCTTTTATGAACTTGAACTACTTTGTGCACAAAGGTGAATTCTGAGGCAGTCATTATCTTTGTGAACTGCAAGTGTCTCCACTTTCCACTTTTAGGTCTGAATGATTAAAAAGGGTTGTAGCAAGCATCTCCTTCACTCTATCCTTATCTAGCAACATGATTACTCTAAATTCAGAATTGAGGGAGGGCTCCAGCCTATAAAAGATTAAATAAAACACTAATTCATTCAGAGCGATGTTGTATATTAGAACCAACATAAACAAATAGATCTAAGAAACGAAATAAACGCAGTATTTTCTAGCCTATTTGTGTATTTATGTGAGAATAAGTTTTGATGGAAATGAACAATCATTATGCCACATTTATTTATTTAGGGCTTTTTATTTAACATTTAACACTGGCAGAAAAATGTTATACTTACAGTACGTAATGTAACAATTTACTTCCAAATATAGTTATGAGTACAAATAATGGTCTAAAAGGGTTAATGAGCCTCGTTAAGCAACTGAATTACCAGAGGTAGCCACCGAAGATAATTGAGCTCCATACCATATGAATGAAATGGCCTATATAAGACATCTTTGAAGACGCGCATATTTCTTTTTATTTTATCAGTGACAAAAGTGAAGTTTACAAAAGTAAAGGAATTAAAGGAATTGATCTATGACCTCATGGCAAACTTCATGTATGGATATAAGAATCTAAACCCAGTAATGAAGCCTGGTTGATCCACACAGCAATATTCAAAGCAAGATTCCTAAAGATCCTAGATATTCAGACCATTATTATTTGATATTTTGTATTTCAAATACCAAATAGGACTTTTGTTCACATTCCCTAGCTTTTCTAAGCAATGAAATAAGAGCTTGGTTGTAGCCTTTCTTGTTTTGAATTATTTGTTATAGCTTGTACTATAGTGAATTTACAATTGTAAAAATTGAATGTATGTTTATAAATAATTTTATAAATTTTTTATAAATTATTTATTAAAAACTAAGTATTTTAATAAATAATTTATTTAAAAATTATAAATGTTTTTATAAATAATTCTGTAGATGTGGCTCTCAATCACACCTTGAAATTTCATTTAAATACTAATATAAGTCATAATTCATATTTTTATTTTGAGACGGAGTCTTGCTGTATCTCCCATCATGCAGTGGCGTGATCTCGGCTCACTGCAACCTCTGCCTCCTGGGTTCAAGCAGTTCTCTGCCTCAGCCTCCCGAGTAGCTGGGATTACAGGCACCCACCACCACGCCTGGCTAATTTTTGTATTTTTAGTAGAGATGGAGTTTCACCATCTTGACTAGGCTGGTCTTGAACTCCTGACCTCATGATATACCTGCCTTGGCCTCCCAAAGTGCTGGGATTACAGGCGTGAGCCACCGCGCCCGGCCAAGATGTCTTTCTTAATCCCCAAAAGACTGTTCATTAATTGACCTTGAAATTTGTCTAGCGTGAGTCCCATGTTTGAATGAATTCAAAAAAATGTAAGGCAAATAATATTTAGGTGTTATAGTTTGATTTAATCAAGATGTGGCAGCTAACAGTTCTGATTTCACCCAACCTGCAGATAAACTTTGGCCCACACAGTGCTTTTTTTTTTTTTTTTAAGAGTTTTAAGTGTCTTGTAGGGTTTGTCATTGAAAGATGATGCACGCAACACTCTATTTTTTACTTCTGTTAAACTCAGTGAAAATCTGACCATATCTGGTTTTTCATTTTGATAATATCATCTGTGATTGAACTTCAGGATTGTCTATTTCTTTGAAATGGGCCATGTATACTCCAGTTCACCATAGTCAACTTACCCCTTAATTTAGCCGTCGGGCTTCTGTAGGCATGTGAGTCTAGAATTACTAGTATAATATCAAAGGTAAGATATACAAGCAGGCAGACGTCAAAGCCTAAAGTGGTTTTTATTTTTGTCATTTAACCATTAGACGTAATTAGATCTTATCATCCTTGTGTATGACAGTTGTGTGCAGTGTGTATTTGATGTGAATGGAAACCTCAGTACTAGCCCATTTGCATTATTACATACCTGGAAACCTTGAGTACCGTCCACTAGGTCATGTCTACCTTACTGTTTATGAGTTTGAAAATTACTTTTGACCAATTTTATTTTTTCCATTTTAAGTAAAATGGAATGCTTTCAAAGGTTTCCAGGCTTGGCAAATCTGTTGTTTTCTTGGCAAAGCCTGGAAAACTTTGAAAGCATTTAGATAACTTTAGTAGAAGCAAGAAAAGCAAAATATGAATCATCCCATTCAGTAAAGACTAGTTATGAAACTCTCTTAAGTAATTCTAATATCCTCTCTCCTAGTAGTAAGATGGTCTAGATGTTAATGAATGCCACCCAGTTTGTAAAAATTCTTTTCTTTAAAAAATGCAACTGTTTTGCTTATTCCAAGAATATTTTCCACATTTATAGTACATAATCTTGTATTTCTCCATTTCTACTTCTTATACTGACCTTGTTTTGCTATTTTTACTTTTCGTATAAAAATTTTTTAAAAATTGATAATTACTGAAAAGAGTCATAAGAAGCACAAATTTTTAATGGCACATATTTAAATAGCACTGAAAGCATAATAATGCATTTAAACAAAAAAATTTAACTTTTTCAGGCATTAACATTTTAATTATGAAATAAAATACACTCACTTTTGTAAGTTTAAAGGGCATTTTAAATAATACTTTAAAACATCATGTATTAATAAACTATATTGGTAAAATAACTTGAGCATCAAAAGATCCATTACATATTTTTTAATAGACGTATAAATTTAGATATTTTCATCTAATCTCTATGTCCTTATTATAATAGGACAAGGCTCATCAGTATTAAAAGCATATACGAATCTATTATTATCTTGATAAGCATAAACTATATCTTTAGATGTTGTCTTTAAATATATTTTCAAAATTATGTGAATAACTCCAAAAACATATATAATTAATAAAATAATAACTCCAAAAACATATATTATTAATAAAAATACCAATAATACCAAAAATATCATCCCAGTACTTTGGGAGGCAGAAGTAGGTGGATCCCTTGAGCCCAGGAGTTCAAGACCCACCTGGGCAACATAGAGGAACCTTATCTCTACAAAGAATAAGAAAATTAGCCTGGCATGGTGGTTCACATCTGTAGTCACAGCTACTCTGGAGGCTGAGGTGGGAGAACTGCTTGAGTCCAGGAGGTGGAGGTTGTAGTGAGGTGTAGTGAGTGCTACTGCGCTCCAGCCTGGGTGACAGAGTGAGACCCCCCCCCGTCTCTCTCTTTCTCTGTCTCTCTCTTTCTCTGTCTCTCTCTCTATATATATATGTGTGTGTGTATATATATATCTCTATATATATGTGTAAATATATATATATATTTTATATATAAAAGGAAATGAGAAGCGTATGAAACAAATACAAAACAATAGAAATACCTAGAATATATATGTATGATATATATACATATATAACTCTATTTTTGTTTTACAAAACAGAAGCCAGCAGGTGATATATATACACATCAGCTGCATCTGCATCCTCATTGATGTGAAAGTACGTGATGGTTGGAATGAACAAAATTGCTCATCTTGCAAATAAAAGCAGGTAACTTTTTCTCTATAAATTATCCCAAGTTAATGTTTACTGTAACCCATCATTAGATAAGCAGGGTAAAATGAACAGGTCACATTGAAGGGAAAAATAATCAGTGTGAAATATTCATTTTCACAAAAAAGAACCTTCCTATTGCTCCCAAACTGTAGGAAAAAGTATAAAACTAACTTAGTAAGAAAGGCCAAAAGTAACAGACATGATAAAACGTACAGCATAAATTTCTTCACATTTCTGATTAACCGAGCTTAAAGTTCAGATATCACTGGGAATGAAAACGAAGAGTTTGAAATGTAACTTTTCTATATTTCTTTAAGGGCTTTAAGCACTAATTGGGGAAAAAAATATATATATATATATATTTTTATATATTTATTTATATATATATAAATAATATAAATATTATAAATAAATATTTTTCTGGCAGTTTCATCAGGAAGTAGAGGAAAATAAACTTTCTTTATACTCGTTCTGACAGAAACCACAAAAGATTCAAGTGGGTCTGAGGCAACATGGCCATACTCCCTTCAGTTGAGATCTTTTATTTTACCCTTTTCAACAGGACGTGAGTCCCCTTTTGAAAAGTTATTGTGCTCAACCAAGACCCTTGTGAAAGGCAACAGATGTTGCTAAGATTATACCAGCCTGTCTGCTATCTTGTTTCATTTTTAAAGAAAGAAGAGAGAGAGAGAGAGAGAGAGAGAGAGAGAGAGAGAGAGAGAGAGGGAGAGAAAGAAAAGAGAACAAGTCTTGCTCTAAATCATTGGACCATTTTGCACTTCAGCAAATCTGTTTGCACATGCTCTGCTGGCCTGGCAGAAAGGTTGGAGCCTTTTACATTCAGCTTGAGGTCAGTCCTAATGTGATGTTCAGTGGTCCTCACGCCTTTCCCATGAAGCCGCTGCCTCTGATTGCCAGAACAAATTGAGGTGATTCAAGCCACCAGCCGGGCCTAAGTATAACTTCCATTCACTGAGAAGGGAGGAAAAAGCTCAGCGCAGACCAACTGGGGTTGCCCACAATAAACCATAGGATTAGATTTGATACACTTGATATTAAGACATGGTCATATTGAAAAGTAGGCCGTAATGTCATAAGAAAACTACAAGACAGTTACATGAATGATAGTAAGGAAAAACAGTACTTGGGTGTTCATTAAGTTACACTTAATTACCAAATGCCCTGTAAGTTTTGCCTCTTCCTAACATCTGAGGAATTCTCTTTGGCACTTAGATACATCATAAACATTTTAGGTGCACCTGGTACATACAGAAAAGGTGGCTGAAAACATAAAGGAGAAACCTTTCATTAAATAAGAGGTGATTTTAAGCAAAGTGATGATCAGGCAGCATTTGTTAGTTTGTCTTCCAATTTAAGCATAGAATTAGATGAGCAGTTTCAAACTAAAAGCTAGATTTATACCAAAATGAAGTAGTAAAAGAAAGTGTCCAAAGGGTAACAAATGAGTTAGGTAAAAAGCAACATAAATAGATTTTAGTGACATTATCATCTTAGGTTAGAAATCGTTAGACAAAGAAATTTTAAATGTGCATACTTCAAATTTGTTATGTTTACTTTTGAAATAAAATGTGCCTAATCCATTAATTGACATAAGAACATCAGGTAAACATTATCTAAAAATAGATGAGCTTCTTTTTATTTGATGGAATTATAATCATTTAATCATTAGCATCAATCCTACATATTCCAGTTCCTAGCATTTATTACAATGTTAAGGTTCAAGAAAATTATTCCCTGAGACCAGGGTAATTCCAGATCTCCCATTCACAGGCGGTGATGAGATTTTCATGTGTGAAAATTTTGCTTCAGAATATCTTTTCTTTGTATCCCCACTAGAACTGTCAGATATTGAGGATAGAAAACATTCTTTGTCCATGTTAGTAGAGCTTAGTAGAGGCTCTTATATAGCATATGCATTTAGTCAATGAATGAATTATATTTACATGTTAATGTAAATGAGATTAATGTAATAACAATGCAAAAATAAAGAAACGCAAATATGTGAAAGCTACTGTATTTTTTTTAGCTGTCATTAAGCACATAGCATATTTTTGGATCAAGTTATTCACCTCCTAAATTATAAAGGGGGAATTATTCTGGCAATGAAAAGCCCGTTGGCCTTTGCTTTACTGAGTGAAAGCTGACATTTAAGTGAATTCTATGGTCATTTAAATAGAGATTGACTCCACTGTTTCTGAAAGGATGATCTAAATTCTACATAGTATTTAAAATGGAAATCTTTCTTCCATGTGGCCTCTGTAATTTGTTCCTATGCGTAGCTCTTTTCATGATTGGCAATTTAAATATTTTTCAACTCGCTTGTTTCCTAATATATCTTAAAATGATTCTATGCCAAGAAATCCTGTTCCTAAAGTCAAGAATTCACATGGATTTTGGAATTTAGCCACAGATTCATTTGAAGTACATTAGATACAAATAGAATTATCTCTTCAAGATATACACATTATTAATAATGAAGACAAGGAATGGTATCTGTTTTGGAAGTTAGTTATCCTGCTGATATGGGTGCTAATAGCTC
This sequence comes from Macaca fascicularis, assembly GCF_037993035.2. Taxonomy (NCBI): domain Eukaryota; kingdom Metazoa; phylum Chordata; class Mammalia; order Primates; family Cercopithecidae; genus Macaca; species Macaca fascicularis. The sequence continues at coordinate 15,045,837 of NC_088392.1, forward strand.
CATATCAAATATAATTTCAGTGTATTCATCCATTAGGGTCCAGAGTGTGTGTGATAACACAATGAAATTTACAGTGAAATTAACAGCAAGGAATTTATTTCATGACAATAAATTTTCAGGAAAAATAAACAAAGACATTTGACATAAGTGAAATGGAGCCAATTATATACTTTGATAAACATAGTTTTTTTTTTTAAATAATGCACCTTTCAAACTACTGAGGGGAATATGAAATACAAGTAGAACAGTTTTTCTAAAAACAGTTGACCTGTAGCTAGTAAAACAAGATAGAACAATATATTAAACACTCAAATGTGTTTTTTTCAGAAAAACATTCAAGTATGAACAATAATTTTTCACCTGTGTAACTCTAGGCAACAGGATATGAATACGAGAAAATGATCCTGAAAATAATTAGACACTCACATGAGGAAGAGTAGCATCTGCAGTTACAGTACACTAGCTAGGACAGAATTACACCAGCTATCAATCTTCATGCTTCAGGGCAGAAGCTGCTCACCAGATGGGTCAGGAAGATATTCCCCCCTATGGTATAGTATTGTGAAATTAAGTGTATTATGGGAGGTTTATTTCTCTTAGTGAAACATCTGGCATTGGCCACCGGACGAGATCGACCCTCTGTCTGTTCCAGAATGATAACTCCAATTTTTGCTCACAAAACGATTGTGTATACCAATTGAAGTCACACAACCCTTATGACCAACCCTTCAATTCTTAAATACTTTTGCATTTTCATTAAACTTCTAAAAGAAAAATAGAAGATTATTTAGAAATAGTTTTCAATTATTACTGGAATTTCATCTGTCTTTATAAAATAAATAATCATAATAAAGGTAAAGAGGAAAAATATCCACTATGCTTATGTGGCCAGGACTGGCAGCTGTCCGTCAATATTGGTCTCTCTCTTCTTTGTGGGCATTTGAATAAAGTACATTTTCCAGCCTTTCTGGAGCTGGGCATGGTTACGAGCCCAAATTTTTCTTAAAGGAATGTGAGTGATGTAGTGTGTGCACTAAAGAGAAATATCTGCCTCTTCTGTTCATCCCCCTTCCCAGGCCTTTCTTGTCTGAAAGGACCATGCACAGAGCAGCAGTGGATACTGCATAGTAAACATGACAGAGCCATTGTCAACTTAGGTCACTGGATGATTTTGTTGCTGGTGACCTGCTTATCTTCCCTGAAACAATCACCTGAGAGACAAATAGCCTATCTTTTTAGTTCACTGCCTTTGGTTTGTCTCCATTATCAGAGTTTGCCTACTGTAATGCATCAACAATTTTCACATTCACATGTTTGTTTTCACCATCATAGGAATTCAGAATCTCTAAACAACTACAGACAAACTATAAGGGCAATTGTTCATTTGTTAAATGTAATGTTTAAAAATGTATTAAATACATAAAATACATTTAAATATCGAAAGCTTTTTATGTATCATCCAGTACTCATTAGTATTATTTAATGATGTACTTGAAGGCTGATAAACCATAATTAGGTAGCTGTTCTCCTAGTGTTACATATTTGGTTTCATTCCAAAATGTGAGGACTCTGGAGACGGATTTCTTGAGTTAGAATTCTGACTGTACTACCTACTGGCAGTATGATTTTGTGTAAGTCATGTAGCTTCTATTTTCTAATCTATAAAATGGAAATGATAATAATGTCTAACTTTTTGGTTCATTTAAACTAGTAGATGAGAAATCATGTACATAGAATTCAGAAGGGTCCCTACTATTTTGTGAGCACTCAGTAAATGCTAGAGATTTAAGATTAGTATCCTGAAATTTTGCTCTTACACTTTGAAATTTATATCTTCATACACAAAATTGTTCTCCCTTATAATAATTTTCTTAAAAGTGGCTAATACCTTATCATTAGCCTGAAGATGTTTGAATAAAAGTGTTTAGGAGGATGTATTGCTAGATTTTCATGCTATGAGAACTGTAATACAATTTCTATCGCTTCACTGAGAATGAATTCCACATACATACATTTTCTACTCATCTAGACATTCATTTGAAAATTAACTATTTCTTCCTGCCCTATTTCTGAATGTATTATGTTTTTGTCTAATTTCCATGAGCACATTATATGTAACAGCGTCATATGGCAAATAGTAATTAAACCATAGTAACACAAGTTTTTGTTTCCTCCTCAATTTGTTTTTAGTATTTTCTTTTTAAAATTCTTATCCCTCTTAGTTGATACTTCTAAACAGAGGTACCCCAAATCTCATTACTCCACTGTCTAGGATTGAGTTTTTTTTCTAAGTCAGTAAGATTGGAAAGCCTTTTATGTTAGAGAAGCTGTAGTATCTATATTACAAGTCAAGGTGATGTGTATGCAACTTACTTCTTGGCCAGGATCTCTATGACTTGCATTGTTGTAATCACTTATGCTGGAATTTCTTTCTTTGGATTAGATCTTAATATATTTTATGCAACCATTGATATTGTAACTGAAAGCAGTCTAAAACAAGGAGCTGATTTTAAGCAATAGGAATTTGCTGTTGAGTTTAGAATTGTTTTTCTATATTTATTCACTAACCGGTATGTTTTAATTTTAAGAAGTCTGAAATATACTATTTAATTTCTCATGATTTATAGCAGCTGTCTCCTTTTGTAAAGTGTGCTCAGAGGAATCTTTTTCAGTAAATAAAATCTGCACCCAGACATCTCACTTTGTATACCATGGAGACTTTAGTAGGACTCTTCTCAGTGATAAACTGCCACACAGAATAATCAGGAGAGAAAGAGAAATCCAGTAAAGAAATAAATCTGTAGAAAGCAACAACCCTAATGATCTATCTATCTATCTATCTATCTATCTATCTATCATTATATAAAATATCTATTTTCCCCTGGATTGGAGCCCTGTGTGTAAGCCTTGGTGAGACTCAAAATTCGAATATTCCTTTTTTTTTTTTTTTTTTTTGAGACGGAGTCTCACTCTGTCGCCCAGACTGGAGTACAGTGGTGCGATCTCGGCTCACTGCAGCCTCCGCCTCCAGGGTTCAAGCAATTCTCCTGCTTCAGCCTCCCGAGTAGCTGGGATTACAAGGGTCTGTCACCATGCCCGGCTAATTTTTTTTTTTTCTTTAGTAGAGACAGGGTTTCACCGGGTTAGCCAGCCTGGTCTCCATCTCCTTACCTGGTGATTCATCTGCCTCGGGCTCCGAAAGTGCTAGGATTACAGGTGTGAGCCAACGCGCCCAACTTATTTCTGCTCTTTTCAGAAGCTCATGGGCCACCAGTAGGGGTCTTCACTGCACAAGGGCAGAAATATGTAAAAATTTTGGAAGAGCTTAAACAACTTTTTTTTTAAATAAGACTATCGTTAAAAAATTGGATGAATGAAAGAAAATCCAAACAATACTGAAAATGAAAAATAAAAAGGTTTTCTCAGATAAGGCACAGCAAATACAGACTAACCAAGCTGGGACCACCAGTCCTGGATTTCATCTAGAAGAGAAGTGTGTGCTATGGCATCCCATGAGAGTGACCCCCAGGGAGTTACCATGAAGCTCTGAAAGAGGTCTACACTTAGCTGTCAGAAGAGAAGCTATAGCTTGAGGCATTACTGGTTCATAAGATTCACAAAAGAATGATCATAAATGTTTCCAGTTCAATGTCAAGGTTGGTCCAACAGCCTGAGTTATAAGTAGGATGATTATATACCTTGGTTTCTTTAGGAAAGTCCTTGTTTAAAATTCCTGTTTTCAAATTTGGTGAGTGCTCCATTTCACTCTAATGTAAGCTGAGATTGAACTCTGAATTATATTTGCACCCTGGCTCTATGACAGTACTGCGTCAAACATGCTACCTTGTATTTTATTGCATGCTGATGTTCACTCTGTCAGTAGGGGCAATTACTGCAATGCAATTTATAAAGCTGCAATCAATGAGATGTTGGAAGTCTTAAGAGAAGACATTCTATCCATCTCCAAGGAGCTTCATAGGGCAACCGCTTCAAATTCATCACGGTTCAAAGATTGGCTCTAAATCTAGGAGGCTTAGAAAACTGATTTATCAACATATCAGAAGTAATCCCACTCAAAAAGAATGATGCATAGCAGTTTTTCAATTTATAATGAGCAATCTAATTGGAGAGGCAACCAGACATTCCACCTGCAGGTGTATCACATGGGAAGCCACACAGTAATCGGGCTATTACATGGTGAGCATGAAATCACAATGAGGACTTTTAACTACGTGATTTAAAAGTGTGAAGGCATCAAGCTAAAATAGGCTCATGTATGTCTACTCAAATAGCTTATAATTTACTAGTATGTTTCCATTTTTTACTACCCACCTTCTCTGATCAACACTTTATTTATCTAGATACATTGCTAAGATTTTTTGGTTTGTTTCCTTGTTTTTTGCTTTTTCTTTTCTCCAAGCCTTATCTTATCTGGGAGCTATTGTCTTTGCTCATTACTTCACTTGATCTCTAATTCAATCCATCAAGTGACATAGGGGCTCTGTCTGATTCTGAAATCTTTCTTTCTCCACTACCCTACACCCAGAGCAGTGCCAGAATCCTTAGCAGAAACATATCCCAATGGTTTTGAGATTGAGAGATGGAGAATAATGTCTTGTTTAAAAGCCCAACAATTATAGTCACTTATTTTTATAGCATATTAGAATTAGGCTGTCACATCGAAACAGCCTTAGAGTCTGCGTGAAGAGCACATGAAATGCTTTTGTCAAACAACAGCAAAAACAATAAGAAAAATAAAATATTAGCATTTAGTGAAAGACCTTATGAACGATTGTCATCCTCAAAGCGTGTAAGAGCAAGTTGCTTCTGAAAATTGATTTAGGGCATGCATATGCATATAAATGTCTTCTTCAACATCAATTTACTCTTTTGCATGGTATCATATCAAGTCGTATTCTAACACACATTAAGTAGGGTAAACAGCTGTTTTTAACTACCAAATGATGTACACAACACATTTTTTAAATTGTAGCATTCGTTTAAGAATTTTTTATTTGTATCTGCTGATGAAGTTTATTTATAACATTGAAGCTTCTTTGATTCAATTACCTATTCTTTAAAACATGGTAGAACCTCTTTTATGCTTTGAATGACTTTTTAAACCAGCCATGTAGTGTCATGAAGACAGCTGTTACTCACAAGTGAGTACTGATTTTGAGAAGTTGCTTTGCTTTTGTTGTTGATACCACCTTCATTGAGAGAAAAGTTTGTTATAGGGACACTCAGCTTGTTCCAAACCACATTCATTATCCTCTCTCTAAATATTGTACGTGTATGTGAAAAGTCAATATGCGGAAACACTAGATTGCAACAGAAAAAAAGAGGTTTAATTGTAGGGCCACTAAATGAGACGAGATGAGAGAAAACCTCAAATTAATCTCTCCAGGGAATGTGGGACTAGGGGTTTAAGGGTTTTGGAGTGGCCAAAATGTAGAGATTATTGATTGATCGAAGAGTGCAGGGTGACGTTATGGAACAAAAAGATAAAGAAACTGTATTTTCATGCTGATTTGGTTCCTCTGATGGGTCTTTAAACTGATTGGTTTCAGCCATTCCACTGGAATTCAGGATCTGCTTACATATTCTTAAAACAAAAGCCTTATGTTTCTAACATCAGAAATTTTATCTATAGTAACAATGGGGTGCAAGTGGTCAGTATCTAATGCTTTGTGACTTTTGGTTAGGAGGCAGTGGGTGAAAGCACTGCCTGATTAATGCTTAATTACAACTATATTTCCATCAGAATTCTTATTAACTCTGTGAGGACAGCTTCAATATTTAGTCTGCCAGAGTGACTTCTCTCCTTCAGTTACAGCCATCTTCCTCTCCTTGATATTTCTCACTCTCTACACCCAGTTATCAAATACCATTTTCTCTCCTATCTGTTCTCCCCCCAATTCTGACAATCCGTGCCCAGCCTCAGGCCTGGGTTGTTATGGCATGACTGGCTTATGGAAGAAACTCCTAATTAGTCTCCCTGCCTGTTTGTTTTGCTTTGTTTTGTTTTCTGTGCTCACATTTTGATCTTTTACACTGCTGCCCATCATTTTCATAAACTAGACTGAATTACGCTGGTACCTTCTCTTTAAAACCTGTAGAGTCTCTTTATTGTCTCAGGGGACATGCCACAGTTCCTTAGGTTGCATTCCAGACTGTCCAGGGTCTGGCCACGTCTCCCCTTTCTGCTCCATCTGGAAGCACACCTCTGTGTTCATATTGACTACTTATTATTCCCTGAACACAGACAAATTTTAATGCCAATTAACTTTGTTCATAGTGTTTGCTCTCCTACTATATCAAAGCCCCGTTCGACCTTTAAGTCTCCATTCAAATGTTATTTCTTTCATAAAAACTTCTCTGAACGCTCTTGTAAGAATTTTTTCTCCTTCTGCAATTCCACGGAATGTTGTTTGTTTCCTAATAGAACACCAGCGCCTTATGTTTTTTATTCAAGTGCCTCTTCCTACCCTGCCAACAATAGGCGTTACCTTTTTCAGATAGTGAGTGTGTCTTTCATAGCTGCATGAGTACAGTAAATGTTAGCTGAGCCGACTCCCTGTCTGCTGGAGATGTAGCAGCACTGGTTTCAGATTTTTTTTTTTTTTTTTGTCCCTGTGTTTTCAATCCATATGGGAACATATAGAATATCAGATATATCAATATATAAAATATCGAATCCTGGTCAGTTAGAGAGCTGGTTAATCACAAATGTTAAAGGAACACTGGAGCTAAGGGAAGCATTGTGGTCTGTCCAACCTGGACTGTAACCTTTCATCAATACTGTGAGTTATATTAGACCAGTGAGCAAGATTCCTATAAGACCCAATAATTACTTTCATTATAAGTACTGTATAATAGTTGTTCAATATCCTGAAATGGAATTCATAATAGCAAACCCACCTATACACTCACAATAACCAAAAATTATCCATATAATATCCCAACAAAAAATAAATGAGAAATTTAAAAAGTAGTTTATACTAAAATAATGTATATTTCAATACGTAAATGCTTGGTGGGGGAGCAGAACTGCCCCTACCAATACCCAAAATGCCTGTACTGAAAATTTTGGATTTCGATACATTTTGGAAGGACAGAGGCATTGTCTTTTTAGAGATCTGGAATACCTATTCCTGGGTCTCTGTGATACATGTAAAGAAAACAGTGACAGATAATTGGGTTGGTCTCAACAGCAGTGCTCTCTCTTTATTGTTGTATGTTAAGGTCAGAGAGGCAGATGATCATCATTTGAATGGAGAGAATAAAGTTGTCCTGGACTTAAGGTGACCAGAAAGTGTGGGAGGGAAACATGGTTCAGTTGCCTCACACAATATGATGTTATTGGTTTATTTCTTCGAATCCGTAATCTAGTATCAAAGCAGTCCTGCAGATATAACCTCTAATTGAGGAGTAAGAAAATTTAGAAGAATCTTTTGCTTCCAATTTTTTTCTTTGATCTCTTTATTGCCTCAGAATCTTCCTTTTATTCCTCACCTGATTTAATTGCAAGGAAGAGAAGTACAAAATAAATTAGCAGGTTAATACTATTGCTGCCAATTTTGATGTTTAGGGTTAGGCGTTAAGTGCCAGCATTCCTCCTTGGACTTTTCCTGCTTTGGCGGGTCCACTGGAGTTGTTCCCGTATCCGTGATAGCTTTCTAATAAGGCTCGAAATATAATTAGACTCTACAATCATAACTTTTTGAAGTTGGTAAATCCATCGCACATCATATAATTCGATCCTCTCATTTTACAAGTGGGAAAAATAAGTTCTCAAGAGATTAGGTGACTCCAAGATCTTTCAGCTTATTGATGTCAAAGGCTGGCCTCGAACCCATATCCACTGCCTGCAGGCCCAGGGCTCTTTTCTGAATAACTCATTGCCTCCCTTAACTGCTGGCAGATTTAGCTCTTCCAGATCTCTGACAGCACATGCAGCCTTTGTAAGCCACCTTTATTTCTTCCATTTCCCCCCGCCATGGTTCCTCTCCAGGCACATTTCTTCTAGTAACCTGTAGAACAAGGATAAATATAAAAAGTCATAAATCCTTGTCTAAATTGGCCTCCAGGATATATATATATATCTTCCTTCTCCATATATATCTATATTCCTTTATTTCGGTCAGTTCTCCAAGCCAGCTGGTGTGATTTGATGGAGACAGCACTGAGCTAGTTTCCTATCCTCTTAGCCTCCGTGCTTTATTAGGCATGTCATTATTGTTATTTTAAGTATCCACTAATTCCTCTGTATCACAGGGTTAGCAATAATATCTGTTATCTCCTAGGATTCCAGAAAGAATCAAATAGTGGCATGAAAGCACTTTGTAAACTGTAGAACACTGAACAAGTATAAAATATCTATATTTTCTTACTTTTAATTTTATAGTCATACTAAATGCATCCTGGAACCACCCTTCTCTCACCAATTTTCAAGCCAGTCTTGGGAAAACTGTATTTCTTCACTTTGCTGCTTTCACATCTGCTAATGGGAGTAAACCTTGTATTGTGGAATTACAGGGACTGGACTTAGGGAATATGTATCTCTTAGTGCAGACTAGGTACATTGTTCTGTACATAGGATTTGCATTATTATATATTATTACTTTTATCTTTATTATTGTTGCTACTACTGCTATTTTTCACAAAGTCTCATTTATTTTCCTGTTTTCTTTACCCACATCTTGATACCCGTAGCATTTCCATGATATATCTGCACGGACCAATTTGTTTTAGAATTGTATCATCTTGATTCCTAAAGTTGTTAGTGAACCATTCTCTAACATTACTCAGTGGTCACAAATAAGGCCAAGGAATAATCATACTAAGATGGTGCTTTATCCATTCAGTTGCAATAGAATAGTGGAAACATTGACTATAGCACATTTTATTGCTGGGTGCAATTTTTGGTTATCTTGCAACACTTTACAACATACTTAAAATGAGATTGCATATGGAAAAGTTGAATATCTTGTGTACCCACTGTGTATATTGTTATGAATAAATCCCTAAACTATAACAAATAAATGCAAAATAAAGTCAGGGACTTTCTTCTAAAAATGCTTCATCTTAAAACTGACAATAAGCTGGGCGCGGTGGCTCACGCCTGTAATCCCAGCACTTTGGGAGGCCGAGGTGGGTGGATCACGAGGTCAGGAGATCGAGACCATCCTGGCTAACACGGTGAAACCCCGTCTCTACTAAAAAATACAAAAAATTAGCCAGGCAAGGTGGCGGGCGCCTGTATCTGGAGGCTGAGGCAGGAGAATGGCGGGAACCCGGGAGGCGGAGCTTGCAGTGAGCCGAGATCGCGCCACTCACTCCAGCCTGGGCGACAGAGCGAGACTCCGTCTCAAAAAAAAAACAAAAACAAAAACAAAAAAAACTGACAATAAAAAGTGAGAAAGAAATTTCTTGGCAATAATTCTTGGCAATAAACAAATGAAAATTAAAATTGAAAAGGAAAAGAAAGGTACCATTAAATACTGATTTCCTTTTTCCAAATTGTGTACTTCAATATCTCTGCACCTATCTCCTCACATTTGTTGGAAAGAAGAGTCCTGCCTCACAGACAAAAAGAGAAAAACAAAAACAAAATCACTCAATACATCCAGATACATCACGAAATGTTTTAATTTAATTTAATGTTGAAATGTTTGTGATAGTATCATTTTCAGTTGGCATTTCCACATATGTTACTAATGTATATGAAGATGAGTCTTTCATATGTAAAACTATTTTTAAAGCAACTTTTTTTTTTTTTTTTTTTTTTTTTTTTTTTGAGACGGAGTCTCGCTGTCGCCCAGGCTGGAGTGCAGTGGCCGGATCTCAGCTCACTGCAAGCTCCGCCTCCCGGGTTCCCGCCATTCTCCTGCCTCAGCCTCCCGAGTAGCTGGGACTACAGGCGCCGCCACCGCGCCCGGCTAGTTTTTTGTATTTTTTAGTAGAGACGGGGTTTCACCGTGTTAGCCAGGTGATCTCTTGACCTCGTGATCCGCCCGTCTCGGCCTCCCAAAGTGCTGGGATTACAGGCTTGAGCCACCGCGCCCGGCCTTTTTTGTTTTTTTTTTAAAGAAAGTCTATGAGAATCAGACGTATTGCGCTGGATTTTTAGGCAGTGACTCTCTTTAAAAACTGCTACATTATACTATATTTCACCTGAATAGAACATTTGTATAATGTACTTGTTTAAATGCTTCAGAGAGACAGCGTTTTTCTCAATCTGAAGAAAATCAGACTAGGCACAAATTCTGCAAGAAATCTAAAGGTAGAAAATGGCTCATCTGTTCTGAAACACTAACACTCACTCTTTCCCTCTTTAAACACTCCAACTAAGGGCTAATTCCCACTCATTCTCTGTAAGTGATTATAGATACTGAACGGCCACAATTATGTTGCTGCATATGAATGTAGCGTTTGATGAATGTAACTACAACAATCACAAAGCAATAGAACTAAGAAGAAAAATGCAATAAACTATCATTTTTTAAATTGCCACACTGAAGCAAAATTATAACATACATACTAAGAAAGGCAAACACTCAGCAGATAAGATCTATTTGAGACAAAATTTTATTATATATGACAATAACTTGGTATTTTACTTTCTATTATGCAAATTAATGATCATGCTTAGTCCATGTACTGTGTGTGAGAGAACAATCCTCTTTAATGTGTGCAAAGATATGTGCAATTAATAAAAATATTTTAAAGGAGTTATGCTAGATAATAAAAATTCAGACCTTCCTTAACTCTGAATTTAAGTCTTCTAATTTGTTTTCAAATGTAAATTTGGAAAACACTTTTTTAAAAAATTATTTATTTACTTATTCTTTCTTTTATTATTATTATACTTTAAGTTCTAGGGTACATGTGCATAGCGTGCAGGTTTGTTACATATGTATACTTGTGCCATGTTGCTGTGCTGCACCCATCAACTCGTCAGCACCCATCAACTTGTCATTTACATCAGGTATAACTACCAATGCAATCCTTCCCTGCCCCCGCCCCATAATAGGCCCCGGTGTGTGATGTTCCCCTTCCCCTTTCCTTACTCCTTATACAAAAATTAATTCAAGATGGATTAGAGACTTAAATGTTAAACCTAATACCATAAAAACCTTGGAAGAAAACCTAGGTAATACCATTCAGGACATAGGCATGGGCAAGGACTTCATGTCTAAAACACCAAAAGCAACAGAAAACACTTTTAGCTTATTGTTATGCTAGTCAATTAGGGCAGTGTCCTCTTACAAAGGATGCACTTTTGCCCCACCCAGTGGCTGCCTCACAAATAGCCACCCTTCCCCTGAGTAAGGTAATTCCTTTCCCCTGTGGGTTTTGGTAAGAGAAACCCAAGGGAATAACTTGTCCCTGTGGTTCAATGTGTACATGAAGCTATCGTTTCATCAACGCTGCTTCTATCTGTACTGAGCTGTGGAGCAAACACAAGAATGCCAGCCACTTCAGGACTTCCACCAAATGCTTCTTTATGCAAGATCTACAAAGTCAACTATGCTTTCATCCAAAACACCAAAAGAAAGAGGAAATGCACATCTATGGTAATAAGATTGAGTAGGTGAGAGGAAGAGAAAGGAGGCAAAGTAATGTCATGAAAAAGAGTACAGATCCAGGAGGTTTCACTCTATTCTAATTATATAAATTTGAGCAATTCATTTATATTTTGCTTATACATTCCTGCAAAAGGAAGGGAGTAAAACTTAAGTAAAATCAAGCAACAGGAAAAAGGTAAAGTCTACAAAAATTGCAAGACAATATTTAATATTTTTGTTCTATAGGTCATATAATATTTTTCTCTTTGTGTCTCATGCTTACACATATGCATGCACAAACTGAAAGACACAATTTTACTATCAATACAAAACTATAGCAAAATTAAAATTAAATTAAATGGCATTGATGAAATTACCTTGTCAAGGATTTGGGAGATGTGTAAGAAGTTTTGCTAGGAGATATCTAGATAAGTGACTGGAAAGAATGATTGCTTTATTATTATAAAAGATTGTTTCTCTCATTGCTCCCATCACATTATCTAAATTTAGAAATTATCCTAAACAAATTGAATAATTTTATAAAAAATATTTTTCAGATTCTAAATAGTCATATTAGTGTAAAAACAATGCCACCATTGAAACCACATCAGCAAACTAAAAGAATAAAGAAAGAAACTTGCTGGTTACCTGTCAAGGATACCAGCAGGAGGTCTACAAGATGTCAAATTCTCCCCCAGAGGTTCAATAGCTAGCATGGATGAATGTAAGCCTCTCACTTGCCAGCCTGCCAAATCCTCTGACCACATGAACACTTAGATGATTTCTTAGTCTTACCATAAGAACTGATGTTTCCTTTTAAATAAAACTTTAAATATTTTGCTCTATCCGTGTATTCAACTAATCATTTATACACTCTTCCAAGTGATTCCTTGTACTCTTAACTTGTGACATGGTCCTAACTAGTGGAAAGACATTTCCCATGCCCTGTAAACAATGGCAGTGTATTGAGACAAACAGTAATTAAAACAGTACTGTTAGAAAGTACACTCCACAGAGTGGTAGCGGGCTTGAGCAAGGGGCTAAAGAGTGCTGGTTACAGAATTTTCTGGGGTTTAAATATCCTCTACAGGTTTCCCACTGGTTACTTGGTTACACCATATGTAAATTAGAACTTGGTTTGCAACCAGTCTGACTGGTTGTGGAAGGAAACTAATGAGAGCCGAAGTGAAGTTACAAAGTTACACCTTATGTAAATAAAGATGGCTCATGACCAATCTGATTGGTTCTGGGAGGGGACCAGTCAGAGGTACTTTCCGTTTTGTATCTGGGCAGCGGTGCTGTGGGAGTAGCCTCTGATCCTCTTGTTACTCGGATGTGGACAGGTGAGGTTTTCCTTTTGATTCAGTTCTAGGAAGTCAGCACAAATTAGCCTTAGGTTTCCTTTCTGCAGACCCTATTCTCCTGTCTCAAAACGATGGGACAAGGATGGCGATAAGCCATAGCTTTGTGGGGAAACAGCAGGAGAAAACCTATCCCAAAATAGATGTATCTGTGATTGTTTCCTTAAAAAAAAAAAAGTGTCTTTCCTATGAGTCCTGGAAAATGAGAATAATTCTAGATAGAACCTATGTCATCTATGTCTTTTATAAGTGTCTTTTTGTCTTCTTGGTAAAATTGTTTCCAGATAGATGTGTGGTTCCTAAACTGTGACTTGAAGTCTCCTCGAGTCTCTGAGATATTGTTCAGGGTCTGCTAGATGCTCCCTTTTCGACTACATGTGTGTGTAAGATTGTATTTTCTTTGTATTCTTCAAACCAAACAGTGTATCTTAGCAAACTGAATGCAGACCCAAATATGAGAATCCTACTTTAGCTAGAATTAGATTTGCAAAAGTGTTAAAAAACATCAAATATCATTGCTTTTGTTTTCAAAAATATTACTTTACCTAAAATATTTATATCCTCAGTAGTATTTAAAAATAAAAAAGGTCCTTGTCCTTATGAGATCATTATCTAATATAAAATATTTTAATCACTCATGTGACTTTATGTTATATTATTAATACTTTTTGAAGTCATAATCTAGCAAGTCAAAATTTCACAGAGAAGAATTTATTTTTGTTTCATTTGGAATATTGCATTAGAAGCCTGAATTTGTTCATTGCCTGTTACAGGTCTATTTCTTTTTTTTTTTTCTTTTTCTTTTTTTTTTTTTTTTGAGGCGGAGTCTCGCTCTGTCGCACAGGCTGGAGTGCAGTGGCGCGATCTCGGCTCACTGCAAGCTCCGCCTCCAGGGTTTGCGCCATTCTCCTGCCTCAGCCTCGCGAGTAGCTGGGACTACAGGCGCCCGCCACCGCGCCTGCCTAATTTTTTGTGTTTTAGTAGAGACGAGGTTTCACCGTGTTAGCCAGGATGGTCTCCATCTCCTGACCTCGTGATCCGCCTGCCTCGGCCTCCCAAAGTGCAGGGATTACAGGCATGAGCCACCGCGCCCGGCCCAAATCAAAGATTTTTAACGTGGATGCATCTAATTTCTGATTTCCAGGTTTGTTGTTATCGCTGTTTGTTTATTTTGCATTTTTGTATATGCAGAATTTTGAACAACTTTTATGGGGATATATATATATAAAATATCATTATTTATATATAAATTACTTTATATAAATTATATATTCATTTATATTTTACTTGCTTATACATTACTATAAAAGGAGGGGAGTAAAATTTAAGTAAAATCAAGCAACTGGAAAAAGGTAGTCTCTACAAACATTGCAGAAAATATTTTATATTTTTACACTTGATCTTAGCCAAAAGGCCGAGAAGCGATATATTTTATATTTTTATTTGACTGATAATACAATATTTTTCATTTCACTTTCTTAATAATGTTCTTTGATAACAATAATTTTTAATATTGATTAAGTCCAATTTATCTTGTTTTCTCTTTTTGCTCACACATTTGATGGCACACCTAAGATTATATTGTCAAAGTCAAGGTCATGAAGATTTGCTCCTTTGTTTTCCTTGAAGAGTTGAAATTATTTATATATATTAGTAATGATATTATATATAAATAATGATATTAATGCATACTTAAAGACAAATATGTGTAAATATATAGTTGTTTTAACCATCTTAAGTATGCAATTTAATATCATTATTTGCATTCACAATATTGTGCAACTGTCATCACTATCTATTTTCAAAACTCTATTAACTGCCCAAACAGAATCTCTGTGACCATTACAGAATTACTCCATTCCTCCCTTTGCCTGTACCTGATACCTCTAATTTACTTTCAGTCCTTATGAATTTAACTATTTCATATAAATGGAAACATACAATATTTGTCCTTTGTGTCTGGATAATTTCATTTACCCAAATGTTTTCAAAGTCCCTCTATGGTGTAGCATTTATCAGAATTTCATTCATTTTTAAAGCTGAATAATATTCCATTACAAATACATACCACTTTTTGTTTATCCATTCATTTGTTGTTGGACACTCAGGTTGTTTCTACTTTTTGACCACTGTAAATAATTCTCCAGTGAATATTGTTGTACAAGTAACCGAGTCTCTGTTTCTAATTCTTTTGGATATATGCCTAGAAATGAAATTGCTAGGTCATATGATAATTCTATCTTTAGTTTCCTGAGGAACTGCCAAGCTATTTTTTATAGCAATTGCATCATTTTTCATCTCACCAGCAATGTATGAGGGTTCTGATTTCTATATATCTTTGACAACACTGGTCCCCCACTCCTTTGGTGTTGCCATTGTTATAACCATCCTAGAAAAGGTATGAAGTGGTATCTTCTGGTTTTGATTTGCATTTCCCTAGGACTAACGGTGTTGAGAACCTTTTCATGTGCTTAGTGGCTATTGATATGTATATTCTCTAGAGAAAAGCCTTTGCCTATTTTTTAATTGGGTTACTATTTCCTTGTAGACAAATTCTAGTAGTTCTTTGTCTATTCTGGATATTAAACCCTTATCGGATAAACGATTTGCAAATATTTTCTCCCACTATACAGGTTTTCCTTTCTTAATAATGTTGTTTGATCACAAAATTTTTACTATTGATTAAGTCCAATTTATCTTGTTTTCCTCTTTTTGCTCACACATTTGATGGCACACCTACGATTCTGTTGTCAAAGTCAAGGTCATGAAGATTTGCTCCTTTGTTTTCCTTGAAGAGTTATGATTTTAGGTCTGATATTTAGGTCATTGATCCATTTTGAGGATATCAAGTTGTACGATAGTGGGATCCATTTTATTATACATGGTACGGTATGATCATGGTTTGATAGAGATATCCAACATATTCTTTTGCATGTGGATCTAGTTGTCTCAGCCATATTTTTGAAGAGACTGTCTTAGTCTACTTTCTGCTGCTGTAACAAAATACCACAGATCGGGTAATTTATAAATAGTAGATGTTTACTTGCCTCACATTTCTGGATGTTGGGAAGTCCAAGAGCATGGCATTGGCAGATAATAAGGGCATTCTTGCACATTATCCCATGGGGAATAGGTAGGCAGGGACGTGAGACAGAGAGATACAATGGGGCCAAATCCATCCTTTTTTCAGGAGCCCACTTCCACAATAACTAACCCATTCCTGAGATAATAGCATTAATCAATTCATGAGAGAAGAGTACTAATGACCTATCTAGCTTTTAAGGGTCTCACTTCTGAAGACCATTACAATGGGAATTTAAATTTCAACATGAGTTCTTCTTCCATTTAGTGGAAAAGGAACTTTGGGCCTTTGCCAATAATAAGTTGGCTACAAATGTAAGGTTTGATTTATTGACTTTCAATTTTACTTCCTTGGTCTATATGTCTTTCCTTATACCAATACCTTACTGTTTTGGTAACTGTAGTTTGTACTAGGTTTTGAAATTGAAAAATATAAGAACTATGACTTATTCTTCTTTTTAAATATTAGGCTTGCTACTTAGGTCCCCTTGCAATTTTGTATGGATTAAAAAAATCAGATTTTTCATTTATGCAAAAAAGGATGTTGGTATATTGATAGGTTTGGGGTTGAGTCTATATATAGATCATTTTGGGTAATATTGATTGACATCTTAACAATATTAAGTTTTCTAGTCGAGAAAACAGGATACATTTCTTTTTTAAATAAAAAGTCTTTAATTTCTTTCACCATTTTTCTTGTAGTTTTCAGCATACAAATCTTTCATATCTTTGACGAAATATATTCTTAAGTGTTTTACTATTTTAGATGCTGCTATAAATGGCATTTTTTTCTTAATTTCCTTTTTGGTTTGCTCATTTCCAGTGTATAAATACCCATTTGATTTTTGGGTATAGAGTTTCTATCATGCATTTCTTCTGCTTCTGTTTATTAGCTATAAGTGTTTTTTTTTGGTTTAGTTTAGTTTAGTTTTTTTTTTTTTTTAAACTTACAGTGTAATCTTTAAGGTTTTTCATGTATAAGATGATTATATCTGCACACAGAGAAAATTTTAGTCCTTTCCAATTTGAATGTTCTTTGTTAATTAGTTAATTTACTTAGTTTTGGCTAAGTGCCCTTTCTAGGACTTCCAATGCTATGTTAATTAAAGCAGTGAAAGTGGACATTCTTGTCTTATTTCTGAAAATTTTTCAGTCCTCCCACATTGAATATGCTATTAGCTGTGGATTTTTTATATATGGCCTTTATCATAATGAGGGAGTTTCTTTCTATTCCTAGGTTGGGTATTTTTTTATATTGAAAGAATGTTCAATTTTGTCAATTTTTTTTTCTGTTCAATTGAGATTATTGTGCATTTTTTTATTCCATTAATATTATGTATTCCATTAATTGATTTTTGCTTTTGAAACACAATTGCATTCTTGGGATAAATCCCACCTAGTCATGATTTATAATCCTTTTAATATGCTGTTGAATTCAATTTGCTAATACTTCTTTGAGGCTTTTTGCATCTCTACGCATAAGGGATATTGACCTGTGGTTTTCTTTTCTGGTGATGTCTTTATCTCACTTTTGTATCTGAGTAATGCTGGCCTCTTAGAATGAGTTAGGAAGTGTATCCTCCTTTTCAATTTTATGGAAAACCTTGAGAAGTATTGGTGGTATTTGTTTTTTAAATATTTGGTAGAATTCACTGGTAAAACCACTGGTTCTTTTTCTTGTTAGGAAGTTTTTGATTACTGTTTCAATGTCTTGTTACACAATGGTTGAAAATTTCTGTTCTTTCTTGAGTCAATTTAGGTAATATGTATGTTTCCAAAAGATTGCCTATTTATTCTAGGTTTTATAATTTTGTAGTGTAGAATTGTTCATAGTATTATTTTACAATCCTTTTTATTTCTGTAAAGTTGATAGTATAGTCAACAGTTTTATTTCTGATTTTATTTTGGTCACTCTAGCTAAAAAGTTGCCAATTTTGTTGATGTTTTCAAAGACAAGACTCTATTTTATTTATCTCCACTCTAATATCTATTATTTCCTTCCTTCTTCTAGCTTTAAGTTTAGCTTGCTCTCTTTTTATAGTTTCTCAAAATGTAAAACTAGGTTCTTAATTTGAGATCTTTCTTCTTTTTCAAGGTATGCATTCATAATATAAATTTCTCTTGGTATTGCCTTTACTCAAACATATGAGTTTTGATATGCTGTGTTTTTGTTTTCATTTGTCTGTATTTTTTTTTTAATTTCTCTTGTGACATTTTTCTTTGACTTATTGGTTTTGAGTACATTATTTTATTTCCCTGTATTTATGAATTTCCTAGTTTCCCTTCTGTTATTGATATCTAGCTTCATATCCTGTGGTCAGAAAAGATAGATTATATTATTTCAATTTTTAAAATTATGTTTATTATTATTTTTTCAGTTCCAGGGTACACGTACAGGACATGCAGGTTTTTTACAAAGGTAAACCTGTGCCATGACGGTTTGCTGCACCTATCAACCCATCACCTAGGTATTAAGCCCAGTGAGTTTTGTTCCCCTCCCTCTGTCCATGTGTTCTCATTGTTCAGCGCCCACTTATAAATGAGAACACACAATGTTTGGTGTTCTGTTCTTGCATTAGTTTGCTGAGGATAATGGCTTTCAGCTTCATCCATGTCCATGCAAAAGACAAGATCTCATTTCTTTTTATGGCCGCGTAGTATTCCAAGGTGTACCACACCTTCTTTATCCAGTTTATCATTGATGGGCATTTGGGTTGATTCTATATATTTGCTATTGTGAATAGTGCTGCAATGAGCATACACATACGTGTTCCTTTATAATAGAATAATTTATATTTCTTTGAGTATATACTCAATAATGGAATTGCTGGGTCAAATGATATTTCCGGTTCTAAATCTTTGAGGAATCTCTACACTGTCTTCAACAGTAGTTGAACTAATTTCCATTCCCACCAACAGTGTAAAAGTGTTCCTATTTCTCTGCAACCTTGCCAGCATCTGTTGTTTCTTGACTTTTTAATAATCTCCCTTCTGACTGGTGTGAGATTGTATTTCATTTGCATTTTTCTAATAATTGTTTTGTGGCCTATTTGATCTGTCCTACAGAATGTTCCATGTGCACCTGAAAATAATGAGTGTGCTGCTACTGTAAGGTGTTTTATATAGATCTGTTAGGTCTAGTGGGTTCATAGTATTGTACAACTTATCTATTCTCTTATTAATCTATATATAGATGTTTTATCCATTATTGGAAGTGGTGTATTGAAATTTCCAACTGTTGTAAAATTGTCTACTTTTCCCTTCTTTTTTTTTTTTTTTTTTAAATTTGCTTCATATATTTTGGGAGCAGTTTTATTTGGTACATATGTTTTTGTTATACCTTTCTGAGAAATTGAAATTGTTATCAATATGTAATGTCCTTTGTTGCATGTAACCTTTTTTTTCACATACAGTTTGCTTTGCATGATATTGGTATAGTCACCTCAACTCTCTTTTGATTATTATTTGCATATAATACCATTTTCCATTCATTCACTTTTAATCTATTGTGTCCTTGGATCTAAAATGAGTATCTGAGAGACAGTGTGTAGTTGTATCATGTTGTGTTTTATTTTAAAATAACCCATTTACATTTAAAGCAATTACTGATAAGGAAAGACTTATTTCTACCTTCTGTCATTTTATTATTTGTTTTCTTTATGTCTTATAGTTCTTTGTCTTTCATTCCTTCCATTCCTGCATTCTTCTATGTTTAGTTGACTTTTTTTAGTGAACTCTGTTGATTCTCTTCTCATTTCCTTCTATGTATATTTTTAAAACATTTTATTTGTGGTTTCCATGGGGATTACATTTAAAATCCTAAATTTGTAGCAACTTGATTTAAATTGATATCAACATAACTTCAATAGCATACCAAATTTACATATGTCTACAGCTCTATCTTTTTACCCTGTATGCTGTGGTCACACATTATATTTTTATACATTTGGGTCCAATAGTAGAAATTTATAATTATTTTTATGCATTTGTCTTTTAAATCCTGTAGATATATTTTTTTTTAAATTTACTTCTTTCTTACTTTTACTGGGAATGAGGTGTCATAATTTTCTGTCATCTCATTTTTGTAACACTACTTTGTAATTTGAGAAAAATCAGGCACTCTGGATTTAATTTATTTTCACAAGTTTTTAAATAGATAAAATATTAACACAAGAATAGTACTATTAAGAAATGGTGGAAAATTATAGTACTAACTTTCCAAATGAAGAGGTGTTTTATGCCTTAGTTTCTCTGATCAAATTAGTAATTATAATGCTGTCTATTTAAAAGGGAAATTAGCCTCATCTCTAGACTAAGATAATCCTTTCATTCTAAATTTTCTGATATATGTTACAATTTAATGAGATTTAAATATTATTATTACTATTATTATATGATGATCAATATTAAAATGTTGTATTTATAAATGAAAAAGTTAAGTCATTACTTTATATTGTTTTTCATAAATAAATCTTTTTTGGGGGGTGCTTAAACACTAAAGGCACATTCTAAAAGATTTTAAGGGCTAAGTCGGTATTTAAATCAGATGAGCATTCATGAATTTTGTAAAAATAAATATCATATCCTCATTATGTAGTACTTTTATCTGCCATTTTTTTCTCCCAGTTTATTAATAATTTTAATCTTTTAATTATTCTTTTATTGCTGTATGTTTGTCAGTAAATGTAGTCCCAGTTACCAGAAGGCTGCTAATAAAATGAAAACTCAATTAAGTTAGTGTTTTTTTAAAAGAGGAATTCTCTTCTGATAGTATTTTAGAATTGATGAGTATTAGTTGGTTGAACACTTACCTGAACACCTCCCCCAAAATAAAATTAATAGTATAAAACTTTGGCATAGTTCTCAAAAAAACAAAAAACAAAAAAACAAAGGTTTTTGTACATGCAAATATAGCCTTTAAAACTATTCAGCATTTAAAATGAAATAATGCTATTAATTAGTGTTAAATAGAGAAATTTGTCTATTCAAACGAACCAGTTAGCTCGATCTGGTATAAAGTATATGTGTGCATCTTTGAGCATCAGTGCTCAGCCAACTACAGCAGAGCAAGTCTAAGTCCTGTGTCAGTGAATCTTGGCCAAAGCAACTAAGCTCAGCTTCACATCTCTGCCTGATTCCAACACTCTGTTCAGAGATTGCAGCTTGAATGATCCTATACATGTATAGAATTAATAGCATGGTTTGCCTAGTCATTCAGCATTGAGTGTACATGTCGGCATACATTTTGAAGTTAATTTGCATTTCTAATTGATAATTTATTTTAATGATCACCTTTCAATGCTGACTATATGAGTTAACTCAAATGTATTGGAACATTATCTGAAGCATTTTCAAGGAAAATAACTTTGTATTCCATAAGAAATATATTATTGATATTTTTAATAATTATAAGGAAATAACTACCAGATCACACCTAATAATCTCAAAGTCACAATAAAGATGTAAATGATGCTTCTATTAAGCCTCTTCTCTTTATCTTTTCCAGTTATTAAAAGTAGTCAATATTTTAGGATTTTCAATCCTAATACTCAAGTAAAACATATTTAAATATGGTTTTGTATATTGATTTGTTAAGACTTCCAATGTCTCAATTTCCATTGCATAACAACTGAAATTTCACTTACTCATCTTTAACACAGTAACATTTTATCTCATTCATAATGTTTAAAGCTTTCTTAGTCTTTCCATTTGCATTGAGAGACATTTAACCCCTACTTGAAACATCCATAAAATGGAATGGTCTGGAGCACTTAGAAAGTGAGACATAGCCAGCCAGGCGCAGTGGCTCATGCCTGTAATCTCAGCACTTTGGGAGACTGAGGCGGGCAAATCACGAGGTCAGGAGTTCAAGATCAGCCTGGCCAACATGGTGAAACCTCATCTCTACTAAAGATACAAAATTAGCCAGCTGTGGTGGCGTGCACCTGCAATCCCAGCTACTGGGAAGGCTGAGGCAGAAGAATCGCTTGAACCCAAGAAGTAGATGTTGCAGTGAGCCAAGATGGTGCCACTGCACTGCAGCCTGGGCGATAGACCAATACTCCATCTCAAAAAAAAAAAAAAAAAAAAGAGAAAGAAAGAAAGTGAGACATAGCGCACCATCCTCTTCAAGAATATGACCAAAATATGTTATAAGGAGCAGATGAAGTGCTCCATAGTGTGTATGGTAGAATAACCTGTATAAGTATTGTCATATATGATAGTCATAACCACACGTGGATTTTCAGCATGTGACATGTGGCTGCTTCAAATTGAGATGTACTCTAAGTGTAAAATACACTAATTTTAAAGACAATATTTAAAACATCAAATATCTCATTAGTATGCCTTATGTTGACTTGTTGAAAATATAGTATTTGACATATATTGAGTTAAATAAAATGTATTATTAAAAGTGTTTACTTTTTTTTGTTAATTTGGCTATTAAAAAATTAAGATCATGCATGTGGTGTACAAGTGTGTGTGTGTTGTCTTCTATTGGATACCACTTAAATACAAGATAAAAGTAGGTCATATAACCAAATATTTGCATGTATATGTAAGAGAATCTTGGTGAGGATCTAGAAAAGGTTGGGGACTTAGTGAATTGGAAAGGTAGAATACAAATAATTTTATTTGTACTTTAAATATGTTACCTTTGTAATCTTGTAATCTTTCTTTTTCTTTTTCTTTTCTTTTCTTTTCTTTTCTTTTTTTTGATGGAGTTTTGCTGTTTTTGCTCAGGCTGGAATGCAATGGCGTGATCTCGGCTCACCTCAACCTCCTCCTCCCGGGTTCAAGAGATTCTCCTACCTCAGCCTCCTGAGTAGCTGGGAAGACAGGCACCAAGCCCAGCTAATTTTGTGTTTTTAGTAGAGATAGGGTTTCTTCATGTTGGTCAGGTGATCCAACTGCCTTGACCTCCCAATGTGCCGAGATTATAGGCATGAGCTACCATGCCTAGCCTCTTTCTTTCTTTTCTTTTTTCTTTTCTCTTCTTTTCTTTCTTTTTCCTTTTTTTTTTCTCCTTATTTTAAATAGATGTATCTGTGGGTGGATGGATGGATAGATGGATGGATGGACGGATGATGAGTGAATGGATAATGGATGGGCAGATAGACTAGCATGCCAGCAGGCAGACAGATAGATCAATAGCATGATAGAATGAAGAAAGAGAAAGAAGGAAAAAGCAAAGAAAGAAAGAAAGAAAGAAAGAAAGAAAGAAAGAAAGAAAGAAAGAAAGAAAGAGAAAGAAAGAAAGAAAAGAGGAGAGGAGAGGAAAGGAAGGAAAAGAAAGGAAAGGAAAGGAAAGAAGGAAGGAAGGAAGGAAAGGGAGAAGGAAGGGAAAAAGGAAGAGAGAGGAAGGGAGGGAGGAATAAAGGAAGGAAGAGAGAGAAAGAAAGAGAAGGAGGAAGGGAAGAAAGAAGGGAGGAAGGGAAGAAAGAAGGGAGGAAGTGAGGAAGGAAGGAAAGGACACAAACTTTTATTGTAGTTTATGCACACCAGATGCTTGTTCTCTCATTCTGTCTCTGGGCAGAAAGAATACAAAGACAGAGAAATCACCAAGGATCACTCTAAGAACACCTCATTGTTGATATTACCTAATTTTGCACCTTGGCTGCAGTAATAGATTTATTTTCGCATCTTGGTTCTTGAAGACAAGCTCCACATGCTTTATCTTAAAATCAGTGACTGAGCTCCTGCCTCAGCACACATTGCAATGCCAAGTCTGTCTATGATAATGACTTGGTCTTTATTTCTTTTGGGGAAAGAAGTTCTATCCAGATACTATACCTTCACGTTGTTGTCCTTCCCCTCAGTGACCAGATGCTTCTACATTTACATTCACCATGAGACTGGTGCTTAGACAGCTCCCTATCTTACATAAATTGACATAAAATCATTGTATGTATAAGGTACATGTGATATTTTCATGCATACATTGTGTAATGATCAAATCAAGGTAATTAGGATTTCATCACCTCAAACATTTATCCCTTACTTGTGTTGAAAACATTTCAAATCTCTTCTAGCTATTTGAAAATATGTAACAAATTATTAACTGTAGCCCACCCCACTAAACTATCAAACATTAGAATGTATTCCTTCTATCTAACTGTATTTTTCTATCTATTTACCAACTTGGTTTTATCCATCCTTTCCACTACCCTTCCCAGACTTTGATAGCTACCTTTCTACTCTCTACCTTCATAAAATCAACTTTTTAAAGCTCCTGCACATGTAACATTTGCCTTTTTGTACCTAACTTATTTCACTTAACACAATATCCTTCAGGTGTATCCATGTTGCTGCAAATGACAGAAATTTATATTTTTTATGGCTGAAAATATTTTATTCTGTATAACTACCACGTTGCCTTTATCCATTTATCTGTCTATGGAAACTTACGTTGATTCTATATCTTGGCTACGTGAATAGTGCTGCAATAAATACCAGCATACATATATCTCATACATACTGATTTCGTTTCTTTTGGATATATAGGCAGCAGTGGGATTGCTGGATCATGTGGTAGTTATGTTCTTTGTTTTTTGAGGAAGCTTCACACTGTTTTTCATAATGGCAGTATCAATTTACACTGCCACCAACCATGTATAATAGTTCTGTTTTCTCAGAATTCTGGGCAGCGTTTGTTATATTTGTTATTGTCTTTTTGGTAATAGCCATTTTAACTGATATGGGATGACATCTCATTGTGATATTTATTTGCATTTCTTTGAGAATTAGTAATGTGGAGCATTTTAAAAAATACTTGCTGGGCTAGGCGCGGTGACTCAAGCCTGTAATCCCAGCACTTTGGGAGGCTGAGACAGGCGGATCACGAGGTCAGAAGATCGAGACCACCCTGGCTAACATGGTGAAACCCCGTCTCTACTAAAAAATACAAAAAAAAAAAAAAAAAAAAAAAAACTAGCCAGGCGTGGTGGCGGGCGCCTGTAGTCCCAGCTACTCGGGAGGCTGAGGCAGGAGAACGGCGTAAACCTGGAAGGCGGAGTTTGCAGTGAGCTGAGATCCAGCCACTGCACTCCAGCCTGGGCGACAGAGTGAGACTCCGTCTCAAAAAAAAAAAAAAAAAAAATATATATATATACACACACACACACACACACACACACACACACACACACACACACATTTGCTGGCCGTTTGTGTGTTTTCTTTTGAGACACGTCTACTCAGACCTTTTGCTCATTTTTAAATCAGATTGTTATTATTTTTGTTACTGAGTGCTTTTGCCACCGTCTTCTGGCTATTAATCCCTTGACAAGTGGATATTTTCTCCCATTCTGTATTCTCTCTTCACTCTGTTGATTGTTTTCATTTCTGTGAAGAGGATTTTTAGCTCAATATAATCTTATTCATACGTGCATTTGTTTCCTGTACTTTTATGTTCTTACCAAAAAAAAAAATTATTTGTCCAGGTCAATGCATTATTTTAGTAGTTTCATAGCTTCGGTTATTACATTTAATATTTTAATCCATTTTGAGTTGACTTTTATACGTGGTAAAAGATCAGAATCAAGTTACATTCTTCTGCGTGTAAACATCCAGTTTCTATCTTTTGCCCCATCCATGCCTATCATTCTGCTGTCTGAATCTCAGCGCTCTCCACACATTCCTTTCCCATGTCACGTGCTGGTTAACGAAAAAGAGAGAATATTACTTTTATAGAAAACACAAAGCTGTTGTGTGGAACCACTTTTTAAAAAATATAATAGAAATGATCATTTACCTGCCCTTTAAATTGTATTCAGCATTATTAAGGTTATACCATGTGATAGAGATTGTGTTATTGAGATCAGCAACCTAGCCTTTTCATTTTAAGAAATAACTATTGCTTCTAATAGTGTATCTTCAAAACATTCAAATACTTTAATCACTTCTAACCCTGGAACTTCTGTCTATTATAAGTTAGGATTGATACAATGACTGTGTACAATGTGGTAGATTATTAAGTGTGACTTATTAAGATGTTAAGTGTTTCCTATGATTCAAGATGAAGTAGTACCAACTTAGTATATTATCGATTTCCCTCCTTTGTGCCGATTTACCAACTTTGTAATTATAAATGATTTAGAAAGCAGTGGACTGTATTAAAGTCTCACTTTGGTTAATTTTCCAGAACTAGGGAATTGAACCATACACCTGAATGAAATGCCACAGTCTTTACATGCTGCTTTATCTATTTTTGAAACTATCCTCTTTTAGCATCCATTCATAAAACCCTTTGCTTCAGTTAATCAAGATTTTCTCTTTAACACATTAATTTTTTGTAGGGAGAGGTAAAGTTTTTAACTGATATGTGAAACCAATACAAAAGAGAGATTTCCAGTGAAGAAAATAGGAAGTTTTTAGATAAAGTTTAGAATATGTAGAACAAATTTTTACAATAAAACAACATTTATTTCTACAATAGTTTGTAAAAAAAAAAATCTCATTTCATGCCAATCTCATTTCCAAAATACTTTGTTCTAGTTTGAAAACATCATTATATTAATCCAAAGGGTGTCAAATGTTAATAATGCACATAAACTCTCATATATTTTATTTAAATATTATATGAGTACTTTATTATTTGTAAAGCCATGCATATTGCAGCAGCCGAGAACTGGATATATCTGTCTAACCTATTTCCACAAACAAGTAATCCTTTATTACATGAAAAATAATTAGCGCTTATCAAAAATATTTTTTAAAATGCTCTGAACATGACGTCAGAAATGAAATATGCATCTTTGAGTAATTACACGAAATGACTTACATTTATGTATCCAAAATAATTGAAGGTAATCAAAAACTTCTTTCAAAATACTGTAAACATGTCACTATCAATATCTAAGTTTCCTTGTAAAAAAGTTCTACTTGTTAGTGAGTTTATTCAACTTAAACAACTAATTCTAAAATCACACCTAAAATAGCTAATTTAGTGAAAATAAATGATTGAGAAGCAAGTCAGATAAAGAGTGTAATTGAAGTAACCATTGTTTAAGTGAGTGTCAGCCAAAATGGATGAATGTTGTGGAAATATACAACATCTCAGATTCCTTACTGTTGACAAGAACACTATGGGTTCATTAACTTTAGTCAGCAGTTCTGTCAAACCTGAACTATACAATCACTCAGACATTTCCTGCAGTGTTCCTTCAAAAATTCTCTCCATTTAGAAGTTATTTGACTTTTTGAGATGACATAATCATACACCATCAATTATTCTCATATTGAAAAAAGACTTTACTAAAAGAAATGCACTTGCTGAGTGAAATACACGATTAAGTAAATTAAATAAATCACTAAATGTATTTTAACAGAAAAATCCTGAAAATGGGTGATAAAAAATAAAGTGATAAATAAAAGAAAATTATCAACACAGAACAAATTTATTTCTAAAAACAAGTATAGCACACTACTGAAAAATACTGTTTTAAGAGTATTACACATATACGTGGTATGTACATTGTAAGTATTATACACTGTATATACATTTTGTGTACATACAAAATATAACAATATGATATTAAAATACTTTGGAAAATATAAATATTTTGGAAATAAAAACATCAAGCTTAAATTTTATTTATTTATCTATTTTTAAATTTTTTATTTTAGGTTTGGAGGTACATGTGAAGGTTTGTTACATAGATAAACACATGTCAGGTGTTGCAGGACATCAGGGACCCCAAACGGAGGGACTGGCTGAAGCCACAGTAGAAGAACCTAAATTGTGAAGATTTCATGGACATTTATTAGAGCCCCAAATTAATACTTTTACAATTTCTTATGCCTGTCTTTACTGCAATCTCTGAACATAAATTGTGAAGATTTCATGGACACTCATCACTTTCCCAGTCAATACCCTTGTGATTTTCTATGCCTGTCTTTACTTTAATCTTTTAATCCCATCATCTTCGTAAGCTGAGGAGGATGCATGTCGCCTCAGGACCCTGTAATGATTGCGTTAACTGCACAAATTATTTGTAGAGCATGTGTGCTTGAACAATATGAAATCTGGCCACCTTGAAAAAGGAACAGGATAACAGCAATG
This sequence comes from Macaca fascicularis, assembly GCF_037993035.2. Taxonomy (NCBI): domain Eukaryota; kingdom Metazoa; phylum Chordata; class Mammalia; order Primates; family Cercopithecidae; genus Macaca; species Macaca fascicularis. The sequence continues at coordinate 15,073,913 of NC_088392.1, forward strand.
TTCAGGGAACAAGGGAGATGGCCTTGGACTCTGACTGCTGGTGAGCCAGATGGAACAGAGCCATATTTCTCTTCTTTCAAAAGCAAATAGGAGAAATATTGCTGAATTCTTTTTCTCAGCAAGGAACATCCCTGAGAAAGAGAATGCACCCCTGAGGGTAGGTCTATGAATTGACCCCTTTGGAGGCAGCTGCCTTTTACAGTGGAAGGCAAAGGGATGAAATAAGACCCAGTCTCCTGTAGCACTCCCAGGCTTATTAGGACAAGGAAATTCCCGCCTAATAAATTTTGGTCAGGCAGGTTGTCTGCTCTCAAACCCTGTCTCCTGATAAGATGTTATCAATGACAACGCATGCCCAAAACTTCATTAGCAATTTTAATTTTGCCCTGTCCTGTGGTCCTGTGATCTCACCCTGCCTCCGTTTGCTTTGAGATACTTTATTATCTTGTGAAGCACGTGATCTCTGTGACCCAAACACTATTCATACACTCCCTCCTCTTTTGAAAATCACTAACAAAAAACTGCTGGTTTTACTGCTCAGGGAGCATCACAGAACCTGCTGACATCTGATGTCTCCCCCGGACACCCAGCTGTAAAATTTCTCCCTTTTGTACTCTTCCCCTTTATTTCTCAGACCAGTCGAGATGCTTAGGGAAATAGAAAAGAACCCACGTTAAATATCGGGGGTGGTTTCCCCCAATATCGTCAGGGGGGTTTATTGTACATATTATTTCGTCACCCAGGTATTAAACTCAGTACCCAATAGTTATTTTTCTCAGTACCCAATAGTCATTTTTTCCTCTCTCTCCTCCCACACCGCCCCCCCCCACTGAGTAGACCCCAGTGTTTGTTATTTTCTTTGTGTTCATATTTTCTTATCATTTAGCTCCCACTTACAAGTGAGAACATGCAGTATTTGGTTTTCTGTTCTTGAATTAGTTTGCTAGGGATGATAGCCTCCAGCTCCATCCATATTCTCGCAAAAGACATGATCTTGGTCTTTTTTATGGCTGCGTAACACACCATGGCATATGTATCACATGGTGTGTATGTACCACATTTTCTTTATTCAGCCTGTCATTGATGGGCGTTTAGGTTGATTCCATGTCTTTGCTATTGTGAACAGTGCTGCAATGAACATTTGAGCCCATGTGTCTTTATGGTAGAATCAAGTTCAAATTTTAAGATAATATACAGTGGGATATAAGACAGGCAACTTATTAGCTTAGGGCAGTTTTAGGTGAAGGTAAAATATTTAAGTAAAAATTGAACAATTCCATCAGTTGTGTTCATATTTGGTATATCAGACACCAAATCCCTAGATTTTCAGTCATTTCATTAAGAGTTTTTATACTCTATAGAATTTTTTATAGCATTATCACTTATCATAAATGAAAAAAAGTATATTTTTATTCTGAAAGAAAATAATCTTGAATAACTAGCTTCAGTTCAGTCTCAAATACATTTGCTACATTCTTCTGTATTAAAAATAATATTTAAGATAAATAGGCAAACTATTAACCATCTCTCAGTTTCACAAGAACTTTTAACTTATTTTTTAACTAAAAACATTCTGCATTCACGACACAAGAGAGTATTCAAATCAATGATCTCTCTTTTAGTGCCATTATATAATAGGCAATTGAACATTTCTCTTTTTTTAAGATTTTGCTATTCTTTTAACAATGCTCCATTTTAATTAGGCTCTTTTTCAGCAAAAAAAATCAATATTGTATATAGCCACACATTTCATTTGTGAATATTTATATTTGATTTCATAAATGACATTTACTTTAAGCAACACAGACATCTTTTGAGAAATTGGTACAATGCTTACAAACATTTCACTAATGGATGAAGAATAATTTTCTCTAAAGCAGATGGTACTCCTACTTCTTATTTCTAAGGCTTCATAGTGGGTGCATTTTTCCCATTCCTTCTAACCACTCAGTACACCCACAGTCAATTCAAAAAACAATTGTAATATGAAATTCAATTTTTATAAATGTGGGATTTTTAAATGTAGTCTCAGTTTCTTCTAATTTGCAAATTTGTTGACATTTAAATTTATGAGTAGGTATCTATTTACTCTGTGTGTCTGTGTGTGTGTGTGTGTGTGAGAGAGAGAGAGAGAGAGAGAGAGAGAGAGAGTGAGAGTGTCTTACTCCATCACCCAGCCTGGATTGCAGTGGCCTGATCTTGGGTCACTGCAGTCTTGACTTCCTGGGTTCTAGCAACCCTTCCACCTCAGCTTCCCAAGCAGCTGGGACTACAGGTACGCACTACTAGAAACAACTAATTTTGTGTACTTTTTGTAGAGATGAAGTCCCACTATGTTAACTTTAGGCTGGTCTTGAACTCTTTTTTTTTTTTTTTTTTTTAAGATGGAGTCTCACTCAGTCGCCCAGGCTGGAGTGCAGTGGCGTGATCTCAGCTCACTGCAAGCTCTGCCTCCCGGGTTCACGCCATTCTCCTACCTCAGCCTCCCGAGTAGCTGGGACTACAGGCGCCCACCACCATGCCCGGCTAATTTTGTGTGTGTTTTTTTAGTAGATACGGGGTTTCACCGTGTTAGCCAGCATGGTCTCGATCTCCTGACCTCGTGATAACGCCTGTCTTGGCCTCCCAAAGTGCTGGGATTACAGGCGTGAGCCACCGCGCCTGGCCCCCGGTCTTGAACTCTTGAATTCAAGTGATCCTCCCAATTCAGCCTCACAGAGTGCTGGGATTAAAACGGGGAGCCACTGTGCCTCCATTCACTTCGTGTGTGTGTGTGTGTGTGTGCGTGCGTGTGAGACAGAATCTGCCTCTGTTGCCCAGGCTGGAGTGCAGTGACACGATCACAGTTCACTGCAGCCTTGACCGCCTCGGGCTCCGGTAATTTTCTCACTTCATCTTCCTGAGTAGCTGTGACCACCAGCACCTGCCACCATGCCCAGCTAATTTTTGTATTTTTGGAGAGACGGATTTTTGCCATGTTGCCCAGGTTTGTCTCAAGCTCCTTTGCTCAAGCAATCTGCCTGCCTCAGCCTCCCAAAGTTCTGTCATTACAGGTATGAGCCATCATGCCCAGCCCTCCAATTATTTTTTAATAAAAATGTTACAGTAGGAATAATTTCATTGATTAAAAAACAGTAGTTTGTAAACATGTGATCTCACATATTCCTAGTCTTTATGTATTTTGTTTAAGAACTGAGGTACAATAATGATACACAATAATATCATACATATATTATGCTTAAGAAATTAAACATATAAATTAAACTGAAAATATAAGTAAAATATAAATATTCAATTATATAAAAATATTTAAATAAAAGGAAAATTTTATAGCTACTATATCCTTTAAAATTGAAAAGTATATTTTAGGGACATTTAACTATTACTCTTTTTAAAACGTTTTATTTTATTTTTAATTGACATAATAATTGTTCATATGTATGGGGTACAGTGATGTTTCAATACATGTGTCCATGATGTAATGATCAAATAAGAGTATTTAGCACATACGTCAGCTCAAACATTTATCATTTATTTGTGAAGAGAACATTCAAAGTCCTCTCTTATAGTTATCTTGAAATATACGATATTGTTAACTATTTCCACTCTACTTTGCAATAGAACACTAGAGCTTATTCTTCTTATGCCCATTGATCAACATCTCCCCTTCTCTCACCTTTCTATTACCCTCCTTAGCCTCTGGTAACCACTATTCTACTCTGTACTTCTATGATACCAGATTTTTTGATTCCTAAAATGAGTAAGTTCATGCAATATTTATTTTTTCATGCTTGACATATTTCACTTAATATAATGTCCCCTAGATTTACTGATGTTGCTGTGAATGACAAGATTTTATTCTTTTTCTGTGGCTGAGAGTATTTCATTGTGTATATATACCACATTTTCTTTATTCATCTGTTCATAAACACTTAGGTTGATATCATATCTAGGCTACTGAGGATAGTGCAGCAGTAAATATAAGAGAACAGCTATCTCTTTGGCATACTGATTTCATCTCCTTTGAACAAATACCCAGTAGTGGGACTGCTGGATCATATGATTAGTTATATTTCTTCTTCTTTTTTTTTTATACTTGAAGTTCTGGGATACATGTGCAGAAGTTGCCAGTTTGGTACATAGGTATACACATGCCATGGTGGTTTGCTGCACCCATCAACCCATCATCTATATTAGGTATTTATCCTAATGCCATCCCTTCCCTAGCCACCCCCACCCTGACGGGCCCTGATGTGTGATGTTCCCCTCCTTGTGTCCATGTGTTCTCATTGATTAACTCCCACTTATGAATGAGAACATGAGGTGTTAGGTTTTCTGTTCCAGTGTTGGTTTTCTGAGAATGATGGTTTCCAGCTTCATCCATGTCCCTGAAAAGGACATGACCTCATCTTTTTTATGGATGCATAGTATTTCATGGTGTATACATGCCATATTTTCTTTATCCAGTCTATCATTGATGGGCATTTGGATTGCTTCCAAGTCTTTGTTATTGTGAATAGTGCTGCAATAAACATATATGTGCATGTGTCTTTATGGTAGAATGATTTATAATACTTTGGGTATATACCCAGTAATGAAATTGCTGCATTAAATAGTATTTCTGGTTCTAGATCCTTGAGGAATCTCTACACTTTCACAATGGTTGAACTAATTTACACTCCTACCAATAGTGTAAAAGCGTTCCTATTTCTCCACATTCTCTCCAGTATCTGTTGCTTCCTGACGTTTTAATTATCATTCTAACTGGCATGAGATGGTATCTCATTGTGGTTTCGATTTGCATGTCTCTAATGGCCAGTGATGATGAGCTTTTTTTCATATGTTTGTTGGCTGCATAAATGTCTTCTTTTGAGAAGTGTCTGTTCATACCCTTCACCCACTATTTGATTGGGTTGTTTTTTTTTCTTGTCAATTTGTTTAAGTTTCTTGTAGATTCTGGATATTAGCCCTTTTTCAGATGGACAGATTGCAAAAATTGGCTCCCATTCTGTAGGTTGCCTGCTCACTCTAATGATAGTTTCTTTTGCTGTGCAGAAGCTCTTTAGTTTAATTAGATCCCATTTGTCAAATTTGGCTTTTGTTGCCATGGGTTTTGGTGTTTTAGTCATGAAGTCTTTGCCCATGCCTATGTCCTGAATGGTATTGTCTATGTTTTTTTTTCTAGGGTTTTTATGGTTTTAGGTTTTACGTTTAAGTCTTTAATCCTTCTTGAGTTAATTTTTGTATAAGGTGTAAGAAAGGGGCTCAGTTTCAGTTTTCTGCATATGACTAGTCAGTTTTCCCAACATCATTTATTGAAAAGGGAATCCTTTCCCCATTGCTTGTTTTTGTTAATTTTGTCAAAAATCAGATGGTTGTAAATGTGTGGCATTATTTCTGAGGCCTCTGTTCTATTCTATTGGTCTATATATCTGTTTTTGTACCAGTACCATGCTGTTTTGGTTACTGTAGCCTTGTAGTATAATTTGAAGTCAGGTATCGTGATTCTTCCAGGTTTGTTCCTTTTGCTTAGAATTATCTTGGATATGCAGGCCCTTTTTTGGTTCCATATGAAATGTAAAGTAGTTTTTTGTAATTCTCTGAAGAAAGTCAATGGTAACTTGATGGGGATAGCATTGAATCTATAAATTACTTTTCATTATATTGATTCTTCCTATCCATAAGCATGGAATGTTCTTCAATTTGTTTGTGTCTTCTCTTATTTCCTTGAGCAGTGGTTTGTAGTTTTACTTGAAGAGGTCCTTCACATCCCTTGTAAGTAGTAGTCCTAGGTATTTTATTTTCTTTGTAGCAATTGTGAATGGAAGTTCACTCATGATTTGGCTATTCATAGTGTATAGGAATGCTTGTGATTTTTGCACATTGATTTTGTATCCTGAGACTTTGCTGAAGTTGCTTCTCAGCTTAAGGATATTTTGGGCTGAGACGATGGGGTTTTTTAAATATAAAATCATGTCATCTGCAAACAGAGACAATTTGACTTCCTCTCTATTTGAATACCCTTTATTTCTTTCTCTTGCCTGGTTGCACTGGCCGGAACTTCTGATACATTGATTTTTTTGAAGGGTTTTTCATGTCTCTATCTCCTTCAGTTTTGCTCTGATATTAGTTATTTCTTGTCTTCTGCTAGCTCTTGAATTTGTTTGCTCTTGCTTCTCTAGCTCTTTTAATTGTGATGTTAGGGTGTCAGTTTTAGAAATTTCTCACTTTCTCCTGTGGGCATTTTGTGCTATAAATTTCCCTCTAAACCTGCTTTAGTTGTGTCCCAGAGATTCTGGTACATTGTGTCTTTGCTCTCATTGGTTTTAAAATAACTTATTTATTTCTGCCTTAATTTGTTATTTACCCCAATAGTCATTCAGGAGCAGATTGTTCAGTTTCCATGTTGTTGTGTGGTTTTGAGTGAGGTGTTTTTTTTGTTTTTTTGTTTTGTTTTGTTTTGTTTTTGAGACTGGGTCTCACTCTGTCGCCCAGGCTCACTGCAAGCTCCACCTCCTGGATTCACGCCATTCTCCTGCCTCAGCCTCCTATATCTGAGACTACAGGTGCCCACCACTACACCCAGCTAATTTTTTTGTATTTTTAGTAGAGATGGCATTTCACCGTGTTAGCCAGGATGGTCTCGATCTCCTGATTTCATGATCCACCCGCTTCGGCCTTCCAAAGTGCTTGGATTACAGGTGTGAGCCACCGTGCCTGGCCTTGAGTGAGTTTCTTAATCCTGAGCTCCAATTTGATTGCCCTGTGGTCTGAGAGACTATTTGTTGTGATTTCCTTTCTTTTGCATTTACTTAGGAGTGTTTTACTTTCAATTATGTGGTCAATTTTAGAATAAGTCCGATGTGTACTTACAGCACAGTTCCTCACAGCTTCCCTTGGCTAGAGGAGGGAGTTCCCTGACCCCTTGTGCTTCCTGGGTGAGGCGATACCCCACCATGCTTCAGCTCTCCCTCCATTGGCTGCACCCACTGCCTAACCAGTCCCAATGAGATGAGTCAGGTACCTCAGTTGGAAATGCAGTAATCACCTGCTTTCTGTGTTGATCTTGCTGGGAGCAGCAGACCAGAGCTCTTGTTATTCAGCCATTGTCCCAGCCACCAATGGTTTGGTGCCTTTTTCTAGTGATAAACTTTGATTTGTTTCTTTCTCACTCATTTTTATAATGGCTACTGTTTTTGTATACATATCTCAGCATATTAAACACATGCAAAAAGTGGTGGGCTACATTTAAATCAGAGTTAAGTTCTACAATCACCTACTTATAAATATATTTTTCACTTATTTGAATTCCAGAGACACAACTGAAGTTGTGCTACGTGAAGAATCATGTTCAATGTGCATAACTACTCTGAAAATTGAAAAAGTTCTTGCTTCACTGGTCTCCCCCCAGTAGGTGCCAGTAGCATTTGTGCATCAATCATAACAATTAATAGCCATCCGCTAAAGTGTTCAACCACTCTTAAACGTGTTGTCATTCTAATTTTGTGTCACTATATGGACAGAAAAGCTGCTTTTTCTCTAAAACAGAAATAAAACTGGTAAGAATTCAGGAAATTTTTTAATGTTGTGATAGACAGTGGAGTCTATTGTCATCTAATGGTCACCAACTTCTGAAGCAAAGTTGTGTGTTGAAACACAGAGTGAAACTGGATGAGTTTAAAGACAGCTGGGAAAATATGACCAAGCACTACACTATGTAAAATAAAACAATAAATAATATCAATAGTAAGCCATAATCTTTGCAATTAGGTGGGAATTTTTTTTTTTTTTTTTTTTTTTTTGAGACGGAGTCTCGCTGTGTCGCCCAGGCTGGAGTGCAGTGGCCCAATCTCGGCTCACTGCAACCTCCACCTCCCGGGTTCATGCTATTCTCCTGCCTCAACCTCCTGGTCAGCTGGGACTACAGGTGCCTGCCACCATGCCTGGCTACTTTTTTGTATTTTTAGTAGAGACAGGGTTTCACTGTGTTAGCCAGGATGGTCTCCATCGCCTGATCTCGTGATCCGCCTGTCTCAGCCTCCCAAGGTGCTGGGATTACAAGCGTAAGCCACCGCGCCCGGGCGGGATTTTTTTTTTTTTTTTTTTTTTCCTACCATAGCTCAGAAGACCTAGCATAGACTTAGGGAATTCACATTGAGTCTGTCCAACTTGGAACTTCTTCCAGGAGGCAATAGCTATTGTAGAACAAGATGGAGAAGAAAAGCTGAGGATATTCACATGCATATAATCAAGGACGAGACTCTGAAGTTTGTGTTGAATAGTAAGTAACAAAGAAAAAAAGAAGTTGAGAGAAATAAAGAAGAGGAGAACAGGGTTTAGAGGCGTCAGTAATGTTGAAAAGCAAGAATTAAGGTAATGATATTGAATAGTTGATCTGAACTATGTGATTTCAGAGGATATTTGAGTTTATGATTCAGAGAATTAAACTGCCTTTGGAAGAAAAGTCTTTGACTCTCAAAGCAATTTTTACTGTTATTCATTGTTCTGCACTTTTTTTTTTAAAGTCTTATTTGTATTTTTGATTCTGTTTACTTATTTTGGAATAAAGAATTGTCTAGCCTATTTACTGTTTCTAGAAAAAAAAGACATGTTATGGCATACGATGGGTTTTCTCACTCTCCATTGAGTATACTTCTTAGATAGCATTAGAAAATAATTGCTGGGCTGAATCCTTTTGCTTCTGTATTTAAGCAAACAGTTGGCAAAGTTTTGCATGACTGAAGTCTGTGGAATAAGGAAGACCACTTTAATATATGCCACTTCATAGCCTTTGTTTGCTTTCTAAACAGAAAGCTGAAATACCAACCTGTTTAGTGGAGAGGAAAAAAGCAAGCAAATCTCAGCTTATTGATTTGTATACATCAGGTTGATGGTAGAGCTTCTAGACCCATTTCATGGGCTGGAAAATACTTATGTAATGTGATTCCACTTGACTGAGCTATGATAGTCTTAAAAAGTCATGACTACTTTCTTTGACACTATGTTAAATAAAATAATTCAAAATATATATATACTCGTTAATAGACACAAATAGTGGCAGCCCTATTGGTGACCTTGCCAACATAATTTAACACGTTTGGGTAATGCTTTACAGGATATAATATATCAATCTCTGACTCTCTGTCCTCATTTTATTTTTTAAAATCTTATATATTATGAGAGGTACTTGAGAGCAGTGTAGCAACAGGAAATCAGGTATACTATTATCCCCTAAAAATCTTATGTCTGTGCAGTAGGAAGGTAGCTTCCAAGTTTTCTGTTGGCATAGATTCTGGTCTCTTACCAGGGGGAGGTTGTGGCACAGGACCAAAGCATATCTATACCATCTGCTTCAATTGGAAAAGCTCATGCCAGCTGCCAATTGTTATTCTCAATTCAGCCCCATAGGTCTTGTACTTCCTTTCAGATTATTGTAATATTTTATAGTTTTCAGTATTATGAGATTTGGTGTTTCTGAGTCATCATATGTGTTTTTAAGAAAAATTGATAGAAGCTTAGTACATCTGAAATTAAAGTTTACAGGTATCAAGAATAACATTTAATATATTATATTTCCTTTAAGTTTGCTTTTGTTGTTTTTACATGCAGATCTTAACAATTTTTATGAAAAAAATATTTTTTCCTCTAATTGTTTTTGTATAAAGGCTTCAAATTTAGAAAATGTTTTCCATCACAAGAACCAGTAAGTCTTTATCAGTAATTTATGTAGGTATTTTGTCTATTTATTTTTTTTTTACTTTCTTTAAATTGTATTGTTTAAGATTGAGGAATCAAACATTCCTGGCTAAAATTAATACTTGTCAACATTTTGGCTGTTTAATCTTTGACACGTTAACTTGGACTTTCTAAGTCCACCTTCTGAGCATTAGAAAGTCCATAGCTTCCAATCGTTACCAACTTCCATAATTGCATTTCAATTTTTAAGTTACTTGACCTATCTGAAATATGTGAAATAGAAAATCCCATCTACTGGAATTTGTTTTTCTGATCTTTGCCTCCAGTAGAGTATGCCAACCTGAGAGTCTGCTCTGTATTTGATTTTCCACATTCTCTCTGTTCTTTCCATAGCTTAAATATTCATGTTCCTTAAGATTCCCTCCTTGTTTCTCTTCTCCCTCTACTTGCTCTCTTTGGGTAATCTTAATTGTTTTTATGGATTGAATCTATAATGATTCCTAAATTCATATTTCACATTGAGATTATGATAAGCATCACAGTCTGAAGATCCCTAATTTAACTAATCTAATAATAATAATAGTAAAGGCTGCTCTTCCTCTGACCTTATTTTTGAGAAGGCACCATCCATGAAATAGGTACTAAGAATTATCTTTGACTTCCTTTCCTCCTCATTTATCCAATAAGTCATGAAATCATCCCACTTTGATCTCTAAAGTATTTTTTCATCTGTTCTCTTTTTATTCTATTTCCAAGAGTGTCTCACTTTTCACCTGCATTACTGTCATAATGTATTCTCAGGTCTCCAAATCTCCAGATGCAACCATACCATTCCTTCTCCACATGGCCAAGATTCTAAAAACAAAGTTTAGACATATTACTAGACTGATTATACCTTGTCATAGTGGCTCTTGCTTGAGTAAGAATAACTTTCAGATGGCTTTCTAGAAACTACACGTAAAATAGGAAATAGTTATATGAGTAAGGGAATGATGTTAATGGTAGAAAGTATCATTTTTATTTCATTAAGATTTTTTTATAATGTTGAATCACCACTAATAAAACAATAGCAATAATAAAATAATTACCACAAAAACCTAAAATAATAAAATAAAGTGAGAAAATTACATAGATATCAATTGTTTGTAAGTGCCAATTAATTCTAAGAATAAGTATAAAATTAAAAGCTTTCTGAATAGGTTGAAGACTGGTAAGGATTATATTTATAACATATAACTCAATAAATATTACTTTCAAGTAAACCCAAACAAATGGAACTCTGGAAAGGAATTATAAAATACAAAAACAAATTCTTGAGAAAAAATAATAAAACCATCATTTTGTATTTTCAAGAAAATGATCCACAATGGAGCTATAACAGACTCTTTTGAAATGAAAAATTTTGTCAACCTGTAGAAGAATGTGTGACTCTTAGAGCATTAATAAACAGCTACATATTTCTTGAGAGATGTGACAAAAATACACAAGAATATTGTGATAGAATAATGGTCCCATGAAAATGTCCATGTCCTAATACCTGGAATCTGTGCATATGTTATGTTACTTGGAAAAAGGGAATTAGAGTTGCAGATAGAATTAAATAAATAAGCATTGTAACCACTTTGGTTGTGATCTTGAAATATGATTTACCACCAAAGAACTGAAGCTTCTTGGATTAATGGCTGAATTTAGATATGGGCCAAGAAGAAAGTAAGAAGTGTGCTATGGTTTGAATGCTTTTGTCTCCTTCCAAATTCATGTTGAAAGTTAATTCTCTCTGAAATTCAGGGGTTGCCAATGTGATAGTATTAAGAAGTAGGGTATTTAAGAGGTGGTTAGGCCATGAGGCTCCTTCCTTATTAACAGGATTAAGGCCCTCATAAAACAAGTTTCATGTAGCATTAGGCAAGCTTCAGAGTTTGTCCTTCTGCCATGTTTAGATGCAGAAAGAAGGCCCTTGATAATGCCACACCAGATGCTAATGCCTTGCTTTTGGACTTTTCTGCCTGCAGAACTAAGATAAATAAATGAAGATAAAATATTTTGAGCTTCAATAAAGATAAAATTCTATTGATCAAACTATTTTAAAGCTATTTAAATCCACTCATTCATTATTATACACACATAAACTAATTGTTCAACTTTTCAGGAAACTGGGAACCAACTCATGATTTTTAAAAAGTAGTTTATAAGACAAATAAATTCAACATTTCTTGTACATCATTGTAAAAAAAATGTACCATTGAGCAAACTAAATAGTAAATTACAGAAGTATTTCTCCTTAATTAAAATATAATAATTGAATTAGATAGTAGGTATAACCTTTTTACAACTGTGATAAATTGAAAGGTCTAAATACTGAATATCAATGGCTACTAACTACACAAAAATAGTTGCCCACGCATTGTATATCTCACGATAGAAGAACAAAACTTATTTGTTAAGTTTTCTGGCAAAATGTTACACTTGGAACAGAGCAAGCATGTGCAACCAATCAACTTCTAGAAAATTTTAAAAGAATAGAGGAACATGTCAAACTACACCAGATGAATGTAATAAAAGAAATTAAAACTGGCAATCTCTACAGCAGTGAACTGAGGGTGGTCCAATATTTTTCACTGATATGTGACAAATTAAGTACAGTATTTAAAAGTAAACATTAATGATATTCTTAAAGGTTGAGTAACCCCAATTCAAAAATCTTAATTTTGAAATGCTCCAAAATCTGAAAATTGTTGAGTGCTGACAAGACACTCAAAGGAAATGCTCATTTAAGCATTTCAGATTTTGGATTTTTGGATTAAAAACACTTAGCTATTAAGAATAATGCAAATAGTCCAAAACTGGAAAAAATATCAAAATCAAAAATACTTCTGGTCTCAAGCATTTTGAATAACGGTTTATTAACCTGGAGCAATTTGATAGAAAACAGTTGTCTCTGTAAATCAAATAGTTTTTTTTTTTTTTTTAAGTGCTTCTAATTTTCCTTTCTTTTTTACTTTATCTTATAGGTAGACAATTTTAAAAGACCTAAAATTGTTCCCAACTTGATGTGCCAGGTGACTTTGCAGATTCTTGGGTGAAGAAGTCAAAATGTCTTTATCCTAATCTTGGCCATGTGACTTGATGTAGCAAATGGAACATTAGCAAGTGTGACAAAAGGTGTAAAAACACTTGCACATTAGGATTTGTCCTCTCCTGGTCTTTGGAACCCTGAGACTGTTACTTGACAAGGCCTATATGACAGACTACCTGAAGCAGAAATGAGTCAGGCTGTGCTTCCGGTAGTCCCCAGACCAATGAGCCTGCCACTTTTGATATAAGTGATAAGGGCTGTCCAGAGCCTTCTAGCCCCAGATGAACTAGCTTAAGCCAGGAGAAAGATCAAGCCAACATAAAGAATCATGAGAAATAATAAAATACTCTTGTTTTAAACCACTAAAATTTTTAGTACACCCAGTTAATCAGAACAAAAATTAACACCAGAAGAGGATAGACTCTGGTAGATATAAAAAATTATTACAAGTTGATGGCCAAACCACAGAAAGAAAATTACTTAAATATATTTGAAATTATAATTTGACTATATTTTTCTAGTAGGACGTATCCAAGGAAAATAGGATGATTGATTCATTGATCATTCAATAGATAGATAGATATAGAAAGACATCTAGAAAAAGTAAATAATTACTCTTATTTCACTAGAAATTCCTTTGTTCGGGGTCTATATATACACACATATATATATACACATATATATATACACATATATATATACACACATACATATACACATATATATATATACATACATATATAAAATTAAGATATATTTGTTTTGTTTTGAGACAGAGGTTTGCTTTGTCACCCAAGCTGGAGTGGTACAATGGCACGATCTCGGCCCACTGGAACCTCCACCTCCCAGGTTCAAGCAATTCTTATGCCTCGGCCTCCTGAGTAGCTGAGATTACAGGCACATGCCACCATGCCCGGCTAATTTTTGTATTTTTAGTAGAGATGGAGTTTCACCATGTTGCCCAGGCTGGTCTTGAACTCCCGGCCTCAGGTGATCCACCTACCTTGGCCTCCCAAAGTGCTGGAATTACAGGCATGAGCCACCATGCCCGGCCAAGGTCTGTTTTTTGAAAGCTATTCTTTTCTTATTTAATGGCTAGATACCCTTTTCAGTTTCCACACACTCAACCCCTACTGCTAGCAATCTTGCTGGTGGCAGTTCACAGTTACATTTTTCAATAGGAATTGCCTTCAGTTGGAGGAAATTGTCTTGACAAAGGTTTTACCTCTTTCCTGGGAAATGAGGGAGTGGCTGTGATTCTATTCAATGACTGCCTGATACCTGCATGCAAAGGTCCACTTAGGGAAAAATCTGAAGTGGTATCCTAGTTTTAGATCTCAGAGTAAGTGCAACTGAAGTTTCAATTACACACTACTTGTGAGGAGGCTTCTTCTTTTGTGCAATCCTATATTCCCACATTCTTATAAGTATAGCCCCCAAGAGCACACTGCAATAAATCTGTGCATAAGTAGTGTCTTAGATTGTGTCTTCAAGAATACCACAATCTGGAACAGTTGGTTCTAGAAATGACCTTAGAAAACAAATTCTAAAATGGGATTTAGAGAATTAATTACTTACTGGACAGCTGACAAAGAGGACACAATTACAACTAGTAGGCATAATATCAATAGCATATTTCATGTTATGTTGATGTACATATAAACCTATAGGCAGCAACAAGTTACCTGGCCGATTTAATTGCTGTTTGGAAGTAGGAAGATTAGAAAACTGGAGATGAAGAGCTCTGTGTAAGAGACATATGCATGTATCTATTAGAATAAGAAGCAAGCAGAAATGTGTTTTTATGTTGTTTCACATCATGTGCTAAAATGACATGCAACACAGTCAAATAAACAACAACAACAAAAAAGACTCAGTTGAAGTAAATCAATGTCTCTTGCTGGTCATCCCAATGGTGACAAAAAGGCTCATGAACAGAGTGATCATAGTGACAGTGATGAAGTCTGTTCATGAGTTCACAAGTTAATCTATGATTCCAAGAATGATATAACTATTGACAAACTTTTGAAATCTATGCACCTGATATGACATCATACCCAAAAGAGAAATTAACCTAGGTGGCAAGTTGAAGATACTGGATTGCTTCTCCTGGGAAAAGAAGTGTTTCCTCTTAAAATGGAATGAACATATCCTGGTTATAGAAGAATAAAACTTATTTGTTAAGTTTTTCTGACAAAATGTCAGAAAAACGTACGGGTTTGCCTTCCTATTGTATGACCTTGACCAGAACTCTACCTATAGAGTAATCTGTTCACACAGGGTGCTATGTAACATCCCTCCAGAATAATCCATCTATTTTATAGCAAAATGATTGTGACAATGATCCCTTAACCATGGAATACACTGATTCTATTGAAAACCACAATCTAGAAACCACTGTATATGGGAACGGCTCCTTAAAGACAAAACTAATATGCCAAAATGGATATGCCACCTTATGAGAATAAGGTAGTCTCCATTAAGCTGTGATATATACCTTAAATTAATTTTTACTGAATGGTATTATGTCCTCAATAGGTAGAATAAACAGGTTTGGATATCAAAGGATGGATGAACGAGTGGGCTCACTCACCATCACTATTGTTAAGTGACTTGGATATTTTCCCTTCCTATCACTGTGCATCTAGAGGTCCATGTTCCCAGAGTGGATTGAGTTCTAGAAGAGAACACCTTAAAAGTTCCAGGGAACTTTAAATAATAGGTATTTCCTTTGATAGCTGTTAAAATAATATATCATAAATAGCTTTGATAGCTAATTTGATAGATAATATCTATTCACTTTGGGTTCATCATGCTGAAAGAGCATCAGGCAAGGAAATTGTCACCATACTTGCTGGTAATATACTCTGGTATCTAGAAAAGGCAGGGCTGCCTCTACGCAATAAGGGCAGGGAGTATATGATTAGCATTTGCACAATAACCTGCGGCCAGTTGCCCCATTTTATTAGTGAATCGGTAAGTATAGCAGCTACAGACTGAGAAGAGCATGACAACCAAAATGAACATCTGGTCATCTTATACACAAGGTGTCTGGACTAAAAGGAATGCTACAAAGGGTTGGGGAATCTTGAATGGGTTATGGAGAAGAGGGATAATAAGAATCAATTGCATTTTCCGGATGCAGTGGAGCACCGTGAGTTGTTATTTATCACACTAGCACTTCTAAGTTTCACAAAAATGAGAATAAGATAGAAGTGACTGTAAGAAGTATGTGAGTCTGAGCACCGCAGGGGCTTGTCTAGAGAAGTGATGTGCTGTTCTGCCTAGGCTCCCTCTTTCCTGCCAGTACAACCACCTCGAGATGCTGATAATATTGTCTGGGCAACAGGGAACTTACCTTGCCTAAAAGTACACCTTTTCTTTTCCTCTCTCTTTTTTTTTTTTTTTTTTTTTTTTTTGAGATAGAGTCTCACTCTGTCACCTAGGCTGGAGTGCAGTGGCATGATCTAGGCTCACTGTAACCTTTCTCTTTTTTTTTTTTTTTTTTTTGAGATAGAGTCTCACTCTGTCACCTAGGCTAGAGTGCAGTGGTGTGATCTAGGCCCACTGCAACCTCCGCTTCCTGGGTTCAAGCAATTCTCCCTGCGTCAGTTTTCTTGAGTAGCTGGGATTACAGGTGCACACCACACCATTCCTGGCTAATTTTTTGTATTTTTAGTAGAGATGGAGTTTCGCCATGTTGGCCAGGCAGGTCTCGAACTCCTGACCACAGGTGATCCACCCACCTTGTCCTCCCAAAGTGCTGGGATTACAGCCATGAGCCACCGCACCCAGCCAAGTGCACCTTTTCTAAGCAACAACCTGCAGCCAGTGACTGGCTAATATGGGCATAAAATTTCCATCCTCTTTGCCTAATTGGAACAACA
The DNA here is from genome assembly GCF_037993035.2 of Macaca fascicularis. Taxonomy (NCBI): domain Eukaryota; kingdom Metazoa; phylum Chordata; class Mammalia; order Primates; family Cercopithecidae; genus Macaca; species Macaca fascicularis. The sequence continues at coordinate 15,090,572 of NC_088392.1, forward strand.
CTCAAGGGCCAGTTTCAGAGATCCTGTTAGATTTGGGATCAGCTGTCAGTTCACTGCAGGTTAGCTTCTCCTTTTGTGGAATCCTGCTTTCTTCATTTCCTTACATTTCCCCACAAGAGATCTTCCCGATAGAAATTCTGCACACGATTTTGCATCCTAGATTTGACTTCCCAGGAACCAAAACCAAACTAAAGTCCTGAAAAAGACCTTATGATTTAGAGATCATACTATAGTATTTATAGGTGAAGTGATAGGATATATGCAATTTATTTAAAATACTGCAGAAAAAAAAGTTTGTGTAAGGTCCAATTTATGATTCAAGAATCCCAAGAAATCAAATAAAATATATATGTTATTTAGAATATAATTTCAAAAAAGACAAAAATTTCTAAATGAGCAAGAAATGTTCCCAATCCTATATGAATTTTTTAAATTAAAAAGAATATGAATGGCCGGGCGCGGTGGCTCACGCCTTTAATCCCAGCACTTTGGGAGGTCGAGGCAGGCGGTCAGGAGATCGAGACCATCCTGGCTAACATGGTGAAACCCCATCTCTACTAAAAATACAAAAAATTAGCTGGGTGTGGTGGCGGGTGCCTGTAGCCCCAGCTACTCAGGAGGCTGAGGCAGGAGAATGGTGTGAACCCAGGAGGCGGAGCTTGCAGTGAGCCGAGATGGGGCCAGTGCACTCCAGCCTGGGCGACAGAGCAATACTCCATTAAAAAAAAAAAAGAATATAATATGAATAAATGATTTAATATGAAAAATACACCAAACATGTAAATGGAGATTTTATAACAAAATAATTGCTATTGTGTAATTATGTATCAATAGAGATGACACATGATGCATACACTTGTCAATGTATTCATGTCAATGTTTATCTTCTCTAATAGTATTAAATGTAAGTTAAACGGAATATTCACTACCTTTTCACTGGTCAAACTAGTAAAAACTTAAGTGTGCTAAAATATGGTCCCCTTTTCTTCTTGTGTTTGTGTAAAACCTTTCTGAAAGGCATTTGCATATTTATCCAAACATATAAACTTTTGTATCTTTTGACAACTCGCATCTTGAAACGTGTCTCACAAAAAAATCAAAGATGTGCCAAAGCATTTTATTAAAAGTGTTATCTAGTCTTTTTATAATTTTTAAAACATTTTAAATATCTAATGATAGAATATTAATTATGAAGGTATAAAATATTGTTTTATAACAGATGTAATAAGAATGAAATATCAACAGTGTGATTATTTTAAAGAATAGAAAATGCATATAAAGAGGATAATATCAGTCTGTTATACAACACACACCTACAGTCAATATTACAGGATAGTACATTCAGGGGAGGTGGTTGTATAAGGACACTAAGACAAGAAGTTAAAAATCTTATCAGATCATACCCATCTATCTATCATTCATCATTTAGCTAACCTTCCATCACTCACCTACCTATTTTGGATGTAGTTATCCCTGGGTTCCAATATTTAAATAATTATTTTTATACCCATCTGAATTGTACAATTTCTCTGTATTCAAACATGATTCAATTTTATACATGCACTTGCAGACACACACACACACGCACACACACAAACACACACACCCTCACATATTCTTTTCACGATATCAAGGAGGAAACAATGTCAGACAATATGTTTTTTGATTTGATTATGGGAGTGATTTGCTGGAAGGATAATGTGAATGCCTGCCAAGGAATCATTACTGTGTGTTAAGAGAATTTACTTTTGTGGAGATTAAAGTTACCCAGAATAATGGGAGAATTATCTGTGTAAGGGAAACCTGGGAGATCATGGGACATACTCCTCTGAATAGGTTTTGAATGACAGAGTGGGGACAATAAGCCATACAGGGTTAGTGCTAAATATCATAATAACTGGAAGTTGCTTCAATATAGCCTGTGTTGAATCTATAGATCAAGTTTTGGAAAATTCATGTACTAAAAATGTAACAATGTTATATCTTAACAGGACATCTTTTCATATATTTAGGCTATCTTTACTTTCAGTGATTTTTAAAGTTCTCATTGTAAAGGGCTCACTAATTTTTCAATATATAAGTACCTGGTATTTTTAGATGCTATTGTGAATGGTATTTATGTTTGGTGTTAGATGATAAGGTTGAGTTAAATTATGTATTAGATCTACCGAAGCTCTTGAAATGGCTGTAAATATCTAAAACAAAATACACTAACCACTAAACTGAATTTATCAATAGGAAGTTTTTCCTTATTTTCTTTTTTATCCTCTGAACTAATTCTGGTTGCTGCTTTTATATCTTCACAGTAACAACTTTAATATTGTAAACCATCATCAAGTCCATTGCTTACTAAAAAGCAGGACACGTATGAATTGTATACCAGATATTTCCTATTAAAAACAATTACAATGGATAATACAAACATAATTTTACAAAAATGATAAAAAGTGATCATATAAATTGTATTTTTTAATGTAATGGATATTGTCAAGGTATTATGAGTGATGCTGTTTCTTTATGTCAGGATGGAGGAAGAGCTGCTGCACATAGGATAGTCTACTGAAAGTATTGATTTAAAAAATCTAACCTAGAATAGATTCTTTTGAGAGGGCTGTGTCTATTGATAGAGTCAAAAATAAGAAAGTTTGAGTAATATAGTTTCGCTGGATTTTTGTTACAGTATTTTTGGTAAGAAGCCTGTTGCTTACTTGCTTGAGAATATGTAGTTTTGCCTTTTTATCTAAAGGGTAATTTGCTTTATATAAATGTTTGAGTCACTCACTCTTTATATTATTTTTCCGGCTTTATGGTTTGCAATAGAAAAATGTAACAGCATAGATTTTTCCCTTGTCATTCTTTCACCTTTTCTGCCTATGAGACCACACAGCACTTCTTCGTACAGTCTTTAAACACAGGAACATGGTGTTGGTTATGATAGCCAATTTTTCTTGGGCAATGGAACATATCAATAAACAGAAGTGAGGATATGAGTGTTTTTGTGCTGATGAATGGATAAAGGAAATGTGGTACTTATACAAAATAGAGTACTATTAAGCTAGAAAAAAGAATGAGATGAGATCCTGTCATTTGCAACAACATGGATGCAACTGGTGGCCACTATACTAAGTGAAATAAAGCAGGCACAGAGTATAAATTTTGGGATCTGAAAACCAAAACATTAAAGTCATGGAGATATTTGTGTGCCTTTTAATAATAAAATTTAAATTATCCTTGGTTTTTTTTAACTGGACATTGATTTCTTAAAATCTCTTCACCATGTTTTAAATTGTGGATTATGCTGGGTTTTTAAAATTGTCTCCTTTTTACTGTAATGTTCCACTTCTTTATTATTTTTTATTTTTTTCTGAGGTTTTTCTGCTCTATATTCAATCCCATCTTTTTATTTTCAATTGAGGCAAAATTTACACATAGTGAAATGTTCAGGTCTACTCATTATGCTGTGAGTTTTTCTTGTTTTTTGTTTTTTGTTTTTTTTTTTTGTTTTGATGCTTGCTGAGATTTCCAGTAATATGTTTAATAGAAGTGGTGAGAGGCATATTTGTCTTATTCCAGATGTGAGCAGAAAAGCATTAAATATTTTACTACTAAGTGTGCTATTATTTTTTTAGATACTAATTTTTTTACATACTAATTTGGTTTTTTTCTCGATACTAATTATTGGAGGAAGTTTCTTCAACTTCTAGGTTGCTGAGACTTTTTAAATCATAAATGCATACTGTCTTTTTTGAGCTATGTTTGCTGCAGATATTATAATAATTATGTCATTTTGCTCTTTTATATCTGCTATGCTAATTATATTCATTGATTATCATGTGTTAAATCAATCTTTTTATTCCAGGAGTAAACCCACAAGTAAACTTTATTACGGTATATGATCTTTAACACAGATTTTAAAATTTGATTTCCTAATGTTTTGTTGACAATTTTCTATTTATGTTCATGGGCTAGATTAGTATGAAATTGTCTTTTCTTGTAATTTTCTCATCTGGTTTGGTATCAGGGCTCTAGTGGCTGACCTGGTTTGATTCTGTGTCCCCACCCAAATCTCATCTTGTAGCTTCCATAATTCCCATGTGTTATGGAAGGGACCCGGTGGGAGGTGACTGAATCGTGAGGATGGGTCTTTCCCGTGCTGTTCTCATGATTGTGGGTGGGTTTCATAAGAGCCGATGGTTTTAAAAACAGGAATTGCCCAGCACAAGCTCTTTTTAGCCTGTTGTTATCCACATAAGATGTGACTTGTTCCTCCTTGCCTTCTGCCATGATTGTGAGGCCTTCCTAGCCATGTGGAACTGCAAGTCCAATAAGCCTCTTTCTTTTGTAAATTGCCCAGTCTTAGGTATGACTTTATCAGCAGCATGAAAATGGACTAATCCACAGCCTTATAAAATGAACTGAATCATGCTTTATTTTTGTAAGGTTAGTATTATCTCTTCTTTAAATATTGGAGAGAACTCACAGTGAAAGTAATCTGAACCTGGATTTCTATTGTGGGTAGAATTTTATTAACAATGTCAATTAACTCCATGGATGTAAGGCTATTTAGATTTCTACTTCTTCTGGAGCAACTATTGGTAGCTTGTGACTGTTACTTCAACTATCACCTTTTTAATATGTTATTGTAAGATAAATTATTTTGTTATTTATTTGAAATACTGTTTTTGCTTATATTCTGTATCTCCTTCTAAAAATATTTTCTATGCTTAGTTTCCATGATTATTTTTAATTATTAACTATTTTAAAAGAGATGACAACTCTTAATATTGGTTCAAGACTTTCTTTATAAGTTGGGCTTAGGGAAATAATCTGTTAGACGGGTGACTTTCTGGCATTCCTTGATGATACTTTGCTTAGCACTGTACAAAAGGGAACATGAGAGTATATTGATGCTTGCATATGGAGAATGGTGGTGGTAGTGGGCTATCAGAACCAAAACTTTCATTTAGGGGAGCCATTTGTATAGACCCTGTGTAATTACTGAAAAATAGAATGTGGACTGGCCACCAAAGGGTTGTGAAATGGGACAATATTGGCTATATCTTTGACTTATTGTCTTAAATATCCTCTCCTAAAAATAGAAGGATATTATAAGTACTTTTAAAAAGGAAATGAGTTTCATCAAGGAAATCATCAAGATGGTGGGATAGGAAATAACTTGCATGCCCCAATGAAAAACCAATTATACAGCCATCCATTAACAAAAGTAACCATGGGATGGCTCAACAGTCCAATTAAGAACCTATAGAAAGAAAAAAAAAAAAGAACCTATAGAAAGAAAATTGAGGAAAACTAAAGGGAAGAATAACTACACAGGATTCTTCTGGAGATATTTGCTTGGCAGAGACACATGGAAAAGTGGCTCGGAACAAAGGAAAAAGGTAGGGGTTATCTGGTTCAGCCATGAGGCAGCTACCATTATGTTCCCCAATGATCTTCTGTTGGGAGTCTTATCAGCCTTTGCTGTTAAGGACCTCAAAATTTCCCATGACAACAGTGTTTGCCTACAGCATTCACTGCAGTGGAAGCTGTAGTGTGCATCAGCACCAACCCCAGGGGCCTGCTCTGCAGAGGCATCAGCAACCTTCACCACTGAACACCCGGGAGGAAGAGACACTGCTGCACAACCACCACCACTCCTAGAAGGATCTGCTGTTCCACCACATTGGGAGCATGGCTGCCAACTTCCTACAACCATTGCTACGCTCCAGATACCAAGACCACAGCTGCATCGTGTATGTTCAGCTCCAGACCCTGGATCTGCAGGTGATCTACACAAGGCTGTATTCCACACTTGGCTATGTAGCTGACAAAAATGCTTACTTATGTCTCAGCCACCAGAAACAGGGCTACCATGAGCTAGCCAGAATTCTAGATCCCAGAAATACTGTCCTTCCATGAACTCCATGCCCCAAATCCCATATCCGTGGTCATTCCACAAGCACTCATGCATCAAACAGTAGTGCTACTGCCACTGCAAAGGTGCCCACGATCTGAACCTGTCACCAAGAGTGATAATATCCCCAATAGGAGATGAAGAAATCAGGAGGACCCTAGGAGTCTTTGCCAGCAAAGATCTCTAGAGCCTTTGCCGGTACTGTGAACACTCGATGTCTTGACTTTTGAGGACTTCTACTATCTTCTCTAATGCTGATCTCAGGTAACAGAGATGCATGGAGACTACACTGTCAGGCCATCCCCAGAGCTGTAAGTGTCACATTTCATCTTGTTGGGATAAGTGTCACATTTCATCCTTCATCCCACCTGAAGTTAAAGGCCTTTATCCACCAAAATTGTCCTTAAGTCTAAAAGAGGTGACTGTTTCTTCAGCTTCAAATGTGCAGGCATCAGTGGAAGACTACTAGAAACATAAAAAGTAAAAGAAACATGGTATCAACAAAGGAATTCAATAATTTTCTAGTAATCAACCCCAAAATAGAGATATGTGAGTTTCCAAACAAAAATTTCAAAATAATTGTTTTAAGGTAGTTTGGGAATCTAATAGAGTACACAAATAGAGAAATCAACAATATCAGGAAAACAGTACAAAAGCAACATGAGAAGTTCAAAAAAATGTAGAAATTATAAAAAGAGAACCATATGTAAATTCTGGACCCGAAGAATACAATAAATGAAATGAAAAAATGTAATGTAAAGCATCAAGCAGAATTAAGCCAAAGAAAGAATCTGTGAACTTGAAGACAGGTAATTTCAAATTATTCAGTCAGAGGAGAAAAATAATTTAAAATAGAGAAGAAAGCCAGTGTAAATCATGGGACATCATCAAGTGAAATGATATTCGTATTATGGAAATTCCAAGAGGAGAAGAGAGATGAAAAGTGGCAGAAAGCTTATTTAAAGAAATAATGAATAAAAACTCTCCAAATCTGGGGAGGGATATGAACAACAAGTTAAATGAAACTAACAGAACCTTATACAGATTTAACCCAAAGTTTTGACTTCATTGAAGCACATTTATTATAATAAAACACCTTTTTTATTTTTAAAATTATTATGGATACACAATATTAGGTTGATGCAAAAGTAATATTAATTTTTGATATTACTTTTAATGACAAAAATCATGAAAATTTTTGTACCAGCCTAATAGTCATACATATTTAAGGAGTACATGTGATATTTTGAAACATGCATAGTATGTGTAACGTTCAAATTAGTGAAACTGGGAAATCCACCATAGCAAACCTTTATCATTTCTTTGTGTTAGGAACATTACAATTCCACTCTTCAGTTATTTTGAAATATACAATAAATCATTGTTAACTATAGTCATCCTATTTTATTAAACAACATTAGGTCTTATTCCTTCTATCTAACTGTATTTTGTACCATTCTCTCTTTGTTCCCACTTTGCTACTACCCTTCCTAGCCTCTGTTAACCATCATTCTATTCTCTATCTTCACAAGTTCTTTTTTTTTTTTTTTTAGCTGCAATGTGTGAGAGAGGACATCCAATATTTGTCTCTATGTACCTGGCTTATCTCACCTAACTTAACATTCTGCAGTTCCATTTATGTGTTTGCAAATAACAGGATTTCATTTTTTATGGCTGAATAATATTCTAAAACTTTGAAAATCAAAGCCAAAAAAAGAATTTTGAAAGCAACAAGAGTAAACAAAGTCATCCACACAAAGGAACATCATAAGGCTATCAGTTTCTCAGCAGAAATGTTGCAAGTCAGGAAAGTGTGGAAAGTGTTGATTTTATCAAACCATAGCAGAATACACATTCTTTATAAGCACACGCAGAAAATTCTTCAGGATGGATTATATGTAAGTTCACAAAACAAGTCTGAACAAATTTAGTAAGATTGAGATCATAGAAAGTATTTATTTTCAGTACAGTGGTGTGAGAGTAGAAATCAGTAACAGTAGGAAAGCTGGAAAATTCACAAATATGTGAAAATTAAACAACATAGTTTTAAACAATCAATGAGCCAAAAAATCAAGAAGGAAATATAGAAATATCTTGAGATACATGGAAATAAAAGAACACATACCAAAACTTACAAAGTACAGTAGAAGCAGTTCTAGAAGAGAAATTTATAGTGATTAATTTGTACACTAAAGAGAGAAGTGGAGCTAAAGTAAACAACCTACTAAACATCAAACCTTAAGGAACTAGAAAAAGAAAAACAAACTATATCCAAAATTAGCATAAGGAAATAACAAAGATGAGAGTAAAAATAAATTAGACACTAGAAAAACAACAGAAAATATTAATGAAACTAAGCACCCAGTTTTGAAAAGATAAAATTAATAAAACTTTAGACTAAAAATAAGAGAAAAAAGAAAATAAAAAATGAAACAAGAGTGATTACAATTGATACAGTAGAAATACAAAGAATCATAAGACTTATGAAAATTATATGTCACTAAATAAGGTGAAGAAATTTACAAATTTCTAGAAACACACAACCTACCATGAATAAATCATGAGGAAAGATAAAATCTGAACAGGCCAATAATATATAAGGAGATTTGGTCAGTAATCAGAACCCCTAAACACAAGAAGTCGAGATCCAGATTACTTCACTGGTTATTCCAATGAGCATTTATGTCTGTCCTTCTCAAACTTTTACAAAAATTTGAAAGAAGGGAACAAACTAATTTTAGGAGGCATGGTTACCAAAGACAAACAGAGAGACTACAAATAATTGCATGCCAATATCCTTTATGAACATAGATGCAAGAATTCTCAACAAAATATTAGCAAACTGAATGAAATAGTGCATTAGAAAGATTATGCACCATGATCAAGTGGGATTCATTCCTGTGATGTAAGATGTTTTAATACATGCAAATTGATAAATGTGATACATCACATTAACAAAATAAAGGATAAATGCAACTAAAACCCAAAATAAGATATTACCTCATACCGGTTAGGATGGCTATTATAAAAATGTCAAAAAAGATAAGTGTCACCAAGCTTGTACACTGTTGCTGAGGATACAAACGGATTTATTTATGTAAAATGTAATGCTACTCAGCCTTCAAAAAGAAGGAAATTCTATCATTTGGGACAGCATGGATGAACCCGCACAACATTATGCAAAGTAAAAAAACCAGGCAAAGACAAATATTGTAGGGTATCACTCATATGTGGAATCTAAACAAAAGAAAGTGAAACTCACAGAAACAAGGAATAGAATAGCGATTTCCAGGGAATGATGGTGGAGGTTATTAGGAGATGCTAGTCAAAGGGTACAAACTTTCTGTTATACAATGAATAAGTTCCAAAGATCTAATGTACAGCATCATGATTATAGTTAATAATACTGAATTACATATTTGAAGTTAGCTGTAGCACACATCTTAAGCATTCTCACACATAAAAGTTTACCATATGAGGATATAAATATGTTAACTAACTTTACTGTGGTAATCATTTCACAATGTACATATATATCAAATCATCATGTTGTATACTTTACATGTATACGATTTGTTTGTCAATTACACCTCAAAATGAGAAAAAAGTTACATATATATAATTGTGTTATTTTATATATATGGTATAACTATATATATTTAATTGTATTATATATATTAGGTTAGTGCAAAAGTAATTGTGGCTTTTGCCATTACTTTCAATATTTCAAAAATATATGCATACAACATTATATATTTTAATGTATTATATATTGTATTTTGTTATACATTATATTTTGCATATCATATAAAATATATGTTATATTTTATACATTTTATATATATTATATATATTATATGTATATAATAGTCCATTAGGTCAAAGGTTTTTGTGTTGGATCTAGTATTTCCTACTATTCCTAGCTGCTGCTCAAGCAGTATTATGGAAGTACTCAACTATTCAATCTTGTACAATATTTTTATTGTCAATGTTAACACCTTGAAGTTTTGTAAAGTCTAAGCAAATCTCTGTAGAAGAAAAAAAAACAGCTTTAGCGTGACCTCCTCATAATCTTAAACTTTATTGCTTCAATGAAAGTTTGATTGATTTTTCCTTTCATGTAGGTAGCATTTATTTTTTAGAATAATCTTTATTTTCTGTAAAATTGGGGGTAATCTTTATTATTTCTCATGCGGTCTCATTTTATTCCAGATCATATAGTATTTAGCATTGTGCTTCCTGATTTAGATTTGTAGTTGAGGTAATTTTCTTATGTCCTTATGCATTAAATGATTTTGTTCTATATTTATTATATTTATTGTTTTTATTGCAATTAATGTAGTAAAAAGATGTACAATTAATAATCTGAATCTCTATTAGCATTTATTATTACATGTTATTTACTTATACTGCTTGAGACTGGAAAATCTAAAAGATTTGGCTTGTGGCATGCAGTAAGTCCTTACTTAAAATTAATTGGTTCTTGGATACTGCCATTATAAGTGAAATAACGTATCACAAAACCAATTTCACCACAGGCTAACTGATATAATAATAATTTATATAAATAAGAGTTAAGTTCCAACAGCATATCAGCATATTTCTGGTCATGAAAACACCAACCATCTCCTAAAGAAAGACTAAAACACTTTTAAAATTGAACACTGAAATAAATGTGGGCTATACATACATTTAAGAAAGATTAGTTAAAACAAGTAAGATAATTAATTACCCAGTTATTCCAATTCAAGTTGTGGGTAGCTCCTGTCAGCTCAGGGAGCATGATGGGACAGAATTCGACAGAATTCCATTCCATCCCAGGATGCACTCACACACATACTCACATTCCCACTAACTCACCCTGGGACCATGTAGACATGCCATCGAACCCAGGGTGCACATCTTTGGGATGTGAGAGGAAACTGGAGTACTCAGAAAAAACGTGGGCAGACATGGGGACAACATGCAAACTCCACACAGAAAGTGACCCCGGCCATGAATATATATATATTTTTCTCATCAACATTGTAACAAAACAATGTAGAACAAAACAAAGTTATTCACTGTACTTATGTTTATATCAGCGTGCGCAGCACACTAACTAACATGGTAAGGATCATCAAATATTAATTTAATAAATAAATAAATACTTGAAAGAATAAGTAAATTAGGCTGGGCGCAGTGGCTCACTCCTGTAGTCCCTGCATTTTGGGAGGCCGGGGCAGGTAGATCACCTGAGGTCAGGAGTTCGAGATCACCCAGGCAAACACGGTGAAACCCCATCTCTACTGAAAATACAAAATTAGCTGGATGTGATGGCACTCGCCTATAATCCCAGCTACTTGGGAGGCTGAGACAGGAGAATTGATTGAACCCATGAGGCGGAGGTTGCAGTGAGCCGAGATCGCGCCACTGCACACTCCAGCCTGGCAGACAGAGTGAAACTCCATCTCAAAAAAAAAAAAAAAAAATTAATTAATTAACGAATAATTACATGAATAACAGTTACCACAAAATTTGATTCTTATTTTTCTTTTGTTTTATAATTTTATACTAACAGCTTTAATAGCTTCCTTATGCTTTTTGAAAAACTAGTGATTTATTTTAAAATGGCATGTTCTTCCAAATATACTTGGTTAAAATAAAATGGGCTATGACTTGTTATCATAATTTGTACTCTATAATGAATTTTTTGCTCAGCAAATATCAATTTCATGTATGATCACTGAAGTTATTCAATGTATGATCAAACTAATGTATAATTATTGAAGCTATTTGGTAACAGTTAGTAAATTGATAATCATATATAAATAGCACTTTCTGTAAGGGTTTTTATTTGTCCCAATAGGTGTATCAAGGATCCCTATCTAAAAAGAGAATATTTATATATACAGATACTGGGTGTGAAGAGAGTTACATTATAAATAGGATCAGTTAGATTGGCCATAACTTCTCAAGGTTTGATCCCACGAAAGCATCACCTGTGCTTTGCTTGGCATGATAATACACTTCTGTATTAACTTCTCAGTAAAATAATTATAAAACCTGAAAAATCAGCGTTTATATGAAATTTAATTAATTTCACATGTGAATATTTTTATAATGCTAATCTTATTTTTAAAGAAAAAGAAAAAAAGCATTGCTAATTTTCCCAAGTCAGCCAGCTCATTCTCGTATATGTCCTCAATTGGCATCAGTTTTTTTCTTACCAATAGAGGCAGCACATCCTAAATGAAATCTCTATGATTTCACTCACTGTTAAAATGCTGCATAATTCAGCTTTAAAAAGGGAAGAGCTAGCTTACTGTCTTTGAATAAGCCCTGGTTTATTACTGGCAACAGGATGATCAAATAAGAGTCTAGCTGAATCTCAGCTACAGAAGAGATCTATTCATTTCTTCTGTGAACTTAAATAAAAGCTGTGTCAGTGCGTGATAGTAGTTTAACAATACTAATCTTGATAATCTCTTATATTTTTAGAACAATCTTCTCTGTTTCTTTCTGCCTGATATGCAACTAAATTTGTTAATCCACACTAGATCAAAGAAAACCAGACCAAAAAACACAAACTTTTCTTTCCAAAAAGATTAATCAATTTGTCCTTGCTAGTTTTGTAATTAAAAAGGAAAATACCTGGTGCCATAAATCAGATAAAAACAAACACTGTTCTAATTAAAGTCTTTATAAATGCAATTCACCTCTCAATTTCATCTAAGGATGCTAACCAGCAATTATATTTCTATTTGTTGACTAAGACAAAGATACTGAACAAAAAGGATGAGGCTTTCTATCCCTATTGGATTTTATTTCTATGAATAAAACAAACTCAACAATCTTCTATTACAATATATAGGAAACAATAAGTATCCTTTCTTGTCTAAATCTATTGTTTGCCTCCTGATCAAATGGTAGTCCAAGGATTTCTTATTTACCAGAATCTAATCAGTCCCTGGAAACTGATTGGGTAATGAATATTCAGATAGCGGATATCTATATACCATTACTTGAAATAGAAAAGCAATAACACATTTCAAGTCTATACACAACCCCAACTTTCTTCATGTATCTTTAAAACACTATAAAATACCTACATAAAGAGTCATCGAGGATTTGTAGAATACAAACTACCTAGCTACTAACCAATGAATGAATTGTGATGATTGGTTCCTTTCTTTTGTTGATTAGTTCTCTCTCTCTCCCTGTCTCTCTTTCTCTCTCTTTCTCTTTCTCCCTCCTCCCTCCCTTCCTCCCTCTTTCCCTCCCTTCTTCCCTTCCTCTTTCCCTCCCTCCCTTCCTTCCTTACTCTCTCTCTCTCTCTTTTCTGGCATAACATGCCAAAAAAGTCTCAAATACCAATCCATGTTTTTTTCTAAACTGCAACAAATATCTGCTGTAGCTACAGCGTCCATATAGAAAATACAAACCATCAGTTTGACTGTGAATCATGTGCTGTTTTAATTACACCTGGATAACAGGTAAAAACTGTGATAGTTAATCATTCAACTCTAATGTTACCAAGAATCAAAATAACATGATAGGGATACATAAGGAATTCAAATTAGACCAAACACAATTGCTGCTTAACATTGGAAGGGTTGCTGGAATATGTTTAGTGAGGAGGGCAATTAAGGAGAGTTATCAAGTAGGTTAAGGTGAGCTCTAGGGAAGGAGCCAGGGCAACAGTAAATATGAGAGATTAATCGATTTCTGAATCCAAAAAACTAGTATGTATGCTCATCTGCTGATAATTCCAAGAATCCAGATACCATAAGACTGACGTGCCGTTACAGTTTTTTTTTTTTTAATGTGATGCATCTGTTCACATCAGGAATTATCATTAACAGGATTTTAAAATCTTTTTGCATAACCTAAAATTTCAACTAAATTGTTGATGTCTGATTTTCATGGCTACTCATCTTCTCCTCCCTCCAATCAATGATAGCATCAAAGTGAATACATTAGGATTAAGTTCTTCATTGTCACAAAATCCTGCCCTCTCTGAAAGATCCATGATGTCTTTAAATATGAGAGTGGGGTGACCATTCAGACCTTTAGCACTTTGGACATCACCAAGAAAGTGACATAACCATTTCTTCCATTATCTTTTCTTTCTTGTGATACTTTCAAGCCTAAGTGCCTCTTGATCCAAAACCGTTCTGTAAGTCCTTCATGGAATCACTAACTTCTTCATCAGCACCCCTAATCAGATACTGCTTAGAATATGCTGTGAATGTTGTGCATAAAATTTGGTCCAAAAAATTGCAGTTAAGTATGTATTTTAAGGCAGAAAGCCCACTTCACTCTACTCTCTATAAATTAATAGCTTAGACATTAATAAATACATTCCTGATATATTGCCTGTTATCCAGGGCACTGTTTGTAAGATTTTCTTTCTTTTGTATAAATGTCTCCAAAGTTAAATAACCTACTTTCTCACTTGGGCTTTACTATTTCAGCACTATATGACAAGCAGTGCACACTCCAATATTGTTTGAAGGTCCCTGGAGTTTTGGAGTCATATACCTAGGAAGATTTTACCTTTGTTTTCCTAATTTCTACTCCAGAGCAGAATGTGTCTATCTTTGGACACTTAAAGTGCCACATGATTTTTTCACCTCCAGTATAATCAGAAAATGGCCACTTGCTTCCAATGAGTATTGCTTTATTCAAATTACAATATTTGCTTTGCATTATAGCCAACTTTTGTTACCGGGAGTGGCTAGTGCAGTCTCGCTTGCAATGTAATGCATTTCACCATTGATCTTCACATTATATAGTCATGAAAGATTCTTTAATCCCCCAAACCATCTCAAACTTGCTTTCAAGCTCAGCTCTCCAAACGATCTCTTTGTTTCATCACTTTTTTTTTTCAGCTCCTCAAAGACTTTCCAGCACTTTCTTCTATGTCAACAAGATTCTCAATGGTGTATATAGGAACTAGGACATTTCGATCTTTCGTGGCAATGTTTATCTAGCATTTCAAAAATACTACACAGTGCTCAAGTATCCTGGTGTGACTACCCAGAACCAATAAAATTCTCATGAAACTTGTGCATGGCTAAGCTTATGTTGTTTAGGCATATACAACTCTCAGTAAGTTTCCTTACCAAATATTCTTCTAATGAGTGAGATTTTCTGGGCTTCTTAGACCCGCTTACTTTCTTCTCAAGATTTTACAATGTATATGACTTTTCTTTCTTACTTAAAAATGAGGAGTCTAGCAGGGTCTATTGGCCCATGCCTACAGTTCCAACATATCAGGATGCCTAAGTGGGAGGATTGCTTCAGGCCAGGAGTTTGAGACCTTGAGGTAGGAGGATCACTTGAGCTCAGGAGTTTGAGGCTGCAGCCAGCTATGACCCCACCTCTGCACTGTAGCCTGGGCAACAGAATGAGATTCTATTTCAAAAAGCAAAAAGCCTATAAAAATGATAATGCACAGCCACAAATGCAAGATACAATTTTGCTATGAGGAAGCTGAGATATGACTACAGCGCACACTACAGCTTCTCACTTAAACTTATGCAATTGGAATGTTTTCTCTCCTTGCATGAACATGTCAAATTGTTATAGCAGACACTGTGTTTGGGGTAAATTTCACAAGTTATGACAACTGGACAGGAAGAATTAAGATAGGGAGGGTACCTATGTGTTTTATTTCAGGAGTTCCTAAGTGAATTCTGAAATAAAAGTAAAAGACATTTTGAATGAAGTAAATTGGATTCTTCCAAATCCAAGCCATTGTTTGTTTGTTATCCCATACCTTGCCAAAACGAAAAGCACTTGTTAGGAACAAAATAGTCCATTCTCAGCTTAACTACAAAGGCAACTGTCAGTAACTGGACAGGGAGAAACTAAATTACCTGGATGAATTTTGCCAATTCAGAGGTCTTTAAAATACTAACTCTTTACCTATGACAAGCCATATAATTGGATACCTTTAAAACGTGAGGATGGATCAGACTATAAAATCTCTGACATTTTTTTCAGTTTTTCTTCTGCTGCCAAGACAGCTTATATAATCATGTCCTCACATATAAACCCCTAAGACTTAACCTCCCCACAGTAAGAAATCACTTCAGAAATAAGATTTAGTTGTGTCCAGCAAAAACTTTGCCAACATCTGCCATTCATATTCATATAGATTGAATGTATATTATTTAAAATGCTTTGTGGTACTTACACATTTTGCCAGGAATATATTTGCCTTATTTAATTTTTATATAGTTATAGCTTTCCTTTTGAATAGATTATAAATTCTGAGAAAAGATGAATTATATAAAATCCTCTTTTTTGTGTGTAGCACCTGGCAAACTGCTGAAAAAGAGGTCAAACCTCTACAATACTTCATTTCTTCATTTTTTTTTTAAATGATGATCTCTTGAAATCTTTTAAAAAATGATGATCTCATGAAAATGAGGTGTTGCAAGAATGTTCTCTGTGGTTGAGGTTGAACTTCATTTCTGGAAAGAAGCTGTGAGAAAATGATCAAATAGAATATAGAAGGAAAGACACGGCCAAGAAAGGTGGTCAAAAATAAAAATGAGGACATAAGTGATCTCATTTTATTAAGAAATAAGAGATCATGAAATTGAAATTGAGTTTAAAATTAATCATAAATTCAACTTTTTATGATTCTGCCAATTTTTTGAATAATTTTTAACAATTTTTAAAGTTTTACAGCATGAGCATTTTGCATCATGTCATACAGAAAACAATAAATTTATGCTAAGGTTGAACGTATGTCTTATTTCTCAATGACAACAGCAAACTGCTACTTTCTGTTCGTTCTACATTTGTTAGAGATGTTCGACATAAACGTGTTGAAGTGATTCACTGTTGGAAGTTGAAAGATGTTATGTCACTTTTGTCTTCTATCCAGATAAAGGCATTATTTAAAGACATCAGGTAAATTTTAAGTGCTATTGGTACCTTATAAACAACATGACATAATATTAATCATTTGATAACTGATGATAAGAAATATCATTGAAAAATTTTCCCAATTCGGTTTAGATTAGTTCTGTCCAAACCAATTCTCTGTAGGAAACAATGCCAAACAATAACACCATTAGATATGATGGGATTCTTTTCAAGCAAACTTATTCAAAAATGATTTTGTTTTTTTTTTTTTTTTTTTTTTGCGATTGAATATAACAGAACCTGATTGGTTTTTCTCAATGCCCGCAGTACAACAGCTAAGCAACCATTTGCTAAAGGTCTTCTGTGACTCTTAAGAAGGCATTTTATTTCACAACAAATTTATAGATGTTATGTTATTCTATACATTTCCTATCACTTTAAACTCTTTTAGTCTCTTTACCAATAGAGAAAACTATTAATGGGAGAGAGACAAATATTTGAAAAATAAAACTGCTTGATAACTTCAACTGGTTTAGACCTTGAAGATTAAATATTATGATCTTGAATTAACCAATGAGGTTTGTTTTGCCCTTAAGTTGTCCATGCAATTAGTTATATTTTCCATATCACACCCCTTATACATGCTATTATGAATTATGTCATTTTCTATGGTTTGTGGGAAACAATATGGGTTAAATCGTATCCCTCCTAAAATTCGTACAACAAAGTCCTAATGCCCATTACCTTAGAATGTGAGCTGATTTAGAGAAAGGGTCTTTAAAGAGGTAACTAATTTAAAATGAATTCATTACAGGGAAGACCTTAATCTAATGTGAATAGTGTTCTAATAAGAAGAAAAAACTTGGACAGAGGTACAGTGGGAAGACCATGTGAAGAAAGGAAAGATAGTCATCTACAAACCAAGAAGAGAGGCCTGAGCCTCATAGGAGCTATGCCTGCTGATACTTTGTGTTCTTAAACTTCTGGTCTCCAGAACTACAAGGAAATACATTTCTTTTGTTTAACCCACAGTTTGTGGTGCTCTGTTGTGGCAGCCCTAGCAAACTAAAACAGAAAGTAACAAAATATTTGCATAATTGTGAAAACTTTAAAAATTATCCGATATTGGATAAATAACAGAAATTTAGATGGGAAGACATGTCTACAATATAACTGAACATGAGGTGTTGCAAGAATGTTCTCTGTGGTTGAGGTTGAACTTCATTCCTGGAAAGAAGCTGAGTGAGCAAAGGATCAAATAGAACATAGAAGGAAAGACATGGCCAATAGAGGTGGTCAAAAATAAAAATGAAGATATAAGTGACCTCATTTTATTAAGAAATAAGAGATGATGAAATTGAATTTAAATATATATTTTTATATATTAATAGCATATATTATATTTATTATCTATTTATATATAAATAGTATATATATACTTAAAACAGGGTCTTGCTTCGTCTACCATGCTGGAGTGCAGTGGTGCAAGCAACGCTTACGGCAGCCTTGACCTCCCTAGGCTCAGATGGTCCTCCCTCCTCAGCCTCGCAAGTAGCTGTGACTACAGGCACACGTGACCACACTCCACTGAATTTTGTATTTTTTATTTGTTTGTTTTTTTGTAGAGAAGGGATTTCTCCATGTTGCTTGAGCTGGTCTTGAACTCCTGGGCCCAAGCAATCTGCCTGCCTTTGCATTCCACAGTTCTGGGATTACGGGAGTGCGCCACCACACCTGGCCTAGAATTTTCAAACGTTCAAATGGTGATATAATCATACATTACTGTAGCCATAGCAAGAGTGAGGTTATGGGCATAACAGCACATCGTCTTGTGAGAAGTACTGAACTGGAAAGTACAAAGCATACAGAAGGTTGAAAAAGTTCGTAAAGTGTTCGAGAATTTGAAAAATGCCTAATCACTTATACTTAATTTTAGAGGCAGCAGGAAGACCTCAAACATTTGGACTAAATGTTGACTTTCCTATAATTAGTTTTAAGAATGATCATTCCACTGGCACTTTGAGCATAGCTGTAATGAAGGTGGTGCAGACTGGAAATATGCCCCAGAAATCCTCTATTTGGAAATACTGCATGCATGAAGATGTATCAAGTGGGTACTTTTATTATTTCATTAGTTTTCCCTTAGTGACCTTTTTCATAAATGTATTGAATGTCAAATATATGAATGTACCTCATTATGTCATGAGTTCATTAATGTCCTGGGTTACTCTAGCTAGGGGAGGGAGACAGCGAACAAACACAGCATATTACCACCTGTTTCATTTTATCCTTGTATGGAGTTTGGATTCTTTGGATGGAAACCAACGAACACAAAGAGATTGAGGAAGATCTGATGATAGTCTGGATTAGGGTAATAGATTTTAATGTGCATGAGAATAGACTGGGAAATTTGCAGAGAAAAAAGGGACCAAGAAAAATGAATGGAAAAATAAAAGCAGATTGCTGTGTCGTGCCTCTAGAATTTCTGATTCAGTTGATTTAGGATGGGGATATTGAGAATTTGCATTTTTAAAAGATTCTCAGATAACAATGATGCTTCTGGTTCCAGAAAAATACTGGGCTAGAGAAACGGAACTAAGAATGGAAAGTGAAGTGGGTGGGAAACAGCACTTCCTCAAATACTATGCTGTTTTAGTTTTGTTTCTTTGTTTGCTTAATGGAGTATACAAGAACAGAGTATAATGGAGTCTCCACTCACTACATTATTACATTATTTTAAAATTAATTATCTTGTTAATTACTCTTTCTAAAATTGTATTTAAATAGTTTTGGGGGAGAGGGTGGTTTTTCATTACATGAAAAAAGTGCTTCAGTGGTGATTTCTGAGATGTGGTGTGCCTCTCACTCGAGTAGTGTACACGGCACCCAGTACGTAGTATTTTGTCCCTCCCCTCTCCCATCCTTCCCCGCAAGTCTCCAAAATCACTCTTTATCGTTACACTTTTCCTACTTTATATTTCTTTATTTCCTATTTTTCTTTCTCATAGAATTTCTTACTTACATTTCTTGTTTTCCTCCATTTTTCCAACTTTACAGTAGTCAAAAGAAATGGCTTTAGCGGCCGGGCGCGGTGGCTCACGCCTGTAATCCCGGCACTTTGGGAGGCCGAGGCGGGCGGATCACGAGGTCAGGAAATCGAGACCATCCTGGCTAACACCGTGAAACCCCGTCTCTACAAAAATAAAAAATAAAAATAAAAATTAGCCGGGCGAGGTGGCGGGCGCCTGTAGTCCCAACCACTCGGGAGGCTGAGGCAGGAGAATGGCGGGAACCCGGGAGGCGGAGCTTGCAGTGAGCTGAGATCCGGCCACTGCACTCCAGCCTGGGCGACAGAGCGAGACTCCATCTCAAAAAAACAACAAAAAAAAGAAATTGTTTTAAATTATTAGGCTTAATACCTGGGTAATGAAATAATCTGTACAACAAACCCCCATGACACAAATTTACCTATGTGACAAACCTGCACATGTACCTCTGAACTTAAAATACAAGTTAAAAGAGAGTAAGTCTTTAATATAAGAGACTTGTGTAAATTCGTAATTTTCTCTGTTTCTGGAGAAAATGTGTTTGGTGTGTTATTCACATCTTCTTTGAGCTTATTGCTAATTATATTAATTAAGCATGGATCAACTTCTTTTTTGATGATGACTTTCATTAGCTTAAAAGTTGCATACATCCAGATGTGTTTTTAAAAAATTGGTAGGTAATTAGAAACACTTTATTTCAATCAACGAAAATTATGCCATCATGTATTAGAACAACAATGCAGATTCAAGAACATATTTAACGGTAATTATTATGTTCTACTGTACTTTCTGAGTAACTAAAAGTTCACACTTTTTACGAACATGTCAAAATGTTAGCAGGTAGAGTGGTCTAGTAATGTTCATGGTATTTGATTTATGTGAATTTTAAGAAAAGCATTGCAGGTTTAAAGTACATTAAAAAGCTCAGTATTTCCGGTAAATTTCTGTCCTAAATCATAGAAGAATATCATGGAAATTATCTATGTTAGTCATTTTAAATGTACTTTGTGTTCTACAATTTTACCCTCCCAACTCAAGACAAACTCTTTTCAAAAACCACGTATTATTTGAAGGATAGGCAGCATATGCACATGGTGCTTTCAGAAGGCTTCTGTCACTCTGTTGCTTGTTATACATTAGTGTTTGATGAAAAGATACTGTTTCTGAGAAATGGTGAGCCCCTTGCAATTCAATTAAGTTCAGTTAATCACAATGCTCCACATATTCTTGGAACAGGTAACTGGAAATGGAATCTACAGAAATCTTTGTAATTCATGTCTCTTCTGAAAAGAAATTTAAGACAGCAAGAAATTATAGTCATATACATTAAATACTTGATTCTTAGGCTATGCCTGTCTGTAATATTTATAACTGTGTGCTAAATATTTGTGTGAATTACCTGCATTGTCTGATATCAAAGAGCGAGAAAACATACTGTATTTTCTTTGCTCGTATGCATGTCATTACTATTTGAATAAGTAATTCTGGGGACATGAATAACTATAGGAGTAGCCGACTTTGCTTTCAGTTATTATTTCTAAAACCTGATAAAGAGAGTTAATTGGTGATGGTGAAAAGATATCTGATTAAACTGAAAACACCTATGGTGAGCTATTGGCAAACTGAATAAATCAGTGTTCACAAAGTATATAGCTGTTTAATTGTTGATTTGGTGTTATTTAAATTCGACATATAAAAAACAACTAGCTTTGTTATTGAAAGTACATATAATCAATTCTATTTTATTTACTAATAAATTAAATTAATATTGTTGTCTAGAATGTAAAAAAGTTATGCAGAGATATAACAGGAATTTATAATTATTATAAGACTCATTGTCACAATGTAATTGTGAACAAGAAAATCTGACACTGTAAGATCATTTGACAGATTTAATTCACCATCAAATTAAATTCAGAAAATTTTAGATGCAAATATTAGTTTGTAAAAAAACAAAATGGGAGAAATAGTTAAATGAAGAAATATTTGAGAATTATACTTTATATCATTTGTCTTTGCAACTGTATTAAGAATTGTATTTACATATGTAACATGGATGTATGTATTTTAGTGAACAATATTAAACATTTATGTCTCAGAGATTCGTAGTTCACTAATTCAAGCATGCTTCTTAGATATCCGTCTCTGCTTAAAACAATTCCACCTTACGGTGAAAAGCCAGAGAAGGTACTGGGGTTGTGTTTGTTCAGAGAATCACCATTCATAAACTATAAAAATGTGATTGTAATTGAAGTTAAGGACCAACAGAGAGAGTGGAAAATGTTGCTAAATTATAGGGACAGTATATTAAGTTTCTAGAATACGTGTCTTTTTGTGTAATCTCAATAAAAGTTTTCATCAGCAGCCTTTTATCACTGAGGAATAACATCTTTACTTATGCTTGGATTTCATGTCATTATCACCCATAAAAAATCACATTAAGACATTGTTTTGACAGCCTTAGGACACCGATGAGGCAGAAACAATGTAGCCTGCTAAAATATAGGGTTACTTTCTCAAATTCTGTTGCATATTTATATATTTGTTATGAATAGTGCCCCTCAAAGATTCACATCTTAGAATCTCCAAATCTTGTAATGTGTTGCTTTAAATGGTGTATTATTTTTCTAGGCCTTCTATAACCTATTACCATAAAATGGATAGCTTTACACAAAATAAATGTATCTTATCTTAATAGTCAGGGAGGCCAGAAGCATGAAATGAAGGTCTTGACAGGGTTAATTCCTTCTGGAGACTCAGACAGAGAATCCACCTCCATCTTCCATTGTGCTTCAATGTATAATTTTTTTCTGTCTCTTATAAGGACTCTCCTCATTAGATTTAGAACCCACTCTAATCCCAAAGGCTCTCATTCTATGATCTTTAACTACATCTTCAAAGACACTTACTCCAAATAAGGTCACATTCTGAGGTTCCAGTAGGCGTGCCTTCTGGGAATGCTATTCAACCCACTACACATAGCCGAAAAGGACATTGCACATGTGGTTAAATTGGGCCTTAGAGTGGGAGAGGTTATCCTGGGTAACCTGAATGTGCCCAGTGTAACCATAAAGAGATTTACAAGACAACGGATAAAGCAGGATAGTCAGAGTCAGAAAAGGAGATGTTATAGGGAGGCAAGAGAGAGAAAGAGAGAGAAAATTGACAATGTTTCTGCTGGCTTAGAAGATATAAAAATGGGCCAGGAGCCAAGGAAAGCAAGCAGCCTCTAGAAGCTGGAAAAGATGAAGAAACAGATTCAGCTTCAGTGCCTCCAGATAAAACACAGCCCTGTTTACCCCTTGATTTTGGGACTCTTGATCTACAGACAGACTTGTAAGCTAATACATTTGTGTAGTTTTGAGAGTCAAAATTTGTGGTTACTTGTTACTGCAGCAATAGAAAATAAATACACATTTTCACAAATCTGCATCATCAGGAATTATCTACACCCTGTCCTCCTATAGTAGGAATACTTATAAATTATTAAGATTCTTATTTCTAAGACACATTGATAAATATTTCCAAATGATTACATATTAGATACCAAATTTCAAAAATATTTGTGGACATTTATAATTAGTAGCATTTTTACTCATTTATCATGGTTTTTTGATACCAAACAAGTGTTGGACTATGAAAGTTTTTAAATGATTACTAAATGCAAGTTTTATGTGAAGAAATAAACTTGTTTTTATTTTATAGTTATTGCAGACACACCTGACAAATTCTTTTTGTCTGTGGATAGCAATAATATGTTTCATCAAATTAGGGAGCTAGCTTAATACTAATTGTTCTGTTTAACTCCATTTTGTTTTTTAATGTAGTGAAGTTTTGCAATTAGAAAAAATCCATTATACTTTCACATCTGACGAGTTTCTGCTGCACAAAAATTTCAATTTATCTAAGCACTAACATTGCAGCTAGCAACAATTTTAGAAAGTTCAGTGCTAATGCAAAAAAAAAAAAAAAAAATACCCTTGCAAAATTTACCACAATTGTTTACTTTCTGAAAATGAGCACTAAACCATTTGCATAACAGCTGTACTGCTTGGAGGGCTGAAACACTAAAGCAATTAGCTTTGTATTCTATAATGTATGTCGCAACAGAGCACACTGAAGTGGAGCTAACTTAATATTTAGTTAGAAGAGAAAGGCACTTTATTGGCCCTTTACTACTAGTGCTTCTTTAAACCACCCGATCATGGGAAATGTGTTAAGAATCGTTTTTCCAAGACAGTTTCAGGAAACATTACTTGAAGAAAAAAATCTCTAAGGGACATCCATTTAGTCTTTCTAATATGTGTTTTTTTACATCTATTGTATGTGCTTGACTACTACAGACTTTATATACTAGCTATTGTATAGTCCATAAGGCTTCAGATCTATTACAAAAATTACAAGAAATAACTTATAATAATCATATGCCAGAATAACTGTGTGGATGTCAATTAGATGTACGGCCAGCACTCCTGATATCCCAAACAGGTGTCTGTACGTACACTCTTATTTTTAAGAAAATAGATATAACAAGAGTGGTCATGCTTGTTTTTGAATAGAGTCATTAGATTTAACAATGGACGGTTTTCTGGTTTCCTAATATGTTTAAATTTACAATTTTATATTTATTAAATTTATATTTATTAAATTACATTTAATTTTATATTAAAATCACCCTGATGATATGTACTATACTTTAATTCTAGATACTAAAGTATCACTATGTAACTACATAGCTACATATATGTGTGTGTGTGTATATATGTATATATACCTGTACATACATATATCCTTCTCTTTAAGAAAGCATTCTTACATTTGCAATTTATTTATATAAATAAATACGACGGTACCAGTGAAGTTTTATTACACAGGTATATTGCGAAGAGGCAAAGTCTGGGCTTTTAGAATAGCCATCACCCAGATAGTGTACATTGTACCCTTCAGGTAATTTCTCATCCATCCCTCACCCCCTCCCACCCTCCCAAGTCTCCAGTGTCTACTATTTCACAATCTATGTCCATGTGTATGCCTTATTTAGCTCCTGCTTATAAGTGACAACGTGGTAAATTGAGTTATTTCACTTAAGATAATGGCCTCCAGTTACATCCATGTTGCTGCAAAAGACATGGCTGCATTGTTTTTTTATTCCATATATATGTATATATGCCACATATTCTTTTCTTTTCTTTTTTTTCCCCCTGAGACAGAGTCTCCTTCTATCGCCCAGGCTGGAGTGCAGTGGTGCTGTCTCAGCTCACTGAAACCTCCGCCTCCCAGATCCAAGTGATTCTTGTACCTCAGTCTCCCAAATAGCTGGGACTGCAGGCATGAGTCACCATGCCCAGCCAATTTTTGCATTTTTGGTAGAGATGGGGTTTCGTCATGTTGGTGAGGTTGGGCTTGAACTCATGGCCTCAAATGATCTAACCACCTTGGCCTCCCAAAGTGCTGAGATTACAGGCATGAGCCACCATGCCCAGCTTATGTATCACATTTTCTTTATCCAATCCTCCCTTGATGGACACTTCATTGGATTTCATATTTTTGCTATAGTGAATAGTAATAAGCATATAGGGGCAAAAGTATCTTTGTGGTATGATAATTGTCCAGTTGGAGACAGTGGACAATTTGCAATAGACAATTTTCTTTTTTTCCTTTCCAACTTTTGTTGTAGGTTCGGGAGGTACATGTCCAGGTTAGTTGCATGGATAAATTGCATGTTACAGGGGCTTACTGTGCAGGTCATTTCACCCCCTAAGTAACGAGCATATTACCCAATAGGTAGTTTCTTGGTCCTCAAGCTCCTCCCACCCTCCGCCTTCAAGTAGGCCCCAGTGTCTGTCATTCCCTTCTCTGCGTTCAAGTGTACTCGATGTTTAGTTCCCACCTATAAGTGAGAACAAGCAGTATGTGGTTTTTCTGTTCCTATGTTAATTTACTTAGGATAATGGCCTCCAGCTGTATTCATGTTGCTACAAAGGACATTATTTCCTTCTTTTCTATGGCTGCAAGGTATTCTGTGGTATATATGTACCACATTTTCTTTATCCAGTACATCATTGATGGTATCTATATTAATTCCTTTTTTTGGGGGGGTGGGAACGGAGTTTTGCTCTGTCGCCCAGGCTGGAGTGCAGTGGCGTGATCTCAGCTCACTGCAACCTCTGCCTCCTGGGTTCTAGCAATTCTCCTACCTGAGCCTCCTGAGTAGCTGGGACTACAGGTGTGTGCCACCATACCCGGCTAATATTTTGTATTTTAGTAGAGATGAGATTTCACTGTGTTGCCCAGGCTGGTCTCGAACTTCTGAGCTCAGGCAATCCACACGCCTTCACCTCCTAAATTGCTGGGATTACAGGCATAACCCACCGCGCCTGACCTATTAATTTCCTTTCTTTGCTATTGTGAATAGTGCTGTGATGAACATGTGTGTGCCTTTGTTTTTATGGTAAAATGATTTATATTCCTTTGGGTATATATTCAGTAATAGGATTGCTTGGTTGAATGGCAGTTCTGTTTTTAGGTCTTTGAGAAATTGCCACACTGTCTTGTTCATTCCTTTTCATTCTTTTTTTCTTTATTCCTGTCTATCTGTCTTATTTCAGAAAGATAGTCTTCAAGCTCTGAAGTTCTTTCCTCCACTTGGTCTATCCAGCTATTGATACTTGTGACTGCATTGTGAAGTTTTGTGTTGTGTTTCTCAGCTCAATTGGGTCATTTATGTTCCTCTCCAAACTGGCTATTCTGGTCATCACCTCCTGTAATGTTTTCTCATAATTCTTAGCTTCCTTGCATTGGGTTAGAACATGTTCTTTTAGCTTGTTAATTACCCACCTTGGGAAGCCTGCTTCTGTCAATTCATCCATCTCAGCCTCCGCCAAGTTCTGTGCCCTTTCTGGGAGGTGTTGCAATCATTTGGAGGAGAAAAGACACTGGCTTTTTGAGTTTTCGGCATTTTTGTGAGGATTACTTCTCATTTTGTGGGCTTACCTACCTTCGATCTTTGAGGTTGCTGACTTTTGAATGGGGTTTTTGTGGGGTCTTTTTTTGTTGTTGATGCTGTTGTTGCTGCTTTTGGTTTGTTTGTTTTTCATTTAACAGTCCGGCCCCTCTTCCATCGGTCTACTGTGGTTTGCTGGGGGTCTAATGCAGACCCTAGTTGCCTCAGACCCTCCTGCACCTACAAGTATCACCAGTGATGGCTGCAAACAGCTAACATGGCAGCCTGCTCCTTCCTCTGAGAGCTCTGTTCCAGAAGGGCACTGACCTGAAGCTGGCCCAAATGCTCCTGTAGGATGTGTATGGAGATGCCTACTGGGAGATCTCACCCAGTCAGGAGGAACAGGATCAGGGACCTGCTTAAGGAAGCAGTCTGGCTGCTCCTTGGCAGAGTGGGTGCACCGTGCTGGGGGAAATCTCCCGCACTCAGACCTCTGGGACTTTCTAGAGCCAGCAGGCAGGAAAGGGTGTTGGCTGAACTGCAGATACAATGGCCACCCCTCCCGCAACTGGCTGCATCCCAGGGAGTGATCAGAATTATTTCTTGTCTGCTAGCCTTGGGGTTGGTTTGTTCTTGTTTTCTTAGTTCCTCTAGGTGTGATATTAGGTTGTTAATTTGAGATCTTTCTAATTTTTTGATGTGGATGTTTAGTGCTATCTATAAATTTTCCTCTTACTACTGCTTTAACTGTTTGCCAGAGATTCTGGTATGTTTTATCCTTGTTTTCATTAGTTTCAAAGACTTTCTTGATTTCCGCCTTAATTTCATTCTTTACTCAAAAGTTATTCAGGAGCAAGTTGATTAATTTCCATGGAATTATATGGTTTTAAGATATCTTTTTCTTATTGATTTCTATTTTTCATTGCAGTGTGTTTTGAGAGTGTGGTTGGTATAATTTCAGTTTTTTTAAATTTTTTGAAAAGTGTTTTATGGCTGAGTGTGTGGTCAATTTTAGAGTGCGCAGATGAGAAAAATGTATATTCATGTGCAGATGAGAAAAATGAATATTCTGTTGTTGGGTGGTGTTCTGTAGATTCCTATTAGGTCCTTTTGGTCAAGTGTTGAGTTTGGATCCCAAATATCTTTCTTAGTTTTCCACTCAATAATGTGTCTAATACTGCCCTGTTGAAGTCTCCCGCTATTGTTGTGTGGCTATGTGAGTCTCCTTTGTAGGCCTCTAAGAACTTGTTTTTTGAATTTGGGTGCTCCAAGCTGGGTGAATATGTATTTATGATACTTAAGTCTTCTTATTAAATTGAACCATTTATCATTAGGTAATGCCCTTCTTTGTCCTTTTTGATCGTTGTTGGTTTAAAGTCTGCTTTGTCTGAAATAAGAATAGAGACCCACTTGCTCTTTTTTTGTTTGTTTGCTTGTTTATCTTTCTCTATTCCTTTACCTTAAGCCTATGGGTGTCACTGAATTGCGATATGGGTCTCTTGAAAACTGTATGCAGTTAGGTCTTGCTTTTTATTTATGTTGTCACTCTGTGCCTTTTGTGTGGGATGCTTAGCCAATTTGTATTTAAGGTTAATATTGTTATTTCAGGACTTGATCTTGTCATGTGTAGTTAGCCGGTTGTCACAAAACAAGTCTACATAGACGTGCTTGTGTTGTTACTTTAAAGTTACAATAGACAATTTCCTACCAACAATACTATGACTAATGCAAACTGATTCTGAAATAAATAAAATTATAATAGATTTATAATCACTGAAAAAATTGAGTAAATCAAATAACCTTAGAAATTTATTTCAAAAAATGCATTGGACGCTAGTTGGAAATATCCGAAGAAGACTTTAGGGCTATTGCAAGAAAGCAGAGGGAACTCAATCTTGCTGAAATAAAAAGAGAGAGAGAGATTTTTAAATGCAGATGTGAGCTAATGGAAATGTACTGAACAACATTGAGGAGAGGTTGGTAAAAGCAATTAGGCCATCTGTGTTTGCTAACTGTTGCTTGATTGTTGACTTTGGGCTTGCATCTTCCACAGAGTTTGGGAAATAAAGGAACTATCTCCTCAGATGATGATTGTAATTATTACATTTCAAAAACATAACTCCCAGGTCCTTGAGAAAGATATTTCTTGTTTGCAGAAGATTTACATAAAAAGGACAATAGAAATAATTTACAATCCCAAATTTTCTAAAGTAAATGCTCTAAGGGAGGACAGGGGCCTGTAGTCTGGAAGAAACTTGTCTCAAGTTCACCATCTTGGCCATGGATAATGATAGAAATATCAAGATTAAAATTATCTTTGGCCCCAGTCCAGAAGCTTGAGGGTGGAGGAAATGGAGAGATAATGGTCGCAAGGTACAAAGTCTCAATTATGCAGGATGAATAACTTCTGGAAGTCTAATGTACAGCATGGTGACTATAGTTAACAATACTCTACTGTGCACTTGAAAGTTTATCTCTAAGTGTCTCATCACACACACACAAAAGTAGCCATTACATGAGATGAGGGATATGGTAATTACTTTGGTTCTAGTAATTGCATTACAATGTGTCTCAATGCATAAGGAACTTAAACAATTCAACAAGCAGAATAGAAATAACTCCATTAAAGGCTGGGCAAAGGATATGAACAGACACTTCTCAAAAGAAGACATACAAGCAGCCAACAAATATATGAAACATGTTCAAAGTGATTAATCATCAGCAAAATGCAAATCACACAACAAGGAGATACTACGTCACACCAGTCAGAATGGCTATTATTTAAGTCTCTAATCCATCTTGAATTAATTTTCGTATAAGGAGTAAGGAAAGGATCCAGTTTCAGCTTTCTACTTATGGCTAGCCAATTTTCCCAGCACCATTTATTAAATAGGGAATCCTTTCCCCATTTCTTGTTTCTCTCAGGTTTGTCAAAGATCAGATGGCTGTAGATGTGTGGTATTATTTCTGAGGACTCTGTTCTGTTCCATTTGGTCTATATCTCTGTTTTGGTACCAGTACCATGCTGTTTTGGTTACTGTAGCCTTGTAGTATAGTTTGAAGTCAGGTAGCGTGATGCCTCCAGCTTTGTTCTTTTGACTTAGGATTGTCTTGGAGATGCGGGCTCTTTTTTGGTTCCATATGAACTTTAAAGCAGTTTTTTCCAATTCTGTGAAGAAAGTAATTGGTAGCTTGATGGGGATGGCACTGAATCTATAAATTACCTTGGGTAGTATGGCCATTTTCACGATATTAATTCTTCCTATCCATGAGCATGGTATGTTCTTCCATTTGTTTGTGTCCTCTTTTATTTCACTGAGCAGTGGTTTGTAGTTCTCCTTGAAGAGGTCCTTTACATCCCTTGTAAGTTGGATTCCTAGGTATTTTATTCTCTTTGAAGCAATTGTGAATGGAAGTTCATTCCTGATTTGGCTCTCTGTTTGTCTGTTACTGGTGTATAAGAATGCTTGTGATTTTTGCACATTAATTTTGTATCCTGAGACTTTGCTGAAGTTGCTTATGAGCTTAAGGAGATTTTGGGCTGAGACAATGGGGTTTTCTAAATATACAATCATGTCATCTGCAAAGAGGGACAATTTAAATGTTAGACCTAATACCATAAAAATCCTAGAGGAAAACCTAGGTAGTACCATTCAGGACATAGGCATGGGCAAAGACTTCATGTCTAAAACACCAAAAGCAACGGCAGCAAAAGCCAAAATTGACAAATGGGATCTCATTAAACTAAAGAGCTTCTGCACAGCAAAAGAAACTACCATCAGAGTGAACAGGCAACCTACAGAATGGGAGAAAATTTTTGCAATCTACTCATCTGACAAAGGGCTAATATCCAGAACCTACAAAGAACTCAAACAAATTTACAAGAAAAAAACAACCAGCCCCATCAAAAAGTGGGCAAAGGATATGAACAGACATTTCTCAAAAGAAGACATTCATACAGCCAACAGACACATGAAAAAATGCTCATCATCACTGGCCATCAGAGAAATGCAAATCAAAACCACAATGAGATACCATCTCGCACCAGTTAGAATGGCAATCATTAAAAAGTCAGGAAACAACAGGTGCTGGAGAGGATGTGGAGAAATAGGAACACTTTTACACTGTTGGTGGGATTGTAAACTAGTTCAACCATTATGGAAAACAGTATGGCGATTCCTCAAGGATCTAGAACTAGATGTACCATATGACCCAGCCATCCCATTACTGGGTATATACCCAAAGGATTATAAATTATGCTGCTATAAAGACACATGCACACGTATGTTTATTGCGGCACTATTCACGATAGCAAAGACTTGGAATCAACCCAAATGTCCATCAGTGACAGATTGGATTAAGAAAATGTGGCACATATACACCATGGAATACTATGCAGCCATCAAAAAGGATGAGTTTGTGTCCTTTGTAGGGACATGGATGCAGCCGGAAACCATCATTCTTAGCAAACTATCGCAAGAACAGAAAACCAAACACCGCATGTTCTCACTCATAGGTGGGAACTGAACAATGAGATCACTTGGACTCAGGAAGGGGAACATCACACACCGGGGCCTATCATGGGGAGCGGGGAGGGGAGAGGGATTGCATTGGGATTTATACCTGATGTAAATGACGAGGTGATGGGTGCAACACACCAACAT
Source organism: Macaca fascicularis (assembly GCF_037993035.2). Lineage (NCBI taxonomy): Eukaryota > Metazoa > Chordata > Mammalia > Primates > Cercopithecidae > Macaca > Macaca fascicularis. The sequence continues at coordinate 15,122,003 of NC_088392.1, forward strand.
GGCACAAGTATACATATGTAACAAACCTGCACGTTATGCACATGTACCCTACAACTTAAAGTATAATAATAATAAATAAATAAATAAATAAAAGTTTTACCTCAAAAAAAAAAAAAAAAAAAAAGAAAGAAAGTCAGAATGGCTATTATTAAAAAGTTAAAAACTAACAGATGCCAGCAGGGTTGCAGAGAAGAGGGATGCAGCTGGTGGGAGTGTAAATTAGTTCAACCACTTGAAATGCAGATTACAGATTTCTCAAAGAACTTAAAAACAGAGCTACCATTTGACCCAGAAATGGATATATATCCAAAAGAAAATAAACTGTTCTATCAAAAAGACACACACACTTGTGTCTTCATTGCAGCATTATTCATGATAGCAAAGACATGGAATCAACCTATGTGCCCATCAACAGTGGATTTGATAAAGAAAATGTGGTACATGTACACCACGGAATATTATGTGGCCATAAAAAGAAAGAAATCAGCTGGAGGCCATTACCCTAAGCAAACTAATGTAGGAACAGAAAACCAAATTCCAAATGTTCTTATTTATAAATGGAAGTTAATCATTGGGTACTCATGCACAGAAAGGAGGTGGTCAAGTGTTGAAAAACTAAGTATTGGCCACTATGCTCACTACTTAGGTGATGGGGTCATTTGTACCACAAACCTCAGCATCATATAGTTTATTCATGTAATAAATCTTTACACATACTCCTGAAGACATACAAGAGACTAACATGCATAAGAACAATGCTCACTAATCATCAGAGAAATGCAAATCAAAACCAAAAATAAAAGTTGAAATTATTAAAAAAGCAAAATTCATACCTCGGTAAAAAGGAAGGGGCAACTGATGTATGCTTGTCTAAATTCACCAAATTGTATATATTAAATATGTGTTGTTTCTTATACTTCAATGATACCTCAATAAAGCTGTAAAAATAACACCACACTGTACTCCCAATATATATAATTTTTGTCAAGTGTACCTCAATAACACTGGAAAAAATAGAATGATATTTGCTAAGTATATTAGTACTTTAAAATTTCAGGATGACTAATTCGAACAGTAGGGTAGATACAAATGGAGAGTTACACACTCTGATGTACTTTAAAGACTAATTTCATTAATAAATATATCAGATTAATCTTGCCTGTAGTATCTTTGCCGGGCAGTAAGGAACCTAAATGAAAACTTGAGGTAAGGATAGAGTAGAGGAGTCTAATAGAGAAAAAGAAAGGAAAAGATTAATTGAGTTTAATTTTTACTTATTACTGGGACTCACATGACTTAAAATTACAGAATGTTTCAAAAATGTATTTTTTTAACGTGAAGGTAAATTGTTCAGTCTTTCATTTTACTTGGTTGAAGATTTTTCCCTGGGAAGTTTCAACTGATTTAACTGAAACAAAGTTGCTTTCCATCCCCCTACAGCGTGGAGCATGAATTTGACACAGATCTGAGAGTCCTGGACATGTTTTTTTTTTTAACATTAGATGAGATACTATGAAATACTGACCCCTATTTTTAATTTTGTAATTATTAAACCTAAAAGACCATAGCTCAATAAGATGATACAACTGAAATCTTACTCAGTTCAAATTCTGAGCACACATTCCTCCCCATGAGTGTTGGGCACTTTTTTAGGAGTATTAACTTTTTCATGCCACTAAGGAATTATGCACTGCACTGCACAAATGATGTATTCAGCCCTGGTGGACTTGAAATGTTGATGAACTTTTTTAAAATGCCATATTTGCTCCATTTGAGTAAATTGGGCATTGGGAGAGTGGATATGTAAAATTCAACATTGATTATCTGATTTCAGTGCTGAGCTCCTTTGGAGAACCGGGCAACCAGAAGCACATAGATACTTTTAAAATTCAGATGTACCTAATGTTGCGTGATAAATCATTTCAGTAATTGTATTCACTTTGTATTAATAGGCTGACACATTTTTTAATAGTGTGCTTTGAAAAATTCGCATCATTTTTCGATAAAATACTATTTTTCAGTTATTTTAATGCTATACTTTTCAGCTACTACCACATATGCAATAGAAATTTGATATAGCATTATTTAATATAGCACTGAATTTTAGTGTCATGCAATTAAGAAAAGAGATTTAGTGATTGAAGCTTTTAAGAGAAATTTAGTAGAATATTTTCTTTACTACAAAGGTGTTTCTTAACATATATTTCATAAAACCATTATAACTAGACTCAAAAGATTATCTTTTATTGTTTCTAACTAATCCTAAAAGAAAAATCTATACATTCATAATCTTAAAAGGTCAATATATATGAGACATTCATATTTAAGTATTTTTAATTCTGAAGAATTCTTCAAAGTTGCTCATAACAGTCTCATTAAAAACATCAAATACTAATAAAATTATCTAAAATCACTAATTGTCAAAATTATACTATTTTCACAGTAAAACTAAAGTTTGTTGCTAATGGTGTTCGTTCACGTTTATTAGCTTAAAATAATTGTTAGTTTGATATTATAACAGTTCACGTTTTTCAAATCATATATAACCAAAATACTGTATATGACCAAAGTAGAAAACTGTAAGGATAAACAAAAAGTAATAAATAATACTGAAAATGGTATTAAAGGATATTAAGATAGATTCTTTTAAAAATACACTTGTGTCACAATCACTTGAAATTCATGCCACACAAATATAATATTTTATACTCATTAACTTATTTAATTTGTTTTGAAAAAAGCTAACATAAAGCTGAAGTTACTTTACATGATGCATTTGTTAATTTTTTTTTACTGAAAATCTTTAAGTACAATTTAATTCCAATGGGTTTTTTAAATGCTAATATATCATGTAGGTACTAGTTTACTATAATTAGATGTGGGTTTTCCACCATATACATGAGCCTCAACACTACAATAATTTCCAAAGTAAAAGAATGCAATGAGCTTTCTTAAGAGACTCAGCTTTTAAAACACATTTTAAATGGTCTTGCCAGTTTTGTAGTTATAAATAGCTTGTTGTAGAAAGCATTGCTGATATAAAGAATAATGTGAACCATATTTTCAAATCTTTTTTTAGTTTATTTTATTTTCTGACCAACAGCCTCACTTCTGTTCGGTCTCATCTAATTTCTTTCAATATAGGTTTACATGACTGATGCAGAAAGCAAGAATGATAAAACTGAAGTATCAAATCTTTGATGAATTTAAATTTACTTACAAATATCCTGCTATAAATCGGAGCAGAAGAAATTGAAAGAATATAGAATACAATCTTTCAATGGCTATTAAGTAGTAGGGTAAAAAGTTATTGCATTAATCCTTGTATTTATTTTACTTAGTGAATAAAAGAAATTTTTTAATTGGAAAAAATGTTATTCCTTAATTTCGAGTAAACTTTGGTAATGCCTATATTTATCTATACAAAATTAATCACCCTTTTATATCATCATCTTTTCATAATAAATATTATATTATGTAGATAGTAAAACAAATGTAATTACTTTTCTCTCTTATTATCTTCTTATGTTACCTGTTTATATCAGGTTTGTTATGGCATAATTATATAGAAGCATTTTATGTAATCCCAAAGAACAGGACAAGTGGTAAGAGAAAAAATCATGTATACAAGTATATGGAGCTTTTGATGGCAACAGAAAGGACTCATGTCTTCCAAGAGGAGTAGGAAAATATCACCACTCAGCTTATGAACATCAAGACATGCAAAAATTGGGTGTTTCATGGATGAAATGGAAGAATTTGGGGGATAGGCTATAATGAGGCTGTAGAAACTGAACAGCATGCCACCTATTTTCCAGAATACATTTTTAAAGTGCTTTTTAATGACTTTTTGCCTTAACCACCTTTAACGTCACAGTAAAATACGCTCGGAAAACATATCATCTATCTTTACATGTATTTATAGCTCAAATATATATTTAGGATTTTCTATTAAGAATAATATACTATTCTTACTTTGCCTGAATTCGCACAGTAGTAATTCTCTACAGGACTACACTTCATTTACTTTTTAAGTGTGTAACTCTGGAAATGATTTGAATATAATGAAAACGCTATTAAATTCACTTTTGTTGAACAGCGTAATAAGCCTCAGTTTAATAACCAAAATGTAATCTAGCCATTCGTCTTCTTGGAGAACATTGCAAGCCTGGTAAAAGGGCTCTGAATGTGTCATTTCTTCTATTTTAACATCTAATCAAAGCCAAGAAAGAATTATAAGTTATGACACATGCGTTATTTGTTAAAACCAAATTCATGGAACTATATTTATATCCTGGGGATAAAATATTAAATGAATAGAAGCTGAAGAATGCATTTTTATTTTTTACAATTTTATTGGTAAGAATAGCATAAAGGGCATGTAAAAATGGTGGAAATTATAAGACATCTTGTGAAATTATAAAGAAAAGTATATAGAATTATAGTGGGAGGAAAATATTCTATGTTGTTGAATATTGACAAGACCCTGATTGAAAGGTTGTACTCATTCAGACCTCTTCAATTACAAAATAGTAATTACTTTTATTGTGCCTTTGTTTAATACCCCTATGCAGATATGCTTAAGAGAAACATTATTCTTTGCAGAAGACTACTGAGATTTGAAGAGTCAATGGTTAAAAGAAGATAGGGTTCAACGTAAGACATAGATATATTTTAAAAGATAACGTGATTTCACAATCAAGACTTAATCTCTTCCCAAATTGAGTATAACACTATGTAATATTCTCTTGATTTGAATATCATTATTTAGGAACACTTGCCCCCATTAGATATGATTCTTCCTTAGCATTGATGAAGACTTTCTCCTTTGAATTAAACGTTAGTCAGGCTCCTCAGAGTCGTCTTCTGCTTGGCGAGACCCAACCTTAGGCTTCCCTCTATGTCCTTGTAGAATCCACTTTGAGTAAGAATTGTGCTAAGTCAGTTTATTAAAAATCCTTGTCAACCTTGGCTGGTACAGCATTGGACAAGCCTGGATAGCTGATCACCCTGGCTTGCCTTCAGCAATAATCCCATCAAGTCAGGTTAGCCAGATACCCTTTTTCCCTGATGTTTTCTCTTAGCAATTTTCCATCCACTGACACCCACCCTCCTTCTTGGTTAAAAATCCCCACTTATCCTTGTTGGAATCAGAGTTGAGTCCAATCTCTCTTCCCAATGCAAGACTGCATTTACCGATGGCAATGGTCACCTTGAATGAAATCTACCTTACCATCCTTAGCAAGTGTGATGAATATCTTTTTTTTTTTTTATTATTTAACATCAGCACGTGGACTCCAGTAGCTTTCATTTGAAAGATTATATAATTAATTTTATTCTCTTCCAAAAAACTTGGTTTCTAAAACAGCCTGGTTTCATTCATGTTAAGTACTCCAGTGACCCTTAGTTATTAGAAATGTAATATAGGCTATATGTAATTAGCTGCAGTCAGATGTAGGCAACTGAAATCTGCCAAACTTCTGAACTTTCCCCATTGCTCCTAAATTTACTTCCCTTCCTGGATTCCTTATCTCAATTAATGCTACAGCTTTTACCGCTGATTCACACCAGAAACTATAGGACTATCTTTGATCCTTGCCGGTCTGAAATCTCTAAGATTCTCTTTCTTAGTTAATTGCGTTCAGAACACCACAGAATTTGACCTGGATTCTGTGGGAAAAGTCATAAATTTAAGCTCTTTAAAGAGGTGATGCTTGAGGCCAAGAAGTCATGTTTTGAATTATGGCCGAGTTCGGGTTTACTGAATGCTCTAGGCAGTGGTGCACAACCTGTCTGCATGTGGAACCACCCAGGAAGCTGTAAAAAAATACTGATGCAGGAATCTCACCCCAAAAGACTCAGATTTAATTGGCCTGGGGTGTGACCTGGAAAAAGATCTTTTGTAAAAGTTACCCAAGTCATTCTAATGTGCAGCCAAGCTTGAGAACTACTTTTGTTAAGTTATAACTGTTTTGCAGAGATAAATAGAAAAACTTGGGTTTTCAGAGAGTGTGTGAATAAGTGAAGAGTGGGGGTCTAGGGAACATTACGGTTGTGCTGCAATGATGTGTTACATGGTTTTCTCTTCTATCTTCTCACACTCTATAAGCTCGATGATGTGTCAGTTACTTGGGGGGGATGCCTGTACGTTGCATGAGATGATGTTGTATTTCTATAAATCTCCCATCCACAAGTTAAGATAGTGCATAAAAATATCCTATTATAATTTCTTAGCTAATTTTCAGGCTCCTGTTTTAATTTGAAGCTCTTCAATAAAGATTAACTTTTTCACCACTTTATCTTAAGAACTTTGCAGTATTCTAAAATCCACTAAATATGTGTTGAATGAATATTGAATAATGCCCAAGTTTAGTGAATTGTGTAAAATTATTTGTGTGACTAGTTCAGTCTTTATTAGGCTAAATAAAATATTTCCACATGAATTCTGACTTTATCCCTTTCTTTAAGTTTTTAAGATAATGTCTTACAAAGTCTCAGATACATTCTTTTGAGACCCAGGACTCAGTTAGGGCCTCCTTTATTTCCTTCTTCACCCTCTAAAGAAGCTTCTGAAATCATTAATATGGAAGGGCCATCAGGAATAGTGTATATATTGTGTATTCTCAGAAGGAGTTGCCTTGATACCACTTGTTAGATTTAAGCAGTTTATCTTGGCTAACTAAGAGCTATTATCTGCATCCCTCAGGATGAACCATAGGATGTTAGAAGATTAAGGTAGTGTGCCTATGCTAGCTTACTTGAGGAAAAATTCTGCTTTATAGCCAGCCAGGACACATCTTCTGATTTAACTGGATCCTCGACAGGTATGTTTTGCTCTTTTAACTTGGAAAACTGAGTTTCCCTTGGCTGTTCCAGTAACCTATTTTCCATTCAAATATGTTTCCCGTTATTGCCCTCTGACCTTTTTCTCATCACTCTCCCTTCCCCATGTTGATGAATTTTCTTAGCCATCTCTAGAGCCCACATTAAATGTATTGAAAGATCCATCATTTCACCCTTGTGCTAAGGTCTTCTCTTTTTGATGTCAGGCATTCCAGCTATCACCATGTGGACTTCATTGCTGTCATTTATTGACCTGTCCCTCACATTCTCTGAGAACGCTGGCATCAGTCTCCTTGCCCACCTGCCTTTTTTCTAAACTGCTGTTGCTGCCCAATTAAAGTGTTTAACGGTAACAACCTTCATTGCCATCTCACGTTTCATGCAACCTCTGATCACAAAACCTTTTCTTTAAGATGTTACACTCTCATAATTCCACTGAATTTGTCCTTTGGCATAATTTAGAACTCTATCCACAATCTACTTTCCTCATACTCATTTCTCCTACTGATGCAACTGGCTTCTTGTTATATTATTTCAACAAATGTCTTATTTTCACACTCAATTTCCTCAATATCTTTCAGTCAGAACCAAGCCATTTCCGACTCTACATTTATCCAAATGTACACTGTCTGAGATGGTAGCCACTATCCACATGGTCTATTGAGTACACAAAATGTGATTTACATGAATTAATGTGTGTTAAATGTGTGGAAAACACAGTAGAGTTTGATGATTTTGTATGGAAAAATGTAAGATCAAATTAGTAATATTTTATAATATATATTTATCTTAATAGATTATATAATAATAAATATTTTATACTAAATATTGATATTTATGTTAAAAAAATTTTGGATAATTAAAATCAGCAGCATATAGAATATAATTTTTGAATTAACATTACATTTTCTCTTTTTAAATCTATTTTTACATGGTTACTAGAACATATAAAATTACATATGCAGCTTGCATTTGTTGTTTGCATTATATTTCTGTTGAACAGTGCTGATTTACACATAGAAATCCATATATGTCCTTTACTGTCAACTCTGGTGCCTTGAACTTGTGTCTTCCTTGAAAAATGTTCTAACCTAATATGTCCATTTTTAACTAAACCAATTTTTAGCCTAAAATGACCATCAGTACTTCTAAGATGGCCTTTAGCTTGTCCCCAGTGGACTTAGTGCTCAATTACTTATTACAATTTATTGAGTAAATGTACATTGAGTATCTACTATGTCAATCACCAATTTAGGAGTTGAGAATGCAGCAGTGAACAGCAGATTAAAGTCAGTAGCTCTTCTGATGGAGTCGGACAATAGTACAGAATTCAAGTGGTCTGAATTGAAAATGGGATTCAGGGAATGGGGATAGAAAATGTCAAGAGGGGAACATTGTGAAATTTTTAGGATCTTCACTTGAAAGGGTCTCACTGTGTTGTAGCATCTGAAGGAAGCGAAGAAGCTGAGCACGGCTTCTTGGGAAGAGACTTCCTGTTTGAGGGAATATCAAGTGGAAAGATCTAAGCAATATTGGAGCACACATAGTGGCCTTCAGAAAGGCCACTGTGACTAAAGCCAGCGACCCAGAGAGAGAGATGTAGATGGGTCAGGGAATTTGAGAGTGAGGGTGGGTGATTGGCTAATCAAGTAGGTCACCATGAGTATTGTGGCATTTATGTCTAGTATCTGGAGGGTTCTGTTCGGGGGGGTTAACATGATCAAATGTAAATTGTAACATGACTCTGGATGTGGTAATGAGAAATGTGTGAGAGGACATGAGGTTTAAATGAGTAGGTTGGTATGAGACAATTGCAATAGTCCAGGTGAGAGGTGATGATGGCTTGTGCCAGGGTGGCAGCTGAAGAGGTAAAGTGCCTTCTCTCAGAGGCAATAAAAGCCTCTTGGTTGAATGCTCTGTGTCCAGGGAATTTACCTGCATTCCAACCCAGGCTTACCTTTCTCCTTTTCTCAGAGGAAGCACTACCCAATCTCCTACGTAAGATTAATGCCCTGACTGGTTTTCTGAATTCAATCCATTGCCTGTTTGTCACTTTTTCCCACTAATTGTACAATTTATTTTTGTTATTTCTAACTTATCTACCGGTATTGGTTCAATAACTACAAAGTTAAGAAAATAAATTCTCCTTCAAACATTCATTATCTTCCTGTCCCATTGTTAGCTACATTCTTTTCATTTCTTTCTGTTTTGCTTCCTCAAAGTATAATCTGTAATTCTGATTTCCAAATTCTCACCTCCCTATTAATTTCTCTAGCCACAGCAAAGTGGCTTTAGTCATCATCGCTACAGAAAAATCATATTGACCTTCTGACTTTAAACTTTGTAGATAATTTTAAATCTTCACTTTATTTGACATCTTTGTGACATTTGGTACTAATCATTTCTTTCTGGAATTTGGACTTTTCTCTGATCACATTTATGTCTCCAATGGTCTGTAAACCATTGGAAAGGATAAACCATATTCTGTTTAACTTTAGTCTCCAATATGATGTGTGTAATACAATTTTGTTACCCCAAACATACATATATGTAATATTCATATTTACTTAAATATAAAATAAGAATATTCAATTTCAGTTAACATGGAAATAACCCTTTCCCCCTGTTCCTATCTTTCCATTCTTGAAAGAACTCAGCCTTCTCAAAGGGTCTATGATGCTTCCATTCCAAAAACTAAAGGACTTGTTTTCCTTTGCTCATAGTTTTTGAAGATAGAGTCCTCTTTACTCTCAAGGAAAGAGGATTCAGAGTTTTAGCTGCAATGATTTTGGTCCCTACTCCTTCAAGATCTGTTGTAAAGTAAAAGAAAATTAGCTTTCCCACCCTCCATCCTGCAGCTTTTGTATATTGGATAAAAAAGTTTTATGTTAAGAGTTATAAAACAGATAAGGAAGGGGATGGGTGAGGGAGAGCTTTTCTGGGAAATGTTGAGTTGATGGATCAAGAAACTGGGCATTGAGTGAGGATCTAAAATCATTGAATCCAAATCCTCTGATCAGCCTGGTTAACTTCATCCCTCATGTGAATGGGATCCTTCCATTCCTATACTCAGAACCCATGCTGGTTTATCCTTGCCAGTGTCTCAGTAGTCATCCCTCCCACGGGGTTTGGCCCCTGTCTCAATACTTTGCACAGACCATATTGCAATACTTAGGAAATCTGTAAGCCCTAAATTTGGAGGGCGATAGAGAGGTGGGATTAGGCATCTAGCCTGGTGGTGTGTGCGAATGTGGATATAAAGTTGGGGAGAAAGCTCCCACAGAGTAATTGAAGGCATGAACTGGGGTAGCTCTCACAGGGCACTAGTTATTGATAACAGCTTTATCTGGATGAACTGCTTGTCATCTGGATGAACTGCTTGTCATCTGCATGAACTGCTTGTCATCTGAATGAACTGCTTCTCATTATCATTGTCCAACTTATTACTTACAAATCCAAATGGTTACATTTTCCATAGCATATGGATAATTAAAACAATTTTAATAAAGAGGATTTTTGCACAGAATAATGGATTAGAACAGTTAATGAAAATCACTTCATAAAAGAAAATGGTTACCATGTTCACAGTCCTTGAAGTAAGTTTAATTGATTTTATTAATTTAATGTAAGGAAAACAACCCAAAAACCCATGTGTCTAATATCAAGGGAGACTTTATTCAGGAAAGATAATATAGAAAGAAGAAAAAAATGGACCAAATAATGTATGTGGTTTGCACGTACTCTGAATGGGAAGAATTAACATAAAGTCTTCTAAGGTTTTTTTGTGTGCTGCAGAGAACAGTTTTTCATTTAATAAAGATATAAGGAGAATATTTTCTCTGGATTCATCTAATTTAACGTTTTCTATGACATTTCTCTGATGACCTCTGATTATTTTGTGCCCATGTAGCTCTGCCTACAGGGAAGAAGATGATAATGTGAATGTGAGTGTTTTGATCCCTGTAAAATCCCCAGAAATTCTACTCATTAAAATTTACTTTTAAAATAATTATGAGCTTACTTAATGTGGCTCAACAATTGAAGAAAGGGAATGGCTCTGGTGTGCTAACAAAATAGAATTTTTGAGTCTAAAAGCTTGAGGACTTAACATTTCTGAAATGCAAACCTGAAGTCTGAATCCAACTACTGTTTGAAATCTCCAGTGAACTCTTTTTTTTAATTTTTAAATTTAACTAACATCTGAAAATCTAGGTATTTCTTATGCAATTCAGATTTCTTTCTTTTCTTTTTTTTTTTTTTTTTGGAAAATTGATCTGTGACAAATCGTATTCCTACATGACAGCAACTGGCTGAAGCTGAAAGAGCGGTGGTAACTTGAAAACTTCAGAATCCATGCAGATGGCCTCTCTGTTCCTAGATGACTGTTTAGTAACCTTCCATTATCAGGGCCAAAGTGGAGCTTTAAAAAATATCAATCTCTCAGCCCCACCCCAAGAGTTTCCCACTTGATGTCCAATGGAACGGGGAATGTTTTAAAATCTCTGCAGGTGATTTTAATATGCAATTAGTGTCGAGAACCACTATTCTAGACAGGTGTTTCTCAAGCTTAATGTGCATTTGAATCACCTGGAGAACTTTCTAAGCCGCAACTCCTGATTCAACGGAGAGTTTATAATTATGAAAGCTCCCAGGTGATTCAGTTGATGCTAGACCCTGGGTGGCATTTTTATCATAATTCTAGAACCCTATTCAAAAGCAGAAACTGCAAAATGCCATGTTTAGTGCCCAAATTTCAACAATTTCTCAACAACCATGGAACCACCATCTGATGAATCCAGTGACTTACAAAGGCTATCCTATCTTTTCTGCCCCTTAGATTTCATACTTAGTAGTCCTAATGAACTCTTTTCATCTACTCCGTATAATTTCTTATTTCTGTATACTCCTGGTAAAACTCCATCTCTAGTTAGAGACAAGGTTCTCCCTGAAGCTGAACAGCTGAACCCAATGGATTAAACATTCAAACATACAGGTTAGCTTGAAATGTAAGACTACAAAGCTCCAGCGGACAATCAGCAATGCAAATTAATCCTGCAGGTAATAGAATCACTCTCCCACTTGCAGGTGAAACTTTCAGCAAAGAAATACACCTCAACTTTGCAACTGTACTCCACCTTCCCTCCCATTATTAGGTTAACCAGAGATGCAGCAAGAACCAACAGAACGAGGCTGTGTTCATCCCTTGCAGGTAAGATGATTGCCTTTTTTGTCTTCTTCTTTCCTGCCTTTGCCTTCAATGATAGAGGAGTTGGGGCTTAGAAGGGGAAAGGAAAGATGGAATTTGAGCTCCAGAACCTCCCCCACCAGAAAAGGCCCACATGCATGCACAACAACTCACACTCATGAAAGTTATGGCTTTTAGCCTACACTGCAGAGATGAGAGAACCCTTCACCCAGTTTTGAAATTGTCAGTTCAAGGTCAATATGACTGTGTCTTAAACACAAGAATGAGATTATAATGATAGTACATGTGGCCAAAAAGTTAAGTATTTTGGCAAGAACCGTCAAAGAAAGTGGGTTCATAAAGCTAAGAAAAAGAGAAGCATTGAAGTTGGGAAAATATAAAGCCATTTTTGTTGAGATTCCTCAGTTTACCAGAGATATTGTTAACTTTTTCTCTCTCCTTTGGCCATTGATTAGTCTCTTAATAGCACGTTGGTTGCATTGATCACTCTAATTACCTTGTCCCAGCGTTAGATCTCTTTACTTTGAACAGCCCAACTTTCTGCATCATTATCCTCTTATCTGAAAGAAATGTTTAAATACAAATCAACCATTACTATGTAAATATTATATTTCCCATTACAATTTTTCTTAATCAGGAGACTAGTTTCCTTTTATTTATATTGTGTGTTTATCCCTTTGCATTAAATATTTGATTTCTAGGGTCTTATTTCAAATTTTTAGGCTCATTAATTTATTTATGTATTCAGTCACAAATATTTACTGAGTTTAATCTGCATTCTAGACAACAGGAATCAGAAATAAATGAAATCACTTTCTTCAAGGGGCTTATAGTCTACTTTAAAATTTGCCCAGCTTTTCTCAAACTTGGTTTTATTGTTCTTAAAGTTGTGTCCATTTTTAGATTATAAAATTTTCAACACATATTTTAAGAAATTAGTATTATTTTCAAAGAGCTACATACAAGTTTCTCTCCAATTTGTTTATAAAAAATTACAGGTTTTTAAAAATAAAGTGTGTTTTTAAATCTTCTTTGGAGATTTGCATTGAAAGCATACACCTATCTATCAAACACATAGACTGAGGGAGATTATAGTATCATTTTCACCTTTGACTTGAAACTGATGTACCACAGAACTAAAGAAGCTTAAGTGTCACAGCCTCGTCCTTGCAATGTCCCAGATAAATCTTATCACTGTATTCTCAAGGTCATATGCATCTTTTTAATTTTCAAAAATTGCCTATTTAAAATTAGTTAAGTTTGCTGGCTTTTTGCATTACAATTTTATTTTATTTTATTTTATTTTTGCTGCACTTTTCCTTTTTTCAAATTTAATAGATTGGACTTAGGCATCATGGGAAGGAAGATAGACTGGAAAACTACAATTTGAGGAAAATACATTTTGAAAAGTTTCAATAAATTAAGAAACTGTAAATTCCTGAATTAAAACTACATATGAATATTAAATTTTAGTAAAGACCTGAGAGAAAATGTAGCTAAAATTGATGTAATGCAACATTAAAGTAATAAGTTGAAATGATTCTGACTTGAAGATGCTAATTGTAATGAAAAATGACTTCAAGTTACACCAAAGCAGTAACTCACCTGAGAGAAGAGATACATTTTGAACACAAGTAATTAAAAGGCTTTTGCATTGTGTTATAATCCCATTAATGAAGTGGAGTGAGTCATATAAACATGCTGGAAAAATAAATTTTTTGCTGATGTAATGTGAAATACTGATATGGGCACAGACAACGTAAAACTCACACTTCTGAAACCAGGACATCAGTACAAATTGACCAATGACTGTTGTCAATTGAAATCATGTGTAAGATTAGCTACTGCAGAAGGCACCTGGAAGTGCTCTGCAATCCTACATCTTATATGTAAAAAATATTTCTAGCAGTTTTCTCTAATTTGAAAAAAAATTATAAAATATACTTGAATTTTAAAATGATGGGGGATTGTTAGGGATTATAAATAATAATTAAAAATTGCTGAATGTATCCACAGAAAACAATGAATTACTCTGCTATTCTCTCTCTAGAAAATATTACAAAATTGTTGTCAAATGAGGATGCATTCAAAAAATATTGATCCAAAAGTTAGGAGAGAAAACTATTATGTAATGTGCCAGGGGACAAATTAATAAAAGTATTAATTTCTCTGAACCTTCTGATGTTTTTAATATTTGCTAGCATTCAGTTTTAATCTGTTGTTATATATATTCACAATCTAAAAAACTATTTTGTGACTGATCTTGCACTTAACACTTTCTAGTTTTTTAAAGGGCCCCCTACCTCTGAATTAGTATAAGCTTCAGTACTCACAAAACTGGATCTACATTTGCTTTTGCCAATTTTTCAGGCTTCACTGAGCATGTTAAAAACAAGATGAATGTAGTAAGAAAATATAAATGTACAAAAAAAAATACACTTTTGCTTTAAATTGTGTGAGATGATTTCAAACAGGAGATTTCACAAGCAATATTGACTGAGCCCAAAATTGATTTACCAATTGCCATTTTTTAAAATTTCATAAGAGATTTTTCTCTGCAAAAGTATTTTTAAAGCAGTCAATAGTTTTTTTGAAATTACTTTACAAAATATGCATAAAATCAAAATATTCAAATTTTCTAAAATACCTACTCTCTGCTAGGAACTCTTAAGGGCCTTTAAATGCAATGGTCAATGATTCCTCCTTGATTCTTTCATGCAGTGGTGCTTGGGAAGAAAATAAAAGAATAGGCCAAGCTCAGCAGCTCATGCTTCTAATCCCAGAACTTTGGGAAGCCAAGGTGGGCAGACCATTTGAGCCTAAGAGGGCAACATGACAAAATCCTGTCTCAAACAAAATTAAAATTAAAATTAGAAGAAAATAAAAAAATAAATAAACATACTTATTAATTGCCATAATGAAGAAAATAGGGTCTTGTCATAGAGCATAATGGGAAGAAAGAATATTATTTTGGGTAAGATGGTTAGACAATTTCCGTAAGAATGAGAATTAGTCATGGTACCTGAAAGTTGAGAAGAAGGCAGCCGTCAAAAATTCCCAGGAAGAAATTCATGTACAGGAAAAAGCAAGTACAAAGTCCACAGCGGTATCTGGGTGTTTTAAGTTATAAGCCTACTTCTTAATATTCTTAACACCTCTTCTCTTATTTGGTTTTAATTAAGCATGTATTTATAACATTTTCTCCATCTAATATAATATTGTTTATAAGAAATACTTAAATGTGTTGAGAAATATCAGGTACACAGTCAGTTTTGCCTACCATTGACACTTTAGTTAATAAGTTTCAAAAGGTAATTCGAATCCTGTTTAAAATGAACTTCCCTGCAACTTGATATTTGTCTTGAGTTAATTACAAAGAAACAACATGTGATGGAACTTGACAGCTAACTGCATCACTAGCAAAGGAAGAGTTCTTGTTAGGACCATGACAAGACTAATCGTGACCTTAGTGGTTTTTGAAGAAATTTTATACTTGACAGCTTGCTGAAACAGCTGCTGTCAAGTGTAAAGAGTAATAAAGTATTACTCTTTGAAAAGTAATGCAGCCATTCGTCACCTTCATAATTGATAATATATCCTACAAAATGATTTCATTTAAGGACAGACAAATAAAGAATACCTTTTGGAAGGGTGTAATGAATTTGAAAAACCAAAGAAATTTGAAATAGAAAAGCACATTATGAGGATAATAGTCTGTACAAAGTCTATTAATATGCACTTTATATTAGTCACTGGGGACAGGGCAAGGTCTCAGAAGTCAGCCTGAGTTAAAATGCCTATTCTTCCACTTTTTAGCTCTCTAACCTTCATAACCATTTAAACTCTCTGTGCCTTAGTTTCTCAACAATAAATGAGGACAATAACAATATTTAGCTCACAGCTTTATTGTAAACATGTCAAACAGAACTTTGTAAGCAATATCTATCATTATACATTATATATATATGATTGTTACTTTGATTTTCTTAAAATATTAAAAAATATCGAACTTGTTAATTCTTTCAAACAACTCCAATAAGTGAAAATACATCTCCTGCTGGTGGTTTGGTAAAACACGTTGTCTTTAGATGATGATATTATATCGGTCAGGGTTCTCTAGAGGAGCAGAACAAAAAGGAGGGATACAGATGCGCAGGAGTATGTGTGTGTGTGTGTGTGTGTGTGTGTAAAATAGACAATATATGTATTATATGTAATGTATTATATACATAGTTTATATTAGATGGTAAAAGAGATTTATAGTAAAGTAATCGTTACGTGACTACAGAGGCTGAGAGATCCCACAATGGGTCGTCTGCCAGCTGGGCACCCAGGAAAGCTGGTGGTGTGGTTTGAAGGCCTGAAAGCAGGAGGACCAACAGTACTGATGGTGAAGATTCTGGTCTAGTCTTGAAGGCCTCAGAAACAGGAACACTGAGGGCCAATCCATGTTCCAGCTCAAGCACTCACAAGAAGAGAACAAATTCAACTTTCCTCTGCCATTTTGTTCTGTTCAGGCTGTGAAGGGATTGGGTGATGCCCACTGTGAGAAACACACGTTCATCCATCCAAACCCAAAGAATGGACTCAGAGACACGAAGAACAGTAGAAGCCAAACTTTTAATGGTGGTCTTGCACGATCGGGTGTCTGGTAGGCAGGCACACCTGGGGCAGTTATAGCAGGTAATTTAGTTCCTAGGACGCAAGTCCCTCCCCAAGTCCCTCATTGGTCGAATACTATGGGGTTACAATCTTCCTGGACGTCGACTAAGGTTATACCCCATCCCCTTCTCCGCTTCAGTTTCGGTTTCTCAACAATAAAAGTTTCTTCCCTACATTCTGTTCACTTATTGTGACCTTCTAGGTGCATTAGCCATGTGGTTTGTTACATCTGCAGGCTGGCTGCCAGTACTTTGATTTCTCATGCCTTGAAAATGGACCATTTAAAATGTTTTCTCACACCCACCTATGCTGAGAAGGGCCATCGGCCTTACTCAGACCACCCATTTAAATGCTAATCTCTTCTGGAAACACCATCACACATATACCTAGAAATAACATTTAGCCAATTATCTTGGCATCTCATGGCCAAGTCAAGTTGACATGTGAAATTAATCATTGCAGGTTTTAATTATAATCCTTTTCCATTCTTTCCACTTCCTTTGGTTGTATTTAAATGTTTAAAATATAATACAGTGAATCTTAAATATTAAACAACAATACAGCCTAGCATGTACCTTTCATTAAAAATGTCTTCCAGTGAACTGATGTAGCTGAAATTTACCATATGATTCATATACTACTTGATATGATTTGTGTCCCAGCCCAAATCTCATGTCGAATTGGAGGCGGGTTTGGTGGGAGGTGATTGGATCATGAGGGCAGATTTCCACCTTGCTGTTCTTCTGATAGTGAGTGAGTTCTCACGAGATCTGATGGTTTAAAAGTGTGTGGCACTTCCCATTTCTTTCTCACTCTCTCCTGCCACCATGTGAGGAAGGTGCTTGCTTCTCCTTCGCCTTCTGCCATGATTGTAAATTTCCTGAAGCCTCTCAGTCATGCTTCCTGTTAAACCCGATGAACTCTGAGTCAATTAAACCACTTCCTTCATAAATTACCCAGTCTCATGTAGTTCTTTATAGCAATGTGAGAACAGACTAATACACCACTCCTGTGGTAATTCTTTAACATGTAAATATACATGTGTATGAGCCATCAATTCCTTGGGGCATCTCAAGGTTCTAACTCTCAAGGATCTTGTTCTTTACCCTACTACAAACTCTCAGTCCCTGTTTATAGTTTACATTTTGTCTTTAATCAATAACTGCAATCCCTCCAGAATCCATTCTGAAGCATTCTACTCTCTGATCACCATCAAATTACATTCCTAAACTTTTCCTCTAGTTTCAATTGCTAGTGAATCCTTAGATCCCACCA
The DNA here is from genome assembly GCF_037993035.2 of Macaca fascicularis. Taxonomy (NCBI): domain Eukaryota; kingdom Metazoa; phylum Chordata; class Mammalia; order Primates; family Cercopithecidae; genus Macaca; species Macaca fascicularis. The sequence goes on from NC_088392.1 coordinate 15,139,989, forward strand.
GAATTTAGGATATAGACTTGCTTTCTCACACCATTTTTTCACTTCTTTCTTTACAGAGTTTAAAGTCCAATCGTCATAAGCATGTCATTGCATTCAGCCTCCACTATCTTTCTTCTCCATAGCTTTGTCCTTGTATGGCTAAACTTCACCTCTGATTATATCTAACTCTTGACCTCCTCTGCATCTTTGCACTGAAACTGCAGCTGAACATGATCAAAGGTAAGAAAGACACCATTAGCTGACTGGTCTTACAAAACTCAGGATTCTCTTGTTGGTCAATGCAGTCTTTAGTGTTTCTTGGCAGTCGCACAATGTTTTACTCATTCATTGAGACTCACTCCTGTCTAGAAGCATGTTCCCCTGACGTCCCCTCTCTCTTTAAATTTTTAGCATCTCCTTTCCCATCTTTTTTTCATTGTTAATAACTTAACTCTCTCTCTCCTTGAGAAAATGGAAGAGATCAAAAATTCCATAAGCCCCATAACAACATTATCTACCCAGTTGTCTGTAATTGTACTGATCCAACCAGTGACAATCCTGATAATATTGATGCACTTTCTGTGCTGCTAGTGAAGACCAACACTACTATCTGTGTACTTGATTCTGTTTCCTTTTAATTACTCAAGAACTTGACTCCAGCAACATTTTCCCTTTCCAGGCATTAATTCCTAGTCCTCCCACCTTAGGATCTTTTCCATTAGAATATACACATAATTGTATTTCTACCATCTTGAAAAACTATTGACTTCATTATTCCTTTCAGTAACCACTCAATTCCCTCCTGCCTTTAAAAGTAAAATGCCATAAAATTATCTCTTCAGTAGTTGTAGATTACCTTCTTATTCTGTCTTGAAAAACTCTGAATGGGCTTTTACACTCATCAAAGAGATCTTGTCATAATTACCAATCACCTCCACTTTACTGAACACAATGTTCAGTTCTAAAGCTTCATCTCTCCTTGACTTATCAGCCTTTGATGTTCCCTTCTCTTCTAAACTTCTTACATGGCTTTTGGACATGGATAGCTCAGGTTTCCTCTTACTTCTTTGGCCTTTACTTCTGTGTTTCCTTCCTCTGACCGCCTTCCCTTCTGTTTCTCCTTATTTCCCTGACTCCTTCACAGTGAGCATATTCAGGGCTCTCTATCTTTACACACTTTATTTCTCTCTCTTTCTCTCTCTCTCTCTGTCTTTCTCTCTCTTTTTTCTTTTTCTTTGTTTTTACTTTTCAGTTCAGGGATACATGTACAGGTTTGTTATATAGGTAAACTCATTCACAGAGAGTTGTTGTACAGGTTATTTCGTCACCTAGGTACTAACCCTAGTACCCATTAGCTATTTTTTCTCATCCTCTTCCATCTCTCATCCTCCACTCTCCATTAGTTCCTCTCTTTGTGTCCATGTGTTCTCATCTTTTAGTTCTCACTTATAAGTTAGAATATGCAGTATTTGGTTTTCTGTTTCTACATTAGTTTGCTAAGGAAAATAGCCTCCGATTCCACCTATCTTCCAGCAAATGACGTGATTTCATTTTTTACGACTGTATAGTATTCCATAGTGTGAATGTACCACATTTTCTTTATCAAATCTAGCACTGATGTGCTTTTAGGTTGATTCATGTCTTTGTTATTGTGAATAGTGCTGCAGTGAACATACGTGTGCATGTGTGTTTACGGTAGAATCATTTATATTCTGTTAGGTATGTACCCAGTAATGGGATTGCTTGGTTGAATAGTAGTTCTGTTTTTAAGTCTTTGAGGAATTGCCAGCCTGTTTCCCACAATGGTTGAACTTATTTACACTTCCACCAACAGTGTATAAGCACTCCTTTTTCTCCACAACCCTGCCAGCACCTGTTATTTTGATTTTTAAAAAATAGCCATTCTGACTGGTACACACCTTATTTCAACATGCACAGGCCTGTGGTCAATCTCATCCTGACTAGTGGCTTCCTATACCATGCATACATAAGTGATTCCCAATTTCATGTCTCCAGACTTATCTCTTCAACCACTCCCTCAACATCTCCATTGGGTTGCATAAAAGCTATTTTAACCATAAGTTTATTTTCTCCATACATTCCTTTCTTGAAATCCTCATCCTCAGTTAGTGGTCGTTTTATCCTTTCAGCAGTTCAGATGATCAGATCAAATCTTTGAATCCTCTCTTTCTCTCTCACACAACTTCTATACCACAGTTAAATCTTGTTGAGTCTATCTTCAAAATATATTCAAATTACAATAACTTCAAATTTCATCCACTGCTATCACTTTGGTGAAGACCACTGTTCTCTCTCTACAGGTTTCTTGTAACAGACTCCTAACTGATCCCCAGTTTCCTCCCTGTGCTTTCCTCTTCTCCTCATCAGCCACTGATCCTGTGAAAATATAAGCCTGGTCATTCTCTGCCATAAATCTTTCAATGCTTCCAATGTCTTCTCTTCTCCCTTCAGGTAAACATCAAAGTTTTATAATAGCCTTATATATGTAACACTGCCATCCTCACCATTACTTAACTAACCTAATTTTCTACTTTTTTCTCTATAGCTCATTCTGTCCTATCCACACTGGCCTCATGCTTTATCTTGTGGAAAAAGAAAAAAAAAAGAAAAGAATAAAGCAGTATTAGCCCAGGGAATTTTTCTTTGCCCTTCTTATTGCTTGAAATCCTCTTCCCACACATATATGCCTGGTAGATGCCCTCAATCCTCTCAGGTCTTCTCTCAAAATGCTGCCATCTCTAAATCTCTCTTCTATGTTATCTACCTTTTCATATATCTGAGATTCAATCTGGATTTTTAATTTTTTATATCTTCCAGTTCACTAATTCTCTCTTTAGTTGTGTTCAATCTTCTGTTAAAGTCATACATTATAATCACAGTTACAGTTATTGTATCGCTCAGATTTTTATATGTTTCTTTTTTATTGCATTTCTTATCTGCTACATTTCTCAATTTTGACATTTATTTCTTGAAGTTTATTAAGCATAGTTATTTTAAAGTCAGGGCTTCAGACACAATCTTCAATATGCAGACTCCTTGTGGGTTATTTTTTTCTGTTGTTCCCTTTCTGTGTGTTCTCTCTTCTTTCATGCAGCTTTGTCCCCTCATGTGTCTAAATATTTATTAAATGCTGGACATTACAAATGAAAAGCCTTTGAAATAATTCAAGGCCTATCTATCACCTCCAGATAGAATTTTTATTTTCATTTGGAAAGTGGCTAAGAACAATAGAAGTCTGAAATCATCCTAATCCAATTTCAGAGATTAAGGTGATTTGAAACTGAGATTTAGTTTCTGCAAGAACCAGCTCTCTTTTAGTTCCTTTTACTTTTAAAATGTGTACCTTGGGAAAGTCTCAACCAAAAGTGTAAATAGTACTTACAATAAACATCCCCACTTGATGGTTCTGGACTCATATTTATATACCCCTATCTCATAAGATTTTAAAACATGCTGCTAAATTTCAGAAGTGGTACTTTTTTGAATGATAATTTCTTCTGGAAGTAGAACTCACAGGAGAAACCATCTTCGCATGCTGGACTCACATTTCTAGGTTTCAAAATATTTTTCTAGTTTTTGAACCTATAATTTTTTACAGTCTTATTAGTTCTCTAGTGACATTAAGCAGATTTTTATAAATATAATCAGCTTTTCTATAAGGGTTGAGCAGAGATGTTGGTTCAAATCACTCTTTATATATTTTTCTACTCTTTCCTTAACTCTTGTCTTTGATTTCCTTCTCAATTTCAGCATGGCCTCTCCAAGTCTCAGATAAAAGTATTCTTTATATATAATGTAAATATAAATGAGGTTAAGTGAAAATTGTATAATTTATAGCGCTTTTAAGAAAGTGCTTTAATAATAATTCTTCTCTCTGAATTATTGCCCTATAATTAATGTATCTTTTTGGCCTAAAATTAATGTGTCTTTTTGGCCTATAATGTATAGGTTTTCTACTTTTTATCATGGCTTTTTCTAACATGTTTTATTTGTTAGAAAAAAATTGCAAATTTTGCATGCAAAGGGTAATAATTAAATGTCTTATAGATTTTTATTTTTATTTAGATTTCTTGTACAAATGAAATAAATCAGATCAGGGAAAGTAAAATCCAAAGTGTAATAGGTCAATTACACACAGGACTCTGTGCCCAAATTTATTTCCAAATACAAGTAAAAATGATGACTTTTTCTATGGGTCATATAGTCACTAGTATTCCATTGTCTTCTTCCCCAATGAATATCCTTTTTCTAAAAGACCCCCTAATCTGAGAAGAGACTGAACATAATTATTTATGGCCTTTTGGCCAATATCTGGGTAAAGGTCCAATTGGATGGACCCTCAGGTGACAATGGGTGAGGACAGAAACACATTTCGGGAATTCAGTCAAGGAATTCAGGGCCAAATCTAAGAAGATGAAGTTTACAAAAGAGAGTAGTGTGGTTGACTATTGTTCTCATTATTATGGAAAATAATTAACTCCATATAAAACAGGCAATTTATTTTGAAAAGTTGTATATGTTTTAAGTTTATCATTCATGAACGAAGTATGTATTGATAGCATTTCTGACCAATGATAAAGGTGAACATAGCTTTCAAAAGCAAAGTTAGACCTACAAAGGGAAGATGAGCAGGCTAAAAATCTTTGTTAAGAAATAGCATATTCATTTCCTGGAATTTCTTTTTGTAACTTACTGTTTGTCAAGCCAAGAGCAAGGTAATGTTTAAGGGTGAAACTTCCTTGCCCTTAGTAATGGAAAAAGCAGGTCCAGCAATATATTAATAACAATGAACACCGTCAACTAAGACTCATCCGCCTGAAAAATTAGCATCATTGACTCTTATTTTATGCATTTTGGTCTTTCTTCGAGGAAAAAACAATCACCATCTGCTTCTGCTTGCTCTTGTCTACTTCTTATAAATGTGGAAAGCATAGGAGTAGAGCTCCAAAATTCTCTAGACCTTGTTTGGTTGTATTTAATCAGGTAATTGAGAGAAGAAGAAAAAGGTGAGGATGTGATAGAACACTAACGTATATCTCCATGTATTTTGTACTCAAATGGTGTATTTGTACATTTGTGTGTCTTTTATTCACATTACTCCATAAAAGTTATCCCCTATGTAACACTGATCATTACAGCCTTGCCTTTAGAATCCTCTGCCACGTGCACTTCACAAAATCAATTTCATAACAAACCTGAAAATAATATGGTCTACCTTGAAAGGAAAATTAAATTTTCTAACACCTGAATGAAAGGCAGTGGCATATTAAGGAAAAGAAACTTTCAGACAGAGCCATAAATGTCTCTTCATAGATCCTAAACACTGTGGCAATATAACAAAATTTAAAATATTCTTGGGCCTCAAAGCTCTTTACTTTGTATACTTATTTTCCCAATTATGAATCACCAGCAGTTTTTCCTTTTATATTCCCTCTGAGAAAATTTTCAGTCTCTCTATGTGGCCCAGGTTGGAGTGCAGCGGCACGATCTTGGCTCACTCTAACCTCCACCTCCCAGGTTCAAGCCATTCTCCTGCGTCAGCCTCCAGAGTAGCTACAGGCATGTGCCACCATGCCCAGCTAATTTTTGTATATTTTAGTAGAGACAGAGGTCTCACCATGTTGGCCAGGCTGGTCTCGAACTCCTGGCCTCAAGTGATCTGCCCTCCTTGACCTCTCAAAGTGTTGGGATTACAGGCGTGAGCCATCATGCTGGGCCGGTTTTCAACTTCTTAATGCTGGTGCTTAAATTACATAATTAAAACTTTGGATAATTGATTAAATGTATGAATTTTAGATTTATCCTAAAAATATATAGATGCATGTTACATGTTCTTGGCTGTTTGATGTGGTAAGTGGCTGGGCTGACCTAAGTCCCCAGTGTTTTAATCAAACATGAATCTAGGTGCTGCTGTAAAGGAATTTTGTAGATGTAAAGGCTCTATAAACAGTAGACATTTTTTCAGTGACATTATCCTGAATGGGCCTCATTTATTCAATCAGGAGGCCTTAAAATGTGGGCTCGGCCTCCCTTTGAGAGACAGAAATTGAATCTCACCCCTGCATGTGTCTCCTGCCCGTGCCTCTATGGGGCTGCCTTCTGCTCACAATCCATCCTTCTTGTCTATTTACTCCAAGAATACAAACTTTGGACTCGCCCGGACAGCATTCACAGTTGTTTAAAACAGTTCTTTATTCTGCCTCTGTTTCTGTCTCTTTTTCTCTCCTCTGGTGGTTCTGCTTTTCAGGTTGAACCCTGACTGAAAATTCCTGCAGTGCTTTTAATAAAAATCACCTGTATTGAGAGCAAAAAAAAAAAAAAAAAAAAAAAAAAAATTGAACTATAACTTAAACCCTAAGCTTCTCTAAAAAAACATTAATGAAAGTTTCCATTGAATTTCCTCAAGAGAAACCCAAGTCATTTTCTTTACTTCTGAGATTGGTCCTGGTCAAGATTAATCACAGTGTTTTTTTTAAAAAAGTTCTATGGGAAAAATTATTTTCATATTGCACTCAGGCCTGCCTCTTCATCATGCAGTTTATTTCATTTTTCTTCTAGATTATGCTAAATGGTATTGAATTTATAAAACAAAGCAAAAGTTCTTCAAGGAATAATTTTCTCTTGGCTGCAGAGTATATAATTGGTATCCTTTGTCCCATTCCATATTTATATAAATATATATGTGTCTCTTAGTTTATGAATTAAGCATATTCTAGCTAATTTACTATAAATTATAGATAGAAAATTTTAATATTCCATGCAATATCAATGTAACTTTGTTGTGGAATAAGACTGAGTTTGAAAGTTTTTTGAAAGAGATTGATATGACAGTGGGTTTCTAGCAGGCAGCATGATGTTATACAGATGTAGATTTCAGCTGCTGAGATTTTCTCACCTACTAATTCTCATTCCCAATGAAGCAAATTTTGGCCTGAAAATCTTTTCTGTCACTCAGTCTGGTACTTTTGTGGACCACAAGAATATCTCACATACATAATGAATATTTCAATGAGCCTCTGATTCCAATCTTAGAAAATTGATTTCCTCTTCTAGTTTCATAATAGTATATATTGCCTAAAGGAACTTAACCCTGACTGTTCTCAGCTCAAAAGTCTTTAAGATGGAATGTTACGCTTTTATAAAGTAAATTAGGTTACTACTTCATAACTATACCAATTTCAAATAGTTATGTGTTAGATTTTTGAAACAATGAATGTCTAGACCCTATACTACACAGGGTACTTTGTCAATGTATGATTTTGAATATAATATTTTACTAATTGTCAAAAGAAAGTTTCGTTTTGGGTTACTCCATATGTCATGAAAACACACAGCCTCTTTTTTTTTGAAGAAAAATGAATTGCCTTAATCTTTAAAACACACTGTCAATAATTCATGTTAATGAACCTCTAAAAACTAATACAGATTTTTTGAATGACCACCTGTGGGAGAGGGCACTTTTTAATTCTATTGTGTTATTAGTTATATGAAAGTCATAATGTCATAGTATTTCACAACAGTTCCAGTTCCATTTAGAAAAATATATCTATGTTATATCTCTCTTTTTAAAGGATGAATTTGTCTGTATATAACAAAAAACCTAGGCAAAGAGTGTCATGAAGAAATAGCAACTTACTCATCATATATAATAATTTGAGAGATAGGAGTCCTGGACTAATGTGGCTATTTACTCACGCCCTCAGTAATTCAGGCTCTTTCTATCTTTTCTGTCTCCCATCCACAGTGGATATACTGCTGTGACTATGCTTGCCAATTCATGGGAGCAAGAGTTCTGCTATTCATTTGTGTATGTTCCAGGAAGGGAGAAAAAGCAAGTTTAATGGAAATAAATATTCCCACATAGTGAGACTTTGCTTTTGTTTTATTTTATTATCATTATTTTGATTTGGGAAGACACTTTATTCAGAGACTCCACCTGTATCTCATGAAACATTTTTCTGTTTTGTGTACTCCCTAGTTAAAAATATGTTATTAGATGGAGTATTTAGTTTACTATTCCCAACGTTAGGGAAAGCAAGTAGGAACAAAGTTGGTAATAGGTGTTGAGTACATTTGTTTGTTTTTGGTCGTTGGTTTTCAGTGTGTGTGTGTGTGTGTGTGTGTGTTTGTGTGTGAGTGTGTTTTCTCCTGTGTAATAAACTACATCAGAACCTAGTGGTCTAAAACAACAATTTTATTTGATTTTTACATTTGGAAATCAAAAAGTTGGGAAAAGCCCAACTGTTTGGTTTCTCTGTGATCTACAAGATATCAGCTAGGGCAGCTGGAAGCAGATAAGATTATTGATCAGAGCAGATAAACATCAGAGTTCTAGCAATCTCATAAGGTTGAAGAGACAAAATTTTGAGTTTGAGGATTTTAGGGAATACCAAATGTGGAGGTCAAAATTCTAGAGAGAAAACAGAGATAGAGAAATAAACCTGGCAGTGCAGATTTCTCCTAGATGGACACGCTAATTTCTTAAGCTCCATAGTGTAAAGAGATAAAAAGGTAAGCTCAAAGCCGTTGAAAAGCAGAGAAAAGTTTGTATCAGTCTTATAGTGACAGAAGGACAAAAAACAAGGTATAGTATCTGCCAAAAAGAAAAGAACCTAGACTATTAAGTCTTGGTGGGGAGTTCTGGTAAAATAAACTATAGAGGTTGGGATTAATCAGTATCCTACGAAAGCTGTACTCAACCTTAAGTTAGCTCAGTTCCTGCTCTGTTTGCTCAGCAGATAATATACTCACTCTGAGCAAAGTAACATTATCAAATATCTCAAAAATGTTTTGTACAATATCCAGCAGTACTGGATTGAATTGTTTCTTCCCAAAAGATATATTCAAGTCCTAAACTTGGTAACTTATAAATATGACCTTATTTACAAATAAGGTGTTTGCAGATGTAATCAAGTTAGAATGAGGTCACACTGAGTTAGAGTATGTCCTACCTTCAATGATTGGTGTTCTTCTAAGAAGTCAGGAGAACATAGAGACACACACACATAAGGAAGAAGCTATGTGATGATGGAAACAGAGGCTGGAGTGGTGCAGTTAAAAAACAAGGAATGCCAAGGATTGCCAGTAGACACCAGCAGCTGGAAGAAACAAGGAAGGAAGAAGTCTTCCCCAGAGACTTGAGTGGAGACATAGACCTGAAGAAAATTTGACGTTAGACATCTAGCTTCCAGAACTGTGAGATAATAATTGCTTATTGATTTAAGCCACACAGTTTGTGTTAGTTTGTCACAGCAGCCTTAGGAAATGAATAAACAATCATTTGATTATATATGACTAGAAATACTAAAAACTAGCTTTAGGAAAAGATCAAAAATAGAATCAGGCCAGTAAATGACAGAGTCATAATTACCAGAACAACCATAAAATATGTGTTCAATAAAATATATATTTTAGAAAGTTTTTAATCAGAGAATTAAAGTTGATAAAGAGGTCACACGTAAAGTCCAGAGTAAATATGTATATAATGCATATTCTGTATCCAGAATACACAAACACACACACACACTCACACACAGACATGGACATACACACACACACACATTACTATGAAAATAACTAATTTTAACCACATACTGGAATCAAATGAGGAGAATATCAGTTAATTGTAGAAAGATCAGTGGAAAAGAGTAAATCTGAACAATGGACTACTAAAGGAATAGTTCATTAATATTAAAAATAGCTTAAAAGCAGTATGTATAGGAGTCAATAAAAAGGTCTAACAGTTGTATAATTGGATTCCCACAAAAGTAGGAGACAAAGAATGACAAAAACATTGAAAATATAATGTTTAATAATTTTCTAAAACCAATAAGAGAAATCTATCTATATCTTCAAAAAATTCTTCTAATATTGATAGGGTCAATAAAAGTAAAAATCATCTTAGATTTTCAAAATGTAGAAAAATAAACATCACCAATAAAAGTAATATATTAAAAGAATTCAGAGAATAAAGATACATTTTCTTATAAAGGGCAAAAATGAGAAAGAAGGGTGACTTTTTAATGAAGATAATGGAATTATATGCATATGGAAGTTCATAGCCCAAATGTATATATAAGTAAAGAATTGTTGAATAATAGAACTTTAGGTATCCATTTTACAAATTTATAAAGAGCTTATTTAAAAACAGAATATCAATAAGAAAGTAAAAGAAAGGCAATAATAATGATAAAAAGAGAAAGCAGTAAAAGATATAATAAGCATACAATAGAGAGAATCAATAAAACCAGTTATTTTTGAAAGGGGAGAGGAAAGATTCATGAAATTGAAAACTTATGGCAAAATTAGTCAATAAGGAGAAAAGAAAATAGTGGAAAATTTTAAAAAAGAGAAATAGCACAGATTCTATAGATGTTAAGTGTATAAGATGATATTATGAATAATTATGGTCAATAAATTTAAAATGCTTCTGGAAGATAAAATAACGAAAGTCATTGACCTTGAAGCAGGCAAAGATTATTTTACTTTTGTTGTTGTTGAGACGGAGTCTCACTCTGTCGCCCAGGCTGGAGTGCAGTGGCGTGATCTCAGCTCACCGCAAGCTCTGCCTCCCGGGTTCATGCCATTCTCCTGCCTCAGCCTCCCGAGTAGCTGGGACTACAGGCGCCCGCCACCAGGCCCAGTTAATTTTTTGTATTTTTAGTAGAGACGGTGTTTCACCTTGTTAGCCAGGATGGTCTTGACCTCCTGGCCTCATGATCTGCCCACCTCAGCCTCCCAAAGTGCTGGGATTACACAGGCATGAGCCACCGTGCCTGGCCCGATTATTTTCATACTAGTCTAATGTAAAGGATAACATAGAACAACTGAACTGTGTTAAAACAAAGAATTTCTGTTCATTAAAAGACACACTGTTACAATTATGCAAATAAGTCATAGAGTAGAGAGGAACATTTGCAATATTTATGTCTGATTAAGAGCCAGTGTTAAGAATAGAGAATTTTCTACAAATCGATAAAAGTGACGGAAAGATCAAGTTTTTAAAATGGGCAAAACCTTGAGGGTTTGTTTAAAAGAGAGCAAACATATGGTCAGTAAATTTATGTAAAAGTTGCTTGACTTTCTTAGTAATTAAGTAAATACAAACCAATATCTCAATTTGATACCAGTAATAAGATGACTACTACAATGAAGAAAAGAAAAAGACTGACAATGAAGACTGAACAGTGTTATGGATGGAGAGCAACTGGAATGCTCAAACAATGCTTATTACTCTCGTCCACAGCACTTCGGGAAATTTTGTCATATACTCATACAACAAATTGCATTGTTAGGTAAATACCCATCAGAATTATTTAACAAATGATCCGTACAAAGATGCTTATAGCAATGCTATTCATAATAAACAAAAACTGCCAACAAATATTCATCAACATTAGAACAGAGAAATACAGTACATTACAACAAAACACCGTAAGAATGGATGAACAATTGCTCTACTCACGTTTCAATCTCACAAACACAATGTTGAATGGATGAACATAGATGCACATATATATTTAATAACTGTCTTTATGGAAAAAAATAACAAAAAGACAACAAATATCTAGTGTTAGAAGTCAAGATAATTATGTTTTTGTGTGGGGCTTAATTATGAGGAGGGGTAAAAGTTGGAATTCTGAGGCACGAATAATATTCTATTTCTTGGTCTATGTATCTATTACATGTTTGCTTTCATTTTATTAATACTTATTGTTTGTGCGCTTTCCAGCATGTATGCATATGTGTGTGTTTAGCTCCATAAGAAGGTTATTTAAAAATAATGTGGAAGTAATGTTGACTAACAGCCACAATGGCCAAGGCATTATAAAGCAGACACTGGAGAATAAACTTCCAGGACTGTAGATTTGGTTAAAGGCAGACACTTTAGAGTCAGCTTGTGCTTGAATCTTAGCAGTGAAACTTCTGTGACCTTGGAGAAATTACTTAACATCTCTGAGCACTCAATCAATCATATTATTTAGAGTAGAAATGATAATACTTGTCTGTGGCATAAATTTTAATCCATTTGCTCTTTCTTCCATACTAGCAGAATTTACATTGTGTTAAATATGACAACATCTCTATCTTTTAAAACAAGCAAACAAGAAAAAACTGTCTTTCATTGTGTATTATTAAAATCCTTTCTTATTTATCATTTACAGCCAGTGCCAGTAACTATGTTAAATTCTGAGATACTAAAGTGAATAATTCATGAATCTTTCTTGTAAAGAACTTGCAACTTTTTAGGGGAAACACAAGAAAACCTCTAAGTCTCATTTAAAGATATGAGCTCCATGACAACAGAAATCAAGCTCGTCTTGTTCATTCTTTTAGTCTAATGGTCTCTTATGAAAATGTTTATCGCACTAAACAATACTCAATAAATATTTGTGGATTGAATGAATGAACAGATGCGTGAATGAAAATTGCTGTGGCAGAAGACGTCACATGCTATCGTGGGAGAATGAAGCAAACTGTGAACACCTATATCTAGGAGGGTTCAAAGATTCTCTACATATGAGGAAAAATTTGGCTTAAAGCCTAAATTGGTAGGTATTCATCATCCTGTCTTGTTATGAGAGAAAACTGAGGGAAGATTAGCAAAGAAAGAGAAAACATCTAAGCAAAAGCTACATCATCAACAAACGCACTGAAATCTTTTTCACCCAAAGAACAGAAAATCAGAGCAAGTTTAAAATAAAAATAATGAAAGAAGCAGTGTTTCTCTTATACACTAAAGCCTCATTAAATTCTCTCTGTAATTATAATGCACTAGTTTGCCAGTTTGGGTGACTATCTTGGTCTGCTATGCTGGGTAATCTCCCAAGATCAGTTGCCTTCCAGATTTAAAAGCTAGTTTACCTTGCTCCTTCTCCATCCTGGGAGCTATAATATAATGTGATTGAATAACTAATCTGATCAATAGATTTAAATCACAGTAATAACAGCTTAACATTTTAAATTTATGAGATACTTTTTCAAATGTCATTACTCAAAAAAAATAAAAAAGGATAACTTCAGTATCTTACCCTCCATGGAAGATATTTTGGCATATGCAGGACTCTTTCCAGTATGACTTTGCTTTAAGATTTAGCTTTTCTGCCACTTCCTTTATTCCATCTTGTCTGATAGCCAGGCACAGACGTTATCCTTGACACAAGGAATAATCTTTTGTGGAACAGTTTTGCACATGACTGCTTGTCTGTGCTTCCCTTGGTCTGTGAGCTCATTGAGGCCAATCATTTTATTTCCATTTATTGTAGGCTTTGTGCCCAACAGTGTTCTTAGCAATCAGAAGTCAGTCAATAAATATTTGTTAAATGAATCAATGTATACAAAATGGGCATTACCTGATGACAATCTGTGGTTTATACTGACTTGACCAGGTGACTTTAGTTGGTGACAATGTATGGTTTCCTTAGATATACTGTTTACTTTAAATATATATGGGTTTCTTCTAAAGTTGAGTTTTTCGACTAAAGAGTTGAGTTTTCAGTGTTAAATCAATTTTTTTTAGGTAGGTTTTAATTTTTTGTTGTTAATTTCTGGTTGTGATTCCAGTTCACCATCTAACTTGTCTGTGGTACCAACTGATCCACTGTGTGAACTCAGGCCTCAGACAGCAAGGGGTGTCTTTATTAAGATGTGACCCAGGTTGGAAGATAATTTTCCTGGTGAATCCCTTTATCAATAAACTTAGAAACTCCTTGTGACAACATGTCCCAAAGGAGGTCCTTCTAATTCCCGGCAGCATCAAGAGGGCATTGTGAGAACAGACATAGTAAATATGCCATTGCAGTAACAATAATATTAATAATGAATACATTGCTAAATATTCATAACAAGTGCATTATTGAATCAGGTGTTGTTGCTCGGTTTCTAAAGTCTATTTTATCTCTTAGTCTTTATACCAATCTTATAGTTTAGGTGAGATTGACCTTCCCTTACTGCAAGGAAAGGTCTGATTGACATAATGTATAAAATACTATCTCACTGTCCTTAGCAAACATAGCAAACAGCTCCACGGAAGAGAAACGTAAGCCATTCATCAGATTATGACAGTCTCCTGGGTCACAGCTATGGGTTTGTATCTGTGGAGACAAAAATGATTCCATCTTGGATGCTAATTTGCCATGCTGACTTCTGATCAGCCCCAGTCTCATGAATGACCCCTGGTTTCTACATCAGTTCTTGTCTTTTGTGTAAGAACAAAGCAACCTTGATGTTATCACACAAATTATAGGCTATGCCACACACAGCATTCTTGTCTGTTCTGGAGGATGCCTTTAGTTGTCTTGTTGGAGCACATATGCCTCTTTTCTATGGTAGATAAGTCTCGAGTCCAGGGAGTCACCGGGCAGAGATCTACTTGTCTTGTGGCTGCCCAAGACCACACTTCCATCAGTAAGTTCTCTTAACAAATCACCCAATACTGACAAAGTAGGTTTGTCTGCCTCCTTCTTTGGTTTGATTCCTTCAGCATTTGGGGATCACTTTGCATACATGGCCCTTTCATGGAACAGTACTATAGATTTTAAAGCACAATTGACAGATTTTTAACTTTCTCCCTGCCACCATCAGTATGATTTGTTAAATACATGTATAGTAAAATGAAAACTTTTCTATAGTAAGGAGTGCGAATTTGCTGAAAGTCACCTGCCTTTATTTTTATTGAATGTGAATTAACATTCTGTATGTGGTATTATGCATTCTCAGTGGGGGTGATCTTGTCTTCAGTGGAATAAAAATTGGTTCTCATGGGAATAAGAAAAAAAAAACAATGTGTGGATCCCCAAATGATAGTTGATATACAATATATCTGTCGGTACATTTTAGGGGAAAGGGTAATTAGGGGAAAAAATCTTTAAAAGATACTTAGAAGAGTGATAGTGAAAAAAAAAAAAACGAAAGGTGTGAGAAACACATCTACAGATAAGTGGCAAAATACAGATTCACTACTGGATGGTGTTTGTGTCTCTTCTTTATTCCCCCACCCTACTTCTCATTTTTAGGTGGTATATGCAAGCTAATTTTATCAATATTTCTAACAATCCTCTAACTAGGAAGTCAGATCTACACAAGGTAAGTTGTGAGACTACAGTTTATCTTGCAGCTAGTTCCATGTATCTCTTAAGTGATTCTGAATTCTGTGGTGGATGTGGCAGCCAGGAGCAATGCTCCCTGAAAAGACAGCTGTTGTAGGGAATACAGTGCTAACTGAACCCGGGTGCTGGCTGGGCAGGCTCCTCAGGGGATGAGAGGAAGGAATATCTATACCACACTTCATTTAAGTGGCTTAAGTCACTGACAGAAACGTCAGAACAAGAAGTAAGCAGGAAGGATCAATCTGGTCCTTTCCTGGGGTTCTTTATCTCAGTTAGGGACCCTGTTATGAGCTGGACAGAAGGACATTAGTCCTTGATTTCTTCATCACTCTTCCATCATCAGCTCCTGATTATTTTAGCTCCTAAATATCTCTTGACTTTTTTCTACTTTTTCTATCTTTAACATCACCACTTCCCTTGGTCAGGTTCATTTTTCATCTTGGCTACTATGATTACCTCCTAACGTGCATCTCTATCTATTTTTGCAATTCCCCTTTCCCCATCCATTTTTGCACTGCAGCTAAAGTTTAAACATAAATTGTGACTTGGTTACTGATCTTCTTTAAAACCCTTAAATAGCTTCTCACTCTTATTAGTATAAAATTCATATCCTCTTATTAGTTACTTTAGTGTAATGAATTTCCTCAATACCCAGAAGCTTAAAACAACACTCATTTATTTCCTACAGTTTCTGTGAGCCAGAAATGTGGCTTAGGGTCTGTAACTGCTATCAATGTTTTGGCCAGCACTTCAGTCTTCTTATGGCTTGACAGGGAAGAAGTTGCTTCCAATTTCAAGCATGCGGCTATTGTCAGTCTTCAAGTTCTAAGTGGCTTTTGAATGGAGTTATCAGTTCCTTGATACTAGTAGCTGGCTTGAAACAAAGAAAAAGTTACAGGGACAGAGTAAAATGGAAATCACAGTTTTTGTAACCTAATTTTCTAAATGACTTGATATCACTCTTATAATCTTATAATTGAATCATGAGCCCAGACTCAATGGTGTGAATACCAGGAGGGAGGAACCACTGGCAGCCTCTTAGAGGCTTCCTTTCACACTGCCCATCATGAACCTCCACTTCAGGCCACAGTTCTCCTCTGTGCACTTAAAATATACCTCCCATACTCTCTCCACACCTGCCTTTGGCACTCTTTCAGTCCCTGCTCTTCTCCAAACTTTCTGCTGTTCCTATTTTCACATTTTTCTGAAAAGCTCTTCTTTTTTCTCTTTGTTTATGTAACTCTTTTCATTTCATTTCATTTTATTTTACTTTATTTAAGTTCTGCGATACATGTGCAGAACGTGCAGGTTTCTTATATAGATATACACGTGCCATGGTCATTTGCCGCACCTATCAACCAGTCATCTAGGTTTCCCCCCCACACACACACGCATTAGTATTTGTCCTAATGCTATCTAATGCTTTCCCTCCCCTTTCCCTCCACCCCCCAACAGGCCCCATTGTGTAATGTTCCCCTCCCTGTGTCCATGTGTTCTCATTGTTCAACTCCCACTTATGAGTGAGAACATGCAGTGTTTGGTTTTCTGTTCCTGTGTTAGTTTGCTGAGAATGATGGCTTCCAGCTTCATCCATGTCCTACAAAGGACATAAACTCATTCTATTTTATAGATGCATAGTATTCCATGGTATAGATGTGCCACATTTTCTTTATCCAGTCTATCATTGATGGACATTTAGGTTGGTTCCAAGTCTTTCTTATTGCAAATAATGCTATAATAAACACACGTGTGCATGTGTCTTTATAGTAGAATGATTTATAACCCTTTGGGTATATACGTAATGATGGGATTCCTGAGTCAAATGATATTTCTGGATCTGGGTCCCTGAACAATCACTACACTGTCTTCCACAGTGATTGAACTAATTTACACTCCCAACAACAGTGTGAAAGCGTTCCTATTTCTCCACAGCCTTGCCAGCCTCTGTTGTTTCCTGTTTTAGATTTTACATTTATTTCATTGTTTCCTGTTTTTAAAGAAAAAATATCCCATCTTAGGTCCCATGAGTAGGGTTGCCAGATAAAATGCAGGATGCTCAGCTAAATTTGCACTTCAGATAATGCACAAATTTTTTTTTAGTGTAAGAATGTCCCAAATATTCAGGAGACATATGTGTACTAAAAATTATTTATTTCTTTAATCTGGAGTTTAATTGTGCATTCTGTATTATTCTTTGCTAAATTTGTCAATCTTACTTCTGAGAAGCATAGTAAATTTCCCTTTCCTAGGTCAGTGTCTGTCCTAACTAGCTGCAAGATAAATTGCAGTCTTACAACTTATCTTGTGTAGATCTGACTTCCCAGTAAGAAGATTGTTTGAAATATTGATAAAGTTAGCTTGCATATACCACCCAAAAACGAGAAATAGGGTGGAGAAATAAAAGAAAAGACACAAACACAATCTAGTAGTGAATTTGTCCAAAAATATTCATTGGATCCAGGAGTGATAATAATTTTTATTCTTATAGGTTCTCAGAAGAAATGAATTATATAATCAGGAATGCAATATTTCTTAGTTGCTTAATAACTTGGGACCATTGAGAAAGATTCACTTCCCATACTTTTAGGCAGGTTTTGCTCTTCAATGAGGTGACAGAAATTATTCTGAATGAAATTTTAATTTGTGTCCAATTTCTCTTCATTCAACAAATCCCAGCATTATCACTCACTATCTAGTACAGAAAACAACTTCTTTCAAAGTTATTTGAGAGACAAAATTGTAAAAAGGAAAGTTTGGTAATTGTGAGCAAGCAATATAAACACTCAGGGCCTCAGTTACTTTGTCATCAAAGTGACAGGGAGAATAGGGTTGATGTGAGGATTAAATGGGTCAATGAGCAAACAGTAAGAAACATACCTGGCACTTAAAAGGCAGTTAATGAATCTTCCCTTAAGCTCTTTTTATCTCCTTATCATGTATGTATTTCAAATTAGCTAAGACAAAATATATTGATGGTGAAAAATAGAAAGTCTCTAAAATTTAGGGACTATTTCAGAAGCAAAGAACATGTATTATTGTACATTTCAAATCTATTTAAGGAATTAGCCAAACCACTCTTCAGAAAGGTAGCTGAAATTTAAATTTAATGTTTTCTTGTTGTTGTTGTTGTGTTTTACTCTTCTTTTTTAAAAAATAAAACTGAAGTATATATAAAAGTGTTGCTTAAAAATGGTTGTAGAGAATCTAAAACATGTTCTATGTAATGATTTAAATCTTTAGCTCCGTCAAGAAATAATAACGAGCTTTAATAATGTCAGATTAGGTCAGGAAGAATCAGAAGGATCACTGAGCAAGGGTAGGCAAGTTTGCAGCACACTCCCTCCCCATTCAAGCTGCATCGTTTAATTACTGGTTCAATGCAAGGTTAATAATTACTACCAACTGTCACATTCACTTAAGACTTTTCTGAGAAAATATTAACAACTCACTGACATTGTAAAGCTTGGGATTTCCATCAAGTAAGAGTGCCAGGGCAGGAAGCTTATGTGGAGGAAGCCATTACACAGTATGCAGGCAAATGTAGGTTTACAGCAGCAGTTTACCCAGTTTAGCTAGTATAAATAATGTTCAAAAGCTCATAAAAATCTGTAATTTCTCATATTTTATGCTTCCTAATGGAATTTTGGTGGGAATAATACAGGTTAGGAAGACTGTCAGTCAAGAGAGCCACTGTGTACCATCATTGAAGATTAGATTCAGATGAATACTTTTAAAAAAGAATTAAATATTATTTTTATAAACATTCTGAATAACTGTAACAAAATACATTAGCCAATGTTTGCTGTTATGCTAGAGGGAGAAGTATTTTTTTGAGGAACATATCTATGATATGATCTATCCAAAATGATGTGCCTTGTTTCATAGGAAGAGATAATCTTGATTGTACAAATTTCAAGCTGTTTAAATAATTGGAGACATGACAACTATTTTAAAAATCTTTCTTTGATGTTTGACAGAAAAAACTCAACCTTTCTCTTCACATATTGAAGATAAGTTAAATGTACTAATTCAAGAAGCTACTAATGCCCAAATATGTCTTTATTCTGTTTATGAGGATATAGAAGGAATAAAAGCCCAAATTTGATAAGAAAATAGATAATCAGTTTAGAAGACATGTGATTCATATCACATAATGTTTACCAAGGCTTTCAAAAATAATACATAACATTTAATTTGTGAAGCTAATGCTATAAAATGTTGGACATTGTATAGCAGTTAATTTATTTTTCTATTCAAAGTTTCATTTTTTTAAATGCATATTTTACATCTTTTTTCTATAAAAAAATTTGCACTTTAGAAAAGATAGTTAGATCTGTCTGCTTCTTACCTGTAGGTAAAAAGGTGACTATATTAACATTTTACTATTAACAATTTGATCTTGACAATCTCTTTGTATGATTTACTTCCCCATTGCTCCTTACTGTTTGAACAACATGTCACAGGCTCCCCTTCTCTAACTCTCTTCTGGATGCTGGGAATCCCTAGAGACATGATACCAGTCATAATCTCTCATGATTGCTAACATATATTGGACTTTCTACTCACCCTCCCACTTGAATATCAAACAGGCTTCTCACATCTCTATTATGTCCAAAACAATATTTATGCTCCCATACTCCCCTCCACAAATTAGTTGCTGTGTCCCCAAACTTCAATCTATTATTTATTCATTTCCTGAGTTAGAAGACTGAGCATTACTTAGTCACTTCACATCCTGTTTTTAGCAAGTCTTGCCACATTTACCTTTAACCTACTATCTATTCTGGCCACATCTCTCCATATCAGATGCTCATGTTCTGGTTTAAGTCTCCTCTGATACTTGCCTGGACTACCTCCAAATGGTTTGTATGTCTACAGTTTTGCCTTTCCTTTAACATTGAGAATCTAGGATGATCTTTTATATACAGATCAGAGCATGTCACTCTCAGTGAAAATGGTTCCCCATCTTTTACAATGTGGAAGGCAAGTGTTTACATGGCCAAAAAGGTGCTCCAAGATCTGTCCTTCATAGCATGGAAGTCTTGTATCTCATTTGCTCTTCTTCCCTCAGCCGATTATTACTACACTGAATTTATGTTGTCCCTAAAACATGCCAAGTCCATTCCTGCCTCAGGGAATACTTGCTTTCCCCTCTGCCTTGAATATTCTTCTTGATATTTTATAATGGCTCAGTCCTTCCTATTATTCATGTCTCTACTCAAATGTCACCTTTTCAGGAAAGATTTTCCTGACTACTTTATCAAAAACAGTATGGTCTACCAAAGGAAAAAAAAAATGTATTCGACAGAGTTATGCAGGCAAAGATGTTATTCAAGCTTATTGAAATAGGAGAGGCCACATCCGAATCTGACATCAACTCCACTGAAACAAAAGGAACAGGATTTTTAAGAGCTGGGTTAAGGGAGAGTTCACAGACCATTTGAGTTTGCTAATTGGCTTTACCCAAAGGAACAGTAAACTTTCTCTCCTCTTTGTGACAGGAGGTAGTTGTACAGCTTGGAGCAAGATGCCCACCTGAGTTAGGCTCCTACTCTCCCATAGAGACTGGGAGGCAGGGCTGCTATGATTCTTGCTAATTACATTTCAAAGAGATGGCTCCCAGGTTGTTGAGAAAGACTGTTTAGGGATGGAACACTGGCAAGAGGGGGTTTAAAAAGATTTACATCTAAAAGGAGCAGAGAACGAGTTTGCAACTACAAGCCTTCTAAAGCAAATGCTCTAACAAAAGGGAGGTCAGATGACTTGAGGCAGAAATAATCCTGTCCCAGGTTTAGTCATGGTGAGGGAACATTAAGGCTGCCTTATTTCCTCCTTCTTCTGTCATTTTAGTCTCTTAGTCAGCTTTATTTTTCTTTTAACTTGATTATAACTATTTTTTTTCTCCATAGAACATAAGCTCTACAATGGTGGAAATTTTGTCTGTGAGGTTCAGGATCATATTTCCAGAATTTAGGTCTATTCCTGGCACACAATAGGTAAACATTTAATAATATTTTAATTACTTAATCATGATAGTGAATAATCATCTTATTATAAATGCATAATGAGTTGGAATATCATGAAACGTTAAGGTTATATAAAATGTATGTCAAATGCTCTTAAATTTAATTGACAATTTTGAGGATAAGAAAATTAATAAAGGTATTGTACTACTATCTTCCCACCATCTGTATTTACAGTGAAACACATGAGTTAACATCAATATTTCAAAATAGACTGCCCCTTTGCTGCAATATCTCTAAATCTCAAATATAGAGTTTCCAAAAAGGTGATAATAATTCCGGTCTTTCTCCAGACCTGTAGGGAAAGGTGAGAATGAGAAAAATCACTGTTACTGTCATGACCCAGTGTTCTTCAAGTGCACCTGAGGCAAAAGCTCCTGCATTAGTTAACTCTTTGTGGTAGTATGCATTCCCAGGGATGAAGAAAAGTGACTTGTGATGAGCTAATTTCTCGCTCTCATAAGTTGTCCTCATTAAACCTCTAGAAGACTATTGTATCTATGAACCACATCTTTAAGGAGAGACAGGGAGAAGAGTTCACCTTCCAAGCTTATATGCCGTGGTCTACTTGAAGACCTGGCAGGACATGCCTGTGAGCCACCTGCGGGACCAGGAGTAGCTTTCATGGTAGCACTTGGATTTCTATAACAGCAGCAGTGGGAACAAAAGTGTAGGGACAGTGCAACCTGTTTCCAGGGAATCTCCAACCTGAAATCAAAGGAATTGCACAGATATGTGAGTTTGCTATAGTCTACCGTTTAAAGGGCTACTCAGATCAGTTTGCAACCTCTTATAATATCCAGATATCTTCTGAAATTAAAAAAGTGTTTTTTGTTGGTTTTTTTTTTTTGATTGACAAATGGAGGAAGGTAGTTGATGATTTCCTAAAATCTGGTAGTAAATTGCCATCTCCTAAAATGAATTAGGAAGTGCTGCCCCTCTGTCCAGAAGCTACTGCGGAGAACCAGTTTGCTCTTCCTCTACCGACAAAACTCAGTTTCCTTCACCTTGGACATAACTTCAGCTGCTATAGTTTGCCTGTCTGGTTGTATAATCAATATCTTAATATTCAAGAGTTTGGAGTCCTTAGTTGTCTTGTTCGTGTTGGGTTGTGGTTGCTGCAATGAACTATTAATGGCAATCACTGGGCACAAAAACACAAAGATATATCCGAGTGAATTCATTTGATTCCAGGCATACTGCTCTGTTCCTGTGTGGCAGCAACCCTAGGCACTTGTGGTAGTCAAAGTCGATTATCCTGGCCAGATTTGTTACTCCTTCAGTTGTCCCCCAGCACACCAGCAAGAGAATACTAAAATGATCAGACGTCACTCATAGCTTTCAGTTAACCAAATCTAACAGAAGCTTTCTTGACCTGTAAACCAGAACCTTTACTTGGTAGAATTTAAGATTGTGGACTGAGAAACAACAGTTCATAATTGAGTTCCCAGATAGGTAGTGATAGGACCCAGATGTGCTGTCACTCTTTTGTTCCTGACCTACATATTCTAGGTATTGGGAATATACCAGACTTTATATCATCCATTTGGGTCATTGCATATAACTGTTGGGGTTCAGAAAACAATACCCCAAATTAAAGGCTTCAGTAGCAGCCTAAGAAGCAAAAGTTTTTCTCTGCCTTCTCCTGTCCTCCTGTCTGTCAGTCCCATTCTCTGCTGAAGCTGGCTATAGAAACCAGAATCCCTCTTCCCCAAGGCAGGTCATAGAAACCAACCCTCCCTTTCCTGAAAGACAGCCATAGAACCTAAAAATATTCTGAGCAAAAACTGGCTATAAAATATTCTGAGCAAAAACTGACCTACCTTATTTGACTACAGATGGACATAAGACCACCATTCCAGGAAGGTCCCTGCCCCACACTGAGAAGGAAAGAATGCATGCTCAGAGAGGCCAAGAAGAATCTAAACAGACAGGCCTTACTGCGTTTCCCCACTCAGTCTATTAACATTAGATCGTGTGCTCTTATCCTATCATATTTCTACATAGCTGTTCATACTTTGTTGAACCTAAGCATAAAAATGGACAATTTCCCCTATATCTTTGGGTCTCAATTCTGAAGGCTTTCATGTATATGCTTTAAACAAATTCATATGCCTTTTCTCCTATTAATCAACCTATCTCATGTCAGCGAACTTCAGTGAACCTCCAGGAGGCCAACAGCCTTAGCCCCTACAAACCTCATGGAGAACAGTATATTCATCTTCTCAGGCTACCATAGGTAAATACTATAGACTGGGTGCTTATGTAACAGAAATGTATTTCTTATAGTTCTAGAAGCTGGAAAGTCTAAAGTCATACAAACCTGACAGCCAATTCTCTTCCTAGTGAGGAACAGAACTGGCTGTCAGTTCTGTTCCTAGTGAGCCAAAGATGTTATTTAAGTTTATTGAAATAGGTGAGGCCATAACCTAGTCTGACATCATATTTCTCATCCTAGGGAGGAAGAGGATTTGCTGTCCAGTTGTCTGTTTCCTTCCTGGCTTGCAGATGGCCACCTTCTTGCCGTGTCCTCATGTGGTAGTGAGAACGAGAATGAACTCTCTTGTGTATTTTCTTACAAAGACTCTAATTATATCAGATTAAAACCCTACCATTATGACCTCATTTAACCTTAATTGCTTTTTTAAAGGCCCATTTCCAAATATAGTCACATTAATGGTTTGGGGTTTCAAAATAGGAATTTTGGGGGCACAAAATTCAGTTCATAGTAAATAGCATCCTCAATCCAGAAGACATTTTCCATGGTGGCACCTTAGCTGAGGTGAATTGTCTTAGGACTGGTACCAGCTGACATCCAAGGTCAGGTCATCCCATTCACCTGCTAGTTGAGAGCCTCCTCTTAGGTGGATGCCCTCTGGCTGGCATTAAGGTAAGTTCTATTCACTGTGAAGCTGGCCTGAGTTATCTCATATTCTGTCAGTTGGTCAGAGGTGTGAGTTGAAGGAGGAACATCAGTGCAACAGAAGTGATGACAGAAGGGATAGGTACCTGAGCTACCTGCTTATAAGATTTACCTCTTCTTTCTCATTTTTCCTAGGCCCATTTCAAATTACTATTTATATTTGACAGTAGAATGCTGGTGTGCTTGCTTGACATTATCCTTGATGGATCTGTAATGCACAGCTCATAATAAACAGTTACTTGGAGTAACTATCACTTGGCCTCTATTTGAGACAAGTAGCATACTAACAGTGTGTGTATGTGTGTGCGTGTGTGTGTGTATGTGCACGTGCGTGTCTGTGTGAGAGAGAGAGACAGAGAGAGAGAGAGAGAGAGAGAAAGGGGGACTAGTTATCTGATATAGAATGGTATGGCCATAAATGTCTCTACTGCAGCTTTCTTAGGGAGCTCGTTAAAGAATCTGCAAAGCATTTTTACCAATTTGTATATTTTTACAATTATTTTGATCTGTTTTGTTATATGGCCAAAGAGGTAGGGAAGCTCACACTGCAACCCAGGCCTGCTGTAAAGTCCTCTCTTAATCTAGACCACACTCAAAATGACTGTGAACATATTAGTTATGTTCCTCTTAATTCATTCTTTGACCTCCATTCTCCCCCTTTAACTAGAGAACCCTGAACATATTAGTTCACAGTCATTTTGAGTGTGGTCTAGATTAAGATACATTGAAGCAGTAGTTTTGTTTTACTCTGAAATAAAAACGGCCCACCTAGTGCTGTGCTTCTTTCTCAGGTAGGGGATACACAGAGTAACATTTGTCCTCTATCTTAGAGGAGATGCTCAGGAGTATTCCAAATCACCAGATTCCTTAAAATGTACTAGTGTTGTAGGCCCCTGAGTCCTTTTGTTGTTTATCTATCAAGTTCACCATGTGTGTATCTTATTAGAGAACCTAAGGTTCTGGCCACCTCCTGTTCACCTTGTCTAATTAGGCCAATTTTCCTTGATATAGTAAAATACAATGATGCTATCAGGAAGGTCAAAATGATCATGATCCTTATGACTATCTGACAATAAAGGGCAAGATAGTTTATTTATCCCTGTGGCAAAAAAAGAGTTGGGGGGGATGTTGTCCTTAACAGGTAAAAATGACTTGATTTGAGCCCTTCTTGCTAAGAGGATTGAGAGAAATGTCCTTAACAAATCCAGAGCCTTACACCAATTTCAGAAGTTGTGCTAATAGCAGGCAGGAGCTGCAAATGAGGCTAATTAAGAGTGGTCCACCGTGAATTACAATGATCCATCTTTTGGTGGTTGTTAACTGAGATTAGACTGGTGAACTGAAAGATTGAGAGAGGAAATACTGGAGACTATTATCCTTAAATTTTTCAGATATTTGATGGTGGCATTAATACATGAACTTCCTCCTCAGATGAGATATTGCTCCCAATATAGACTCCTGGATGGGGATGTGGGGTGAGCTGTTTCCTGGCTTTCATTTTTCCACTTCTACAATAAAGGCTCTTACTTTACAGGCCAGAGAAACAACATGAAAGTTCTTCCAGCTGGTAAATATATTCCACCCAATTAAACTAATCAGGAAGCATATTAATACTCCTAAGTGTAGCTTGAGTCCATGGATGCACTGTATCTACAGTGAGATGGACTTGGGCCACCTCTTAATTCATTCCTTGACCTCCATTCTCCCCCTTTAACTAGAGAACCCTGATGGCATTTAGGACTCTGGTTTCAGCTCATACATTATATAAAAGATTCTTCAAAATGTCTGTGTTTTCCCATTTCCTCGGTGCACAGCTCCCTGAAGAAGTGGCTGCAGGTCCTTTGAGGCATGATCAAAGTATTTTTGACCATATATTTATGGTATTGAAGGATCTTTCCTCAAGATGACTTTGTCTTCCTGTCAGTCAGCATATTATGGTCATTTGAACTAATTTTAGATCTGGAAATTGAGATAAGGATATATATTTTGAATTGTAGTGGATGAAAGTTTGCAAATTCTCACTTATTTTTATTTACTTATACAAATTGTGGAAACCTTTGCTTGACTGTCATATCCCTTGCCTTCAGGTCAGCCACTCTAATTGTGGTAGGAGATTCAGACATCTTTTTTGTCACTTTACTATACCCATTAAGTTATTTGCATTCTTTGCTTCTGACAATAAGTATTGCCACTGACCTCTAACATTCCCGATTCTTATTATCCACATTGATATGGGGCAGGTCTACAACAAGGTCTCTAACTCTCAACGCTCTTTTCCAAGGACACCTACCATTGAGCTTCTCAAACATTTTGGTAACATCCTCATCAGGACATTTTACACTGCCTTAGTGAAAGGATGGATTCTAGGACCTCCTGAGAAACAAGGGGGAGATCTCAGGTCTTATAATAAATTTATTAATGCATATAGTAAATTTATTAATGCATCCCTATAAGCTTTCTGACTCTTACTGACACACAGTATATGTGTGTATATATGTACACAGACTGATTATATGTATACTAAACATGTATATTATACTAATGTATAATTATAAATACACACAACACACACACACACACACACACACACACACACACACACACACAAATTTCAAAGCTGGAATTGAGTTTCACCGCAAGTGCCAAGCCACACCTACCTAGACTCTGATTATTGGCCTGAAAGCAATATTCTTGCTCCTTTGCAGATTACCACTCACTTGTACCTTATCACAGTTAAGTGTAGGTGAAGTTTTAATAATGACGATGCTAGAAACGATGTTCATACTGACTTCAGATTTCTTGGCAAACTCCAGAAGCCATCTGATCATATGCTAGCTACTCAACTTCTTAATCTGAGTACCTTAGAAAAGAAGACTGGTTGTGAAAATTTATGAGCCAACACTTTATTAGGGAGTGGGATCCTAGGGGAAGTGATCTGAGGCAATCAAGGAGGAAAGAAAATACATGAAAATGTATGACCAAGTTTCATGAAAAATTAAAATTTTCAGCCTAAACGGATGTCTTCAGAGAGCTTCAAAAAAACTACTGCATCTCTGAACCACGGCTTGTGAGCAGGATGAGGCCAGAAGAATTCATCCAACATCTCGCTCGTGGTGTAAGTTCACTGAGTAAAGACAGTGGCAGTAGAGAGCATCAGCAGAAACAGGGGACACAGGGTGGAAAGTGAGGTATGGGGGTGGAGCCGGGATGGAGGTACCAGGGTCTGGTGCCAGAGACCCTGGTAACACAGCCTTCAGCCACAAACCGGCAATGCACTGAGCTATGATGTGCATAAGCTAGAACCCTACATACACATTTATGAATTTACTTAAGTTTTTATTCAAATTCAAATCTTATAGGAAATATTACACACATTATAAAATTAATTATTAGTCATGAATTTAGTACCTAATGGCCATCAAATATTAGGAGACAACTTCTATATAAGACACAGAGTTGAGCAGAAGGACAATGACAAGCACATAAATAAGGGTTATTTGGGGTAAAAAATATATATAGCAGAAAGAAAAATGGCTGGAAAGACTATAATACATGTAGGTAAAGAACAAAGGTAGAGAATGGTTAGCAGCTTAACCTGTCTGCATTTGCACTAATACCCAGCAGGACCCACTGTTTGTATATCACAGCTTGCCAGTAGCGCTGGTTCAGCCACTATTTGGAGTGAACAGGTAATAGTTTTTATAATTGTTATTTCATGTAATATAATATGCAAGATAACAATATGAAACATGCAAAAATAATTAAAGTGAATTATCTGCAGGATATCGTCTTTGTTCTCAGTCTTAGAGACTTCGAATAACAGAAAAATAGCAAATAGAGTCCTTATCTGCCAACATTTTCCTACTCATTATAACAATGGTGTCTACTAAAGCAGAATATATAAATAAGAATAATATTTTTATTCTAGAATAGAAATTAAACAGTTAATTACAGTTATTTACTGAATATATCCAGTATGTGATCTTGTGTGACAGAGAAGTCCTCAAAATGTTTAAGGTGAAGGTTTGTAAGTAATAGATCTATAGAAACTACTTGAAGGCTCATGCAATATGCCATTGAGCACCAATGATGCAATATTTCTAATCTTGGCAACTGCAATCAGATCCCAATTAAACGAAATGAAATGTTCATGGGTAAAATACAAATGACTTAAAATTTTAAATACAAAACTCTAATTTCAACTCGAATGCCTACGCATTTCTACAGAGGCCTCACAGCAGTTTTTAGATGAAAAAGCATTTTGGGTCCTTCTAGCCCTCCAAATAATGAATATGTTTGAATTGGGTTTAAAGTATATGCACCTTATAGGACACGAATTCCGTCTTTTAGCATGCTGAACAAATACAACCTTGAGACTTCATTTGCTTCTCTTTGTGTGTATGTTTTGAGTATGAAGAAAAAGATGAGAATTTACATGGAACGTTTTTACTGGAACTTTTCCCGCTAGATTTAAGACAATATCTATCAATCACATGCCAAAAGCACTTTATAAGCAGACTAAAGAAAAGGAGCTAGCTTCTGAATTATTTAGTCCCTGTCACTCTGCATCTGACAGTATCTTTATATTCCCCCACATTGTCTAATTTGTGCATATGGAAGTTACTGTATCCTCAGATACTAGAAGATGATAGACCAGAAAGAATATATGCTTCCCACACAACTGTGTTGGGAACAGAAGAATGTATTCTTTTCTCATTTCTAGAGTTTCACTTGGATGTGTTTCACTCTTTGTCAAGTAATTCAATCCCACCTTAACACTTCAGTGCTTACTGGTAGAGCTAACATTTGACAAAAAGAGTGGCCGAGCTGACAACCCCTGTGATCAATTTCTGTTAGGCTTTACAGTACCAAGAGTATCACGTACAGTGTCCCTCTGAAATAACACGAATGGCAGCGTGTGGTGGGGCAGTCGGACTTCCAGGCATTCTTGCTGAGTCCGGGCATCCACCAAGCTGTCGTATTCTACAGGAAGCTTGATTGATCGTGGCTTTCTTTGTCTAAACACATTCCTTAGACAGAAAATCTCCAGCCTTAAAACTCACATCCTACTAGTCTGTATAGGACTGTTTAGACAGCTGTAAACCCATATTTCAAGTCATGCCTTAGTGTAAGTTTTGACTTATTGTTAACTCCTTCAGTTCTATTAAGGCAGAAAATAAAATAATTGAAAAGTCATTTAGAGGAAAGATCCGTTGCTTTGACATCAGTAAATACTTTCGGCCCCATGTAATTGAACAATCATAAATATATTACCATTGGATATCAGACTATTAATCTATAACACAATTACTCATATACTGCCTAACATCTCTGCCCTAGTAAGAAAACATACATGTAAAATTGAGTCAGTATATGAACATTTTTAATGCCAGTGTTAGAACAAACTATCCCATCCACTACAAATATACATGGGATCATCTTTATTTTCTCCAACCTTCTCAATAAAATTCAGCCATCAGAGAGCTATTTGCTCTTAAATACCTGTTTTACATTGCCGAGGACATCTTTTACTCTTTCACAAGCTGTCTGAGGTGTTGTTCTTGTCAATGGCAGATTCTTTTCCACGTTGAAGTAGTTTATAGCTAATAATAAGCTATGAAATTCCATAACTCATCAAAATGATAAAAACTGAAGCCTAAGAGAAATCTCAAGTTTTCTGTTAGGGAAGGTGGTGACCTACACGTACCAACACCAGCATTCACAGATTATCTGTTCCTTTCAGTCTTTCCTGGTTCTCCTAAAGAAGAAAATTCTGATAAAATATCTGGAAACATTTCTAAAACATTGTGAAAGCACTGAAATATATTTTAATACTGCTTTCTTTCTCTTAAGCATTAAGAACACGTCCTTTTTAATGTGAGTAAAGGAGGTGGGGTTATTAATTTTGGCACTGAAGAAAGACATTCCTCCTATTCCAGAGAAGAAAATAAGTAAACTATACAACCAGTTTTTTGTTTTTTTTTTTTTTCATATAGCAGATATGTGGTAGAGAGAAACCTGGCAAGATTTACTTCACCTCTCAAATGGTGATGAAATAAAATAAACTGCCATTTGCTGGAATAAAAAGCATAAACTCCCTTGAGTATGCAAAACAACAACAACACACTTTGTTGGTTTGGGTCATTTTCAGCTTGCAGTCTTGCTCTAAATAGCAAACACAGTATGCGCTTCACAGTGTTAACATTTTAAACTGCACACTTCCAAATCAGATTAGAGTTACAAATGGTAAAACGGTTTTAACACTTGAAAAATTCTTTGGTTTGAAATTTCGTCTAGCACTGAACATGTTGGTGAACAAACTGAAAATTAAAGCTTCGTTTCATTCAGTAAAGAAACAGAAACACCAAATTAACACTCAGATATTTTTAAATTAAGTAAAATCTGATTATCTTAACTAGATGAAATAACCATTCAGAGAAACTTTACTCTCAATATTTTGTTAAGATTTTGTCAATACAATTTTGGAAAGAATACTGATGTGATTTCTTATTCTATTTTCATTTTCCAATTTTTGCAATGCACCATTTTACAAAGTAAATATCCAAGTAAAGGTTTACATTACAGTATATGAAACAGAACAGAATATACAAACACACATAGCGTAAAAATATGTGTCTATCTATGTCTATGTGACTGTGTACCAGGCAGGGAATGATTTAGTTACATGAGTAATGCAATAGAAGATCCTAGTTGCCCATCTAAACATGTTTCTAGTATTTCATGGTAAATGCCTAAATTTTTTAATAAAACAATAGACAAACATTTCAGAATAAAACTATTGGTTTACAGTGAATGTTTATTAAATTGCATTTCAAACTACGTGTTCACAATGTGTGTAAGTCTAGGGCTTGAACAAAGCATAATACATTCTCAATGTCCTGGTGCATTTGCAGTGCTCCATGGCAGACAGCGGTTCGTGAGAGTCCACCACGTGGATACATGTAGCTTGAAAGTTTCTTAGTAAATTTAAATGCCTATTAGGGTACATTTAGCCAGTAAAATGACCCTCCTAAATAACACAGAGTTGGAAAAACTTGTTTAATATTCAGATTATTTGAATCAGTGATTATCAGTATTATCAAATATCTCTCTGGCAAATATTTATCAAATGTGGCCTACATGGAGGCAGGGAGACTGCAGAGGAATTTTTGTTTTTGTTTTTAATTATATATTTATTTTCTTATTTATATATCTGCTGACTTACAAACACTTTTAGCACAAGGGGTGTGTTTGGTGCACTACTTTGAGTCACCTGTGTCTAGTGCAGTGTCTAGTGCATGGTAGATTATTAATCAATTAGTTTTATGATACTAAATTTCTTTGAGCATAAAAGAAATTATATACTCTATGTATATTCACCATGCCATAAACTCTACCACATGGAAGGACACAGAAGTAGTAAATAACCAAATATTATTATTTTCTCATTTTTTAGATATATATTTCTGGTTTTAAAATATTTTATGGAATTTCTACTGTATCTATTTACAAAATTGTTATATCAGTATGATATTTTTATTTTTTATGAAAAATCTTCTGAATATATCATAAAAGTTTGTTTAAATACTTTAGTATAATTTAGTATTTTGTAATGAAACATTATTTAAGCGTTTCTTACGTAAGAATGTACATAAGCTAAGTTGCAAGGACTTAGTTACAACTTAAGTCTATGTTGTAAAACTTGTCTCATGACGAACTGCTCATTCCTGTGAATGATCACAGTGAATTCTCTCTTTCTGGGACATGTGAAATCTGAATATAGTATTACCATTCTTAGGGACATTTTTGAAAAAGTTTTAAGCTATGACATGTACATAGCTTGTGAGTTGTCATTCTTATGTTTACACCGAGAAAAAAGCAGGAAAAAAACACAAAACAATCAACAACTCTTTTTGAGCCCATCAGAGCACTGAGGTCACGAGAAAAATACACCAAACATAATAAAAAACAAACTATGCATACCTAAGTATGTCATAGACAGACTACAGAAAACCAAACACAATGAAAAACATCTAAGTGAATCCAGAGGAGGAAAGTAATTTTACCTTGTAAGAAATGTGAGAAATACATTGAGAAATACATTGGATTCCTATTCACAAAATTTACAGGTGAGAAAAGAGTGGACTTAATATTAATATATTTAATATTTAATATACTGAACTAGAACCTGTGGTCCTGTGCCACAAATGGAGTCTGCCAGCCACACACCCACCGGTGCCCCACCCCTGTGCTGACACAGCTGCCAGTGCAAATGCATGCAAGGATGCCAGTGTCCTTGACCCCCTGGCCCATGCCATGACCACCACCAGCATGAACATACACACAGAAGTTGCTGGTACTTCCCGCCCCCACACTGACATCACTGCTGGTGAGATTGTGCAAATGGACATGGCAGCCCTGCCCTCCTCCCCATGCCACCACTACTACTGCTGTGAATTTCTACTGGAAGCCAAACACTCCAGTGCCTGCCAGCACTCAGCCCCAGCCAACAATCATAAAACTCACTGCACTGCCACTGCTGCTGGCACATGAAAACAATCACGAATTCTGCTGCCACTGCCCAAAGAAACACTTTGGCTGCCCACCCCCGACCCCATAGAGTGTTCTGGCCAGCAGTCAAGGAACATCTCAGCCCCTCTAGCCAGCAGATTTCTAACCTTGAGGAGCCAGAGAACAAATCTCGGGGACAATACTAAACCCCCAGAGTTAGAACATGCAGCCCAGGAGTGCTGAGCTGAGCCTTGCCCCTTTAAAATTTTCCAGAAACAAAGCCAGTGAACTAAATCTGCCTTGTACTACAATCAAACTCCTGAGGACATCACAGAAGATAAAAGCAAAAAAAAAAAAAAAACAAAATAAAAAATGAAAAGGACAGTAACTTCAAAGATGAAAGGAATATCAACCTGCAAAGATGAAAATGAACTAATGTAAGAACTCTGGCAACACAAAAAGCCAGAGTGTCTGCTTACCTCCAAATGATCACACTAGGTCTCCAGCGATGGTTCTTAACCAGGCTCAAATGTCTGAAATGACAGAAATAGAATTCAGAATATCATAAGAGAACAAAGATCATCACCATTCAGGAGAAATCTAAGCATGTGAAAGAATAAAATAAAATGATACAGGAGACAAAAGTTGGCATAGCCCTTTAAAGTAAAAAAAAAACTGATGTAATAGAGCTGAAGAACTCACTTCAAGAATTTCTGAATACAATCGCAAGTATTAACAAGCAGAATCCATCAAGCTGTGGAAAGAATGTCAGAGCTTGAAGACCAGTACTCTGATATAAGTCAGATAACAATTAAAAAAAGAAGAAGAATGAGCAAAACCTTTGAGAAATATGGGATTATTTTAAAAGACAAAATCTATGTCTCATTCACATCCTTAAAAAAGGAAAGATAGCAGGCAACTTGGAAAATATATTTGAGGATATCTTCCATGAAAATTTCCCAAACCTTGTCAAAGAGGTCAACATTTAAAATTAGGAAATGTAGATAACCCCAGTGAAATACTACACAAGAAAAACATCTCTAAGACACATAGTCATCAGATTCTCCAAGGTTCAAGTGAAAAAAAGAATGTTAATGGCATCTAGAAAGAAGGGGCAGATAACCTTCAAAGGGAACCCCATTGAGTTAACAGTGGGCCTTTCAGCAAAAACCTACCAGCCAGAAAAGATTGAGGGCCTATATTCAGCATTCTTAAAGATCAGAATCTCCAACCAATAATTTCACATCCAGCCAAAAGTTCTTAAGCGAAGGCCTTTTCAGACAAGCACATGCTTGGGGAATATGTTACCATCAGACCTGCCTTACAAGAGGTCCTGAAGGGAGTGCTAAATATGAAAAGGAAAGACCATTACAAGCCATTACAAAAACACACTTATGTATACACACCTGTGACACTATAAATAAATCACACAAACAAGTCTGCATAATAACCATCTAACAACACAACAACATGATCAAATCTGGACATATCAATACTAACGTTGAATGAAAATGAGCTAAATTACCCAATTAAAAGACACAGAGTGGCAAATTGGATAAAGAAGCAAGACACAAAGCTATGCTGTCTTCAATAGATATCTCATATGCGATGACACACATAGATTCACAATAAAGGGAGGAGAAAAATCTACCAAGCAAAAGATAATTTTTTTAAACAGGGCTTACTATTCTAATTTCAGACAAAACAAACCAAGAACAATTTTAAAAGACAAATAAGGGCATTACATAATAGTAAAGGGCCCAATTTAACAAGAGGACCAAACTATTCTAAGTATATATGCGACCAACACAGTAGCACCCAGATTCATAAAGCAAGTTCTTAGAAACCTATGAAGAGACTTAGATGACCACTCAATAATAGTGGGATACATCAACACCTCACTGACAGTATTGAATTATCAAGGAAGAAAACCATCAGAGATACTCCGAATTTGAACTCAACACTTGACCAAATGGATCTAATAAATATCTACAAAACTCTCCACTCAAAAACAACGGAATATACATTCTTCTCTGCACATGACCACATACTCTAAAATAGGCCACGCACTTGGGCATAAAACAATCTCCAGCAAATTCAAAAACACTGAAATCATACCAACTCTATTCTTGGATCATAGCATGATAAAAACAGAGATCAATAAGAAGAAAGTTGCTGAACACCACATAATTACATGAAACTTAAACTTGCACCTGAATAAAATTTGGGTCAATGATGAAACAAAGGCAGAAATCAAGAAAATCTTCAAAACTAATGAGAAGATACAACAAACATGAATCTCTATAACACAGCTAAAGCAGTGTTAAGAGAGGGAAATTTATATTACTGAATACTCACATCAACAGTTAGGAAGATCTCAAATTAACAACCTATCATCAAACCAACTCCAAAGCTAGTAGAAGACAAAAAATAACCAAAATCAGAGATGAACTGAAGGAAACTGAAACATAAAAAACTGTACAAAAGATCAAAGAATCAAGGATTTAGTTATTTGAAATAATTTAAAAAGACAGACCACTAGCTCAACTAGTAAAGAAAGAGAAGATTCAAATAAACATACTCAGAAACCACCAGGGAGGTGTAACCATTGAGCCCAGAGATATATAAAAAAGCACTCAGAGACTACTATGAACAACTCTGTGCACACTAACTAGAGAACCTAGTAGAAATGGCTAAGTTTTTACAAACAAACATACAACCTCCTAAGATTGAACCAAGAACATATAGTATCCATGAACAGACCAATAACAAGTTTCAAAATTCCATCAGTAATAAATACCCTACCAACTAGAAAACACCCAGGACCAGATGGGTTGACAGCCGAATTCTACCAGATGTATAAAAAAGATCTGGTACCATTCCTACTGAAACTATTCCAAAACCTGGAGGGAGAGGGACTTCTCTCAAACTTTTCGAAGCCAACATAATTTTGGTACCAAAACCTGGCAAAGATACAACAAAAAAATGAAAAACTTCAGGCTGGTATCCTGGCTGAAAAATTTCTCAACAAAATGCTGGCAAACCAAATCCTGCATCACAGCAAAAAGTGAATCCACCAGGATCAAGTAGGCTTTTTCCCTGGGATGCAATATTGGTTCAACATATAGAAACAAATAAATGTGATTTATCACATGAACAGAGCTAAAGATAAAAACGGACATGATTATCTTGATAGGTGCAGAAAAGGCTTGCAATAAAATTCAACATCCCTTTATGTTAAAAAACCTTCAACACACTAGGCATTGAAAGAACATACTTCAAAATAATAAGAACCATCTATGAAAAATCCACAGCCAACATCCTACTGAATAGGCAAACGCTAGAATCATTCCCCTTGAGAACTGCAACAAAACAAAGATGCTCTCTCTCAACACTCCTATTCAACACTGTACTGGAAGTCCTGGCCAGAGCAATAGGGCAAGAGAAAGAAATAAAATTCATCCAAATAGGAAGAGAGAAAGCCAAAATATCCCTGTTTGTAGACAATGTGGTTACATACATAGAAAACCCAATAGCCTCTGCCCAAAGACTCCTAGATTTGAGAAACATTTCAGCAAACTTTCAGTATACAAAATCAATGTACAAAAATCAGTAGCATTTCACACACCAACAACATCGCAGTTGATAGCGAAATCAAGAACACAATTTCATTCACAATAACCATGAAAACAATAAAACGCCTGGGAATACAGCTAACCAGGGAGGTGCAAGATCACTACAATGAGAATTACAAAATACTGCTTGAAGAAATCAGAGGTGACACAAACAAATGGGAAAAGATTCCATGCTTATGTATAGGAAGAATCAATATTGTTTAAACAGCCATACTGCCCAAAGCAATTTACAGATTCAATGCTATTCCTACCAAAATACCAATGAAATTCTTCATAAAATTAGGGGAAAAAAATCTTTTCTAAAATTTTATGGAACCAAAAAGGAGATTGAATAGCCAAGGAAATCCTAAGTAAAAACAACAAAGTGAAGGCATCACAATACTCAATTTCAAACTATACTATGAAGTGACACTAATGAAAACAGCATGGTGCTGGTACAAAAACAGACACATAGACCAAAAGTTAAAAGTTAAAAGTTTTTCATTGAAAGGGAAAATGATATAGGTAAGAAACTTGAATAAAATAATATAACTGCATTAGAAAAGGAATTAATCAAGCTAAAATAAAATCTTTTAGATTTTATTTTTATTCTATATTGATTTAAAATTTAGTTTGTTGAAAGTTGTGATATTAATAATATTATAGCATTGGATGATTATAACACTTGAATAAGTGAAATGAATAACAGCAAAACCCTACAGAATGAGTGGGAGGAATTGGGAATACTTGGTTATAAGCTACCTGCACTGCATATAAAGCAGTATAGTGTTATTTGAATGTAGAGTCAGATAAGTTTAAAATGTAAACTGTAAATTCTAGGCACTCTGATAAATTTTTAAGTAAGATAAATGTGCTAAAGAAAGAGTTAAACTGGAGTCTTATGAAATGCTCAATGAAAACAAGAGATAACCAGAATAAAGGAAAAACTGATAAAACAATTGCAATGACTAAAAAATATTTGCAAACAATGGTAGATATTAATCCAACTATATAAATAAGCAATCTAGTGTAAAGGGTCTAAATATGCCAATTAAAAAAGATTACTAGCGTGTATGAAAATAAAATAAGACTCATCTATATGTTCTCTACAAGATATTCAATTTAAATATAAAGATTCAAATATGTTAAATAATGCAG
This sequence comes from Macaca fascicularis, assembly GCF_037993035.2. NCBI lineage: Eukaryota > Metazoa > Chordata > Mammalia > Primates > Cercopithecidae > Macaca > Macaca fascicularis. The sequence continues at coordinate 15,177,325 of NC_088392.1, forward strand.
AAATAGATATTATAATTCATTAGTTTGCTTGAGATGCTATAAAAAGTACTTTAGATAGATTAGCTTATGCAATAATTATTTTCACACAGCCCTGAAGGCTGGGACCTCCAAGACTAAGGTGCCAATATATTTAATTCTTGGTGAGGGCCCTTTTTCTGGCAGATTAGTTAATAAAGCACAAATAAGAAATGCCTGAGTGCATTAAGCAATGGGAAGCAAATAGCTATGACTCACCTTTATTTTTATTCTACCTAATCCCAAATTCGAGAATATAATTTTATGGCACTTCAGCATATCATAAAAGATTGGACCAGAGGATTTTTGCCTCTGACCATATGTCATTTAATATACTACTTATTTAACACAAAATAGTTTTAATTTGAATTTTAATATTGATTATAGAGATTACAATAAAGTTTGAGTCTACACTATACTACCATTTGAAAAGGTCCTTGTAAAGTTGCCAGTAGACATCTATAACTCATTTATAAAGTTCTTTTGCACATCTTTTTAGAAGAGTAGTAAGAGTAAATATATTATGAGGCAATTAAGAATGATGAATAATCATATTTCAAATAAGAAAAGGTAAACTCTACTGAATCCATGATTTATTATCTATATTGGAAAACATTCAATCAACATCAGGATATTTACATTTCTTAATCAAATTAACTTTTTTTAAACAAATAAACAAAAAGAATATAAACATTGTGGAATGACCACTAATGAAGTAAATTTGTGGGAAATTCATATTATTTTAATCAGGTATTTGCAAAGTCCCAATTTCTAATGAAAGCGTCAAATAAAAATTGACTAAGAAACATTTTTCAGTGATTTTTTTAAGGGTTGTATTTTTTCTCTTTTATGGATAATATTTGTAATTATTCATAGTACCATGTCTACTAAATTAAGTACAAATTTAATAGGATTTGACAGATGTATGGATGAACTCCTTAAACTTTATTGACTTACTGGGAACTAAACCGCATACAGCTTGAAAGAATATAGTCTTTCATGAGTCACAGGCCTAATTATTGAGATGTATTTATTTATTTTTTTTAAATTTTAAGCAGACAGCAGACAATTGAGAAAAATTGAAATTTTTCTCAATTTGGCAAAACTAAATTTACCTAGTGCCTAAAATAATAGATTCGCTGATCCTAGATTATTTAATATTCAAACTATTCAATATTCCTTGAAAATAAGGTATTTGATTACTCTAAAAACCAGGATTTAATCTTTGTTAAATATGGGGATATCATTCTTGATAGATCATATGCATGAATCTTATCTTTTAAAAAAAATCAAATCTGTGCAGCTGTTAATCTTCTTAATATAAAGTTATAGGACAAACAGTATCCATTAATGGGAAGATCTAAAGCTGACTTACAGGTAAGCTGGTATTGGATGTGCTACGTAGCTCTCCAGTTAACCTGCAATGTTTATATATATGTGTACATACACACATGTGTATATATATATACACGCACACACTTGTATATACACATACACATATGTACACTTGTATACACACATACACATATATATACTTGTATATATAATTTCATACTGTGTAGTTAATATATAAATATATGTATAAACGTTCCATATATATATATACACACACACAGACACACATAGGGGATGCACAATACAGAGTTAACTAATCTGCCATCAGAGGCTGCTACAATCCATAGATGGAAGAGGAAAAAGTTTAATCAAGGTCACAGCAGGATTAACTCTATCTCTGTGAGAGAGTGCCAGGGAATGTTTAATACCCACACATACCAGACAAGACCTTGGTTTTTATGGTCTCACCTGAAAGACCCTCACATACTCTATTGCGTAATTAATTTACCTCAGAAAGGGTGAAGGTTAGTACAGCTGGGATTTAAAAGGAAGTTTAAAATTCTTCAATTACACACATAGACGAAATAAGTATGTTGTAGTTTACACTCATTTTTAAGCCTTAATTATAAACCTTATAAAAGTAATTATAAATGTCATTCACCTTTTTTCCTGCACTGTTTTCATTGCTTTCCCTGCCTTGCTTATTTCTTCCCTCTGTTTTTCCCCCTTTTTTTCCTTCTCCTTTCTCTTTCCTCCTTCCCTCCCTCCTTCCTTCCCCGTTTTCTCCTTCCCTCCTCCCTTCCTTCCTTCCTTTCTTCCTTTCTTTCCTCCCTTCTTCCTTCCCTCCTCCCTGTCTTCCCTTTCTTCCTTTCTTTTCAGTTAGACCTCAATGAATATAATAAGTTAATATTTTCTGGAATCAAAATTTACCCTTATGGTTCAAGTTGGGAGAACATATTAACCCTTGGTATATTCTGCACTTAGCACCTAGAACTGGATTTGACATAGAAAAGCAAAACATTTATTAGTTCACTAGCTAAACTAATATATTCATTTCTCAGGGGAAAGAAACTAAGGTTAAGCTGTTAGAAAGTGTCCCAAGACTACTTCTGAATTCTGCTACTCCTGAATTCTGCTACTCCTATAATCTGTTCTAGTGGCTTGGCATATATCCAAAAAATATAATGAATAAAGATATGATACTTGTTCTGTATGCCTCATCCTGAGTTATTTTGTTTACTTTGGCAGAACATTCTTTTATATATTTCTATATTATATGTTTTAGGAGAAAGTGCTTAAGAGTTTTTTTTTTAACTTATATTTTAAGCTTTTTAAATACTTGAATTCAAGTAATATTTAAAGTACCTTCTTTTACCTTCAAGTTTTGTGCACCAAATTCACCAAACGAGCAGAATGGTGAAGTAGAAATACCGTTATTATGGAGACATTCTTATCATGATGACCAAGTAAATAAACTATGAATTATACAATTATCCTCTTACAGATCCACAATCAAAATACAAACATGGAGAAATTCTCACTGCAGAAGACTCTGTGAATCATAATCAGTATTTCCTTTGAACATACACGTTCTACTTTTCTCACTGAAATCACAGGCTACATCATTGAGACTGTGCTTATACAACACTAACATTTCCAGCACATTGAGAAATTGGGGCAATTTTCTGAATATTAATGTTACATGCTGATGGGTACAGAGATGTTCACCACAACTCTCTCTCATGCCAAATAGTTTCTGCATAGTTGGGAGTCTATGAATATTGATATTTGAGTTAACTATTGTCAGAACATACCAACATGACAATTAGATTGTTTTACATATTTATTATAAATAACAACATTGCATGACCTATTTTTAGCCATATTACCTGGTGTGAGTGATAATATTGAGGGAATTTAGAAAAATAAATATTGTGAAATTTAGATGTTTGTTCTCTGGATGTGTTTGTAGTGACTGTTATGAGCATGAAAACAGCACTTCTGGCTAGCAGGTTACTCCAAGCAATCTCATTTACTCCATGGGGTTATTTGTGAGGTTATTCATGTCTGCTTTCATCAAACTTTCATGAGATGTTGCCATATGTATATCACTCAGGTAGATGCTGAGGAGGCAGCTGATTTGATCCTTACCTTCTCATAGTCTAGCAGGCACAGTAGACATTAGTATGTACTGAGACATGCTACATGGGAGAAGTTATACAACAGGGTCATAAACAAGGAAATGTAATTCTCCTGGGGAAGGAAAGCTTCTCAGATAAATTATGTTTATAGGATTTGAGATTTATGGGCTTTGAAGGATAGGTAGATGTCAGTTTGGTGATAATTTCCTTATGGGGCAAGTGTTCAAGGCAGAGCTAAGTTAGTGACGAGGTGAGAGAGAGCATCGTTCTCTAAAAAATGTGCAAGATACAGGATGTGAGTAGAGCATAGAGGGTGAAGGAAAAATCAATTTAATCTGTGACTGTCCAAGGAAGAAAATTCATGGCCTTATAGGACAGTGCAAAACTTTTAAGACTTTACCAAAGAGGCATTGGAAGCCACAGTCAGGTTTCAGCCATTGGAGTGGCATAACCTGGTGTGTACTGTTAGGAAATTACAATAGGACACGAATATTTTCCAAACCCAGAAAACCTCTCCACAAAGTAGAAAACTTCCCCCCATAGGCAATCTGTTAAAAGATTGCAGAGAGAAAATATCACCCTTTTGTAGAGTCAAGCAGATACAAAGCATTACATACATGTTCTCATGATAAACTAGTCCTCAAATAAAGGGATTTGACAGCACCATTTATCACTCATAGCTTTTCCTAAATGTGTTAGGTAATTAGGGTTACCATCTGTGGTATCTAATTAGTTTATCCAGAGGAAAAATAGACTTCTCACATCTTTATGACAGGAGGTAGACTTGGAGCAAGGCCTCAGCCCACTGGGCTGTGATCCTACCACATAAACAAGAGAGAGAGGCTCTGTCTTCCCTGAGGGGGCTTTTCCTTTCAAAGAGACAGAGGTCCCCAAGGGCTTTAAGAAAGACTTTCTTGGGTTGCTTAACTGACAAGAGGCTTATTTAACATTTAAAAACATTTGCATACATTTCAAAGAGACAGGGAATTACATAGTTTTCTAAAGGAAATGCTCTGAAGAAGGGAGTGGGAAGAAATCTCTTTCTTTATATTCAACAGAGAGAATTAAGCCCCCTTTTAAATTTGCTTTTGTCTTTGTCTTTAACAGCTGTTTTTTTTTTTTCTATTTTTAACATTCCTTTTTTGTTTTTTATTGAGATATAAATCTCATTGTCTATTTGTGTATCAATATCATGGTCTCCAGATTTCTCTATTTTTTGGGAAAGTCTAAAATCGGGTAGCATATTTCCTCACATTCACTCCTCTATTTTTCTTTTCTTTGTTTTCTATTTTTTTGTTTGTTTGTTTTGTTTTGGAGACGAGGTCTTTCTGTGTTGCTCAGACTGTCCTGGAACTCCTGGGCTCAAGCAAATTCTCCCACTACAGCCTCCCAAGTGTCTGGGGTGATAGACATGTGCCCCGCTCTGAATTTGCTCATCTTTTTAAAGGTTATTTATACTTTTGTAGTTCCTTTTCTTTTCTCTATTTGTAATATGCTTATCAATTTCTTTAAAAAAAAATGTCCACTGGGATTTTGAGTGGATTTGCATTGAAACTAATTAATTTGGAAAGTATAGTGAATCTAACAACATTAAATCATCAATCATAATGATAATATGTTTTCATTTATTTGCCTTCTTTAATTCTTTCAACAATTTTTAGTTTTCCATGTATTTACCATGTATTATGTTACACATTGTATATATTTTGAGACTAGTGTAAATAATCTATTTATTGTATTTTTTATTTGCTTATTACTATTACACAGAAGCACAATCACTTATTATGTTGATCATGCCATCAGCAAGATTATCCATTTTTTTATTACTAATAATTTTTCACGATTCTCTATAAACACAATGATGTTATCTGCAAATAAAGACAATTTTACTCTTCCTTTTCAATCTTTCTGACTTTCTTTTGTTCCTCTTGCTGCCTTGAAAGAGCCAAGGTTTTCAGCATCAAATTGACTGGAACTATTTAAAGTGGATGAGGTAGGCAATGTACATGGGCACACAACAATTATGGAAGCACTCGATGTTCTCAGGTTCAGATCCTGCACTTGTAAGACTCTAATAGGGAAGACCCCCCTGAGAGAGAGGAGCTTGTTATCTAGTCATGACAGGATCATTTTTCAGGAGCTTATTCTTCTATACCAGAAGTACAGTAATCTCCTCAATTGAATATTAATTCTTCCTGTTGTGTAAATGAAAAAAATAACTTGAGAAAGTTTTAGTTGTAAAATGATAATTACTTTAGTCAGCTTGCATCAGGTTTGTATAAAATTACAATCACGTCAAATTTTCTGAGGAGGCACCCATATTTTACATCTAAATTTATTTATGCTACTAAGAGAATTAGGATTATGTCATTTTCTCATGTTTAATGCATAGCTCAGACTGTCATGTGTTACAGCTGGGAAAAAAAACCTTCGGAATCTTCTAAAGCTTTTTTTAAACTGAAAAAAAGGCTATTTGCTCATTTTTTCTTATTGTAAGGACTACACTAGTTGCTTCACATACATTGTTTCATTTAAGCCTTCCAATAACAATGCAAATTAGATATTCTTAATCTGCATTTTACAAATGAAGAAACTCAAGTTAAAAAAAATTCATTTATCTACAACTCTATTGTGAGTTACTGGTGGAACCAATCCTTGAGATCAGGTATTTATAATAATAATAATTACTATTATTATATTATTATATATAATATTATATTATATATAATAATTACTATTATTATTGTATTATATTATATTTTGTTCATTGTTGTATCCCACAGCCTAGAATTGTGTCTGGCAAATAAACAATGAGCAATTAATGAACATTTGTTACATGGATAAAATAACTTTTATGCTCAGTTTATTTTTAATTTCTGTTGTTGTGTTTGCTGGTAAAGGTGAATATCTAATTATATGTTATATGTGAATATAATTGCCATATTTTGAAATTATATTTGAAGCAAATTTATTTCCTCACAATAGGAAGGCATTAGGGAAGATTCAGAACTCTTCTTTAGACTTGCCTATCTCATAAGATCAGTTGGAGGCTGTGGTGTGATGACCTTCAGCATATGTTAAGACAGGGCAAAAGTCCCAGTCATACAGCTTGAACCATGATAAAGAAAATGGGTGTCTTGGTAGGTAAGCATTTTGTCAAGTTATGAGTCATACTCATAATGCAAGACCATTAGCATCCAGAATGTCTGTCCACAGGCAACAGATTACAGACAAGAGTTTCAGACACAAATGAGGGCAACTGGGTCAAATTAAGTCAGATTCTAAGAATAGAGACTAAAGGAGAATCCAGTATAAAAATAATAAATCTAAATGCAAGTATAGAAAAAGTGCTATATCCTGGGGAACTAAACTGAAACAAATGAACAATAGTTCTTATGTCCTGGTTAAGCCTAGCAGAGACAGGAGCCACATTTTCTTGAGTGAAGGTATTGATAAAGTACTCAATGCTTTAAGTCAAGATAAATCTTGCAACTGGGAGAAGGCTGAGTCTACAGAATTGGGACTTACTGGGTTTTTTGAAAATAACTAAGTGAGTAGTGTCAGAAATAATCGTAGTTAGGACAGCTATTCAGAGAGTATGTTTTATGTGCAGCCTGGGGAAATCCGAGTTTTTCCTAGGCCTAGATTTAGTGTCTCTGAGCTCTATTGAAATACGCAGTTGTACAAAATGTATGTCCCAGCTCTCAGGGAACTTATTGCCTTGTGTGAGAGACAGACATTAATAAAGAGAGCATCATAATTATGAATGAGTTACATGAGGCTTACAGCCCGAGATAAGTGCTCTGAAGCAAAGCAACAGGCTTATGAGAATGTGTAAGAAACCCCATGACCTATGCTAGGAGTACGGGGAGGTTTGCCTCAGAAAACAGAAGTTCAGTTAATACCGAAGCCATGGGTGACCATATTATTCAGGATGTAGATAGTGTAAAAAGAAAAGAGAAAGAAACAAAACAGAATTTAATCTTAAAGAATACCATCATTTCCCTTAGAAAATAAAGAAGAAGCAGATAGACAGGTAGATAGAGCATAGGAGAGAATCTCTCCGTGCAACTCAGGAAAGATAATATTTTCTAGAAATTCTGCTCCTGTGAGTTTTCCACTGAAGTTGTTCTCAACATAGAAAGAGAGTGGTGATTTTACCCTCTAGAGAAGAAATCTGGCAATGTCTTGAAGCATATTTTGTAGCTACAACTAGGGAGGGTGCTCCTCAGTGGGGAGAGGCCAGAGATGCTGCTAAATATCTTGTAATGCAAAGAAAAGCCTCCTACAACAAACATCCATCCCAAATGTTAGTGGTGCTAAGCTAGAAAGCAAGCACTAGTGTGAGTGCGAAGATGACAGAGTAGCTACAGACTGAATGAGGTGAGAGGAAGTCATAGGGATTCTAAGAGCATTGTCTGAGCACTCCTGGGAGTCCTGATACCAAGAGCTGCTTATAAGAGAAGCAGCTTATAAGAGTTTTGGTAAGAGAAGGTAAGCCCTAAGTTATTAACAGAATAAGAGCTGCCACTGATGGCAGCAGTTATAGGCAGCTACTGCTGCCAGTAGGAGTGGAGATACAAGGCCTGAGGGTATCCTAAGAAGGAAAAAGATACACTGCTGTTAAGACATTCTGGAAACGCTGTCCTTTGAAGTTGATGGAGATGAGAATGCTGTTGGACTTGGAAGCCATGAATGTTATCCCACCATTTGCTTTGTTGACATTTTAAATCATTAGATCTGTTTACTTATTCCTACTTAAGGTTATCACATTAAAAAAAGAACAATAAGAATTGTATTAGTCATTCTTACACTGCTATAAAGAAACATCTGAGTCATTTACAAAGAAAAGAGGTTTAATTGGCTCATGGTTTCACAAGCTGTACAGGAAGCATGGCGGGAGAGGCCTCAGGAAACACTCAGTCTGGGAGAAGGGGAAGCAAGCACATCTTATGTGGCTGGAGCAGGAGGAAGAGAATGAAAAGGGAGGGGCTGCACACCTCTAAACAACTAGATCTTGTGAGAACTCACCATCATGAGAACAGCAAGGCGGAAATATGCCCCATGATGCAATCACCTCCCAGCGGGTCCCTCCTCCAGCATCGGGGATTACAGTTCAACTTTACATTCCAGCAGGGTCACCAGTCTAAACTATATCAGACAAATTGGTGTGAAAGGCCTTGAAATTTCAGAACAAAACTTTAACTTGATTCCAGAATGAGAAAACATTCAAAAGAATTTCAATGAATTGATTTGTTCTTTACTTATTAAGTGCATCAGATGTATTACGTGTTCTAGGTGTTGAGATTTCAACAATTGGCAATCTTGACAATGACCTTCTCATCCTGAGTCATATATTTCAGTTGGGAAGCAAGAGATAGAAACAAAGGAAATTAATAGGCAAGATAACTTTAGAACACGGTAAGTTCTATGGAAACAACGAAATTGGGAAGTGGTATTGAGGCAGTCCTCGATTATTTTAGCTTATATATCTCTCCACTCACTTTCTAAATATTTACCTGATTTCACTGCCATTTGGATTAAGACTTAAGTGCTGGGAAAGACCTAGCTGTGGGATCCTGTGGTGACGGAGTCTTCCAAATTATGGCTTGAACAAGGAACAGAAAGATGTCTCAAGTGCCTGGATTGTATTTGGGGGATGGGAATAAGGTAGTTGTAGTAAGAAAGACCAGCTCCTGGAAGGCTTGAAAGCCACGGAAAGATTGAATTTAATTCTGAAGGCGTAAGAGATAACCAGAAGGTTTTATGCAGTGGAGTGCTATGACCTAAGATATATGTTAGAAGGCCATTTTGGTCCAGTATAAGAATAGTAGAAGCTGAATGATAAAACTAGGGTCATGACAGTGGGAATGGAGAAAAACAGAGAGTTCATGGACTTTGCTATGGAATGCAAAGGAAAAATATTACACATGAGAATTTTGCTTGGGTGTCATTGTTGGGGCATTTTAATAAATTATAATGCTAGTGAATTATAGTACATTTACTAAGACTAATGATTTGGAAAAGAACCGTATTTTGATATGCTAGGTTGTAGCTGCATAGAAAACATCCAAGTCACTATTGCACTATATCAGCTAAATTTCAGGGAATTTCCTGGTATCAAACTGTTGATTTGTTAGTGAATGGTCTATACAGTAATGAGATTACACAAAATCTCTGAGAGATATTGCTCCTAGAGACAGACAGAGTGAATGTGAAACCAAAATCTGAGCCCCGGGTCATTCTAGCAATTAGGAATCAAAGAGTAAAGCGATTAGGAGGAGCAAGTAGTAAAGCAATGAGGAGTCAAAGAGTAAAGCAACTACAAGGGAGACCTAGAAGGAGCAGTCACTGAGGTAGGCGGAGAATCATGAGAGCGTATCACAGGGAAACCAAGGCATAAAAGTCTGCCCAGGTAGAAGCAGTAATAGGAAGGGGTGCTTCTGTGGGTCTGACTTGCCCAGGACAGGGGAGTGGAAATAGGAATTGGGAGGAGGCAGGTTACGGATTTTTTAAGACTGACTATTATGGACTCATAGAGCCCACTCCAGCCCAGCATGGATTAAAGAGACTAAAGAAAGTAAGGAAGTATAATCAGCAAATGCTCACAACCTGTGAGGAGTTTTGCTACAAAGGGAAATAAAGAAAATGAATGAAATCTAGAGTAAAATCTAAAACTAAGATAAATTATATTATATTATATATACATTTATATTATAAATAAATTTACATTATATATAAATTACATTTATAATTTTATTATATATAAATTTTATTATACATAAATGTATATTATGTATAATAGTATATATACACTTATAATTTATATATTTGTATATAAATGTATATGTACACATTTATTATATTTATATGTTACATTGTATATATAAATACATTGCATTTATTTATACATTGTATATATACATTGTATTTATATATACATTGTAACATATAAATACAGTATATATAGTATTTATATATACTTATATGTATTTATATGTACAATGTATATGTATGTACATGTATATTGTATTTATGTATTTATATGTATTTACGTATATAAATCTGTGTGTATATATATACTATATAAATAAAGGTAACAATATACAATGGTTACTTGATATATTCATTTGGATATTTGATTAACTGCTTAAACCTAGCATGCCAAAAGATGACTGTTTCATTTTCCTCCCCAAATATATTTCTCTCTAGTCTTTTACCTACCTTCACATCAGTGAACTTAGTAGAATAACTACCATTTCTAGCTTTTAAATCTTTAAAATTGTGTATTAAGGACTGTTTTATAATTTTGTTTTATGATCTGCTCCTTCCTCCTTCCCTTTTAATCTCTATATAAACTTAATTTTATGCATTCAATATGTAATTTTATAAGATATATAAAATATATGTGTGTGTATATATAGACACATATATAGAGTGTCTTTATGTTATCTATATATAAAGAGATTACACATGAGAATTTGGCTTACATGAAAACTGGTAAGATCAATGGATTAGAAAGTTTCTCTGGAGCTCTGGAGTGGTGAGGTGTGAGTAATTGAGTTGGTGAGCTAGAAAAGTATACTTTTGATTATATGTTTGAATTGGGGATGAAGGTATTGGTTATAAAGATCTAGGTCAAACCCATGGGAGTAGGTAATTGATGAAAAGTAGAAGAAAAACATTTTAGAGATGAGGATGAAATGGTACTACACAACATGTTGAATGGATCATACGTGTTTGCTGAAGTTACTAGAAATGATGGCAAAAGTGGTGGAAGGGTATCTAGTTATTCAATAAATAAGGAAGTAATCAGTTGATTGGTAGTAATGAACGAAAATAGTAGATGGTTCAAACTAGATCAGGAGCTTCAAAAATATCTCTAGTGTTTGGAGAATGGAGATTGGAAATGTTTAAGACATATCTGTTACTTCATATTTAATACTTATGAGTATTGCTTAATTTGTTAGTATCAATGCAGCATTAAAATTCTCATTCATGTGGCCCATTTTAAATGGATATTTTAAATAAATATTGACAGAAAAAGTTTAAGAATAATATCACTGAGAGCAACTTAGAAGTTTGTGAAAAGGGAGAAGAATTTATTTTAAATTTTTGGTAAAACACTGTTTTTGAACACATACTACCTCATAAGACCATACAATTCTTGTTAAAATACACATGCTTTTATCATTGTTAGAGCGAATGAGTTGACAAATTACTGAGTTTTGGACTATCTGAAATTGTTTTGGAAATTTATCTCTAAGGCTAAATAGTGTGGCACCATAATTATTGAGTTTAGATGAGGGAAAGGAATCAAGGACACCCTTGGATAAATGAAATGTCAAAGCAGGGTTGAAGGCAATAGTCATGCCTAGCATGGAGGAAATCCTTAATGACACTTTTTACAGAGTTCAAAAAAATCATTGCAATTCCCTTTAACTGACATGAATAAGAGTAATCTGTCAGCAAGAACACTTAAGGCTACCCAACTAAATTGGTTTGAGGCATCCTGCAGGAAACCAAATCTAATCTAATCAATAATACTGACACACCAAAGAGAGGTACGTAGGAGCAATTTTAAAAATGAGGAATAATATAAATTTTAAAATGTCAGAGTTTCTCCCTTTTAAGCTCCTGAGAACTAAAATTTAAAGTAATATTTATGTAGTTTAATGTTCTCTCTAGTTACAGAAAAAACACTATTTTGTTGTTGTTTTCATTTGAGGGACAAATGGCTTAACATTTAATTATACATATATGCATTCCTGAATATTTGCATGTATATATGTATATTTCGCAACAAATATATATGTGGGTCTTTGTATGTGTGCATGTATTATAGTATAACACACATTATTAGATACATAATACATATTATACATACAATAATACATATTATTAATACATAAATATAATTATAATATAACATACAGTTTAACCCTGATAAATAAGAGTATTCTATTACAGCTTTGTTTAAATTCAAGTTATGTTTTGCTTTTTTTACTTTAAATAATGTTTTTCTTTTTGCTGCATAGTTATGTTTTAATCCCACCTGCAAACATTGGCTAATCAGAACTTCAGTAATTACCAGGCATGGAAGGTTCTTCTTATCTTTTACTGACTCAGCTGCTTTCAGCAACCTCACCTCAAACTTACAAATGTCTCTAATTGGGCTATTTGCCTAACATTTTCACATTTTAATTTTATGATTGTCCTTGAAGAAATTGTTCTGGGATCCCACCAATACTAGTAATTATAGCTCCATTATGCCTCTTACTTAACTCAGGAGATATTTAGACTTTGATCAATGTATTCATTACACTTATTGATTGATAATTATAATGCATTACTTGCCGACTTTCCTGCCTCCCTCATTAATTGTCTTGCCACAGTCCAGAAACATAGTTGCTAGACACTTGACATACATTTTGCCAGAACATTTTACTTTGCTTTTACACTGACTTGGTACTTAATTGTTCACTTCCCTTATTACAAACCCATTTGATTATTTATTGTAGCTTTCTGGCACTTACTGATAGGGATCCAAGCAGCGTTCACCATTCTTACGTTCACCGCCCACTCCTTAGCTGTGCTCCTCTAAACTTGCTATTTCCAGAATGTTATAAAAGAAACTCAGCATAACTTCTCTATAATTACTCTAGGATTTATGATTTATTTTATTTTTAAAGTGTTAACTAAAACTTTAAATATGTTAAAAGCTGTGGATATTACTATCTGTATTTGAACAAGGTTGATTTAAATACACGATCTCTTCTTTCTGAGTCTGGCTCTGTTGCCCAGGCTGGAGTGCAATGGTGTGATCTGGGCTCACCACAACCTCCACCTCCCGGGTTCAAGCGATTCTCCTGTCTCTGCCTCCTGGGTAGCTGGGATTACAGGCTGCACCATCATGCCCGGCTAATTTTGTATTTTTAGTAGAGACGGGGTTTCTCCGTGTTGGTCAGTCTGGTCTCAAACTCCTGACCTCAGGTGATCCACATGCCTCGACCTCCCAAAGTGCTGGGATTACAGGCGTGAGCCACCGCACTCAGTCACTATCACTTGTTAATAACGTAACAATACCAGTTGAGGAAGCGATAGGATTCAAGACATTCATTAGTGTACAAAAGTGTTTTAATTACATATTTTGGCAAGTAATACATTATTTTTATTTAATCATTTTACTTCATTATTTAAACTACCTTAAATTATTTTCTAGGTCTAGACAGAGCAGCTTATGTTTATTTGTGACTCAAAATATGAATAACAATGCTGTGTATTCTTATTTCCAGATGAATAGGACTCAACCTTTTGTAGACACTTCAAATAATGCTTTCCCTCATGAAAAAAAAAAAAGTGTAATGTGTGACATTTTCATTATCTGTCCACTTTTTAGTCACGTTAGTCATGACACTTATCATTTAATGCCCCTTCCAAGCTTATAAACGTCCCAGTATGTTGTCTTTACTGTCGACATTTTGTAGTGCTTTGCATGTTTGTGTAATAGTTTGACACCGTATTCCAATTTTATCACTAGGGTCTAGACCTCTTTATTCCCAGAACCTAGCATAGGGAAGGTTTTTTTCTTTTTTTCTTTTTTATTTATTTTATTTTATTTTATAGTTTTTTGAGACAGAGTCCCGCTCAGTCGCCCAGGCTGGAGTGCGGTGGCGCAATCTCGGCTCACTGCAAGCTCCGCCTCCCGGGTTCGCGCCATTCTCCTGCCTCAGCCTCCCAGGAGCTGGGACTGCAGACGCCGCCACCGCGCCCGGCTAATTTTTTTTGTATTTTTAGTAGAGACGGGGTTTCACTGTGTTAGTCAGGATGGTCTCGATTTCTTGACCTCGTGATCCGCCCGTCTCGGCCTCCCAAAGTGCTGGGATTACAGGCGTGAGACACCGCGTCGGGCCGGGAAGATTTTTTAATACAGATGCTCCTCAACTTCTAATGAGGTCGTGTCCTGAAACACCCATCGTAAGTGAAAAAATCATTTAATACCCTGCCTACCTTAGCCATGCTCAGAATACTCACAATAGCCTATAGTTGAACAAAATCGCCTAGCACAAAGCCTATTTTATAATAACGTGTTGAATATCTCATATAATTTATTGAATACTGTGGTGAAAGTGAAAAACAGAAGGGTTGTACGGGTCCCCGAAGAATGGTTTCTACTGAACGCGTATCCTTTTTTGCACCACCATAAGATAAAAAAACTTTTAAGTTAAAACATTCTAAATCAGGGATCCTCTGTATATGTTAATTTGTGTGTGTGTGTGTGTGTGTGTGTGTGTGTGTGTGTATATATGTATGAAAAGGGAAAGTAAAGAGTTGACTCAATTTATAATATACTCTCATTTTATACATTGCATATGCATTAAAGGAAATACTAAAATTTAAAGAGGCATAGACATAATAAATATCAACAAAGGCAATCATAACTGTTATTTGGTGAAAATGTTTCCTTAACTCATCTGCAGGGCTGCATTATTACCTTTTGTTTTATCTCATTGTAAGATTTTAATATTTTTTTCAATTGTAGCTCATCATTCCAATATTTAATCACATTGTTGCCTAAGACAGTGGTATTTTTTTTTCTTTACATATGCTTGCTTTTTTCCTCACAGTTTCTTCAAGCAAACTCTCAACAGTACCTTCTTATCATGAGTATTAGCTTTTCTTATTGCCAATCTTTTAATTGGAGTTTTAAAATAGGAAAGGATTTAGTTGGTAGACAAAACTTGAGTAAAGATACATTTTCAAAAATCTTAAATACTGACTGAAATAAATTGTATGTTTCTGTTTTTTCTATTTTTATCTGTTTAACATAAAACAATATAAGCATAAAGAATATTTTATAAATATAAACAATGCAAATATATTATGTAGAAAAGAAAGTGACACATTCAGAAATACTATCTTTATAATTAAAAATAAAAATAGTGTTCTATAATGCTTTAAATCATGATACATTAAAAATAAAAAATGTAACTTCCAGAAAAATTCGGTTAGATTGTGTAGAAATATATTGGTTTCAACCTCACTTGCAGAATCAGAGAACTAGATTGCTGTAAAATAGATGGACTCTTTTGAGTGCCATTGGATTCATAGGAGCAATATGTAAATAATGAGTAAAATAATCTTGATTATTTCCTGTTATTTTACAAAATATTAACCCTTGTGATCTCCCTCAGATCACCTCACAGGTGCAAACAATTTAGGAAATAAATTCCATCCATCACGATCCAATGCAGTTATTTTCATACTGAGCCACTTGGAAGGCATTGGATTATTTTCACTCAAGACCTCGGAAGATGTTTGAATATAGGGAGGTAGGGAGGAGGGGAGAAGGAAATGCTGAAAATATTTAAATTTATTTAAAAAATAATTAAAAATCTGTTCACACACATGCTGTTACACACATCCCAAGGACTATTTGCTTATTCATGTGTAGTTTCAGTGTAAAAACAGATAACATTTTCACTGACTGTGATCTAAATTAAATTAATGTCTCAAAATAATTCTTGAGTTAGCAGTGGAAATCAAAGTAGTACTTCAAGCGTACTTAAGTATTGACTTATGTTGAAAACAATTTAGCATTTTACCCTGCTTTGCTGTAATATTTCAAATAATTTCTAAAAAATGTTTCATTTCGAAGATTTCTAGATTATTCTCTGGATTTGCATAACACCTTCCATTGTTTATTTATTTATTTTTGAGATGGAGTTTCTTCTTGCCCGGGCTGGAGTGCAATGGCGTGATCTCGGCTCACCACAGCCTCTGCCTCCTAGATTCAAGCGATTCTCCTACCTCAGCCTCCTGAATAGCTGGAATTACAGGCACGTGCCACCACGCCAGGCTAATTCTGTATTTTTAGTAGGGACGACGTTTCCCCATATTGGTTAGGCTGGTCTTGAACTCCCAAACTCAGGTGATCCACCTGCCTCAGCCTCTCAAAGTTCCAGGATTACAGGTGTGAGCCACCGTGCCCGGCCTTCCATTGTTTATCAATAGTTAACAAGACTAACATTTTAAATAATTTATAGAGGAAGACTGATACAAATAAATCAATATTTCTATGTAAAAGTTGTCACAAATACCTTTTACTTAATATAATGATTCTAAGTTTTAAAACCTCCTTCATGAATGATGGTAAGCTGAGAATGAAAGTCAACCATTATTTACAGAAAACTTTGAACATGTCATGATATCTCCCATTTTCAGTACATATGTGGAGTTAATATATGACTGCATTTCTTAGCAGTCATATATTATTATTATATTAGCATTGTAACAATGTTTTATTTATTTTACTGCCTCATCCATATAATCAAATTATGTATATGATTTATTGTATGATCCTGACATAAAATTTATCATTACTCAATAATATAAAATAAATAAAATAAAATAACCCAGTAAACTTTTCTAAGGTAAGGAAAAATTCCAGCCACTGGAAATAAAATTAGAAATTTATTCTCTCTTACAAAAAAAAATTAATTATATATATGTTAATTTTTCAAAATTATACTTTAAGTTCTAGGGTACATGTGCACAACATGTAGGTTTGTATACATATGCCATACACATATGTATACATGTGCCATGTTGGTGTACTGCACCCATTAACTCGTAATTTACGATAGGTATATCTCCTAATGCTATCCTTCCCCCCCTCACCCCCACCCCACAACAGGCCCCAGTGTGTGATGTTCCCCTTCCTGTGTCCAAGTGTTCTCATTGTTCAATTCCCACCTATGAGTGAGAACATGCAGTGTTTGGTTTTCTGTCCTCGTGATAGTTTGCTCAGAATGATGGTTTCCAGCTTCATCCATGTCCCAACAAAGGACATGAACTCATCCTTTTTTATGGCTGCATAGTATTCCATGGTGTATATGTGCCACATTTTCTTAATCCAGTCTATCACTGATGGACATTTGGGTTGATTCCAAGTCTTTGCTATTGTGAATAGTGGCGCAATAAACATCTACGTGCATGTATCTTTATAGCAGCATGACTTATAATCCTCTGGGTGTATACCCAGTAATGGAATGGCTGGGTCAAATGGTATTTCTAGTTCTAGATCCTTGAGGAATCGCCACACTGTCTTCCAGTCCCACCAACAGTGTAGAAGTGTTCCTATTTCTCCATATCCTCTCCAGCACCTGTTGTTTCTTGTGTTTTTATGATTGCCATTCTAACTGGTGTGAGATAGTATATCATTGTGGTTTTGATTTGCATATCTCTGATGGCCAATGATGATGAGCATTTTTTCATGTGTCTGTTGGATGCATACATGTCTTCTTTTGAGAAGTGTCTGTTCATATCCTTTGCCCACTTTTTGATGGGGCTGTTTGATTTTTTTCTTGTAAATTTGTTTAAGTTCTTTGTAGATTCTGGATATTAGCCCTTTGTCAGATGGGTAGAGTGTAAAAATTTTCTCCCATTCTGTAGGTTGGCTGTTCACTCTGATGGTAGTTTCTTTTGCTGTGCTGAAGCTGTTTAGTTTAATTAGATCCCATTTGTCAATCTTGGCTTTTGTTGCCATTGCTTTTGGTGTTTTGGTCATGAAGTCCTTGCCCATGCCTATGTCCTGAATGGTATTGCCTAGGTTTTCTTCTAGAGTTTTCAAGGTTTTAGGTCTAACATTTAAGTCTTTTATCCATCTTGAATTAATTTTTGTATAAGGTGTAAGGAAGGGATCCAGTTTTAGCTTTCTAAATACGGCTAGCCAGTTTTCCCAGCACCATTTATTAAATAGGGAATCCTTTCCCCATTTCTTGTTTCTCTCAGGTTTGTCAAAGATCAGATGGTTGTAGATGTGTGGTATTATTTCTGAGGGTTCTGTTCTGTTCCATTGGTCTATATCTCTGTTTTGGTACCAGTACCATGCTGTTTTGGTTACTGTAGTCTTGTAGTATAGTTTGAAGTCAGGTAGCATGATGCCTCCAGCTTTATTCTCTTTGCTTAGGATTGTCTTGGCAAGGCAGGCTTTTTTTTTTGGTTCCCTATGAACTTTAAAGTAGTTTTTTCTAATTCTGTGAAGAAAGTCAATGGTAGCTTGATAGGGATGACATTGAATCTGTAAATTACCTTAGGCAGTATGGCCATTTTCATGATATTGATCCTTCCTATCCATGAGCATGGAATGTTCTTCCGTTTGTTTGTGTCCTCTTTTATTTCGTTAAGCAGTGCTTTGTAGTTCTCCTTGAAGAAGTCCTTCACATCCCTTGTAAATTGGATTCCTAGGGATTTTATTCTCTTTGAAGCAATTGTGAATGAGAGTTCACTCATAATTTGACTGTTTGTCTGTTATTGGTGTATAAGAATGCTTGTGATTTTTGCATGTTGATATTGTATCCTGAGACTTTGCTGAAGTTTCTTGTCAGCTTAAGGAGATTTTGGACTGAGACGATGGGGTTTTCTAAATATACAATCATGTCATTTGCAAAAAGGGACAATTTGACTTCCTCTTTTCCTAATTGAATACACATTATTTCTATCTCCTGCCTGATTGCCCTGGCCAGAACTTCCAACACTATGTTGAATAGGAGTGATGAAAGAGGGCACCCCTGTCTTGTGCCAGTTTTAAAAGGAAATGTTTCCAGTTTTTGTCCATTCAGTATGATATTGGCTGTGGGTTTGTCATATATAGCTCTTATTATTTTGAGATATGTTCCATCAATACCTAGTATACTGAGAGTTTTTAGCATGAGGGCTGTTGAATTTTGTCGAAGGCCTTATCTGTATCTATTGAGATAATCATGGGTTTTTTTCTTTATTTCTGTTTATATGATGGATTATGTTCATTGATTTGTGTATGTTGAACCAGCCTTGCATCCCAGGGGTAAGCCAACTTGATCGTGGTGGATAAGCTTTTTGATGTGCTGCTGGATATGGTTTGCCAGTATTTTATTGAGGATTTTCACATCAACATTCATCAGGGATACTGGTCTAAAATTCTCTTTTTGTTGTTGAGTCTCTGCCAGGCTTTGGTATCAGGTTGATGCTGGCCTTGTAAAATGAGTTAGGGAGGATTCCCTCTTTTTCTATTGATTGGAAAAGTTTCAGAAGGAATGGTACCAGCTCCTCTTTGTACCTCTGGTACAATTCGGCTGTGAATCCATCTGGTCCTGGACTTTTTTTGGTTGGTAGGCTATTAATTATTGCCTCAATTTCATAGCCTGTTATTGGTCTATTCAGGGATTCAGCTTCTTCCTGGTTTAGTCTTGGGTGGGTGTATGTGTCCAGTAATTTATCCATTTCTTCTAGATTTTTTGTTTATTTGCGTAGAGGTGTTTATAGTATTCTCTAATGGTAGTTTGTATTTCTGTGGGATTGGTGGTGATATTCCCTTTATCATTATTTATTGGGTTTATTTGATTCTTCTCTCTTTCTCTCTTTTCTTCTTTATTAGTCTTGCTAATGGTCTATCAATTTTGTTGATCTTTTCAAAAAACCAGCTCCTGGATTCCTTGATTTTTTGAAGGATTTTTATGTCTCTATGTCCTTCAGTTCTGCTCTGATCTTAGTTATTTCTTGCCTTCTGCTAGCTTTTGAATGTGTTTGCTCTTACTTCTCTAGTTCTTTTAATTGTGATGTTAGAGTGTCAATTTTAGATCTTTCCTGCTTTCTCTTGTGGGCATTTAGTGCTATAAATTTCCCCCTACACACTACTTTGAATGTGTCCCAGAGATTCTGGTTTGTTGTGTCTTTGTTCTCATTGGTTTCAAAGAACCTCTTTATTTCTGCCTTCATTTTGTTATGTACCCAGTAGTCATTCAGGAGCAGGTTGTTCAGTTTCCACGTAGTTGAATGGTTTTGAGTGAGTTTCTTAGTCCTGAGTTCTAGTTTGATTGCACTGTGGTCTGAGAGACAGTTTGTTTTAATTTCTGTTCTTTTACATTTGCTGAGGAGTGCTTTACTTCCAATTACGTGGTCAATTTTGGAGTAAGTATGATGTGGTGCTGAGAAGAATGTATATTCTGTTGATTTGGGGTGGAGAGTTCTGTAGAGGTCTATTAGGTCTGTTTGGTCCAGAGCTGAGTTCAATTCCTGGATATCCTTAACTTTCTGTCTTCTTGATCTGTGTAATGTTGACAGTGGGGTGTTAAAGTCTCCCATTATTATTGTGTGGGAGTCTAAGTCTCTTTGCAGGTCTCTAAGGACTTGCTTTATGAATCTGGGTGCTCCTGTATTAGGTGCCTATATATTTAGGATAATTAGCTCTTGTTGTTGAATTGATCCCTTTACCATTATGTAATGGCCTTCTTTGTCTCTTTTGATCTTTGTTGGCTTAAAGTCTGTTTTATCAGAGACTAGGATTGCAACCCCTGCTTTCTTTTTGTTTTCCATTTGCTTGGTAGATCTTCCTCCATCCCTTTATTTTGAGCCTATGTGTATCTCTGCCCATGAGATGGGTCTCCTAAATACAGCACACTGATGGGTCTTGACTCTTTATCCAATTTGCCAGTCTGTATCTTTTAATTGGAGGATTTAGCTCATTTATATTTAAGGTTAATAATTTTATTAACCTTAGGATCCTGTCTTTATGATGTTAGCTGGGTATTTTGCTCATTAGTTGATGCAGTTTCTTCCTAGCATCAATGGTCTTTACAATTTGGCATGTTTTTTCAGTGGCTGGTACCAGTTGTTCCTTTCCATGTTTAGTGCTTCCTTCAGGAACTCTTGTGAGGTAGGCCTGGTGGTGATAAAATCTCTCAGCATTTGCTTGTCTATAAAGGATTTTGTTTCTCCTTCACTTGTGAAGCTTAGTTTGGCTGGATGTGAAATTCTGGGTTGAAAGTTCTTTTCTTTAAGAATGTTGAATACTGGCTCCCACTCTCTTATGGCTTGCAGAGTTTCTGCCGAGAGATCTGCTGTTAGCCTGATGGGCTTCCCTTTGTGGGTAACCCGACCTTTCTGGCTGCCCTTAACATTTTTTCCTTCATTTCAACTTTGATGAATTTGACAATTATGTGCCTTGGAATTGCTCTTCTCGAGGAGTATCTTTGTGTCATTCTCTGTATTTCCTGAATTTGAATATTGGCCTGCCTTGCTAGGTTGGTGAAGTTCTCCCAGATAATATCCTGAAGAGTGTTTTCTAACTTGGCTCCATTCCTTCTGTCACTTTCAGGTACACCAATCAGATGTAGATTTGGTCTTTTCACATAGTCCCATATTAATTGGAGGCGTTGTTCATTTCTTTTTACTCTTTTTTCTCTAAACTTCTCTTCTCGCTTCATTTGATCTTCAATCACTGATACCCTTTCTTCCACTTGATTGAATCGGCTACTGCAGCTTGTGTATGCGTCACATAGTTCTTGTGCCATGGTTTTCAGCTCTGTCAGGTCATTTAACGTCTTCTTTATGCTGTTTATTCTAGTTAGCCATTCATCCAAGCTTTTTCAAGATTTTAAGCTTCTTTGTGATGGGTTCGAACATCCTCCTTTAGCTTGGAGAAGTTTGTTATTACTAATCGTCTAAAGCCTTCTCTCAACTCATCAAAGTCATTCTCCATCCAGCTTTGTTCCATTGCTGGCAAAGAGGTGTTTTCCTTTGGAGGAGAAGAGGTGCTCTGATTTTTAGAATTTTCAGCTTTTCTGCTCTGGTTTCTCCCCATCTTTGTGGTTTTATTTACTTTGGTCTTTGATGATGGTGGTGTGCAGATGGGGTATTAGTGTGGATGTCCTTTCTGCTTGTTAGTTTTCCTTCTAACAGTCAGGACCCTCAGCTGCAGGTCTGTTGGAGTTTGCTGGAGGTCCACTCCTGACCCTGTTTGCATGGGTATCACCAGCGGAGGCTACACAACAGCAAATATTGCAGAACGGCAAATGTTGCTGCCTGATCCTTCCTCTGGAAGCTTCATCTCAGAGGGGCACCCAGCTGTATGAGGTGTCAGTCAGCCCCTACTGGGAGGTGTCTTCCAGTTAGGCTACTTGGGGGTTGGGGACCCACTTGACGAGGCAATCTGTCCATTCTCAGATCTCAAACTCCATGCTGGGAGAACCACTACTCTCTTCAAGGCTGTCAGACAGGGACATTTAAGTCTGAAGAAGTTTCTGTTGCCTTTTGTTCAGCAATGTCCTGACCCCAGAGGAGGAGTCTACAGAGGCAGGCAGGCTTCCTTGAGCTGTGGTAGGCTCCACCCAATTTAATCTTCCCAGGCCACTTTGGTTACCTACTCAAGCCTCAGCAATGGCAGATGCCCCTCCCCCAGCCTCACTACCACCTTGCAGTTTGATCTCAGACTGCTGTGCTAGCAGTGAGTGAGTCTCCGTGGGCATAGGACCCTCCGAGCCAGGCGTGGGATATAATCTCCTAGTGTGCCATTTGCTAAGACCACTGGAAAAGCACAGTATTAGGGTGGGAGTGTCCCTATTTTCCAGGTACTGTCTGTCATGGCTTCCCTTGGCTATGAAAGGGAATTCCCTGACCCCTTGCATTTCCTGGGTGAGGTGATGCCCTGCCCTGCTTCGGCTCATGCTCCATGGAGGCTACACCCACTGTCCGACAAACCCCAGTGAGATGAACCCAGTACCTCAGTTGAAAATGCAAAAATCACGCGTCTTCTGCATCACTCACACTGGGAGCTGTAGACTGGAGCTGTTGCTATTCGGCCATCTTGGAACTTCCCATGCCCTCTCTTAATTATATTTTTAACCTTTAAATTGTATGTTAGTGTTTATACTTTTTCTGTTTTATCTCATAAATAAGACATGCCATATCTAAATAGAAAATAATAATTTATATAAATCTTAATATTCAAATAATTTTCCTGACTCCGCCCACTTAGTTTTTTGCATATTTGCAATCATAGTGTAATATATATTTTGTATTCTTTTCTGCTTCATTGATATATAGCTTATGTATATTGTGGTTGACAGAATCTGTCCCCCATGAATTTTGTCCTCTGCGTTATGTCTGTGAATTTATTACCTGACAATAGAAATGGTACAAATGTTAACTGTGGTTATTAACCAGCAGTCTTACAAAATAGGGGGATTATCTTAATATACTGGTGGGCTCAATGTAATCACATGAGCCCTTAAACACAGAAGAGAAAATTGGTGAGATTTGAAGCAAGAGAAAGATTTGATGTGCTTGAAGACAGAGAGAACCGCATAGAAGGTGTGAGAGGGAATACACTCTAACCAAAACCCTTGTGCCTGAATGAAGACCTAGAGTCCCAGGTGAGAGCAGCATCCTTTGCTGATAATTGATTTTAGTCCAGTGAGACTCTTAGTAGAGAATCCAGCCACAATAGACTGGACTTCTGCTATAAAGAAAATGCGACATTATAAATGGTTTTGTTGTGAGCTACTAAATTTGTGGCACTTTGTTACTCAACAATGGGAAGCTAATACATATATTTTGTTCCTAGTTCTCCATTACTATTCAATATCCAGATTATTAAATTGGTATGTAGCATGGATACTAGTGTTATAAAGAACGCAATCTAAAGTTAGGAAATGGTATCTACCTTTTAGAAACCCACAATATAACCAGAAAGGCAAACAGCCACACAAGAAAAGTTGAAGTATTTTTATTTTTGTCACAGACAGAAATGTTTGGGAGGAGTCACAGCAACAAGAGACACTGCTCTGGAGCTGTTTGCTGGAACTAATAGATACAGGAAGAATTTGTAATGTAAGTGCCTATCATCTAATTGATGCTCGACATTATCTCATTAACTCTATTTCCACTAACACTGCTGTAGTCAAATGGCTAGAAATGAAGAGAAATTGTAGATAAAGTATTATGTTAGACATAATACAAGATCAGACTGGAAACCCTAAACAGGCTAGGGTGGAGATGAACATAAGTAAAATAATTTGTGTACCTAGGAATTTTCTGTAATTTCAGCATATGCAAAAGATTGACTCCTAAATTTACAGATTATATTTTTGGATATGACCATTTAGGAAGCAATGCTAGGTTGGCTTGTGCAGAATAATACATGATTTCCAGGATACAGGAGGGGTAAAAGCCAAGATTTACTCCAAGATTTCTAGTTTGGCCACTGGGGACAAAATGCACAATGAAAAGAAACAACATAATTTAACAATTCAATAATTGGGCAGAAGAGGGAACATAAGGGCTGATTTTAAAAGTTATGATATGTTTTGCTATGAATAAATGAAACTATAACTCCAATTTTCTTCACAATAAGTAAGTCTATTACCTCAACTAATAGCATACAGGGTTGGTAGTTTGAACATTTCAATGTCATCTAGAACCCGAACTTGATGAATAATTTAAATGCATATGTTAATTAACTTGATTTAGTTATTCTACAATGCATTGATATTTCAAAACATCATATTGTACAAGATAAATATATATAACTTTTATTTTTTAATTTAGAAAAATAAAATAGAAGGAAATAAATCAGGAGGACAGAAATTATATGGTTCAACTTATATAAGGTACCTAGAATAGACAAATTCACAGAGAGAAAGCAGAATAGAAGTCACCAGGGATACAGGGAGGGGAAAGGAATAATTATTTTTTTATGAGTAGAGTTTATGTTTGGAATAACAAAAACATTTATCGCATAATAGTGGTGATGAGTACACAGCATTGTGAATGTATTTAATGCCACTGAATTATATATTTACAAATGATTAAAATCATAAACATTATGCATATTGGATCACAAGAAAAAATAGGGAAAAAAGAGTAACTTAAAACATAAGGTAGCAGTGTGATTTTCCACAACGTATTTAAGAAATGTCATAAAATTCCCAATGCTACGGAAAAGCAAAGTAAGATGAGAATTGATAAAAGATGACTTGATTTGATGACTTATAAATCAATAATAATGTTAGATACAGTGTTTGGTAAAGAGTACTTTTCCGACAAGTCATGGAAGTAGAAACCAGAGTGAAAGAAGAAAGTAGTGAGCAAGTGCAAGCTACATGAGTTGGCGGCTCCCTCATGGCATTCAAAATCAATAGGTGAGCAGGTGTGCCAGGGTGTAGCAGTCTCAGTGGAACTTTTTGTTATTGTTTTTGTTGTTACATTATTTTAATTTATAGAAGAAAATATTATGTAGTTTGGAGGAGGAAATATGAGGCTTTAGATGATAAAATGGGCAGTTTATATAAAAAGGTTAAAAGTTTAAATATGGAGGACATAAATTTATACACTAACGCCCTGGAGAGCAGAAGCTAAACTTACAATTTGCACATTGCAGGTTATAAATACCCCTGAGCATGCCTTCCTCTCAACAGGACTCAAGCTGCAATTTTACTTTCGCAACAACAGGAGAAACTATAGAAAAGAGGCAAGAGAAGTTGGTGGGTAAATACTCCTAGCAGTTTGTTAGAGAATTCGGGGAAGATGAGTATGTTCATATTTACTGATATCAATTTTCCAGGAAAATGCAAGTTAATGTAATCAGCTGGGAGTAAAGGGACAGGAATTTCAGTCTTCGGTAAAAGCTTTAATATTTCCTATTTATTCCATTATGTGCCAGTGCTTTATAGGTAATTATACTTCTTACTTCATGAGAGATAAAAGAACTTGGAATAAAACAGTAGCAGTTGCAATACAACCCAATATAATCACATAACATTTCTTTCCAGCTCTAGTTCATCCAGAGTCTTTGATTAATTTTTGATTGCATAGCTTAATTGTGCCTGGCATTTTATTTTATTTTATTTTATTTTATAGTGTCACTCTCAGGGTATTGTGCCTATTTTTAAAATATTCGGCTTCCACAAAACTCAGGAAATATTGTGGTACATTAGAGATGGCAGAGTTTAGAGGCAAAAGGATTCTTTAAGAGATTAGTCCAGTTGATGATGCTTTGGACTTAAACTAAGAGATTGGAAATGCGACTAGCTTCTAAATATTATGAAGAACATGATTTTTACCAAACCAGAAGTGATAAATAAGAGAGCCAACCTCTGGATAACAGCCTTGAAAACAATGTGTTAGAACGCCATTAATTGAGCTAGATACTATTATGGAGAAAGATGAGGTTAAGAGGTGATCTGATGTTGTCACTTCGGGATATGTTGAATTGAATATGTCTGCAGAAGACACAAGTTGAGATAGCAATTTATAGTTAAAACGCAAATTTGGAGTTTGGGAAACAATCTCTACAGCTAGGCATCATTCTTTGATTATTGAAGACATAAAGCAAGTTGGTATTGACTAAGGACAAGTATTGCTTTTTTAAAAAAGCAAGAAGAGGGGTGGGCGCAGTGGCTCACGCTTGTAATCCCAGCACTTTGGGAGGTAGAGGTAGGCGGATCACGAAGTCAGGAGATTGAGGCCATCATGGCTAACACGGTGAAACCCTGTCTGCACTAAAAATACAAAATATTAGCCGGGCATTGTGGCGGGTGCCTGTAGCCCCAGCTACTCGGGAGGTTGAGGCAGGAGAAAGGCTTGAACCTGGGAGGCAGGAGCTTGCAGTGAGCAGAGATTGCACCACTGCATTCCAGTCTGGGCGACAGAGCAGGCCTCCATCTGAAAAAAAAAAAAAAAGGCAAGAAGAGAGAATCTAGTGAGAAGGAAGACAAGAAATGAACCAATAGAAAAGATAAAGGAAGAATGGTCTTAGATGTTGGATTATAATCAGCATTTTCTGAGTATTTTATGCAAAAAAAATTTACATAAATTGGATTTGATTTGTTCTTACCATAATGTTTTTAGGATGTTATTTATATCTACTTTGCACTAAACAGGAAAGTCGACCTCAGAGAGGTGAAATAATCTGTACACATTTATAAACATAGAACCTGGCTGTGGTAGAAGGCCAGACCTATCTTGATCCCAGCCTATTTCTTGTTCTCTAATACCACTCTGTAGCAAGGAGATAACTTCAAACCCAAACAACCTTTCAGGTCATTTATATAACAGCCACTTGTGGATTCCAAGGCAATTGGGTATGAAAGAATATGTGAGTGAGTTTTCTGCTAGCAGTTTTCCTCCATTCAGTCTGCTAAGTCTTTTAGGGAGATGGTTATCCTTTTTGCTTTCCTAGTTTTCCTAATCATCTAGAAAGTCCTTGCTCTATTTCCTCTTACTCTTTGTTATAAGTCTTTTTCTGATTCTCCCTCTCCAGGCAGAAGCAAAAAGAAAAAAGATCTTCATTATGTTACGTGTCTGCTCATCAGCAGAACAAATTCCCATGGCTCTCTGTTCTAATCAGAAGGAAGTAATTTTCCTTTCTCACCTCACTGACTCTCCAACTTGGCTCTTGAAGCTGACTGCTCTCCAACCCTTCCCTCCAGGTACTCAGTTGCAATTTTTGGTTCCTGCTAAGGTTTGCTCATTAAACACTTTACCACTTACTCTCTGTTACTTCTAGCCATCTTCCCTTAAAGTTGTACCACAAATTTAACCAAGTTTCAGTGAAAAATCAAGCTAACACATACTTAACCACTATATGATTTTAAGATCCATCTGTATTTATTTGACTGGATATTAAGTGCCTGATAACATAAAAGTCATCACTATCATCATCACCCCTATTATTTGCTATGTGCTAGATACTATACTAAATATACTTCTCAGGTCTCATTTCCTTTAGGTAGGAGTATTTACATCATCTCTCTTTATATAAATATAAATATAAAATATATATACAAATACATATTTACATTATAGAGAGTAATTTATATAAAACTGGTATATGTACACATACATAAATATTATACATATATATACTGGTGTGTGTGTGTTGTGTGTGTGTGTGTATATATATAAAGAATGGTCTTAGATGTTGGATTATAGCAGCATTTTCTGAATATTTTATGCAGCAAATATTGTATATATAATATATAAATATTTTAAATATAAAGTTTAGTTAATGGGATTCCATATATGTGGGGTTTACATATGTCAACCTAGTTTAACAATTTGTTGTTAGGTGTTATTATCATGGTACTGATAAATAAGTAGTGTTTCAAAGTTATACTGCCTCTCCAGGGCAGAACCAGTTTTTAAAATGCTTGAAGTTTTTAAGTTCTAAGGATACATAAAAAGCTAGGACCCAAGTGAACTTGAACTACCAAAAATGTTCAATAAATATATTAAATTCATTTACAAACTAGGAAAGTTTATGGCACATATAAATATAAAACATACATAAATGTACAAAGTAATAGCAAGCTTCAATTCCCTAAAAATTAAGAAAAGATGAAATACTTACGAGACGTAATCCCCTTTTATAAATGAATGTTCAACTTGTAAAGGCAGCCACAAACTAAGAAGTAGTCTAGAGGCTACAACTCAGTGCTGATGGAAACATGTTTTGTTTAAAGTAAGCATCTGATACTAAAAATGTGCTTTTGAACAGTTGCTGAAAGTGAGTCAGCACCACGGATCACCTTGTCAGTGCTCTGACAGGAAGGCTGATGTTTAAAGGTGAGTTCCAACTGTTTCCTTAATTTATAGTGTAAGAATTCTGCAGCCACCTGTCTAAGGGAGGCAACCATACAGAGATTATTGGTCCCCTTTTGTCGCTCGTCTTGTTAGACCTCTTGTACCAATCAGCGTTTTTTTTGTAGAATCTAAGCTGTTTTAATCACCTGTTTTTCCTTTTTCCAATCTTTGTGTCAGATAATTTTACATAAATCTCAATGGGGAAAAAAACCAAACAAGAACAAAAAGCAACAACCCTCAAACAGAAAAGCCAATATATCTGGCTTGGCTAATGTTCCAGTTATTAGTCTATGGCAAACACTTGCCTTGTTAGGTTTTTAAAAGTTTCCCTCGGCCAGGCGCGGTGACTTACGTCTGTAATCCCAGCACTTTGGGAGGCTGAGGCGGGGGAATGACGAGGTCAGGAGATCCAGACCATCCTGGCTAATACAGTGAAACCCCATCTCTACTAAAAATACAAAAAATTTAGCCGGGTGTGGTGGCGGCGCCTGTAGTCCCAGCTACTCGGGAGGCTGAGGCCGGAGAATGGCGGGAACCTGGGAGGCGGAGCTTGCAGTGAGCCGAGATGGCGCCACTGCACTCCAGCCTGGGCCGCAAAGCGAGACTTGGTCTCAAAAAAAAAAAAAAAAAAAAAACAACTTTCCTCAGAAATAAGTGGGTTTTTTTTTTTTCTTTTATGTCTCATATATAACTTAGCAACCCTATTTTGAAAGCCATTAGTAATCACAGACCCTGAATGTAACCTCACTCTCTTCCCATTGTATAGTATTTATCAGACATCATTCCCTTTGGTGCACCGCTCAGTGTTTTGCCAGTTTCTAGCAATGTTAACAAAGTCTAATAAGACTCAACCTTGCTAAGGCTCAGATTTCAGCATTAAAAAATGGGCCCAGTTATACTCCACAGAGTTATTTGAGAAAAATCAGAATACATGTAGAAGTTTAGAGCCAAGTGCCTGAAAAATAGTAAGTGCGACAAAGTTTTATGTTCTTTCCTTTCTTCATCTTTGCTTTTCCAATCATTCGTTACTAAATATGTAATAACTCTCAAGAGGGAACTCATAGGAGTTAACAATTTAGTCTCATCCATACACTTACTTATAGGTCAAAAGTTGATCACTTGTCACTTTTATTGTTCTTCATTCTCTAGTAGTGCAAAATAATTCTACTCTTTCTCAGTTGTAAGAGTCTCAGAGTTAAGCACAATGTAGTACTACTCACTAAGAATATACTCTATATGGTTACAGATGGGTTTCATTTTTTTTCTTTGCTCTGTGCTTGCTTGGTTTATCTTGTTTTTGAAAAACAAAATTGTTACAAAGTAGAAAACATCACAGGAAGAAAAATGCTGAGTTTTACAATCTGGGAAAAGTAGGGAAGGAATATATTTCAGTGGTTTCTCAGTTATTGAAGATAACCTTTTTTCTCATCGAAAGCATCCTTAACTTCTATGGCATACACTTTCATCTTCTAATATTTAAAGTGGCCATGGTAAGATTAGATGGAAGAGAGGTGGAGAGAGTCATCAATCATGCTTCTGTTTAAAACTGAACGTTTAATCTACTCTGGTTTACACTTGCAAAGCAGGAAAGGAATACTTTTTTTATATAGCCAGGTGGGACACCTTTGCACAATGACTTCAAAATAGTAAAAAGAAGCACATATATATATATATATATATAAAACACATATATATGTTAAATATTTCTCATTCATGTAGACTCTCAATGTATTCTACATGAAACACTTTTAGCAGTACTCACGGATAGGTTAAGTGAACTCAAAGATGCTTAAATGCTCTGTTTAAGTCAGCGGAGATACACAGGATCTTCTTGTGAGTTCTTGATGGCATTGTTATGTTACTTCCTGGACTAGTGCCTACCGAGTGTCAGAGGAGTGAGTTGAGTGGGGAGAAGAACATGCATAACTTCCATGTTAGTTGATTGAGTTTTGTACCTAGACAGCTTATGTAACTGTGATTTCTCTATCTATAAACTGAGACAAATTATGCCTCTCTATTAAAAACACTCATTCAGAAGACCAAGTTTGTTTATATTAATATAGAATACTTCAAGATATTTACATTAAATTGCTTTTAAAATTTTTCTTGTCTTATTAATAATGAGACATAATCTTCCAACAGTGAAAAAGCTCAATTTCCCTCCTAAAGTATAGCGGTAAGAGAATAATATTGGAACCAATTCTAATTTGCTTCTGAAAGGGCTTGTATTATTTTTAGACAGATTACTTCTAAGAGTTCAGATTCCTGTCAGACACATATAAGCATGAAAATATAACAGCATAATAACTGGTACACCAAATATGTATAATAAGTATACATTAAAAAAGCAAATATACATTTAAAAATGTATCTTTAAAGCCACAGGTCCCCAGGGTGAGCAAATTGAAAACCAGAATGAGAATAGAAAGGGGAAAGAATGAAAGGAAGCTATATTTTAATTAATTGCAAGTTAATTTCTAGGGCCATGCTGTGCATTCCACATATTTGAATCTAATTTTATTAAACATTTTATTATATTATAATTAAAATGGCTATGGCACTGTCTATAGAAGCTAAGGTTTATCTGATTTAAATAGTTTTTCAGGGATCCACAGTTGCTGGACAGGGCTGGAAGTATAAGATGGTGCTCATAAGTTCTATGTATGTTTCTTTGTTTCACTTTTGTGTTATTCAAAATTCTCTTTCGGAAGGATAGTTAATGACCCTAGAAGGGTCTGCTCTATGGCGTCAACTTATTCCTGGTAATGTAGCTGAGTCTATTCAATACAACAAATATTTAATTAAGTGCCTAGTTTGTGCTTATGGAGTTAGGTGACATCAGTGAAGAAAGCAGACAACTCTTTCTTTTCTATATCGTAATGGAGAGGGACAGAAATCAATAACAAACCTACTAAATGAGAAAATTATATAGTATAAAAGAAGATGGTAAGTGCTAATTAAATACATAAAATAGAGTGAGCAAAAGAGATCAGAAGTGCTATTCGTGGGCTAAATTTTAATAGTGTGTTCAAGGTAGGTAGACTTTACTGTTAAAGTGACTTTTGATTAAGGAACTAAAAAAAAAAAAGTTAAAAGTTAACGGTTGAGGTACCCTAGATAGCCAAGGGGAGGGAAGCCATTCTGGGAAGAAGCAAAAGCCAATGCAAACACACATGTTGGCAGGACATTGTCTGGTCTGCTCTAAACATATCGAAGAGGGCTGTGGCCAGTGAAATAGAGAAAGTGAGGGAATCCGAGTAGATGGTAGATGACAAATCAGAGAGGTAATTGAGGAGGTGGGGATGTATGTCATTAGGCTAGGCACTCAGGCTGTCGCAAGCACTTCCTCCGAGTTCACGGGGAAGCCAATGCAGAGCTCTAAAGGTAGGAGTGACATAACTCACCTTTTGTTTTAAGAGTTTAACTTTGATTTTGCCAAGAATAGACAGAGGGAATGATATAGCCTGAGAAACTGATGACATATAACTTGGTTAGAAATAACAGTGGCTCAGCTGGGTGTGGTGGCTTATGCCTGTAATCCCAGAACTTTGGGAGGCCAAGGCAGGCAGAATGCTTGAGCTAAGGAGTTTGAGACCAGCCTGGGCAATATGGTGAGACAGACCATGTCTCTACAAAAAGTACAAAAATTAGCCCGGTGTGGTAGCGTACGCCTGTAGTCCCAGCTACTCAAGAAGCTGAGGTGGGAGGATCGCTTGAGCTAGGGAGGTGAAAGTTGCGGTGAGTCGTGATAATCACACTACATTTCAGACCAGGTGACAGGGAGTTCAAACCAACAGGATTTTTGGTGAGCTGGCATAGTCTGAGAACCAAAGAAGAATCAAGAATGAGTCCAAGTTTTTTGGTCTGAACTACCAGAAGATTGAAAATGCCATCAACTGAGATGAGTAAGAAGAGTGCAGATAGAACAGGTTTATCGGGGAAATATTAGAAGTTCAATTTTGAAATTATTCTAAACATTTAAGAGGAGAAATCAAATAAGTGTTTCTGAGTGCATGTGAATCTGGGGTAGAGATGGAACTTTTGGTGTTGTCAGGATTTAAGTGTTATTTAAAGTGATTATCCTGATTACAGATGAGACCACAGAAATTAAAAGGATCATTTGCAGCTAGTATGAGCAACTATATGCCAATACATTGGAAAACCTAGAAGAAATGGATAAATTCCTAGACGCATATAACCTGCTGAGGTTGAAGTATGAAGAAATCCAAAACCACAACAGACCAATAACATGTAAAAAGATTGAAGTCTTAATAAAAAGTCTCCTAGCAAAGAAAAGCCCAGGTTCTGCTGGCTTCACTGCTGAATTTTACCAAACACTTAAAGAACTAATACCAATCCTACTCAAATGACTGCAAAAATAGAAGAGGATGTAATCCTCCCAAACTCATTCTATGAGGCCAAAATCTGAAAATACCAAAATCAGAAAAATACACATCAAAAAAGGAAAACTACAGACCAGTATTCCTTATGAACATTGATGTAAAAATCCTCATCAAAATACTAGCAAACTGAATTAAACTACACATTAAAAAGATCATTCATCCTGACCAAGTGGGATTCATCCCAGAGATACAATGTTAGTTTAACATACACATATCAATCAGTGTGATACGTATCAAGAGAATGAAGAATAAAAACCATATCATCATTTCAATTGATGCTGAAAAAGAATTTGATAAAATTCAACATCCATTCATGATAAAAGCCCTCAAGAAACTGAATATATAAGGAATACAAATCAACACAATAAAAGCCATATATGACAGACCACAACTAGCATCATACTGAATGGGGAAAAAAACTGAAAGCCTTTCCCCTAAGATCTGGAACATGACAAAGATGCCCACTGTCACCACTGTTGTTTGACATATTACTGGAAGCCCTAGCTAGAGCAATCAGACAAAAGAAAGAAAGAAAGAGCATCCAAATTGAAAAGGAAGGTGTCAAATTATCCTTGTTTGCAGTTGACATAATCTTATATTTGGAAAAACTTAAAGACTCCATCAAAAAGTATTAGAACCGATAAATACATTTAAAAAAGTTGCAGGGGCCAGGCGCAGTGGCTCATGCCTGTAATCCCAGCACTTTGGGAGGCTGAGATGGGAGGATCACGAGGTCAGGAGATCGAGACCATCCTGGCTAACACGGTGAAACCCCGTCTCTACTAAAAAATACAAAAAACTAGCCGGGCGAGGTGGCGGGCGCCTGTAGTCCCAGCTACTCGGGAGGCTGAGGCAGGAGAATGGCGGGAACTCGGGAGGCAGAGCTTGCAGTGAGCTGAGATCCGGCCACTGCACTCCAGCCTGGGCGCAGAGTGAGACTCCGTCACAAAAAAAAAAAAAAATAAAATAAAAATAAAAATAAAAATAAAAAAGTTGCAGGATACAAAATATACATATAAAAATTAATCGCATCTTTATATGCCAGCAACAAATAATATGAAAAACAAATCAAGAAAGTAATCCCATTTACAATAGCTACAAAGAAAATGAAATATAGAGGAGTTAACCAAAGAAGTAAAATATCTCTATAATTAAACATCAATGAAGGCAATTGAAGAGGACACAAAAATATGGAAAGATATTCTATGTTCATGGATGGGAAGAATCAATATTGTTAAAATGTCCATAGTATTCTAAAAAATCTATAGTTTAGTAAAATACCTCTCAAAATACCAATGACATTCTTAACAGAAATAGAAAAACAATCCCATCATCAGTCTTTATTTTTATTTTACAAAAACTCATTAACAGCCAAAGCTATCCTGAACAAAAAGAACAAAACTGGAGGAATCATGTGACCTCACTTCAAATTAAAGTAACCAAAACAGCATAGTACTGGCATAAAACCAGACACATAGACGGATGGAACAATATAGAGAACCCATAAACAAATCCATACATCTGCAATGAATTCATTTATGACAAAGGTGCCAAGAACATATACTAGGGAAAGGACAGTCTCTTTGATAAATGGTGCTGGGAAAACTGAATATCCATGTGCAGAAGAATGAAACTAGACCCGGATGTCTCGCCATACACAAAACTCAAACCAAAATGGATTAAAGACATAAATCCAAGACTTTAAACTGTTCAATTACTAAAAGAAAACATTGGGGAATCGCTCCAGGACATTGGAGTGGTCAAAAGTTTCTTGAGTAATACCACAAAAGCACAGGCAATCAAAGCAAAATTGGACAAATGAGATCACGTGAAGTTAAAAAGCTTCTGTACAGCAAAGGAAACAAGTAACAAAGTGAAGGGACAACCCACAGAATGGGAGAAAATATTTGCAAACTCTTCATCTGAGAAGGGATTAATAACCAGAATATATTAGGAGCTCAAACAACTCAATAGGAAATAATCTAATAATCTGGCTAAAAATTGGCAAAATATCTAAATAGACATTTCTCAATACAAGACATAAAAATAGCAAACAGGTATGAAAGAGTACTTGATATTATTATCATCAGAGAAATGAAAATTAAAAGTAAAATGAGATATCATCTCACCCCAGTTAAAATGTGTTTTATCCAAAAGACAAGAAATAACAAATACTGGCGAGAAGGTCGACAAAAGGGAATCCTCATACACTGTTTGTAGAAATGTAAATTAGCACAACCACTATGGAGAACAGTTTGGATATCACTCAAAACACTAAAAATTGACCTAATATATGATACAGCAATCCCATTGCCAAGTATTTACTTTAAAAAAAGGAAATCAGTATATTGAAGAGATACCTGCACTCCCATGTTTATGGCTGCACTATTTACAATGGACAAGACTTGGAAGCAACTCTCTGTGTTCATCAGCAGAAAAATGGATAAGGAAAATGTGGTAGATACACACAATGGAGTACTAATCAGCCCTAAGAAAGAATGAGATCCTGTCATTTGCAACAACATGAATGGAACTGGAGGTTATTATGTTAAGTGAATTAAACCAGGCACAGAAGGACAAACTTTTCATGTTCTTACTTATTTATGGGAGATAAACATTAAAACAATTGAACTCATGGAAATAGAGAATACAGTGATGGTTACCGGTGGCTAGAAAGGATAGTGGGGTTACGGGGAGGAAGTAGGGATGGTTAATGGGTATGGCATAGTTTTTAGAAAGAATGGATAAGATTTAGCATTTGATGGCACAACATGGTGGCTTATTTTCCTATAGTCACCATGTTGTGGCGGCTATAATATTTGGCCATAATTTTAATTGGCCATTAAATTTGGCCAAATAATGTGGCAAAATAATAATTGGCCATAATTTACTATAATTATACTTACTTATTTTAAATAATTTACTAGTTATTTAAAAATAACTAAAGTAGTGCAATTGGATTGTTTGTAACACAAAGGATAAATGCTTAAGGTGATGGACACCCCATTTACCCTGATGTGATTATTATGCATTGTATGCCTGTGTCAAAATATCTCATCTACCCCATATATATACAACTACTATACCCATAAAAATTAAATATATATATATATGTCAAAATTATGAACAAGATCATCAGGAGCAACAGGAACTAAAGTCAGGGACTGAGCATCTACATGAACAAGTCTAGAAGAGGCAGATCAAGCAAGTGAGACCAAAGTGTTCTGCAAGGATAGGGAAGAAAGTATATCATGGAAGTGGGAGTGGCTGACTCAAATACCACAGCTAGGGATAAGAATTGGCCACAGGATTTTGACACTGGGAGGAGGGCATTGTGTTCTTGCTAAGAGAAATTTTGATGGGGTTGTGAGTGGAAAGGCAACAGCCTTATTGCAGAATGTATACAGAGATGGGAAGAGGGGAACCCAAAATATTTTTTCAGGGAATTTTAGTGGAAATCAGAGTAAACAGAAGAATTTTAAGAAAGATAAATTGAATTCTAGATTACAGATATCCTCAATGAAACTTTTAAGATGATAGTTTGATTGCACTTTTTCTTGAATGTCCAACTGCATGCATACTAACCTACATCACTAGAAATCTTACATAGACATAGAAATTTCTTTTAGCTTATTATTTTAACAAGTTATACAGTAACAGACTCATACACATATATATATACACACACATATATACTTATATACATATAAGTATATATATATATACTTGTTTTGATTCCATGATCATAGTTAACATATTTCAAACCACAGATACAATTAATATGCAGAAAGCAATATGTTATACAGAAATATATATGCTATGAAATATGTTCGGGAAACTACATATTGCAATACGTCTAGCTATATTACGTTATGAACATATTTCTGTACTTCTCTTAGGTTTATGTTTGTTTAAATTTATACTCAAAACTATTAAATTCAGTAGTGGAATTAACTGCTCAAATATTCATACAGGCATCATAGAAAAAATTTCATTTACTTATTTTAGAGAAAATATACATGATGGAGGAGTGGGTTATAAAACACACCAACTTAGAATGAGAAACAGAATCCAGCTTCATGAGATGTAACTGAGAAGAGCCTATAGTTCTTTGTGTGATCAATACAGAAGTGATCAACTGGAAGACAGTGTTCAATTCTTTAAGATGAGTTTGTGCCCACAAAAAGAGGTGGTCATATAGACGAGACACCACTAGAAGTTTACAGATCTTGGTATCCTTTCCGAAAAAAATCCCCAAACTGATCCTTAGGTACTAAAATCAAGTCTCTTATACATCAATGTTTATGCAATGATTTTTATTTCATTAATCACAGGGTCTTATTTCCACTGGCTATAAGTTTTAAAGTATTTACTGGGAAACCTGTAATGGTGAATTGACTCTGAAACTGGGAAGTTTCATATGGAACCAAGGGAGCTGGCTCTGTGGTTCCTGAGTGAGCTCAAATTCATAGAACAGCTGCTAGAGGAGGGACACCTTGTTTTCACAACTGAATGTATGCCGAGTACAAAAAAACAGGAGCTGCAGGAGCATGAGTCATGATTATTTAGGGAGAAGAGTTTGTCAGTATTTCGATGTATGCCCATAAACATGGATACCATATACCCCTATCTATTTAGCAACAAATAATTTAAGGTGTGTATTTCAATCTTTCTTCTGGACAGAGGATAACTGGCTAAAACATAGTGTCTACTAAGTATTCAGATGTCACAGGAGTGAAATAACAAAAGTCTTTCAATTTAAAAATTTTATGTAGATAATTTATACATAATGCGCATTGTAAGGGGCAAAGACGTCTGCATTTAAGCACAAAACAGTTTATCATACTGACCAATGTGTAGCTTCTGCTTATGTTCTTTTACCATTTAGAGTATGACATATATTTTTTAAATGGTGCTAAACATCATTAGGTATTTTTAAAATTTGTCATCACTTGCAAAGAGAAATACTTTTTTTCCTGTTGTTTCCCCTCCAAATAATAGCAATTTTAAAATATTTTATCTCAACGTGAATTCGAAATAAAGGATAATACAGTGACAAGATAGATACATAAGAATATGAAATTGTTATTAAGACAAAGACAACTGCTATGTTCCTTTACATATCAGAACGAATATTTGCAGGGTATTGAAATCCAGGTGGCATGTGGGATAGAGAAATACCATGTATCCAACAACTGAGCCTGAACTCTGCTTGGAGAATCAGGCCCTCTGAAGTGAAATTTTATTTCTCTTTCAGGGCCACATCATTATCTGGGCTCCCTGTAGCTCTTCCACTACAGATGTAGGAAACATTTCAATCTCAATATTTTGTTTCTATAGCTCTCCCTTGTAAAAGGCAAGCCAACATTTCATATGCGTTTTCTTACACTCAGCTGTGTACCAGGTAAAGCAATAAAACTGCCAATGCCTGCCTTTGCCTTGATCTTCATCAAGTCCATACAGTGAACCAGGAAGGATTTAGAGCACCTACTATGAGCAAGGCCCATTCTGCCACCACAAAAGCAGAGGCTGCTGGATTCCCTTTTCAGAATGTATCCGATTGTAGTTGTCACATAAGCTATGTTAAGTGAAAGATTTCTATTTTTTTCATGCTAAATATAACTCAGGAGAGCATTTATAGAATAAATTTCATATTTGATTTGTTACAAGTGCTCTTAAGCTTTTAAAATCATTTTTATATAGTTGATCAGGAAATGGTTTTAGATGCTATCTGTGGACATCATTTTCTTGGAAAAATAAAATAATAAAGTTTTTTTCTCAAGAAAATATGACAACTCTTACATTTTTGGAGGAAGTTGTCTACTAATAACAAAGAATTGCAGAATCTCCCTGGCATTGTATAAATATTGAAAGATAGAGTGAATATGTTTCCATTTGTATTTCTAAATGTTCCATACTAGAAATGAAAAGACCAAAGAGACTCTCTTGAAATATTAATTTTCTAGATAATTTTTTTCTGTCATTTCATTTATTTTTATATATATTCTGGTAGCTTATTTCACTTTATGATATAAAAAGCAGATGTTATTTTCTTTCAGTAATCATTATTCATGTGGGTTTGTAATGATGCTCTGAATTGGAAAAAAATATAACTAACCAGCAGAACAAATATATTTTACAAAATTTTGAATAAGTTGGTCTAATACACCTAGATAATCTTATTATCCCATACTTTAAAAGCAGGACATGTTGCTGTAGAAATATATATATATTTTTTGCTTCCATAAATATTTATAGGTTTAAAATTGAGAACTCCCAATTTATATTTAAAATTTCTAACGGAAAAAGACATTACATTATGAAAATATTAACATCAAGAAAGATCAACAACAAAATCATTGTTCATTTATCTCACTATTATGTGAAGTAATAGTATTGCAGGAAGAAAAAAAGTAGGCTGAAAAATCGCTATTACATCTATTTTCCAGATTTTAAGCTCACTGACTGCTATTATCACAAGGTTACTATACTCTTTAATCTAATGTACCTGACAGCTAATTGTCATTCAATGAATATTGTAGAAGAAACTGTATTTAATATTTCTCTCAAGTGGTTCCTGTATTTGCTTGGAGTTTTTTTTTTTTTTTTTCTTTAGGCTCTATTTCCATCATTTTGAATTTTTTCCCTGCAAACTACATACAGTGGACAAATTATAAGTATGTTAAAGTAACAAGTGAAAAAATATAAATCAATTATTTACAAGTACACTCTAATGTACTGAGTATACTTGTAAATGTGTTGATGATTTTACAATAAAACTCATCCCAATTTAAAGCTTAATGTGGGTATAATTTATGTACAGTAAACAGCACATATTTAAAGTAAACGATGTGGAAAATTTTGACACATTTTTACATGTGACAAATTTTGAGAAATGATGTATATCCATCAACAAAATCATGATAATGAACATATTCATCACCATCCCCCCAAATTCCCCATAACTCTTTCTGATCTCTCTCTCCCATCCCTCCTCACAACTCTACTTCAGGCCAAACAACTACTGATCTACTTTCTGTAACTACAAATTAGTTTGCATTTTTTAGAATTTAGATTAATAAAATCTTATTTTAGGTACATTTTGTCTTCCTTTTTTTCACTCACAATAATTTTTTTTGAGATTCCTCTATCTTGGTAGGTGTATTGAAAGTTTATTTCTTTCTATTATTGAATAGATTTCCATCGTGGGAATAAACCATATCTGTTCATTCATGCATGTATTTATGAACACTGGAGTTGTTGCCAGCTTTGGGTTATCACAAGTAAAAAGTTGTTATGAACATTTATGTACAAGTCTTTGTGTGGATATGTGATTTAATTTGTGTTGGATAAAATCTCCAACTATAATTTTGTACAATTTTCAATTTGTATTTGCAGTTCTATCAGTTTTTCTCTGGTGTATTTTGAAACTCTGTTATGAAATGTTAGATTGTTACAATTTTTATGTGTTCTTGCCCCTTTCTTAGTACAAAATAAGCTTTTTTATTCCTGCTAATATCTTTGCTCTAAAATATATTTTGTCTGAAATTGAATTAATTTTCTAATGCTGGATAAAAATTATCACAAATTTAGTGATGTAAGACAGCACCCATTTATTATCTCACAATTGCCTTGTGCCAGAAGTGTGGGCAATACTTAGCTACATCCTCTGGTCAGGGTCTCACAAGGCTGCAGTTAAAGTGTTGGCAAGGATGAGCTATCATCTGGAGGCTTGACTGGGGAAGAGTACACGATCTCAAGTACATTCAGGTTGTTGGCAGAACTCATTTCCCTGAAGGCACACGTTTGAAGTCTCTGGCATTTGGCTCATTGTCGGCTGGAGGCTGTTCTTGGGTCCTAGGGGTTAGCGACAGTTTCTAGAGACTGCTTATATCTCATGCGAGGTTCTCCAACATGGCCACTTAGGTCATCTAGCTCTTGAGGAGAGTCTCTCTCTTCAGATGAGGCCTATTCCTTCTACTGAGTCAGACTCACCCAGGGAGATCATATTTTTAGTTACCTCAAAGTCAACTGATTGTTTCTTGATAATTAATTATATCTGAAAATTTTCTTTTTCTTTGGCATTCTCTATTTTCTGAAGCAAGTCAGAATTCTTGCTCACATTTAAGGGAAGGAAATTAAACAAGGTATAAACACCAGGTGGTGGGGATTACTGGGGTTTCCCTAAGGGTTGTCAACCACAGATACTAATAGAGTTTCTTCAGCTTTCCTTTGATTCATGTTACTAGCCATATTGG
This sequence comes from Macaca fascicularis, assembly GCF_037993035.2. Lineage (NCBI taxonomy): Eukaryota > Metazoa > Chordata > Mammalia > Primates > Cercopithecidae > Macaca > Macaca fascicularis. The sequence continues at coordinate 15,218,878 of NC_088392.1, forward strand.
CTTTATTATTTTATAAGGTTTTTTTCCATTAATTTAAAGTTTTTTGTTGCTCTGATTATTGTTGATTAAGTTACCATATTGTTGGTTCTTATTTTTTTAATCTGCTCTCATAATCTCGAGTTTTAAATGTTTGATATTTACATTTAATATGAATGTTAATAAGAAAGTTTTTAATCTGTCACATTTCTGTTTTCTATTTATTTATATGTTATTGGTTCTTCTCTTTTTCTTCTTTTTGAATAATTTAATTTTTTATGATTCTATCTCATTTTCTTTGTTTTGGTTAATTATCTATTACTCTTTTTGCTTTTGTGTGCCTGTGTTTGCTTTAGGATTTATAGTATACACCTATAATTTATCATGATTTCACATATTTTGTAAAATCCTACAATAGTATGTTTTCATTTTCTCTCTTCTAGTATTTTGCTTATTTTTAAAAATATGTATTACCTCTGCATATTGTATAAACTACATACTACCTCTGGTATCTTTTCTTTGTCCTTAAGAAATTATTTAACATTTTTTGTAGAGCAAATCACTGATTCTGCTTTTTTACATTTTTATATCTGTTGAGCCTTTATTTTACCTATTTATTTATTTATTTATTCATTCATTGATTGGAGACAGGGTCTTGCTCTATCACCCAGGTTGGAGTGCAATGGTGCAATCACAGCTCTCACTGCAGCCTCTACCTCTCAGGCTCAATCAATATGTTCACCTCAGCCTCCCAAGTAGCTGTTACTACAGGTGTATGCCACCATGCCTAGCTAATTTTTTGTATTTTTTGTAGAGATGGGGTTTCATCATGTTACCCAGGCTGGTCTTGAACTCTTAGGTTCAAGCAGTCTGTCCACCTTGGCCTCCCGAAGTGCTGGGATTACAGGCATGAGCCACTGTGTCTGGCCTACCTTTGTTTTTAGAAAACAATTTTTCTTGGTATACATTTTTAGTTTAAAAGACACGCTCTTTCAAGATATGTACATTGAAAAGTCTGCTGTCTCTTGTTTTGGTTTTACTAAAAATATCCACCCGTCCCCCAGCCTCCATCCAACTGTTTTGAAGATATTCTTTTTATCAGTCATTTTAAGCAATGTGATTATGTGCCTTTCTTTCATTGTTTTATTTGAGTAAGGATTATTGAACATCTTATATCTGTAGGGTTTTCTTGAGCATGTGACATCTGTTGACTACAAGGAGCAATAGTCTCAGGGTGTCCAGTCACTGCATTATTTGCAGACATTAAGGTCACCCAGAGACATGACTCTCACAAGTACCTGATAAATCAATTATTTACTCATGCAGAGAAGCGACATGGCAAGATAGACGTCAAGTGTGATTGTTATTCCTCAATAGCCAGCAGCTCTTGCCCTGCAGTCAACACAGGACAATGTTCCACACACAATTCTCTAGAGCTGCAGGTGAAGGGTCCTGTTTTCTCCCCACCAGGAACAGATATAGCAGTGGGGATGGCCAGTTAACACATGACACACACATCTTAAGCAGAATAAAGTAGCATCAAGCCCAGACTATGAAAAGATATTCACAAAAAAATGCAATAAGTCCAGCAGTCTATGATGGTTCCTATGTCCACATAAGAACATGTTGTTCCAGCCCAAGACACACTCAAACAGCCATGCAACAGTCAAGCAAGATGCACCTGACTGTCTTTCCCAAAAGTTTGTATTTTCGTTAAACATAGAAAAATTCTATCCATTATTTCTTCAAATATTTTTGTAACCCACTTTCCAAAATCTCCAGTGTTATATAAGGGGGGTCCTGTGAAGCTTTCCTAGAGGTTACTAATATTTTATATAATTTTATTTCTGTTTATTCCTTTGTGTTTTATTTTAGGTAGGTTCTTTATCATCAAGTTCAGAATTTTTTTTTTTTTATTACTTTTGGTAGTGTCTGCTGTCAATCCTATCTAGTGTGTTTTTTAGAAGCTGGATTTTGGTCTTTTAAAATATATTTTACATCATCACTTAACATGCTTCATCTTTTTTCTACCTTCTTGAATATATAATATAAAATTATAATAACTGTTTTCATGACCTTGTTTACTACTTCTCTTATTTGTGTACTTTCTTGGCTTTCTAAGTTATTGATTTTTCTGCTTATTATGTAAGTGCCACATTTTGCCTTTTTTGTATGTCAGGTAATTTTGGATTAGAAACCGAATGCTGTGGATTTTGCCCTTTTTCGTTGGTGCATATTGTGTATTCCTATACACATTCTTGAATTCATTCTGGTATAAAGCTAACTTGCTTGAATATGGTTCGACTCTTTTAAGTATTGTTTTTAGGTTTTGTGGAACCTGAACGACTTTTAGTCTAGGGCTTTTTTGACTCCCTGCTGAGACAATGTCTTTTTAAGAAGTCTTTGTGATGCCCTGTGAATAAGTTTTTCCACTTTGACTGGTGGGAACATGAACTTTCCCTGGTCCTGTTGATCCTTGGTATTGCTCTCTGTCCTTCTTTCCGTTATTTCTTTTCTGGCTTCAATGCTTTCTGTTATGCCTTCATTAATCAGTAGTAAGCTGAAAACTGGTAGCCGACTCTGTGCCCTTTTCAAGAGGTTTTGCTCCATGCTTCTCTCCTCTCTTTACACTCTGCTCTGTGGAATAGAACTTCCTGAACTCTCCAGACTGCCTAGTCCTTCCCCGCAACTCAGACAGGTGCCACCAGGCTTGACCTTCTCCCTCTTCCTGCATGTCAGCCTCATAACTCTATCCAGGCACTAAGCTTGCGAAATTGTAAGGCTCAACTTGTTTGTTCACCCTCTATCAGGATCACTGTTCTGTTTTGCCTGATGTCTAGTGTATGAAAATCATTTTTTGATATAATTTTATACAAATTTAATCTGACTCCTGTTACTCTATATTGGCTGAAAGAAGAAATCCCCAATTCAAATTTAAAAGTTACATTTTGTTTTGAAATCTAGAAATAGGTTAAAATACATGTCTCATGATGTTTTTGAATTATAGACATCTCATTACATTTTAGGTATCATTTATAGATTTGCTAATTTTTTGCTTTAAATCATTTTATAAATTTGAATGGATTATATGAAAACTCAACAGAAAACTTTAAGTTTTAATTTTGTTTGATCTGTATTCAAATACGTGATAATAATTTTACGAAAGCAAATTTTGAACAAAATTAGTTTACATTCTTTAACAGAAGACATGCTTAAACATTCTATAGAAGTAAAAAATTGGAAACAAATAAATTTTTCCCCCATAGCTGTGAAGAAGTAGAAGAAAACATACACTTTGGAAGCTGCACATTTTGAATAGATATGAGTAGCTTGGATGCAAACACTTAATAAACTTGAGTTGCAGTTTTTAGTTATACTCATTTTCTTGCTACATAGCTTGGACAACTGACTAATTCTCTCTCTTCTGCTTTCTCTCTCTCTCTCTCTCTCTCAATGTTCTTTAAAATTTGCTTTTACAGCGTGGCCTAATTTGTTTATTTTCACTATGTAGAGGTCATTATTCGGGCATTGTTAAAAGTTTATATTGTGACACTGTGACAGATAAGAACTAGCAGGCCAGATGCCTGGTGACATGCTAACTCAATGTCAACACTCTAATGACCCTAATAAAGGAGAACAAATGAAACAAAAGATCATCATAGAGGGCATCAGAACCAAATTATAATGGACATCATATGATCAGGGATGACTTTGGGGAATATTAAAACAAGGAAAAATTAACAAAATGACTGATATCAGTGTTGACAGGTATCAACAGATGTTTGCTTGCCTCTGGCAAAATAAGAATCAGAAACAGAAGTAGGATTTCTGTATTTCTGACCATTTATCAGCTACCACAACTACCTTTTAGCTAAATTATCAAGAAATAGTTTAGCTTAAATCATGGTATACAAAGAAAATAGAATATCACAATTTTTTTTTAAATGCAAAGAGGTAACTACATGAAAACAAATTATGTAATTTAGGATTTTATAATCATGAATAATAAAATGCCTTATATAAATATTATCTATATATAAGCATCGATTTGTGTAATAACTTGTCTAAATTTTTACTTTAGTATTCGATATTTAGTGCTTTTAAGAATTTTGAAAGGTAGCTCAACAAATAAAATGTTGATTGTAGAATCAGACTTTCTTTTTTAGAATCCTAGCTCCACCATAGCCTTAACCTGTTTTGTGCTACTGCGACAAAATACCTGAGACTGGGCAATTTAGAAATAATAGAAATTTATTTTTTTCACAGCTCTAGAGGCTAGGAAGTACAAGATCAAGGTATTGGTACGTTTGGTTGTCTGGTGAGGGCTCTGGAGGTAAACTTTGTTCTAACAGGGCAAGAGAGTTAAATGCTGCCTGAAGCTTCTTTTATAAGGGCCTTAATTCTATTCACGAAGAAGAAATGCTTGTGGCCTAGTCACTTATCAAATGCCTCACCTCTTGCTACTATCACATTAGCAACACTTGAATTTTTGAGTGGATATGTCCAAACCACAACAACCACTTTCTAACTATGTGAACTTGTGCCAATTAGCTAACTTGTGTGTGGCTGAATTTCTTTGTTTTTAAAGGGGTATCAAAACTATATCTACTTTAGAGAGTTGTTATGAGGAATGAATCAGTTAATACAAGCAAAGCTCTTAGAGCAATGTCTGGTATTTAGAGACGTTCAATAAATATTAGACAATAGTATTGATATTTCCACTGATACATTATGGAGTTCAATTATTCACACTGTCTCGCTCTAAAAGAATGTGTATCCCTCCCTATGTTGCCACAGCTTCATCCACCCAACCTTTAGGCCTTAGGCATTATCTCCTGTAATCATTTTCAGAGAAAAGAAAAATTGCTCTTGCCTTACAGAAGTATCTCATGGCACATTGGTTTAAGGCATAAGTGGTCTGCGTTGCCCTTACAGTTCCATACCCTGGAGTCTGACCACCAATAGAGCAGGAATATTATAGTGAAAAAAAAATCTCAAGCAAGACATCTTCTTTTCTTTATGAAGGATTTCTTGAGGATTCTTTCATACCTCCTAGCATGCTATAGATACAGTATGCACCTTGATATTTCTTGGATCTCTGGCTCCTAAGACCCAGTCACAAATACACCTGTTCTCCAGCCTAACAGAATTGGAAACCTTGTCTTATTTTAAATCTACATCTTTTGGATTATTTTAATAAGTAAATAGGTTTAGCACCACCAAATGGGAGATTTTATATATACACACACACACATATACACACATACTATATACATTTATATTTTATATATTTATAAAATGTATATTTTAAATATAAACTCATTTCAAATCTCTGTATATTATATATATCCCAAATCGAAATCATATATATTGGGTTTTAAAGTGTGTGTGTATGTACATATATATGTGTGTGTGTGTGTATATATGTATACATAAAAATTCTTTAAAATCCAAATATGCACAGTATTGTTGTGACTGTTTCATTTTTTTTTTTTGAGATGGAGTCTTGTTGTCAGCCAGGCTGGAGTGCAGTGGCGTGATCTCTGCTCACTGCAACTTCCGTCTCCCAGGTTCAAGCACTTCTCCTGTCTCAGCCTCCCGAGTAGCTGCGATTACAGACGGGCACCACCATGCCTGGCTAATTTTTGCATTTTTACTAGAGACAGGGTTTGGCAATTTGGGCCAGGCTGGTCTCAGACGCCTGACCTCAGGTGATCTGCCCGCCTTGGCTTTCCAAAATGCTGAGGTTACAGGCTTGAGCCACTGTGCCCAGCAGTGACTGTTTTCTTAATGGCAGGAGGGTGTGAGATATCCTAGGAACAAGGTGCCCTACGTGATATAGACTGCTGGAACCCAAAAAAACTTCACTGAAGGACTGCTGGAATTTATGGCCTTCTCTCTGGAATAATGTATCTTACCAAACTATCTAGAGTAGCAGTTGACAAATTTCTTTCCATAAAAAGCCAGATAGTAAATGTTTTAGACTTTGTTAGACATGTCACAACTACTCACCTTAATAGTCAGAGCATGAAAGCAGCCATAGAAAATATGTAAGTGAATATGCGTGGCGGTGGTTCAATAAAACTTTATTTACAAAAACAGATAATGGGTTGGATTGGTTCCACAGGCTTTATTTTTTTCTGTTGTTTTGATTTAATTGAAACTTGTCTTGTTTTTACATTAAATGAGCACATTAATAGGTTTGTTCTAGAAATCACTGCTAAAGAATCTTTCAAATCTTTTTTCTTTTTTTGGTGTTTCTCCAGTTTGACCCTTCCTATATGATAATAAGGGCCTACAATATGTATGTAGGACACCAGTAAAAGGAATCTGCTAATTTTTAGAAAAATTTATTTTAATTATACAATGAGGAACTGGTGATAACACTGATTATTCCTGCTGGGCTATCTGAAGGAAATGTAGGGACAAAATAGAACCAATTATTTGACTTCCAAAAGACCTCCTCTGACCGTTAGATATCAGTTGAATTTTGAGTGTTCAGAAATTAGTGTTATCTTACTGCCACGGTCAAATATTTGCAAATAAAGTAAGTTTACTTATTTCATGCTTTTTTTTTTTTGGCTATGTTTCACCTAGAAATTATGGTAGCTGAACTTTATTTATCATGGACTACTCTTGAGTTCAAGGTTTTACAAACATGATGAGCAAACCATTAGAAGGATGGCTAACTAAGCAAGATTACACATTAAGTCTAAAATTTCTGGTAAACACACATCCATAAACAAATATAGTCAACTATAAAATAAAATTATGACACCTTCTTCTCTTCTTGCCAAAGAACTTCAGAATTCAATCCTGCACAGCTTCTCTAGGTTTTTGTTGATGTGGATTACAAAGTTTTCCAATTCTTTTAGTGTGCCTTTATATGAATTTTGCTTTGTATTGTCTCATCTCAGCATGTGCTGAGATCAAATGCTATTTACAGACTTCAAGAAAATAACAGGTGAGAGAAGTGGAAGCTGAGGGAGTGGCTTGAAAGAGATGGGGACAACCTTATCAGATATGGAAGAAATAATTAATTTATATACAAGAAATCTTGGAGGCATTAAAGATCTGGGATGCTCACCATCCCTTAAATCCCTCTCCACATGTCTCTAATTCTAATTTTGGGGACCCCACTTCTCAATGAATGGCAGGACTTCCATAAAACAGACTGACAAGGCTGTGATTTTTATCAACACTGCCATTTAGATACCCACATCAAGCGTCAGATTTTGAGTTTCTTTTTGGCTTTATCACTCTTGTGCCACCAAAAAATAAGAGATTATTTTGAACATTTCCTTATAAATGTGTCTATTTTCAGGCTCTGTCTTGGCATTAAAATGTATGGATTTAGGCTTATTTTGCTCTTTCTTGAAACCTTCCTGTACTCCACAAGCAGCTATAGCAACACAGAATCCTTCACTTCTTGATCACATTCAGACTATTCCATGATAGGGGTAAAATGGTCCGTGAAAGTCTTGAAGAGTAGAATAAGCCAGAGCCAAGAGTCAAACTGGGATTGAAGCAAAGAGACTAGACTATGGGAGTATCTTTGAGGTTGCTGATCACAGTTAATATCGCCCGATTGAGTTACAGAGGGTGGGAAGTTCCCACCATTAGTAAAGAAATGAACCTGATACTTGCTATTCGTTGATATTATTATATAATATATATGTGTATATATACTATTTAACAGTATATATACTATTAAATTTTCAATTTTTAATAAAATTTTTAAATTTTCATTATATATATAGTGTGTGTGTGTATATATACATATATATATACTATTAAAATTTTAAAAAGGGAATTAGAAATGAGGCACCTTGAAAGGCAGAGATGTTCACTGGAAGCTCGAGATTTAAAACACTCATGAAAGGCTAAAACTGTAGCCTCAAACAAATGGCAAGATATACCTTGCTCTTGGATTGGGTGTCTCAACATCATCAAGATGTCAATTCTTTCTGAGTTTTCTTAAAATTTTAACACTATGCTAGTTAAGCTGCCAATGAATTATTCTGGGAAAGCTAGATGTATTGATTATAAATTTCATTTAAGGAAATCATCAAGACTTGCCAGAACAATCTTAATAAAAAGCGATGATGTGAAGTAGATGTTAGATCTAGGTTTATAAAATCTGTTGTACACTCTTTTATTTAAAATAATAAAGTGCTGGTGTATGAATAAGCAGAGAGTAAATAAAACACGAAAAAGTTCCACAAATACCTAAATATCTATGTACGTTTGGTATTTGATAAAGATGACATTTTTTAAATCGTTAGAGGTGACAGTGGTTTCTTCAGTAAGTGGTGTTGCACCGAGAGCCATTTAAAAATATATGCCAGAATTTGAATAACATGAATTTGAAAAACATGAGAAAGGTAACTAAGTACAAGTTAAGTAGAGGTATTGATTAAGTACATATGAAATAACATGTATGTATGGATACATATGTATACACATATAGAAACAAAATGCAAGTACAGAATAATGTTTCTGATATTTTCCATTCATATAAAATAAGAAAAATAATTAAATAAAAATATTTATGGGATTTTGCTTAGTTTTGGAAAACAGCATTAGCATTTCACATCATAAACCTTAGAATGTTAAATCCTAAAGTATTTTTTTTTAATTTACCAATGAGGGCATGAGGACTAGGGAGAAAGAAGTAGGGATGAATGAGTTACTTATTTGTGTATGTATTTTTATGTATTTGAATTGCCTCCATATAATATTTTATATATTGAGACTTCATAGATTAGAGAGGAAGCATATTACAATATGGAAAAAATATATACCTAACAGTTTAATACATTTATACACACAAACACATACAGGTGCATGTAAAATGAAATAGAACAAATACTGATTCAAATTACTTTTGATCACATAACTTCAATTATTTATATTAATATTAGCAGAGTATATTTTAAGAAAAAAGATTTACCAAAATCTGTGAAAGTTTATTTGGCAGTATTAATGTTTGAACTACTGTTGGGGTTGATTTTGAACCTCTTTTTTATATAGCCTGTTGAATAAAGTATATTAATAAATATGTTTAAAAATATAACTATTGGGTGCTGGGATTAATACCTGGGTGATGAAATAATATTTATAATAGACTGTAATCCTAGCACTTTAGGAGGACGAGGAGGGCGGATCGTTTGAACTCACAAGTTTGAGACCAGCCTGGGCAACAGGGTGAAACCTCATTTCTACAAAAAGTACAAAAATTAGCCAGGCATGGTGGCATGTGCCTGTAGTCCCAGCTACTCTGGAGGCTGAGATGGGAGGATGGCTTGAACCCGGGAGGCAGAGGTTGCAGTGGACTGAGATGGGGCCACAGCATTCCAGCCTGGGCTAGAAAGTGAGACCTTCTCTCTCTCTCTCTCTCTCTCTCTCACACACACACACACACACACACACACGCACACACACATACACACAAAAACAGAAAGAAAAAATATGTACAACAAACCCCCGTGACACATGTTTACCTATGTAACAAACCTTCACATGTACCCTCAAACCTAAAATAAAAATAAAAAAACACAAGAAATTAGAAAAATCTAATAGATTATTAAATGACTGTATATAAAACAAGGTAAAAATAACATAAATATGCTATTATAATAAAAGAAGGAGAGGTAAAATAAGCAAGATTTAAGCAAAATCTGTGATATTAAATTTGGCTTTAGTAACAATAGCACATATGATTGATATATATATATATACACACACACACACATGTTTTTTAATGTATCTGCTAGCACTGCCCACTGTAAGGCCCTAGAATTTGTGAGGATACGGTAGCAAAATAAAGAAGCCTAGCAGCCATCGTACATTTTCTACATACAATTGCCCACTAACATTTTCCAGGGGCATTTGGAGTCCTGCTCTGGAGCAGGTCTGTACAAAGTGAGTCTGTGAAATTTTGTGTTAGAAACCAAGGAATCTCAGAGATGAAGATGTTGCTACAACAGGAGGAAACTTGCAGAGGCTCTCCTGAGCCAACTTTGTGTCAAAATCAATGTCCAAAAAAGATGTTGGTAATTTAGCGAAACACTGAAAAAATAAAATCTGTTGCTCTGAAGTGATACAATAAGGAGAAGGGTAGGGTGGGGTGAGGTGAGCTGACTCCTTTGCTACCAATGGAAATGATGATTTCATCATCTCATTCTGTAAAGTGGTGATTAATACGAAAGAATTAGGTATTCGCCCTCAATTTTCAGAAAGAATGCTATTTCAATTATACTTGAAAGGAGGAAAAATGCTTGTTTAAAGAGAATTCAGTTAATTTATAAGCTAGTAAATGTTGATAAATATATATAAATATATATACATATACATACATGTGTGTATACATATATGTGTGTGTGTGTATATATATATATTTTTTTTCTTTTTTTTTCGAGATGGAGTCTCAACTCGGTCGCCCAGGCTGGAGTCCAGTGGCACAATCTCCACTCACTGCAACCTCTGCCTCCCAGGCTCAAGGGATTTTTGTGCTTCCCGAGTAGCTGCGATTACTAGTGCATGCCACCATGCCCAGCTAGGTGTTTTTTTTTTTTTTTTTTTTTTGCAATTTGTTTTTATTTTTATTCTTAGTAGAGACAGGATTTTACCTTTTGGGTCCAGCTGATCTCCAAGTCCTGACCTCAAGTGATCTGCCAGCCTTGGCCTCCCAAAGTGCTGGGATTATAGGTGTGCACCACTGCATCTCTCCAAAAATTTAAAAATTACTTTTCTACCACTCCAGTGGAAAAATTGAACAGGAAAAGATCTTTAATAAATGCTAACTTTTTTTAGTGAAATTTGTTGATAATCATGATATTTACACAGTTTCAAATATCTGCCTGAATCTTAATCGCTATTTGCAAAGGGGAAAACATCTTGGAAATTAATAAATCTGGTGGTGACCATGGTGACCAAATTTTCAAAGTTAGTATTATAAAAGGGGAGACAATTTGACATTACTTGCTTCCTGATTGAGACAGTATAAAGTACTGACAACAACATACGTTTGATCTATGCATACATCACAGATATGTTAAATCAAGCCAACTAACATATCTATCACCTTACCAATTTATCATGCTTTTGTGTTGTGCAAATGTTAAAAATTTCTCGTTAAACAATTTTGTAATGTATGCCACATTTTTATTAACTGAAGTCACCATGCTGTGCAATGGATGACCAAGAGTTTCCTGCAGTCTGAAACTTTGTGCCCTTATTTTAATAGACATCTCCTCTTTCCTAATTCTTCTCCTTCCCCCAGCCTCTGGTAACCCCTTTTCTTCTCTGTTTCCAAGTGATCAATTTTTTTATATAGATGCCACAATTATTATTTGCCAATTAAAATAAATAAATGTATACAAAAAGGGAAAGCAAAAAGTAATAACACTTGCCACAAATATTTTTACATGAATCTATCCACACTCTCAGACTTAACAGGTTGTTTAGAGAAAATAAATGGGTGAACAAATGTTATGTCTCCATAAGGGAAACCATTAGGCAAATTAAAAAATGTGTAACTTTCCTTGTTGAAAACACTGGAGTATGAAGAAGAGGCATAATCAAATGTGCTTACCTCTAGAGGGCATAGCTGACTCCCTAGAGGAGGAAAGAAGCAGCTTGTAGTTTGTTGTTTCTTTAACCGTATGTGTGGATGACATTTATTATAATATTAATTTGGAAATAGAAAATAAATCAATGTTTTTAAAAAAAGAGTAGTTACATGCAAATGACTCAAAGGGAATATAAGTTGTAAATGTTTCCTAGACCTACCAAATGAATATTATACAGTGCTTGATTTGTTTATGACTTGGAAAAATATATGTATCAGTTCATGACTCTGTTTGACTCTATTATTCTGAAGGTCAAACTATAGAAAATGATTTTCTTGGAAAATAAAATATAGTCCTTTACCTGAAGCATGCACAGAAGGATATATGCACCCATAGGATATTAAAAATTATTCAGAATATGTTATTAAATGGTTTTCTCAAAGAAAAATATAATGAAAAACATGGCTTTTATCTATGCTCCCCCCAAAAGACAAAAAACTGAAAATATTTGCACAACAAATACGACCTTGCCCTTCAGCAGGGTTCCCCCAGCTTGTACTTTCACAGAGGTAGAAGAGAAGAGAGATCTTCAAGGACTCTTCACACGTGGCTCAAAACTGACTCAGTGAATCTTCTGCCATGTTAAATTGGAGAAAGTGACTGACACAGCATATTCAAGGAATGACACAGCATATTCAAGCTATTTCTCTTTGAGATGAACTTCAAAGTCTCATTTCAAGGGACATAAATCAGGTGGTGGGGGAAAACTTTTTTTTTAATCAATCAGCCAAACCATAATAAAATTAATCTAGACTAACAATAAAGGATGTACAGAGGATAATATTGAAACTGAGGTCCCTTTTGTAATATAATTTTGTTCTAAATATAATTGCATTATATTTAGACTTCCTGCTTAAAAGTAGAGAACACCCACATTTTGTTTTACTTCTAATATTTGTATTACTGAAAATGTAAAAGCAACATTATATATGGCTTCCATCATCAAAAAGTATCCCTTATCCAATGATAAGGGGCACATTTTCATGTTTCATCTTAAACATGAAAAGAAAATGAGAGAAAGAAAGACAGAGAAGTGTTTATTTCATAGAAGTGTTTATAAGAATAACACAACAGCTAATTTAATAAATTAGGTGCCGGGCACGGTGCCTCAAGCCTGTAAATCCCAGCACTTTGGGAGGCCGAAGTGGGCGGATCACGAGGTCCAGAGATCAAGGCCATCTTGGCCAACATGGTGAAACCCTGTTTTTACTAAAAATACAAAAAATTAGCCTGGAGTGGTGGTGGGCACCTGTAGTCCCAGCTACTCAGGAGGCTGAGGCAGGAGATCTCGCCACTGCACTCCAGCCTTGGTGACAGAGCAAGACTCCCTCTGAAAAAAAAAAAAAATTAGGACATGTAAACCAGGTGCGTTGGCTCACCCTTGTAATCCCAGCACTTTGGGAGGCCCAGGCGGGTTTATGACCTGAGGTCAGGAATTCGAGACCAGCCTGTTCAACACGGTGAAACCCCGTCACTACTAAAAATACAAAAAAATTAGCCGGGCATTGTGGTGGGTGCCTACAATCCCAGCTACTCAGGAGGCTGAGGCAGGAGAATGGCGTGAACCCAGGAGGCAGAGGTTGCAGTAAGCCGAGATCGCACCATTGCACTCCAGCCTGGGCAACAAGAGTAAAACTCCGTCTCTAAATAAATAAATAAATAAATAAACAAATACATAAAATAAAAATTTAAAAAGGACATCTAGTATTTCATTTGATTCCTGATATAAACTAAATCTGTCAAATATTTTCTCACATTTTCAGCTGTGACTGAATGTTATTTATTAATTATGCACATTTTTTGGTACTTTAGTTCTCCAAAATGAGCTTATTTTCATTATTTGCAATCTTTATTGTGACCAGGCTGATATATTATCTCTATTCTAGTTTTCTCTGTAATAGAGATTCTCTTAAATAGTTTAAGAGAATAAAAATGTACTTATTTAGTAACAAACGCACAGCGAAAACTGTAATGGACAAAATACGTCATCATTAACTTTGGTTGAAATTCTGAATATTTTTAAGATAAAAAGTGAGGTGAAAATTTTAAAAATGCATTTTTCCATGTAAGCATTTGTAATGATTAAATGCAAAATTGCTTGAAAAGGATATAGTGATGTGAACATAATTTTAACTTTGGGAGAAATATATAGATTTAGTTATATAGATTTCTATCAAATATTATAGAGAACCAATAAAACGATAAAATTATGGCTAGATAAAAATTATGTCTCCAAAATCAACTCTATAAGAAAAAACAAACCGAAGTCAGATGATAAAATATTAAACACAGCCACACATATACACATTTGAATACTATCAACTGGTATTTTTGATGTATGTAAACAAAAAAGTTTATAAGTATTTTTAGTACTATATAATATTTAAAATTATAATTAGAAGACGTTATTATCTGTACTAAATGACATACTTGTGAAAAGTAACATTATCTTTCCTTTATTCCTTTCTTTCCCTTCACATTTGATGAATATCATAATTTCAGAAAGGACTCGAATGAATATATTTTTAATGGCTTTTAATCGTACACTCTCAAAGTGCAAAATGATCTTAATAGTTACTAGAAAAAAACGATTGTCCTGTGACCTAGGAAAATTTTTGTGAAAACAGTCTCCTATTATGGGTTATAAGTGGATAGAAAAATGAAAACAATAGCAAAACTAATGCATATTTAGTATACTTTAAGATAAAATATCAGAAACATTGAGAGAAAATATTTATGTTTTTGTAAAAAAAAAAAAAACAACTTATGAGTGGTTTGAAGAGAGCCAGCACTCTTCTTATGGTATAATTTCAGGGTACAGAGTGTGGCCAACTGCCTCTCTTACAGTTTGCATCAGTTTCCAACATTTTATCCTTTGCACATTCAATGTCATAAAATGTTTCTAAGAATTTCTTTAATGGGCAGGTTTTATTGATGTTACTTTACCTTGGGTGCTTGCATCCTTTTTTTCATAGCCACTTTATTCATTACGGCTAATTATTTCTGCATTGTTTTATGTAATTCTGAAAGTCCGTGTATTAGGAACTATTAGGATGCTGATTTTCTGGGTGAGAAAACTGAGGCACAGAAATGTAAAGTAACTTTCCAATGTTACCATTAGCAGAAGATAGAACCAGACTCGAGCAATTTATCCCTAGAAGAGGCTTAAATCATTCTGAGAAATGAAGCCAGCTGGACTTCCCAGGTTGAGTGGGGACTTGGCGAAGTTCTCTGTCTAGCTAAAGGATTGTAAATGCACCCGTCAGCACTCTGTATAAATGGACCAATCAACACTCTGTAAAATGGACCAATCAGCACTCTGTGAAATGGACCAGTCAGCGCTCTGTAAAATGGACCAATCAGCAGGACGTGGGCAGGGACAAATAAGGGGCTAAAAGCTGGCCACCCCAGCCCGCAGCGGCAGCGGCCGCCAGCTGGGGTCCGGTTCTGCGTTGTGGGAACTGTTCTTTCACTCTTCACAGTAAATCTTACTGCTGCTCACTGTTTGGGTCAGCATCACCTTTAAGAGCTGTAACACTTGCCGCTAAGGTCTGCGGCTGCATTCTTGAAGTCAGTGAGACCATGAAGCCACCAAAAGGAAGAAACTCTGGACTTAACACTCACCACGGAGGTCGGCGGTTTCATTCTTGAAGTCAGTGACACCAAGAACCCACCAGAAGGAACCAAGTCCGGACATACTTTAACCACATGTCCAATAATCTGTGTGATTAAAAAGTCTCAACACCTTGGCCCTGCCCCAGAACAATTTCTGAAGATGAGGCTCAGGCATTGCTGTGTTTTAAAAGCTTCTCAGATGACTCTAATGAACGCCCATGATTGGTAAGTACTGCTTCTGAGCCACCATGCATTACCAATAAGCATTAGCGGCATTGAAAACGTGAAGGAGAAACGATACTCTTCAGTAACTGGTGTTAAGACAGTTGGAAACAAATAAGGTTGGATATCTACCGCACACATTTGCCTTGTGAAATTCCTAATGGTTCACTCACTCAATGTGTGAATTGTTACTATGTAATTCAAATATAAAATGTGACAGAATAGGTATATACTCATGTTTACTCTAGGGACGAGAGAGAAAAGGCCAAAAATCAGCATGATAACAAGAAAACAAAAACCACAAGAGTAAAAAATTGCCTGCAAAATTAAACTCAAATTACTGAGTTTTTAAACTCACAAGCACTCTTTTAATTACCGAGTGCTTTTAAACTCAAAAGCACTCTTTTAATAGCTTATGGTCACTAAATGGATTAATTTTTCAATCTTTGTATTTTAAAGTCTGTGTGACAAAGCAGTACTCTGGCTAAAACAGCGCCATCACACGGGTCCCGCTGGGACTGCCTTCAGCTAGACTATTTCATGCCGCATGATACGGTATCAGCCAGTGTTCTAATACATGAAGAATGTTTTAAACTTTTTTTTTTTGATTATTTAAATTTTGCAACTTGGCTGTGGATTTTGTAAACCCAGAAAACCTGGGACTGGTCTCAGTTAATTTTGAAAGTTTATTTTGCCAAGGTTGAGCATGCTTTCCCGTGACACAGCAGCAGGAGGTCCTGACAACGTGCCCAAGGTGTTGGGGCACAGCTTGGTTTTATACATTTTAGGGCGATATGAGAAATCAATCAATATATGTAAGAAGTACATTGGTTTGGTCTGGAAAGGTGGGACAACTTGAAGCAAAGGCAGGAAGACTCAAAGTGGGGAGGGGCTTCCAGGTCACAGATAGGTGAGAGACAAACAGTTGTGTTCTTTTGAGTTTCTGATTAGCTTTTCCAAAGGAGGCAATCAGATATGTATTGATTTCAGCGAGCAGAGGGATAACGTCATAGAAGGAGAGGCAGGTTTGCCCTAAACAGTTTCCAGCTTGAGTTTTCCTTTTAGATTGGTGATTGTGGGGGCCCAAGATTCTTTCTTTCACAATTTTTAAGAAAATAATTTTTCTTCATTTTAAAAGAAGCTTCAAATGGCATTAATAAAGCCTTTTTTATACTTTTAAGTAGAAAAGCATTATGATCTGTGCTATTCATTGAAAAATTGTGAAATTTTCAGCTATTTTTAAAAATAATATTCGTTCTTGACAAAATGGTGTCCATGTAGCATTTCCAGGAAAAAGTAAAAGTAAATCAGTATGAATAATGGAGAGGGATATATTCTCTGCAGCTGTTGTAGTAAATGAATGGAACTTTGTTTAGTAGAACAATTTATCAATAATTAATCAGTTATACGTATTTGGCATAAATACATGTAAATATGCTCTTATCAAGTGTCACAAAAATAGGGAATGTATTTTTTTTTAAATCTTTGTATTTATGGAATATACATATTTAAGCAACAAGGTTGAAAGAAATCCTTTATTTTTAATAATTCTGTTCTCAATTTCAGACAATAGCTTAAAGGAGAAAAAATGCTCTCAGTAAGTTCAGCTCCACAACTACAGCAAATCTTTGGTTTAAAAAACTTATTTTGAGAATTACCAAGTTGAATATAAAAGCAGCATTTTACTTTGATACAATCACATTTTGATTACTTTCTAAAAGACACCATGTTATTATTTTTGTGTATGATGAGAACACTTAATTTGGGATCTAGTTTCTTAACTAATTTTTAAATATTCAGTACAGTATCGTTAATTACAGGCATAATGTTTTACAGAGGAACTCTGGAATTTATTTATCTTGCATGACTGAAACTTTATGCTCATTGAATAACTCGCGATGTGTTCCTTCCCCAGACCCTGGTTACTACCATTCTAGTTTTACTTCTACAAATTTGACTATTTTAGATACCTCATATGCGTGAGATCATGCAATATTTGTCCTTTTGTGTCTTGCTTATATTACTGAACAAAATGTCCTCCAGTTTCACTGATGTTGTTGCAAATGGAAAGATTTCCTCTTCCTTCTCTTTCAAATTAGAATAACATTTTATTGTACAAAAATATATGCTACATTTTCTTTGTGTATTAAACTGTCAACAGACAGGTGGCTTCCATATATTGGCTATTGTGAATAATACTGCAATGAACTTCAGAGTGCAGGTATCTCCTTGAGATAGTGATTTTATTTCCTTTGGATGTAGAGCCAGAAGTTGTGTTGCTGGATCATATGGTAGTTCTATTTTTAATATTGTGAGGAACTTCTGCATGTTTTGTGTGGCGATTTCACCACTTTACCTTCTCACTAACAGTGTGCAAAGCTTCCTTTTTCTCCACATATTCACCAGCCCTTGCCTTTTGTTCATATAATATCCATTTGATATGGTTAGGCTTTGTGTCTCCACCCAAATTGCATCTTGAATTACAATCCCCATAATTCCCGCGTGTCAAAGGAGAGACCAGGTGGAGGTAATTTCATCATGGGCGTGGTTTCCCCCATGCTGTTTTTGTGATGGTGAGTGATTTCTGATGAGATCCAATGGTTTTATAAGTGTTTGGTGGTTCCTCCTGCATTCATTCTCCTTCCTGCCACCTTGTGAAGACGGTGACTTGCTTCCCTTTCACCTTCCACCATGATTGTAAGTTTCCTGAGGCCCCGCCGCCCAGTCAGGCTGAATTGTGAGTCAATTAAACCTTTCTCCTTTATAAATTACCCATTCTCGGGAAGTTCTTTATAGCAGTGTGAAAATGGACTAACACAACATACTAACAGGTATGCAGTGATATCTTAATGTGGATTGATTTGCATGTTTCAAATAATGAATGATGTCAAGCAACCTTTCATTGTATGTGTATGTCTTTTTTGGAGAAATGTCTATTCAAGTCCTTTGCCTATTTTGTAATTGGATAAAGTTTTGAAGGTAATGCATATATTTATTATCTTGATTTTGGTGATATTTCATGGGTATGCGCATATGGTCCAATCCAATTGTATACATTAACTATATGTAGTTTTTGTATATCAATTATATGTTAATAAAGGTGTTAAAACAGAAATGAAATAAAAGCAAATGTATATTTACTATAGGAACTGCTTTAAAATGTTTTTGCCTATTGCGACACACCTACTAGATGATATTTACATGTGTGACATACTCCAGTAGACAGACCAAGAGTTGTTTGTAAAGGCTGCAGAAAAGAGAAGCCAAACTTCTGAGACATTTACAGGAAATTCTTGCTGTGCTAAAACGCCATTTCCTCTTCTTCCTTTGAGATTATGAACCAAATGTTTAGGACACATAGGATTGAGCAAGACAGATAACCTGTGCTTAAGAAATATGCAAAATATTTTACTGTGCCTCCCAGGTGGTTGCTGGATGTACTGATAGTTGAAAATGTCCTACACCCCAACACTTCCATTGGGAACCTTAAAATGCTAAAGAGACTTCTATACTAAGATGTTTATCAACTGGAAGAAGAAATTAGTGCACTGAGGATGCAAAACACATAAAGTCAGTTCTCAAATGATCATAGACTTACAAACCAAAAACAATTCAAAATATCAATGTATTCCATCCTTCTGTTTTACAGAAGGAAACTATAGCATAGATAGCCCAAATCATTTGTCCAAGTACACCTAGGTAAATAAATAGTGGCAGTGACAAGACACAAGCCAGTCTTTCAAGTTTTCTTACCACTAAAGGTTTCTATCTAACAACTATATTGTGAGTTCATTATGTACAACACCAGTCATGCTATCTTAGTATCAGCAACCAAGAACAAAATACAGTTGTGAAAACTGAGATATAGTTCTGTATATCCCAGTCACTGTTAAAGTTTCTGCTTGGTAGAAAAATTGTATGTTATTGAAGTCTGATATATCATTATGTCGGATTTATTAAGATCAACTATTTTATGCAAGATAATTGATAATTTATAGAGGATTAACTATGAGTCAGGCATTGTTCTAAGCATATTACTAATATCTCATTTAATAGCTACCAATGGTAGTAACTGTAAGAAAAAATATATAAAAAAAGAAAGAGGGATTAGGTATTGTAAAAAAAAAAAGGAAATCTTTCCAAATTAATCTATAGGTTTAGTAAAATTAAATATTAATTCACTCCCACTCCCCACCATTCTAAAGGTTATAGAAAACAAACATTAGAATAGAAAAATATTTTTAGTTAAGTGTTATTTTAGGATGATTATAGGCTCACATGTAATTGTAAAAAGAAAAAAATACATTGAGATTCCCTAAGCTTATTCAGTTTCTTCCAGGGTTAATCTCTTGCACTGCTGTAGCTCGATAATACACCTATATTAGCATTGGTGTAGTCACCATACAGAGCATTATCATTACCACAAGGATCATTCATGTTGAATTTTTGTTTTAGTTTAACTGAAGTATAATTGATAAATTGAAATATTATATATTTAATGTACACAATATAATATCTTGATATAAATACATGATGTGAAATGATTACCCCAATCAAGCTAATTAACATATCCATCACCTCACACAGCTATCGTATTTTCGTGTGCATGGCAGGAACACTTGAGATCTACTCTATTAGCAAATTTCAAGCACATAGTACATTATCATTAACTACAGTCATCATATTGTATGTTAGGTCTCCAGAAATAATTGCGTTTTGTAAGTGAAACCATGGAGCTATTGACTAACATCCCCCAATTTTTGCACCCTCTAGGCCCTGGTAATCACCGTTCTACTCTCTATGACTTTGAATTCTTTAGATTCCATATATAAGTGAGAGCATGCAGTATTTGTCTGTGTCTAGATTTTTCCATTAAATATAATGCCCTCCAGGATAACCTATGTTGTTGGAAATGGAAGAATTCCCTTTTGCTTCTAAAGCAGAGTAGTGTGTGTGTGTGTGTGTGTGTGCGCGCGCTTGTGTATGTGTTTGTGTGTGTGTTTGTGTATTTGTGTATCCTTGAGAAAAATTCCTATTGGCTTTTCTGACCATTTTTTAATTGTGTTGTCTTTTTGGATGTTATGTTGTAAGAGTTCCTTCCTATTTTTTAATATTAGCATCTATATAATATATGGTTTGCAAATATTTTCTTCCCATCGATAGATTGCCTTTTCATTTTGTTGTTGTTGTTTTCTCTTTTCGCTTTGCAGAAAGTTTCTAGTTTAGTTTGATGTAGTCCCATTTGTTTATTTTTCCTTTTGATGTCTGTGCTTTTGTTGTCATATTCAAAAGGATCATTGACAAGATCAACTTTTCCTCTGTGTTTTCTTCTAGGAGTTTTATGGTTTCAGGTCTAATTATTGTCTTTAAGCTCTATTGAGTTGATTTTTGTGTATGATATAAAATAAAGGCCCAATTTCATTATTTTCCATGTGGATATCCAGTTTTCCTAACACTATTTGTTGAAAAAACTAACTTCCCCATTATATACTTTTTGCACCTTTGTCAAAGTTGACTGTATATATGTGAATTTATTTCTAGGCTCTATTCACTTCTTTTTGTCTATGTGTCTGTTTAATGCCAGTACCATATTTTTCATTACTACAGCTTCGAAATGTGATTTGAAATCAGAAAGTGTGATTTGTTTTTGCTTATGATTGCTTTAGCCATTAGAGGCCTTTTGAGATTCCATATACATTTTAAAATTGTTGTAACATTGCCATATGAATTTTGATAGAGATTGAATTGATTTTGTAGATGTCTTTGGGTAATATGGGCATTTTAATAATTTAACTATCTTAATTCATTAATATTATTCTTCCAATCCATGAACATAATATATCTTTCAGTTTGTCTTCTTCAACTTATTAAATTAATGTTTTATAGATTTCAATGTACAGATATTTTACTTGCTTGGTTAGAATTATTTCTAAGTATTTTATTGTTTTTTTATGCTATTGCTAATGGGATTACTTTCTTAATTTATTTTTTTCAATAGCTTGTTGTTAGTGTATACAAATGCAACTGTTTTGTATGCAGATTGTGTATCCTGTAACTTTATTTGCTGAATTCACTTATTTGTTCTAACAGTTTTTGGTGGTGTCTTTATGGTTTCCTGTGTATGATATCATATCACTTGCTCATAGGAGCAATTTAAATTCTTCTCTTGCCATTTGAATGTCTTTCATTTCCTTTTCTTGCCTAAGCATTGTGGCTAGGACTTATATTACTATGTTGAATAAAAATGATGAGTGGGCATCCTTGTCTGGTTCCTAATCTTAGGGAAAAACTTTCAGCTTTTCACCATTCAGTATGTTGATGGCTGTGGGCTTTTCATATATGGCCTTTATTATGTTGAAGTACATTCCTTTTATATCTAATTTGTCGACAGATTTATTATAAAAGAAAGCTGAAGTTTGTCAAATGCTTTTTCTGCATATATTCAGATGATCATATATTTCCTATTTTTACCTCTATTAATGTGTGTATCACATTATTGACTTGTGTATGTTGAATCATCTTTGCATCTCAGTGGTACATGTCACTTCGTTGTAATATGCGATCCTGATTATGTGCTTATGAATTTGGTTTGCTTGTATTTTGTTGAGTTTTGCATCTATTTTCATCAGAGGTCATGGCCTGTTTTCTTTTCCTGCAGTGTCTATTTATGCCTTTGGTATCAGGGCAATGCTGCCACTGTAACACGAATTTAGAAATCTCCTCCTTCCTCAGTTTTTTTGAGGGGTTTGAAAAGGATTGACATTAATTGTTTAAATGTTTGGCGAAAATTCACCAATGATGTCATCTAGTTCTGGGACATTCTTTGTTGGAAAGTTTTTCATTAATGACTCAAAATGCTTTCTCATTATTGGTCTGTTCATAGTTTCTATTTCAATATGATTTAATATTGGTAGGTTGTTTGTGTCTAGGAATTTATCCATTTCTTATAGATTTTCCAATTTATTAGTACATAATTATTCACGGTAGCCTCTTATGATCATTTGTCATTTTTGTGGTATCAGTTGCAATGTCCCCTTTTTTATTTCTAATTTTACTTATTTGAGTCCTCTCCCATGTTTTTCACAGTGTAGGAGAAGGTTTGTCAATATTGTTTATTTTTTCAAAAATCAACTTTTGTTGATCATTTCTATTATTTTTTTATCTGTATTTCATATAACTATGCTCTGATCTTTGTTGCTTTCTTCTTTTTACTCAGTTTAGGCTTTATTCTTATTTTCCAGCTGCCAAAGGTATATAGTTAAGTTGTTTATTGGATACCATTCTTTTCTGTTAATGTCAGCAGTTACTGCTATCAACGTAGCAGTTAGAATTCTACTTAGAATTGCCTTTGCTGCATCACATATATTTTGCTATTTTGTGTTTGCATTTTCAGCGGTATGTGTCATCTATCTATCTCTTCTTTAAACTATTCATTGTTTAGGAGTGTGCTGTTTAATTTCTTCCTATCTGTACGTTTTCTAATTATTCTCATATTTTTTATTTCTAGTTTAACAACATTGTGTTAAAAAAATACATGGTATAATTTCAATCTTCTTAAATTTGTTCACACTTACTTTGCAGCTTAACATATGATGTATACTAAAGTATCTTCCATGTGCACTGGAGGAGGTATATTCTGTTGCAGTTTGATGGAAGGTTCTGTCATACCTGTTAAATCCATTTGGTCTAAAGTGGAATCCAGTGTTTCCTTATTGATTATCTTTTGGGATAATTTATTCATTTTTGAAAGTGGGACACTGAAGTCCCATATTATTATTGTGTTGCTGTATCTTTGTCCTCTCAGTTCTATTAATATTTTCCTTATAAAGTGTTCTGATGTTGGATACATATATATTTACAACTGTTACATTACTTAATTGGTCTCTTCATCACTATATAATGACCTTCTTTGTCTCTTGTGATAGTTTTTGACTTAAAATTTATTTTTTTTCATGTAAGTATCCCTATTCTCTTTTTGTTTCCATTGGCATAGAAGATCTTTCTCAATTCCTTTATTTTCAATCTATGTTTATCCTTAAAGTTCAAGTAAGTTTATTATAGGCAGCTTGTAGTGGAGTCTTGATTTTTGTTTTTATCCATTTAGCCACTCTGTCTTTTGATTGCAGAGCTTAATCCATTTACATTTAAAGTAATTATTCATATAATTCATATAAAAGGACTTACTATTCCTATCTGGTTAAGTATTTTCTGACTGTTTTATAGTCCCATTGTTCCTTTCTTCTTCTCCTGCTATTTTCCTGAAATGTAATAATTTACTGCATTGGTAAGCTTTGATTTGTTTATTTTTACCTTTTGTGTATCTACTATAAATTTTTGCTTTGTAGTTAACATGAGGTTTACCTAATACATCTTATAAAGAAAATAGTACATTTTAAACCAATTATAACTTAAATTCAATTGCATACACCGTCTCTACACTTGTACTTCCTTCCGTCTATATTTTATTTTTGATGTCACTTTTTACATGTTGTTATATCATGTATCCATTAACATGTTATTTTAGCTGCAGTTATATTTAATAGTTTCTCTTTTAACCTTTATACTAGAGTTAAAAGTGATTTCCATGTCACTGTTATAATAATGTGAATATTCTAAATTTGATTGCATACTTAACTTTACCAGTGAGTTTTATGTTTCCATATGTCTCTTCTTCATTTCTGAGGACATAAAGTTAGGTTGGGACAGATTTTCTCAGTAATTGGTGGTGCCCATGGGCCAATTTGGGGGATTCACAGGTGAAGCCTCCCGAGTGGCTCCCAGGTAGGCACCCAGATGGACTCCACAAATAATTGGTTGCCATCTTTTGACTTTGCAGTCCTGGTTTCTGTGATTTTCTTCCTAGTTTCCCTGCTCCCAGCTTCTCGCAACTACTCACTCATGTCAGTAGTCTAAGTGAGGTGAGAAAGAAGAGGTTCTCTTGGACAGCATCCCACACAGTTGGAGAAAGCAGGCACTCACTATGCACTCACTTTTTTATGTGGTAGAAATAGCAGGTGTCTCTCTTTACACTGAGCTGTGCTGCTTAGGGGAGGATGACGGGTAAAGTAAAACTGTTCTTACAGTCTTCAGTTGTTTGTTCTTGGATTTTGTGTTCTAATGTCATTTCTGAACTTCTTCACTGGACTTTGGGATTCCCACGAAGCTATTCTTGTTCACAAGTGCTTGTTAAAATCAATGATGGTAGACAACACCTAGTCTGCCATCTTGCTGACATCGAATCTCTCATTTGAACTTTTATATCTATATTCACTTCCTTTCCAATAAACACCCTATTATTAACCCCTGGCAACCAGTAATCATTTTTCATCTCTATGATTTTTATCATTTCAAGAATATTATACAGTTGGAATCACAGACTACGTAACCTTTTGGGAATGGCTTTTTTTTTTTTTCTCAGAAAAACTCTTCAGAGATTCATCCAGTTTTTTGTGTATATCAGTAGTTTATTCCTTGTTATTGTAGAGTAATAATCCATGGTACAGGTATGCTAGAGTTTGTTCGATCATTCACATGTTGAAGGTCCACTGGATTGAATCCAGTTTGGGGTTACTATGAGTAAAACTGCTCTAAACTTTTATTTATAGACATTCTCTAAACATAACCCTTTATTTCTTTGTAATAAATGCCCAGAGATGCAAATGCTGGGTCATATAATACATGCACGTTTAGTTTTTCAAGAAAATGACAATTATTTTCGAGTGGTTTACATTTTGTATTTCTATCATTAATGTGTGATTGATCCAGTTCCCCACATCTTTACTGGCATTTAATGTTGTTACAAAATTTTGTTTCAGCTATTTTATAGGTGTGATATCGAATTACATGTGTAATTTGCATTTCCTTAATAGGGAATGGTGTCATACATGTTTTCATGTGCTTATTTGTCACCTGTGTTTTTTGGTAAAATGTCTCTTTCTAATATTTTGCTTATGTTCAATGTGGATTTTTTGTTGGCTTTACTGTTGAATTTTGAGAGATTTTCATGTATCTAGATAATAGTTTTTGTCAGATGTGTGATTTACAAATATTTTCCCTCAGTCTGTAGCTTGTCTTTTTCAA
This sequence comes from Macaca fascicularis, assembly GCF_037993035.2. Classification (NCBI taxonomy): domain Eukaryota; kingdom Metazoa; phylum Chordata; class Mammalia; order Primates; family Cercopithecidae; genus Macaca; species Macaca fascicularis. The sequence continues at coordinate 15,244,404 of NC_088392.1, forward strand.
TATCTTCATAGGATCCTCTTCATGGCAAAATTTTGATTTTATGAATTCTAATGTAACCACTTTTCCCTTTAAGACTAGGGTATTGCCAGAATTTTCAGAATTCTCAGAATGCTTTGTCTAGACCTATATTTTGAAGCTGCTTCTTCGTTTTTTTTTTTTCCTAAATGTGTTGTATTTTCGTGGTTTCATTTAAGCCCATGAACCATTTTAAGTTACTTTTTGTATAATTTGTGAAATATTTTGGACATCCTCCCCACTGCCCACCTCCATGGACGTATAATTGCTTCAGCAACACTATTTGCTGAAAGGACTAATTTACTTCAATTGAATTGCTTTTGCACCTTTGTCAAAATTCAGTTGGGCATATTTATGTGGGTCTATTTCTGAGTTCTCTATTCTATTCTATTGATTTTTATGTCTATGCCCTCACCAGTACCACACAGTTTGGATTGCTGTTACTATATATAATACAACTTGAAATTGGACAGACTGATTCTGTTCACATTATTTTTATTTTTCAATATTGTTTTAGGTCATATAGTTCCTTTGCCTTTCAACATAAGTTTTCGAATAAGCATCTTTTCTACATCAACAAATATTGCTGATATTTTGATAGAAATTACATTAACAGAGTATATCAATTAATAGAGCATAAACAAATTTACTACATTTTTTCTTCTAATTCATAAACATGGTATTTCTCTCCATTGTGCGTTCTTTGACTTTTTAAACCACTGTTGTATAGTTTTCAGCGTAAGAAATTGTACATGTTTTGTTAGATTCCTGCCTATTATTTTCTTTTTAAAATAACTTAAAAATTTCTGGTGCCTCTGTTCATTTCTGGTAGTAGAATTTATAGCCCCAGTTTTCCTTCTGTTGATACTCAGCAGGATGTGGCTTCTCATTATTGCTGGGAGGATGTGATAGATCCAGCTCCCCATTAAGCCTTCACTGACATATTCCTGACAAGTTCAGATAGGACAGCCTCATTAATGTTTCCACATTTTCTCCGGAGACATCATGGAGAGTGGAGACTTTTCTTACCACCTGGTGTGAATGAAAGTCCTGGCTCCCTCCTTAGCCGTGTCTGACACTGTCCTGGTTTGGAGTGGGAGTTAAGGAGACCTGTTAGAATCCGGTAAGGGAAAAGCTGTGGTTTCCCACTTGATCATTGTGGACCTGGGTGAGAGTGAAGCCACAGCCAGAAATAGATCTCTCTTGTTAGGTTACTTCTTGCTTTATCATATGGCTAGAGAGAACAGAATTTTAGAGAGCTAATTTGTCTTAGCCCTAGAGCATTTTTGCTGCCATCATCTTCATCTTTATATATAGGATATATGAGACAGAAAGAAAAATCTAAGGACCTCACCATCACGCCATTTCTTAAATCCTGAGACCCCTGGCTATTCTGCCTTCTCTCCATTTTTCAGACTCTCTTTATAATTATTTTATGTATGATATCTAGAGTTTTCAGTTGTACTTCATAGGAAGAATAGAGAATGTGTTTACCAGGAGTAAAAAACAAGCAAAACATTTTTGATGGTGTAATGCTATGATGGTTGCTTGTTCAAATCAAGGGCCTGCTATTATCTAAACAACTAAAAGTCATGTTTATGGAACAACATGTGTAATATTACTAAATAAATAAATGAACAGATTTATGTGTGATAAGAGAAACATCAATTCCATTTGGAAACAAATGGGTTATTTAAAAGGCAGTGTTTGAATTATAGCTTAATAAATCATAGAATGTTGATAGGCTATAAATTGAAACTACCATTAAGGATAATATTTCTGAAGAATCTGTAATGAAATAGAAATTGCATAAGCTATTGTGTTAAGTAAAAAAGTACGCTATTATATTATACTTTATAAGCTAAATATTAGAAAAGATAAATCTGATGTGTATTAGCAATTTTCAAAGGGAAAAAACTTTCCAAATATTAATAAAAATGTTATATTTAGATTTTATCATTACATAAATGGTCTGACTTATATTGTTCTATAATTTTAACTTCTTCAAAAGTTAGACTTTTATAGAAATATTGACATTTTTTACTTTATACAAGTATAAATCAAAAAACTCTCTCTAAAACTCATTCGCAATGACTAAAATATTTACAGCTACATCCTTAATGCCTTTCATGTTATCTGATAATATTTTTTAGGGTACTGAGAAAAAGTTTACATAAGTGAGAAAAAACATAAACCTATATCCTAGAATATTTTCTGTAATTACATGATATTTATATCTATTTAAAATTATGTTTGCTTTCAGAAAATATTTCTTATATGCCTACCATTGGCCAGCCTTATTGGTGTTTACAGTATTTTCCTTAATTCTTACTAAGTATCTACAAAATTATTGTATTATTTTATTTTACATGTGTGGAATTGAAAATCTGAAGATTTAAAGAAATTCATGTAAAGTTTCCCAGATTATTAATAGTAAATTAGGTTTTACCTGTAGGTCAGTTTAAGCAAACTGACTTTTTTTTTTTTTAACTAAAACACAGGTAGAGATTTAAACAGATTTGTAAAGAATGTTTTATGATTGACTTAATTTTTTGTTGAACTTTCAGTTTTTTATTTAAAATTAAATTGTAATTTCATCTCTGGATTTCTAAATTCTTCTGTGCTGAGTGGGGATGAGATAGAGTGGAGATTTTTTGTGGCAAATAGAATTTGTTTTGCAATAGTAGGATGGGCTTTCTATGGAAAAATTCACATTTTAAGTCATAGGATATTTTTATTATTGTTGTTTTCAATACAGTTATTTTTACATTGAAAAATCATTGTTCAGAATCCATTAAAATAAAATATTCTTTTTCTGTTGTTACTGCATTTTTTTCTTATAGTTGTAATGGTATTTGAAATTATACTTTGCCCTTTTCCAGGGTTAAAGACTTCTGAAAAGAAATGATTGTGTTTAATGATAAAGGTGTAAACAAATTTTCTTAGCACCTTGATTAGAAACTTTTAAGGATTTGTGATGCAATGTAAACATTCATCAATTATCTGTGATTTGTAGGTGAATATCTCTACACCATTTTAGGATGATTGTAGTAGTAACATTTTCTGCTTAAGAGACATGACATTTGTCTTTTTGGAGTAATATTAATATTTTATTATACACATGATTAATTGAATGAAATATATACTGTGTATCTACTCCATCTATAGCTATCTTTCTGCTGGAATATATCTGTAAAGAATTGTTGAATTTTAAGTAAATTTTGATTTATTGTTGAAAATATAAAATGCATTCAACATGTATTCTTCTCCTTTCAAATAATGTTTTTTTATTTTAATAATGTTATTTTAACAATGTGTTAACATGTTATTTTAATTAATAAAATACTCATGTTTTCTTATGCTCATGTGTTTTGTGATATTACTGAATTTTAAAAAATTGCATAGTTTACAGAATAAGGAATTTAAATTATTGGATATGAGTTCTTCATTAATCATGCCTAACAACGTTATTCTTATTTTTCCATGAAGTGGACTCTTAAGTAATTCAACATAATTCTAATAACCTTATAATGACAATAATATTGCTATGAAAATTTTCTTTAAAGGTACATTTTTTGAATATATCTGACACATATTGAAAGATCCTTATGGCACAAAGCAATATATCCTAAAGGAATATTTATTATTAGTCTTAATGAAAATCACTGTAGCCTTATTATTGATAAGTGACTAAACCATGGCAATATTAGCAGCTCACTCTTTATAAAAGGTGGTAGGATTTATCACTAGGCAGCTATTTCAATTATGGTATATTAGGATGGTCAGCATTCAAATCATGCGGTCAATGAGTTAGGTAGATATGTAGGCAATTGTTTGATGTGTGGTCTGTGTTTTGTGATGAGTTGAGGCACTGAAGTCTTATGACCTGGCTGTGAATTACAGTTTGATTATGTATTAACAGTGTGGCTTATCTGTCAACTTTTCTGTGCCTCATTTTTGTCATCTATAAAATGAGGTAATAATAATACCTTTCTTTAAAAGTTTTTGAATTATATAATTTAGTACAGGGAAAATGACCACCCACGTAAAAATATTCCATAAATATTTGTAATGGTTATTATCATTATAGTACAGAAACAATGGAAGAAATTATCCTATTTTATAAGTTTTATATCAGATTGAGAATGATTTAATTATTGTTTCATATTTGTTTTTGATATTTTTCTGAGTATAAAATTCTTATTTTGGGTAGGGTATTATAAATACTGCTTAACTTTTGAAATATACAACATGACCTACAGAAAGAAAGTTTTGGCAATCCATGTATACCTCCAGGAAAAATACTTCTATATAATGAACGGCTGACTAGGCATGTTACCTCTGTAACTAAAACAGTTATCTCAACTTGTAAAACACTCTTTGGTCATATTTGGCAGGAACTGTCCCTGAAGGACATCACAGGAAAGGTGCACCGAATGTAAGAATATTTTTCTTTCCTTCTAAAGTATTTAGACTTTTTTTTGCCTTAAAAGTGATTCTTAAGGGGAATAAAAGTCTACATTTAATTAAAAATGGCCTTTAAGGCATTTTTCAGAAATCTGTCTAAACGTGGGGCACCATTCTGAAGAAAGCTCCTTGTGGTAATTATATTCTCCATGAGTGCTGATTGAACTAATTAAAAATTATAAGTCCTATCAAGACTATTTATTGAAATCTATTTGGCAGCTTCTATTGCTTGACATAGCTCAGTAGTTTATTCTTTTATACTCATTTAAGAATGGCAGCAGTGATTCCAGCAGTGAATGAAAGCTGAGAAATGTTTGATAAACAGATAAGACCATATATGATCCTTTGTACCTCAGAAAGTGACTCAATGGGTAAATCCACAGATTATAAAATAACCTTTTAAATCACCTAGTAATTTTATTTTATTTTGCTTTTATTATCTAGAAAAAATGCATTAGGTAACAACAATTCAGTTCCCTATCCAAATGTGTTCTTACTGGTTTGGTCTGAAGGAAAATCCGAAGTTAATTTTTGGTGTATTAGTGGTGATCAGGAGACATCCTTTAGGGAGCTGCATCGTGAAATCTAAACTAATTGTATTAAAATCAGGCCTTACATTGGTGGGATATGAATAAATGCTCGGTAGTCTTTTCTCAGGGAGGGGCTTTCTATATTTCTCCTGTGTCACTGTTTGCTCAAGGCAAAGAAAATATGGGTATTATGACCAGAGGACTATCAAAATGAAGAAAATATGGAGTTAATGACAGTAGGGAGGGAAATTCTGCTTTATTGTGTACTAGTTCTGTGAACTGGAGCAAGAAAATGAATATTTTTGCATTTTAGCTATTTATTTGCAAAACAGTATAGTGAAATGAATCTGGAAATATTGTAAGACTAATACAAATTAAGTGCATGAAGGAGTTCCTGGGAGGGCAAAACTCATTTTCAAAGAAAATTCTAACAAGTTAAGTTGTTTAAAAAAATGAAATGTTCATACCCACTTAATGGGCATGTTGTAAAGAAATTCATGCTTTATGAAAAGGGCCAGTTTGGTTAGCTTCAGGGATCCTTTAGCCCTGATAGTCATTTATGGCCAGTTTGAAATGTAGAATTGACTGAATTATATATATTTGTGATGGGGTGCAGGTAAGTGTTATATATTGTTGCTTTGAATATATATTTTCTACTTCTGCTGACAAAACTGACCAGAAATGTAGAAACTCTCCCTTTCCATTGATGAAAAAGTACCATTTTCATTCATATGGAAACGTAAATATATGATTCTAGAGGATATAATTGAGAAATCAAGGCACAGATGGTGAATTATCCATGCAATGAGTCATGAAGTAAAATAGGAAGTAGACTGTCTTGTGTTCGTTCCACAATATTTGTAAATAGTTTTCAAAAAGCATTGTGAATGCTTCAAATCAATTTGTTTTAGAAATTTGTATTGACATTACCTGTAAGTTACCAGTGTCACTACATCTATTGATTAAATGTCTATTCTTTCTTTCCCTGACACCTGCCAACTGAAAAAAAGAAAAAAAGGAAAAAAAACCCTGAATTATCAATCAAAGATTCTCATAAAAATAAAATCAAAACATGATACAAACGTGTTTGGTAATGTCTCAAATTATGTTCAAGCTGTTTTTACAATGCTAAAGATTCACCTAGAACCTTACCCTAGAGGCTTTTCAAACAACTGACATATGTAAATCCATAATAAATGAAACATTTAGGAGCAAGAAGCACATTTCCAGGGAGAAAACAAACAGTTCAGAGTAAGTTTCTGAATTTGGGTAAAATAAGCCAGTGGAAAGCTGTGAAAGCTACTATCATTAACCTATACAGTAAATAAGATAAAAAGATCTGGACTGGTATCTCTTGGTCATCAGATTTCTGAAAAAAGTCTTTCTTAATAAAACTGGTAGAATTCAGGATTTTTTTGTATGAAAACTAGCCTGTTGGTAAATGAAACTTTATTAGACTGGGAAGAAAGAGGTTTTGAAAAAAAACACCTGAAATATTTTAAAAAGCTAATTCATTATCTACTTCATTCCTTCATACCACCTACAAGTCACAGCTTATTGCCATTAAGTATAAACCAAGTGTCTAAAAATTATTGTTTAAGGGAAGGGGATGGTGAATGACACTTAGAACAAATAATTACTTAACCTTGGTTATCGAATTAGAGATTCTGCTTCCATTCATTGTGAAAAAAAACGAAGAAAAATAATTTATGCACTCTAACATGCTAGTGCTCAAAGAGCAAATTCCGAAAGCAAATAAAAAAGCAAACTGTCTAAACTGATGAAGAGACTATCTGGAACAAACTAAGTTATTTGATGGAATTAACAACCCTTTTAAAGGAAACGTTTGAATAATTTCTGAAAGACACTGCAAGATTAAATTCCATTCTGGTCAGCTGGATTTATTCAGAAAGCTAAATTTCAATCTTGTAAGAAGTCTAATAACCTTTAACCAGACACTGCTTTCCTTAAATATCACCAAAAATATGTGTTCTAGTCACTTTTTTTTTCCTTTGAAAACTCCCCAACTTAAGAAAATGTTTGAATTAAATTTTGTAGAAATCTCGTCTCTTGCAGCAAGCTTGAAATCAAGCATTGTCACAAGCGCACAATTAATCTGGTGTTAAGTAGAAAGGCAAGATGAGTCAAGGCAGCTTTCTTTCAACTCTAATGAAAATCATGTTCAAGCAGGAGGTGAAGAGATCTGGGTGATGCAGAATCTAGCTCAAGGTTCTGACTTTTATTTAAAAAAACAAAACAAAACAAAAAAATAGACTTTGAAGTGGCTTTATTCACATAAACATGATTCATAGGAAACTCTACAAATAAACTACCAGAAATCAAAAGTGAATTTATCAAGGTCTCAGTATACAAGTCATTGTTTTGTTTGTCCGTTTGTTTAATTATACTTTATGTTCTGGTATACATGTGCAGAACATGCAGGTTTGTTACAAAGGTATACACGTGCCATAGTGGTTTGCTGCACCCATCAACCTGTCATCTACATTAGGTATTTCTCCTAGTGCTATCCCTGCCCTAGCCTTACCCCCTTCAACAGGTCCCGGTGTGTGATGTTCCCCTTCCTCATCTATGTGTTCTCATTGCTCAACTCCCACTTATGAGTGAGAACGTGCAGTGTTTGGTTTTCTGTTCCTGCATTATTTTGTTGAGAAAGATGGTTTCCAGCTTCATCCATGTCCCTGCAAAGGGCATGAACTTATCCTTTTTAATGGCTGCATAGTATTCCATGGTGTATATGTGCCACATTTTCTTTATCCAGTCTGTCATTGATGGGCATTTGGGTTGGTTCCAAGTCTTTCCTATTGTGAACGGTGCTGCAATAAACATACGTGTGCATATGTCTTTACAGTGGAATGATTTATAACCCTTTGGGTATATACCCAGTAATGGGATTGCTGGGTCAAATGGTATTTCTGGTTCTAGATCCTTGAGGAATCACAACACTGTCTTCTACAATGGTGGAACTAATTTACACTCCCACCAACAGTGTAAAAGTGTTCCTATTTCTCCACATCCTCTCCAGCATCTGTTGTTTCCTGACTTTTTTCTGTCTACTGCCATACTACCCTGAATGTGCCTGATCTAGTGTAAGTTGTTCTTAAGAAGAAATTCAACACCATAACGCTAATGAATGCTAGGAATTTTAGACAGATTGAGGGCAAGGAGGAAGCAGAAGGAGCTGGATTTTTCTCTTCAATTTGGAACTCTGAGAGGAGTTCCACACAGGATGCTCTGTGCTAACACAGGAGCAGTAGTACAGTAGACAAGTTATTGCAAAGAGGATCCTAAAGAGAACAAACCAGAGGAAATTCATTCAGAGCATGTCCTGGCAAAGAAGTCAATCATCAGCAGTTTCTTTTGGCAGAGACTCAAAGACAGGCAGTGTGCCTCCTATGAGTAGAGTCATGCAGCATTTGTCTTTCTGTGACGGGCTTTTTTCACTTAGACTAATGGCCTCAAGCTTTATCAATATTGTTGCATATTGCAATCTTCTTCTTGTGGCTGAATAGTATTCCATTGTGTGTATAGTCTATATTTTCTTTATCCATGCACCTGTTGATGGACACTTAGGCTGTTTTCACATCTTTTTTATTGTTAATTGTCAAATTCATAAAATCAAAGAGAGGAATGATGGTTACCAGGGGCTAGGGAGAAGGGGGACTTACTAATAATAAGCAAAATATTCAGTTAAGCCAGATTAATAAGCTTTAGAAAATTCTTCCATTTTAAAAAATAAAAGTTTAAAATCTGGATTTTCAGATCAGAGATCTCTGTTTTATAACTTCGTGGTCGTCAAAAATTAAAAACAGAAGCAAAATCTTGTCTGCTTAACATTACTTAGGTTGTTCATTTGTGACTTCAGATCTCATTTTAGAGTGAGATTATATTATTTGTGTTATTTTCTACAGTAAACAAAATATTTAAAGTTAATTCCTTAAAAACTATTCAACTTTTTTTTTTTTTTGAGAAGGAGTCTCCCTCTGTCACCCAGGCTGGAGTGCAGTGACGCGATCTCAGCTCACTGCAAGCTCCGCTTCCCGGGTTCACGCCATTCTCCTGCCTCAGCCTCCCGAGTAGCTGGGACTACAGGCGACCGCCACCATGCCTGGCTATTTTTTTTTTTTTTTTTTGTATTTTTTTTTAGTAGAGATGAGATTTCACCGTGTTAGCCGGGATGGTCTCCATCTCCTGACCTCATGATCTGCCTGCCTTGGCCTCCCAAAGTGCTGGGATTACAGGCCTGAGCCACTGCGCCCAGCCAGTATTTCCTTATTTAAATGTTGATGTGCCTAAATCAGTATCTAATATGCATGGTCAACTTCTGTCTTCCAGTAAACAAAACACCTTATAGCTCTCTCTAACTGTAGAGTTAACTGAGATTCTCTTTTGGTTGAATCACATACCATTAATGCCAGAGCGTACCATTTACTCAACAGATAAGACGTTTTAAAATACATTCACCTTAAAGTACTTTCACGTTACAATTTTATATTCCAGTGCTTTTGAATATGCCTCATTTCCTAAATTTCCAACATTTTAATTACTCTAATGTAAGAATATGTAGTGTATGTCATGTTTCCTTAAAAATATACCTATAATACTTTATAATAAATCCATATTGTTCTATTTTATGTAAAATATAAGATGTAAATAATTGCTTCAAAAGAACACAGTAGGTTGAGTAATCTTTTAAACTGTTTACTTTATATTGAACACTCTGCATTAAAATATAATGAACATATGAGTATAAAAAGAGCATGGAACCTGACACACGAATAAGCAATATTGGAAGAGTTTTACATCTGTAATTCAATACAACCACAATTAACATTTAAAAATATGTGTTAACTGACAAGATCATCTAAGTTACTGTTTTCTTGATACAAGTTTGTCAGTTTGGAGGTTTGCATTGAAAGAAACAATTGCAACAAAAGAGGTTGAATGTCTCTTGTTTTCTTTCCTTATCAAGTCATGATAAAAGCTCAATAGTATTTTTTTAAATAAAAATTTCTGACCGGGCGCGGTGGCTCACGCCTGTAATCCCAGCACTCTGGGAAGCCGAGGCGGGCGGATCACGAGGTCAGGAGATGGAGGCTATCCTGGCTAACACGGTGAAACCCCGTCTCCACTAAAAATACAAAAAAAATTAGCCGGGCATGGCGGCGGGTGCCTGTAGTCCCAGGTGCTGGGAAGGCTGAGGCAGGAGAATGGCGTGAACCCGGGAGGCGGAGCTTGCAGTGAGCCTAGATCGCGCCACTGCACTCCAGCTTGGGTGACATAGCAAGACTCTGTCTCAAAAAAAAAAAAAATTACTAGCAGATTCTAAAGTGCATCTGGAAATTAATTGCATAGAAAGAGACAATATTCTGGAAGAGGAGAATAAACTTTAAGTAACATGTTTCCTAAAATGCCATGTTAAATATAACTATAAAGTTACAAAAATTAAAAATATCATAACACAAAGAATAAAATAGTCTTAGGCAGGTTTAGAGATACGGAATGCTAGAGCAAAATGTGTCCAGAAACATATTAAAGTGTAAATAGGCATTTACAAAATAATAAAATATGGAGCGTACCCTGTTCAGTAAAGGGCTTATGTATATTTGGGTAACAATTTAGAAAACCCCCCCCCCACCCCACCACAGAGACACACACAAATCTAATGACAACAAAACATAAAAGGATTACTACCTGACAACATGCATGCACATTAATTCTGGGAATAAATATAAAACTGTTAACCCAACACTAGAGAAATATTTGCATTTGAAGACAATTTTCCAAAAAAGATGACATTATGACTGTTATACTGACCTAAAAATGAACATGTGCTAAAAGATATTATTTAATTCACTCAGTGAAGGAACCAAATTAATCCTATAAATGATTCATGAAAACAGACATATTTAGGCAGAGTTGAGTGAATAATCAAAAAGTGTGTTGTATATGGACAATGGTTGTAAAATAGCTAAAAGAGAAGCCTGGTATGTTCTATACAAGCATTGTTTGATTGAAACACTTTTTTTTTTTTTCCCCCCTGAGGTTCTGCCTTTGTTCCATCAAAAATATTCTGAAGTAAAAATTATTATTAATCACAAACTCAGGTTGTTCTCATTAGATTGACTATATACAGAGCTGTAGCAAAAGTATAAATTTACCATATAGAATTTGTAACTTCACTGAAATTTTCCTAAGAAATCCCATGTAAGGATTTTTAAATTGTCTTAACAACTTTAAACTGTTTTAACAAACTTTCCTGACTCGAGGAATCTAAACTAAGACCCTCTCTCCATCAGGATTTACCTGCAGTAACTATACATTTAGGTGAATTCTGTCTCTAAAATATCCTAATTTCCCTGGACTTATCAGGAAGTAAACTTTCTTGCTCACATTTAAGGTCGAGAGCACTGTAGACCAGTAACAAGTTCCATTTTCCCAAGAGGGTCTTGAGAATATTGCTCTGTAAAATCAATCTCATTTGATTAAAATTTCTGGTCATAGTTGATTAAATGAGCATTGTTTTCAAATATGACATTCCAGGCATGTTCTTGGTTGCAAAATCATTTTTTCCAATTACATCCTAATAAAAAAGGAATTTTGTTTTCACTGAACCTATGCAAATAACTGTATTGTCATGAAAAGTAAGATTCAGTAAGAGTTTCTGAATTCTAGGGGGAGAGGGCCAGGAAGAAAGAGTAAGTGATCATTTTAAAGTGTTTTATTTCAGATTAGAGAAACAGAATTTACTAAGTTGTTTTGAGTTACAGACAGTTTAAGAAGAAAGAAAAAGGGCTTTCTAAAACATCCAGAAAATAGGCCATTAAGACATCAATAATATCAACAGCAAAACAAAAATTGCAGCCATACCTCATCAGCTCATTCAGTCCTCTGTGATTAAATTCTTGTTTCACTGAATCTTGGGTTAGAAGTTTCAGCACAATTTTAATACATCTTTTTAAATGTTAGTGCTTCTTTTCAGACTGATTATTTGTATACACTGTAGTTCAAGGCAAATAAAAATCCCTCTTCCACAGAGGTAGAACTTTCTATATCCACTCAAATTTTGTTCTTCATTCTTCTCTTTCTCATTCTGTAATGACCAGACATTTTACTTTGGAACAAAAATATGTATTTTTCTCTTAATAAACAAAAACCTATCTAATTATCTTGTATACAAATTTGTACTTCTATGTCATTTTTGCTCTCAGTAGTCTCATTTGTGTATACTAATTATAACCTTTTACTAATTATAACTTTTAATCAAAGTAACTTCTACTGCACAAAGGAAATTATAGGATGAATAATTGTGAACTGTCTGCCAAACACCAGCATTTTAGCAACTAACAAAGTTCATGAATATATATAACACTAGTTGCTATACTTACAACTATTCCTTTAAAAACTGCTTGAAGAAGCAAAAAATGAATATATTTATTAACAGAGCTTCCCTGTACTTTAGAAAATAAGTTCTAAAGTTAGTGCTTTTCTGTGGTATAGAAAAATAAGTGCATATACATGTAAAATATTGCCTAGTTATCAATGTTTTGGTATTTTTATCTTAGAAATGAGCTAGACATTTAATTACTATCCATGAATTAACTCCATTTAATATTATTCCAAAATATTATTGGCTAAAATTTTGGATTATCTTCAAGATAACATTCTTCAAGCATAATTAATGTTGGAATAGTTTGTCAGAATAACGATTCATTTTGGGTAAGCAATAGCTTACATTTTTTACAACCTTAAACATTAAGTAGAAATAATGTTAGTTTATTTGATAAGTAAATATAAGTAAAGGAAGAACATATGCAAGTGAAATACAAACATACGCATGTATTATACTTACTCATAAACCACAGAAGACAGAGCTGTTTTGTTAAACCAAAAATATTAGTTTTGTTTATTGAAGATTTACCTACAATTTATGAACTTGAATTTTTAACTCTTTTGAATTGGTTTCTGTAAAAATACATTTCCTTTCTAGTTTATTAAATATATTAGAAATAATCCTATTTTCGCAGAAAATTAAAAAAATATTCAATTTGCCTTTATCTCTATATACTAAGCTTCTTTAATTTTACAGATTTTATAATCTAATTTGTAAAGACAATTTGGAGATAGAATAATTACAACACACTATATAAAGTAAAGGTCTTTACGAAATATAGATATTTAGGAATACACAGAGAAAGAAAACTGGTAGTTTCAATCCTGAAATTTTAGCAATAGGTAAAGATTAAGCACAGAAATACAAAATTCACTGGTTCAGATACAAAAGAAGTTTTCTTTCTGGTGGGCACAAACTTAATTGTTTGAGGTCAAAATAGGCCAGTATGCAAACAAACAAAAGACTAACAAACCAAATTTTTTGTCACGTTTCACCTAACAGAGACTGTTAACTCCATAAACCATTAATTCATTTCTAGAACCACCAAACATGCAAACCATAAAACCAAATTCCCTACTAAAGAACAGACATATTTATAAAGAGTTAGAAAATTGTTCATGATCGAATCAGATAATCTAAAAAGGAATGTCCTATGTAGACAATAAATTGTGGAAAAATAATGCAAAGGCAAGAAGGCTAAAATCATGTGATCTGAAGCAACTGTCTTTCACCGATGCATAGGTTTCTGTTGAAATTCAGTTTACCTCTGCTTTCTTAATATAGGCAAGGCTTTCTAAGTGCCAGGTAAGTCAGAAGTCATAAAGAAATGGTAAAAATGTCTATCAAAATAAAACATATTAGAATAACCAAAGGCAGCATAATTCAATTTAAAGGACTAGAATGTAATTGGATATATATACACACACATACACATATATACACATACACACATATATGCATATATATATACACACATATATACACACACATATAATCTTCAATCAGCACAGACATAAATATAGACATCTATCTCTTTAGTCAACACATGTGCGTCTATGTATTCTAAATATAACTATATTATATAAGGCATATATAAAGTACTTGTAGTCAGAACATTCACATTATTTTGAAACATTTGTATTATAAAAACTTGTAACATTAAATACAACAATCCATATAAAAGAACAAAAGCTATGAACAGGGAATAATAGAAGACTAAAAGCAAATTTGAAATGCTGCCTAATCGTACTAATCATCATGAAGAGAACAATTAAACCATAAGAAAGAATTTTTTTTCTATTCAGAATTGAAAACGATAAAATTTTCAAATATCTACATGAGATATTTGAGTCACTCTTCAAAAAGACAAGAATTTGGCGTTATCTCTTCGACCTTAAAATGCACACATACAGTTGTTGGAGCAAATTTGCTTCCTTTATTCTTTTTATTTTTGTATTTTGTATTTTGTCTCATTAAAAAACAAGCATGTATATTATATATTTATATTCATCTTGACATGAAAAACAGTAATGGTAATTCTAATAAAAACTAACAGAATGAGTGCATGTGAATTACCAATATTGGTAGGCTATCCAAATATGCAGCTTTTGCTGGTACAAGTCTGATTTTTGCATGTTCTGTTGTCTTTATGTAGTGCATTATATTTGCACCAAAGTTACTATTATTTTAGATGAATAAGTTATTTAATTAATTTCAAAATGGTTATCAAGGAATAATCCAAAACTTCCTACCATAAAAACTAAGATAAATATTGAAGGTGATGGCTATCCCAATTAAACTGATTTGATCTTTACATTGTTTACATCAATGTATCAAATTATCACTTGTACCCTCAAATATGTACATCTATCATGTATCAATAAAATACATAAAATAAAAGAGCTGAGAATAATAAACTGGTTAAGTAAAACTATAGGCATTTCACACACTGGTAAACTGTATTTCCAGCAAGCGTGTTATTCTTGAATATCAAAAGAAAGATGCATCATTCATGCTCTGTTTGTTGAAGGGTATTTGTGTTTGTGTACTACTAGATAAAATGTATTTATTTTTTACAACTCCTAAATAACCTGACTTTTTGGGGGGATGTGAAATAAAGCCATTTTATTGAGACTTCCAACCACACCAGAAGGGAAGTCATCCCTAAGGAAAACACTTTAATTTCAAAGGAAGCATACCACTGAAATGTCACCCTTTTTGCAATAAGCCATTGACAGCAGCTAAGGTGATTTAAAATGGCATTCAAGGCATAATTCATGAGAAGGACTGGTTTGGTTTAACATAGGTACACCTTAGTAAGAGTATCAGAAATCTTCAAACAGTGATATTACCACTTAAAGCTCTTTAATTAAGTGGAGATAGAAAATCAAACCCCAAGTCATCTGTTCAAGTAATGCTGGGAAATAATAACAGCTCTCATTTGACACAGTGATGGATTTTTTTAAAAAAAGAAAGAAAAATGGGGCAGGATATTTGGTAGGTGAAAGAGAATGCTTTCTTGGGGAATGAATATGGAAGACATTTCAAAGTCATTCACTGCAGGGCCAGGCATGGTGGCGGGCCCCTGTAGTCCCAGTTACTCCGGAGGCTGAGGCAGGAGAATCACTGGAACCCGGGAGACGGAGCTTGCAGTGAGCCGAGGTCGGGCCACTGCACTCATTCACTGCAGAGCATCCTTGCCCTTCAAGATGGCAACATTCTATAAGAAAAGTCAGCTTAATATTGCATCTCCCAAACACTATTAAGTCTTTAATTTCTCCTCGTACATGAGGAATTCTCACCAATATAAAACCAAAACCAAAAATCAAAACGCTTATTTTGAGTATTAAGCAGCTCTACCACCCGACTAATAAAAATAAATACTCCAGCTGAAACCTCCTGACATATTCCCTCCCTGGTTTGCTCTCTTTCATGTTGTTATTTAGTTTGTAATCAATTATCTTGACTCATCTTGGATATTATACCTCTTGTGTTCTCTGAAATCTTTTTTATTTTCAGTAAGAAAGTCTGATTCAGATATCAAAAGGTCAACATATTGAACAAACCTGTTTTTCCCAGTACATTTTTGACAATTTTATTATCTTTCTTCTTATCCAATAAAAAAGTAAGTCTCTCATAACTGCTGTTGTGAAGTGTGCAGCTGCTTGGTGAATCATGCCTGATGAAGATGATTTTCATGGGTCAATCCAAATGAACTAATATAGCATTACTTATTCCAGAAGTAAAACCAAGAGGTGAGGTTGTCCATAACAGCCTTCTATGTGAATAGGTAGTAGCGCTATTATGTTTTCCTTTAGCATTCAGTTCTTGTTTAGCAGATCAAACCAATACGTATTTGCAGAAACAAACTAGCAATCAACATGATTTGAAGATGGTTATAATAATGAACAAGCAAATAGTATAATTAACCTATACTTTTTGATATGTGTATTAAAATATTTATGCAGGTGTTTATTTTCCAGATAATGGTAGTATAGCTAAATATAATTTGTAGATATTTTTCTCCAGGTTTTGTAGCTGAGTATAAATCGTTCTTACTGTATTTTCATGTTTCTCTTTTCGTTAATTTCAACTATCCCATATGAGAATTGATATTTACCACTTCCCTAAATTTCCCAGCTCCCTTGCATGTTTTTGGGGCCACATGACTGTTCTGGAGAATGAGTTTTAAGGATAAGTATTTTATGTAATTTTTAGATATTTACATTTATGATTTTGGGGCATTTTTCCCTTTCTCTCTTTCGCCGTGTATGTGATGGTGGAATTCCTCTGTTCCAGGTCATGGCTGCAGTAAGTCAGTAAAGCCTCCCTCTCAGCCTGGGTCTCTGATTGATCTATGGATTAAGAAGCCTACCAATCCATATTGTATGTATAATATGAGCAAAAAATAAAACTCAGTTTTGGGTTTGATTCTTAATACCCATATTCCAACCTGTTCTGACATACATGTCTCTTAAAGCCAATACATTAAGGACATTTATATTTAAAATTAAACTTTAACCAAGCCCCATTTCTTTTTTTAAAATTTATTCTTTTTAAATTTTTTCTCCATAGGTTTTTGAGGAATAGGTGGTATTTGGTGAGTGCCTATGAGTAAGTACATAAGTTCTTACTCAAAGAACCTATGAGTAAGTTCTTTTTTTTTTTTTTTTTTTGAGATGGAGTCACTCAGACTGGAGTGCAGTGGTGCGATCACGGCTCACTGCAACCTCCAGCTCCTGGGTTCAAGCAATTCTCCTACCTCAGTCTCCCAAGTAGCTGGGACTATAGGAGTGTGCCACCACACCTGCCTATTTGTTTTTTTAAAATTATTTTTAGTAGAGATGGGGTTTCACCGTATTGGCCAGGCTGGTCTCGAATTCCTGACCTCAGGTGATCTGCCTGCCTCGGCCTCCCAAAGTGCTGGGATTACAGACATGAGCCACTGCGCCTGACCGTGAGTAAGTTCTTTAGTGGTGATTTGTGAGATTTTGGTGCACCCATCACCCGAACAGTATATACTGAACCCAATTTGTAGTCTTTTATCCCTCACTCCCCTCCCACCCTTTCCCCTGAATCCGCAAAGTCCATTGTATCATTCTTATGCCTTTGCATCCTCATAGCTTAGCTCCCACTTACGAGTGAGAACATAGACTGGTTTTCCATTCCTGAGTTACTTCACTTAGACTAATAGTCTCCAGTTACATCCAGGTTGCTGTGAATGCTATTAATGCATTCCTTTTTATGGCTGAGTAGTATTCTATCATATATAGATATATACACCACAGTTTCTTTATCCACTCGTTGACTGATGGGCATTTTGACTGGTTCCATGTTTTTGCAATTGTGAATTGTGCTTCTATAGACGTGTATGTGCAAGTATCTTTTTCGTATGATTTCTTTTCCTCTGGGTAGATACCCAGTGGTGGAATTGCTGGATCAAATGATAGTTCTACTTTTAGTTCTTTAAGGAATCTCCACGTTGTTTTGCATAGTGATGGTACTAGTTTACATTTTCACCAGCAGTGTTCCCTTTTCACTATATCCCCACCAACATCTATTATTATTTTTTTATTTTTTGATTATGGTCATTCTTGCAGGAGTAAGGTGATGTTGTATTGTGGTTTTGATTTGTATTTCCCTGATCATTAGTGATGTTGAACATTTTTTCATATGTTTGTTGGCCATTTGTATATCTTCTTTTGGTAATGGTCTATTCATGTCTTTAGCCCACTTTTTCATGGAGTTGTTTGTTTTATTCTTGTTTGAGTTTCTTGTAGATTCCAGATATTAGTCCTTTGTCAGATATATAGATTGTGAAGACTTTCTCGCACTCTGTGGCTTGTCTGTTTACAGTACTGACTGTTCCTTTTGCTGTGCAGAAGCTCTGTAGTTTAATTAAGTCCCACCTATTTATCCTTGTTTTGGTTGCATTTGCTGTTGTGTTCCTGGTCATGAAATCTTTGCCTAAGCCAATGTCTAGAAGAGTTTTTATGACATTATCTTCTATAATTTTTATAGTTTCAGGTCTTATATTTATGTAAGTCTGTGATCCATCTTCAGTAGATTTTTTGTATCAGGTGAGAGATAAGGATCCAGTTTCACTCTCCTACATGTGGCTTGTCGATTATTCAAGCACCATTTGTTGAATAGAGTGTCTTTTCCCCAGTTTTTGTTTGCTTTGTTGAAAATCAGTTGGCTGTTAGAATTTGGGTTTATTTCTGGGTTCTCTATTCTGTTCCATTGGTCTATGTTCCTGTTTTTTGTATCAGTACCATGCTGTTTTGGTGACTAATGGCCTTATAGTATAGTTTGAAGTTAGGTAATGTGATGCCTCCAGATTTGTTCTTTTTGCTTAGTCTTGCTTTGGCTATGCAGGCTCTTTTTTTTTTTTTTTTTTGGTTCCATATGAATTGTAAGATTGTTTTTCCTAGTTCTGTAAAGAATGATGGTGGTATTTTGATGGGAATTGCAGTAATTTGTAGATTGCTTTTGGCAGTGTGGTCATTTTCACAATATTGATTCTACCTATCCATAAGCATGGGATGTGTTTCCATTTGCCAAAGCCCCATTTCTATTTCTCCTTCTAAGAAATTTAATTCAAGTAATATTTCTTTTTCATATAAAAATCTTGCTTCTGTTACCCCTTTGTATTACCTTCTATTCTAATCTTCTAATTACTG
Organism: Macaca fascicularis; assembly: GCF_037993035.2. NCBI lineage: Eukaryota > Metazoa > Chordata > Mammalia > Primates > Cercopithecidae > Macaca > Macaca fascicularis. The sequence goes on from NC_088392.1 coordinate 15,263,510, forward strand.
TATTATTGTCATTATTTGAGGACATTGTATTCTCATTCACAGTATTTTCTTTCATTTTGTTCATCAACAACTTTTTTTTAGAACTCAACAAGATAGACATCTCTGTAACATCTTCATTTGTAAATATTTGTATCTACTTTTCACTTCAGACTGTATCTTGAATAATGAAACTTAATATTACCTGAAACATTTGCACCATTAAAACCTTACTATGCTCACTGTCTTTTTATGTCCTCCAAATTGTCCACTTCTCTTATTTCTTTATTGTCTCTGCAGTGGTTCTTTAGAAATATCAGAGCATTTTTCCTTAGACTTAGGTCATTTCCTTCTACTAGCAAACTTCTCTTCCTTTTTTTCTAATTTTTTTACTCAGCTAAGATATCATGGTTAATCCCTTCAACTAATTATTTGCCAGTATCCTCTACATGCTTACCCAATTGGCCTGCCTGTACACCTGCACATGCATGAACACACATGTGTGCACACGCACACACACATACACACAAAGTTGTGATGACTAATCAGATTAACCTGTTTATCTTCTATACTTTTAATGCCAGATTGCTATTGTCCCTGAAGTAAAACCATAAATTATGTAAATAATGTTGCTGGAACTTTATGTTACTGAAATTTACCTAGTAAGCTCCGCTTTCTATTTTCTATAGTGGTTATTGATTAACCTCTCTACTTTGCTCAAATATAACAGAACGCCACTGTCCACATACCTCATGCTCATAGAATATTATACTTTCTTCTTCAATTAGAGAATAAAAGGTATTATGTAAGATTTTTTATAAAGCTTTCCCAAGTGATTTTTAAGTTACTTTCAATCCTAATTGTTTAGATCTTTTCCTTCACTCTTCATTACAATGAATGTTCTCATTATCCATCCTGCAAAAGGTAAATAATTCCCTCCATCAGTGCTTTGAAACCCACACCCTCATTCTCTTTTGTAACTTTCCTGTATCAATATCTTCACTCACCTCTATTTTTACATTCTTCATCTTATTTGTATTTTCATTTCACTATTAAACATACTGAAAACTAAAATATCTTAATAAAAATGTATCTAAGTGTAATAACAGTAGTTTCTTTTGCTTGAGAATGAACAAGCAATGAGTTTTCACTCTTGATAAGGTAAAAAACATTTTCTATTTAGATTTTTCTCTTGTAAGTCATTACTTTTAACTATCTTTGTCAGAATTCTGTGAGGTGTCTTTATATCTATGAATGAAACACTGAGGTGATTATGATAGATGGTGACTGAGTGTCCTCTGTCATTACATAGATTCAGTTGTATAACAGGTCTCTCCATGAATGGAGGGGGGTCTGAATATAAGCTACATATACATAAATGAAGATCTATTTCAACATTTATTGGAAGGAGGCTACTTTTCTCTCTTAACATCTGTGTAATGTAGCCTTGTATTCAAAAGGATCTCTATATCTCTCTGTGTTGTTAAAATAGTAGGGATGATATATATATGCCTTTAGTCTGGGGCCAGTGCTGCTCCTTGTCCATCATTTTTGTAAGCAAGGGTTTCTATATGAGGACACATGCAGTGTTTTGTCCTAGCCCCTTTGTGTTCATTTATAATTACTGTGACTTATATCCTGCAGTCAGTCAAGTGATTCCAGATCTTCTGCGCTAAACTCAACGTTTATCTGAAGCTTTTCTGGGAAGAATACATTCTGCCTTGGCTGTTGGTTTCTCTGCATGTTTATCTTTGTAGCTCCCTGTTTTCTGCCTTAACTATCAATAGTTCTGTATTTTTTTCATTGTTCAATATGTTTTACAAAATTGATCTAAAGACTTTGGTTCCAACACATACTTAAATTAAAACACATACAAAGATTATCTTAAATATAAGAAAATAGTGCCAGGGTATACTGGTAAGCTTAGAATAAAGAAAAGGAACCAACAGCTGTTACAAGTGAAGAAGAATCTCAATGTGGGTGCAGTGAGTGGAAGTCAAAATCAATATGTTTCCTCTGTCATTTCAACTGGAGACAAATTATCAGAGAGAAGTGCTGTGTGTTAGATTTTTATACAGGAACTTATTTCAGACTTAAGACATGGTGAACAAATGGAGCTAGAAATTAGTTATCAAAAGGGGTCAAGATGTGTACCAGAGCTTGGGAATTCCCATCCACAAATATGCCCCGCAAGGAAACCTGCCATCAGCTAAGACTGTGCTCCAGATGGGGGAAAATAAGAGCCACAACAATTTGTGAGAATCCTAAACCACTAGTTAGTGTGAAATTCAAATTTTCATGACTACAAGAGGTGCAGGGTCCATGAATACAAGAATTAACATAATAAAATATGTGAACTGAAAAAATTGAGTGAGCACCAGCAGAGGCCCACCCATATTTCACCATTAAGATGTAAGATGCTTTGATAACCTGCGGCATCGGATTCCCACAGAAAACCAAGCTCCCAAAAATGTGCTCATGACAAGTATTAAGCAACATGCATGGAAGCATTGGCGAATCTACTAAGTGAGAGAATTAGGAGAGTTGTATACACTGAGATTTTAAAAATAAAGTAGACCAGAATATATTTTAAAATATAAAATGTCTAAAATGTACAAAGCATTAAAAGAGGAATGCAAACAAACAAAAAAAAACCTGTAAAAACAGGACACTGGAAAAAGAGCATCTTTCAAAAGAAATCAAATAGAAATTCTGTAAGTGAAATATAAAAATGAAATAAAGTCAGCTCAGTGGACAAATTAAACAGTAAACTAGACAAATAAAAAAAGATAATCAGTGAGTCATAAGTTGATTTTTCATGTATTTAAAAACATTTTGACCACCTACTTTGTGTAGACTAGTAAGGCTCTGCCCTTATCCTTACACTCCAGTTGGATAAAGAGACAGGAAATAAAGAAGCAGATAAATCCCTCATAAATAATGTACTTCCAAGTAGTGATAAGCGATATGAAAAAAAATAAGTAAGATACTGCAAAAGAGAGTAATATGAGTAGAGGGAGACAATCAAGTTAGGGTAGTCTTGGAAAATCTCTCCTAGAAGGTAATATGTAAGTAGAGACATAAGTGAAAGAATGTAAAAAGCAAGACAAAGGTCTAGGAAAGAATATTCCAGGTGAAAGATGCAGTAAAAGGAAAGGTCTTGAAATACCAATTAATGTGGCTCATTGGAAGAACAAGAATGCCAGGGAAAGTATGTAAAGAAAAGAGCTGTATAAGATGATTTTTAAAAATAAGGGCTAATTTTTTTTTTGAGTCCAAAACGTAAAATGTTGAAATGTTGTCGTATCTTATCTCCTTTCCAATGAAAAGTGTTATTGAAATTGTTTATGTAATTGTTCATTGATTTATGTTCTCCTTATTGGATCACCTTTTCAGTCTTCGTATGCATTCAGTTTGCCCCTAGACTGCCCTGTGCTTCCAGTTCTTGAAACTACCCAGAGGAGCCTCTCCACAGCCACTGCTGAAGGCGTCTTTGCTGATATCCTTGTGACAATCTATAAAGGGATCTGGATGCCAAGATATTGCTTATTTTGCATAGAAATGATGTAAAGAGGCTTCTTCTCAACATTCCAAACTACACTTTTTGTTACTCAGCCCTGAACCATCACTGCTAAAATTGAAAACTTCATGTTCCTCATCTTCGCTTTTCTAGCTGGAAACTTACATTGAAGCAACAGCAGCAATACGACACTTACAACACACACACACAACTTTACCCCACAGAGCAAACAACAGTAACTCTGCAAAGTATAATCTTTATTCATAAAAGGTCAAGAAATATGTAAATGATACCCTGAAATATCTAACCCAATAAATTGTCTCAATTGTGCACAAATAATTAGTAGATGACTAATCCAAAAATATATGATCAAATTTTAAAGTAAGGTTGACACCTTTTGATTTCCTTTAAAAAAGTTACTGTAGCCTGCCAGAAGGTAAACTAAAGTGTTTATTACTTGTTCCAGAAAAGGCTTAGCAGCAAAATTCAGATGATAACCAGGCTCCATCTTTCATAAACTCAAGCATTAAGATTCGGAATAAATGTAGGTCCCAAACTAGGCCAAGATATAATTCCAATGAACTAATTATGTCCGTGTGTGTGTGTGTGTGTGTTTGTATGTGTAACTTCACCTAGTGCCTAGCATAATTGATGTATTCAGTCACTAAATATTAATTTATTAAATGAGGGAAAACAAAAAATACTGATATAATTTTTGTTTGCTATTCCATTATGAATGTTATATCTGAGGTAGATTCCAAGATTTATATTGCCAAAAAATGTCTTAGGTTAACATCTTCAGAGAGTTTTTCTTTAAAGATTTTCACTTATGTCTCAGGGATGCTTTGATATAAATTTGTTATTTATCAACATTAGCAGAGTAATTGAAAGTAAAGGAGGATGTCAGCTTTCTTCTAGAAATGAGATTTTTCAGGTCAAATGCACTTGCTTTGGAATGATTCCAGTTGCTAAAGTATCTTGCAAAAAAAGTGTAAGTAAGTGTATTACATTAAATTTTTAAAATCTAAATTTAAATGTTTCTTTAATATCCCATTTCAGAGCTTTTTATGATTTGTTGCCATGTCTGAGGATAATAGTTGGTATTATTTCTGCTTCCTCTTGATCCCTTTTAATTTTTAATTTTGTACTTAGGTTCTAGGTTCTTAGTTCTAATGTTGAGTCATTATGGTTCACTAGATATCTCAGAATTATTGGTTATCTATTTGTATAAAATAACTCCTACATAATGTCATTGACAGGTTCTTAAAAACTTCTGACTTTAAACAAAATGACATATAACAAAACTAATTTTACCATAGGCTAATTGATACAAACAAGAATTAAGTTCCTATAGCATCTTTCTGGTTACAAAAACATCACCAAAGCTCTAAATAAAGACCAAATTACTTAGCAAATTAAACATGGACATAAATGTGAGGTATACATACACTGAAGAAAGATTAATAGACACAAGTAAGATAATTATTTGCCATATTATTTCAGTTCAGGGTTGTGGGTGGCCAGAACATCTCCTGGCAGCATAGGACACCCCGTGGGAACCAGCTCTGGACAGGACACCATCCTGCTGCAGAGCCGGTCACACAGAAACAGAAACACACACACACAGACACACACACTCACACACCCACAACAACACCGACACTCACTCACCCACACTCCTACCTAGTGGCCCAGGTTGGGAGTCAATCTTTTTTTTTTCTCATGGTTGTAGCATCATTGAATGAAGCAATATTATTCAAGGACTTGCTGTATATGAATGAAAGCTTAAATTGATTTCTTCATTAATTTTCTCCACACATTCAAATCACTTTTTAAGACCCTTCTCCTGCCTAGTTTAGTAGAAGCATAAGTAAAGTCTTATTTTTTTAATCATCTCATCTGTAGATTTCTAAGTCAGGTGCAGAACAATACTTATTTTAGTGCAAACCAGAAGACTGTCAAAGCCAATACTTAGTTCCTAGTCAGTTCCTTCAGCTGCAGAAGACCAAAATTTACTTAGAAATATTTTAACTGTGTGTTTTTTCAAATGGAAGTTTAAAATATGAAAATTTATTATTTGAAAAGAACATGTTTATTTATAAATACAGAAAAGTGTTTATCCAACTTATTTTTGCTCCCCAGGAAGCCCTATGTACAGAAAACAGTCTCTTCAGAGAGACTTATTTCTTTCTATATCCTGTGGGTAAACTAGCGAGTAGATATATACAGGACACAAATATCTCTTTTGTGTCCCCTCTCTATTTAAGTAGAGGAAAATTTTTTAAAAATTAAAACTATTTTGGTCTACAGCTTTATAAGTTGCATTATATACTGATATGATTTGGCTCTGTGTCCCCCACCCAAATCTCATCTTGAATTGTAGTCCTCATAATCTCCACATGTTGAAGCAGAGACCAGGTGGGAGGTGATTGGATCATTGGGGCAGTTTCCTCCATGCTGTTCTCATGACAGTGAGTGAGTTCTCACGAGCTCCGATGGTTTTATAAGGCAATGTTCCCTGCTCTTGCCTGCTATCTCTTGCCTGCTGCCGTGTAAGACATGCCTCTTCCCCTTTTGCCATGATTGTCAGTTTTCCTGAAGACTCTCCAGACATGCAGAACTGTGAACCAATTAAACCTCTTTTCCTTATAAATTACCCATTCTCAGGTATTTCTTTATAGAAGTGTGAGAATGAACTAAAACATATATAGTGTTTAATTTATCATTTTTTTTCTCTTAGTTGACTATCACCTTCCACCTTATCTAGCCACAAATCCAGGACCTGCATTTTTTTTTTCCTATTCTCCACTGCCTAAAGGGTATTGTGTAAAAGGTAAAATCCTAAAGTGAGCATGAACCTACCTCTCCCTCCTCGGTGCTCCCTATTGATATTTCAACATACTACATCATTTTAGACAGTTTTCATTATCTGGAGATATTTTCATTCTATCAGTACATGAACTCAAGGTTGGAGATGGTGATTTATCCATCTGTGATTTTCCCAAAGAATGAATCTTGTACAAAAAAAAAAAATAGCACTCATTAACTACTGGAGAATTGTATCCAATCTTCATTCTTAATCTCTTGATTCCAAGCGACTTCTGAGCAGCAGTTGTCATTGGGAGATTTAGAATGACTGAAGAATGTTAACAGATATTTTCACTGCATTGAGCATCAAAATGTGTAGATTTAAACTGCAGGAATCTAACCACCATAAAAAGTAAAAGTTGAAAAATAATTAAAAGGACAATGATAATAATAATAATAACTTTTAAAAGCAGCCAAAATATACTGAGTACTTTCTTTGTATCAGACCCTGGTCTAAACCCTTGTCATTTACTAGCTTATTTAATGTTAAGAACAAAGCTATAATGGGTGATATTATTAATGCCTGTATTTTATTTCTCTATTGATTTTAAGTTTTTCAAAATTGTGTTTTCTTTTAGATTCAGGGTATACATGTGCGTGGTTTTAACATGCGTATATTACCTACTGGTCTCCACCTATTACCCAACTAGTGAACATTGTACTCTACAGGTAATTTTTCAACCCTTTCTTCCCCTCCCACCCTCACCCATTTTTGAGCCTGCAGTGTCTATTATTTCCATCTTTATGTTCATGTGTATCCGTTGTTTAGCTCCTAATTACACGTGAGAACATGTGGTATTTGATTTTCTGTTTCTGCGTTCAGTTAGGATAGTGCATTGCCTCTATTATATAGATAAGAAAACTGACACTAAGATTTACCCCATATCAACAGCTATTATTAATCTAGCTAGCATATAAGTACTGGCAGTCTGACTCTGGAGGGAATTTGTACTCAAACTTACCTAAGGCTGTATCCTATACTTCAGAGAAACTTGTTTCAGAGAGTAGACTCATTATTGCAGTGATTTTAAAATGCAGTCTTTACTTCTATATATTTTAACAGTATTTCATTTTAAAGGTATAAATTAAAATTGTTAATATGTGAGCAGCCTGAAGAATGTGGTATTAATGTTTGAAATTGACTTTCTAAGTTAAAGGGCACAATGTCCTGAAAATGTGGTCCTAAGGAACCCAGCTCTAAACACAGAACGTTCACAAAACACTTCTTATTAAATTGTTGGAAGCATGGGCCTCACATTTGCTGTCTCAGGTGATTCTACTACTGGCCATGTGGTCTGGTTTTTCTCTCCATGATGAATAAACTGTCCTAATTCTAGATTATGAATGAGATGTTCAAACTGTAGGGCGCCTCTTTACTCAAACTCTGACTTCTGAGAACAGATGACAATTTTTTTAGTAGAAACACAAAGACAAATATTTCTGTCTTCTACAGAAAAAATACATAAATCTCAGCTATATATAAAACCTAGAATGTTGCATATTTTCACCCCAATTTATGGAAACTTTTCTTTCTTTTCTTCTTCTTCTTTCTCTCTTTATTTATTTATTTTGAGACGGAGTCTAGCTCTGTCACCCAGGTTCTAATGTTCAATTTTACCTTTTCACCAACTTAACCACCATTGAAACAAAAGTGTCTTGAACTATTCCCACCTGCGTCGGAATCACCTGGTTGTGCTTGTTAAGCCTGCAGTTCCCTGGCTTTTACAGTGTAACTACTTTGTCCAGCTCTGCAAGTTGGAGCCTGGGAAGCTGGCAGGGTAAAAATAAAAGAAAGAATGAATGAATGGATGAACCAAGCCATTATCATATAAAAATTCCTGCCATGAATCCTTTCTTTTCTCCTTTATTTAAATCTTCCGTTCAGAAATGCATCATTTTCTACCCACGTTATTGCACCTTCTCTTTCTACTTCCAAATGCATCACTGACATGGTTTCTGCTTCTTCCATGGTACTGAGGCCTTCTTTAGAAATTATTATAATTTTTAGCTATTCCTTCTTCCTTTACTTGTTGTGACTAACTCTTTATCTTCAATTATTTTAACTGCTAAGTTTTTTGAACTTGGCATTTTAATATTTTTTGTTAATAAATTATCTACTCTTTCTCCTCTTCTAATCACTAAATATGTTCATTTGTATATTCTCAAGCAGGCAATGGTATCAGGGAATAAGATGATAGTGCCACCATTCTTACCTGTAATCTCTCATGCCAGTGTGTATGGTGAGTTGAAATATGAAAATCAGTGAGAAATCACTGTCATCAGTGGCTCTGCAATTTAATTGCTGGCTACATAATTTTAGTCAAGTCATTCGACATCACTGAATTTTCATAATCTCATCCATGAATTGGGATTGTAGTAAACCTAAAGCTATATTGTGCTTGAATTACATTAGTTAATCCTTGTGCATATGTTTGGCAAAGTGTCTAGTTTTATAAAACACTTTCTCTTCTTTAGAGTTATGCTTGTTTGCTTTATCTTATAGTCTACTGGCATTAATAAAAACTGACCAAGAGTAATTGATATATTTCATAATGAATAAAGCTAGCAACCTAGCTTTATTAATTATAAAGAAGTACATTTGTTATTGTAGTATATCTGTGCATAAATCTGTACTTAGAGATTCAACCTTACATACACATGCAAAGAGAGAGAGCCAGCCTTTTTCGAATGTCTTATTTTGCCAGGTATTTAATATACATGAATCTAACTTATTTAGTATTATTATTATTTAAGTTTTACAAATGTAAATGTCAATGGATGTTTCCCATTGGCCACAGTAGGATATGATGGTATTCTGACCTGTGGGTTTGAATACAGGGGTAAAGTGAAAGGATCAATTTGGCAAGGACCAAAATTTGTATCTGGAATTGTCTGCTGCAACACCCACGGCTCGTCTCCACCACACAGGTTTCCAAGCTGCTTGAGTTTTTGCTGCCAGGTTTAACATGGATTTTTGTGTGTGTTTCTTTTGTTGTTTGTAAAATCAATATTGCTTTAGCCTCCAAGCAAGATGTAAAGGTCAAGGATTATGACTATTTCTATTGTTTTGCTCTTTCTAGTCCTCTAAATACTGAGATTTATGTTCAATCATATTTTCTGACTAAGCTGATCCCTGTGGATAAATGGGGTTACTTCTTTTATACCAAATTTATCCACCTGCCTTCGGTCTTTCTTCTTACAAATTAAGTAGTAAATAATGCAAAGCATATTGAATTACCATTTTTGAAGGTCAGCTTATATATTAAAACCTATTATCTAATAATGAATTTTAATAATGATACCACATGATATACATTTATATAATTAAAATTAGGAGCATTGACTTGAATACTACAAATTAATATTTTTAAATGGCCTTTTTATGGTACATATTAATGAATAGCATTAATCAACAAATATTTATTTGGAGTCTTTAGCAAAAAAATCTCTGAGTTACAGTTGATAATTATAAAGAAGCCATTTTGAATGTACTTAATTTTTTCGATTTATTATTCCAGGGATTCATCTCTCTACCCAACGAAAATAAAGAACTGCTGTTGTGTTTACAGTTAAAATAAATTCTGTTTTTATCTCCTGATACCACAGATATTAAGCAGTTTTAGAAAATTACAAGGCATTTAGGAGAAATAAATCATGTTTGTCCTGTGGTGTGCTCCTGGGAGATAACGTGTCTCTCAGGGGAGCAATGCCAGCTCTTGCAGTTTCTGGCTATAACATGATCCATAGCCATTAAATACTAAAAGCTAGTGTTCTCCTTCTATCTTTATGAAAATAAGACATGATTTACTCTAGGGCAGTGCTGTACTTAAAAGACTACTTTTCTTTTTAACGACTGAAGGGACATTTGAACAAAATGTTTAATTTTGTATTTCTGCCAATGTTACATAGGCAGCATTGTAATAAACCACATGACTGGATTTTTGCCAAAGATCATAAAATGACAAGCTTAAAGTCTATAGGCAAAACTATTGGTGATAAATTATTTTCCATTTTAAGAAACATACCAAGTGAGTAACTTTATGGTTTTCTGAGTTTAAATTTGGTGTGATTGAATGAATTGGTCTCGTTGATGAAATAACTGTAATTCCACTCTACAGCTAAGGTGCTACATAGTGAATCAATTTGAAAATCCACGAAAATACTAAGTATGGTCTGTGACATGCATTGCATATCCTGGATTGCCTTTGTATTCCTTATAGTAACTCATTTTAAAATGCAAAGTAACCACTTCTCTGAAATTTAATCTCAAAGGCTACTTTCTTCAATGTGTGGTATATAGGAAAGAATATAGTTTTTGGAGTCAAGATAAAACTTAGTAGTAATATGGTCTTGTGTAATTCATTTAATTTCTACTGGCAAATAAAAACAAAATGTAATTTACACGTTTTGGGAGTAAAATGATAAAATATATAAAGCATCTAGCATAATACTTTTCAAAATCTAGTTTCTCATTAATAAAACATATAGAAAAGTTTCTATTTCATTTTCTGTCACATTTATTAATTTCTTGCTTGCATTTCAATATTAATATATGTAGTAGTTTAAATAGAAGTGAAAAATAGTTTCTTTTACCTTTTTCTCTAAATTTTATTGTGTTTTTCTAAATATAGAAAATTTGAAGGATAGTAAAATAAATGCCATATAACCTACACTTGGATTTAATAATTGTTAATACCTTGACAAATTAGTTTTCTTTCATTTTCGTTCTCTCTTCCTCTCTTTCTCTCTCTCACTCTCTCTCCTTATTTCTTCTACTTGCCAAATTTGGGACATTTTAATGTCAAAAAAGGTGATGACTAATTTTGAAATACTGAATAGATAACAATCCATGGACTCAGAGTGCTACACACAGGTAGACACCAGGGAGTTCTTTTCATAGAATAGTGATGGGAGGTAATAAATGGAGAAGGAGTGATGAGATTAAAAAAATCAGCATTTGTAACCTTAGTGAAATGATTGTTTGGGAAGGAATCAGCAGTGGGTTCCAAAACAAAGTGGAAAGCATATTTGTATAGTACCACTGTTTCACAGATTGCCTACTAATTTCAGAGGAAAAAATCATTCATTTAATAGAGAGCTTCCAGCCACCATCTTAACCAAGGACTCAACCTCGGCATCATGAATAGTGGGAAAACTTGACCTTACATACCTGCTGATAATACAAAACAGAAAATACATGGTATTACTTTTGAAAGGTTCCCACCGTTTAACCTTCATCTAATCACTTCTCTAGTCCTCATTTCAGTTTTCCAAGGAAAAGACAGAGGAATACGTTTAAGAAAATACCAGGAAACCATAAGACACATTTAAAATATTTACAATCTGTTGACAACTGACTTAATTGCTTTAAAAATGCTGTAAAGGAGAAAGAAATGTTGAAGTATTAGAGAAAACTAGTAGTGTCTTTACATATGAAGGATACAAGGGCATCTAGGACATAGTATGCATACACAGTTAGTACTTCCTTTGGTTTTTATATTGATTCATTATACAGCACCTTAAGTATATAGTCTAACTAAAGTTATTTGATCAGTGGTAACAACTCATTTACTCATTCTGACTTCAGAATTCCTAAAATTATTCTGGTGATTTCTTTCACAAAAAGAAAATTAATTTATCACGAATATTTGTGTCTACAGTCTTTAAGCCTGTAAAAATATGTGATTTGGCAGATATTCAGGTAAATGACCTCCTACAAAACTTAGATGGAATCTTGTTTCAAAATCAAAATTGTACATATTATTTTCTAAACATTTAGAATAAATTTGAATATTGTTTAGATGTTAGGTAACATGAGGAAATTAGTGTTAATTTTTTAAACTATGATAATCGTATTGTTATCACAGAAGAAAAGCTCATGTTTTTCTTAGGAGATGCATTTGAAATGTCTAGGATTGGAATGTGTTCTGCTTATGGTGCAATTATACTAGAAAACTAATTAAATGAAAAATTTTATAGACCCAACTACCTAAAAATAACCAACTACATACAACAACTCCTATGTGAAAGGGTAAATATAAACCCCAGAATAACTAAATTACTTATTTATCAGATAAAGTTAATTCTCTAGATGATCATAGGAAACATAGCAGTAAAATCATCTCTAAAATTTGAATGCTGATAGTTTTTTTGGTAAACCCATTTATTGTTTTTATATCCTTCTAATGTTTCTTTTTTATTGTCCATTTTCTTAATTTTAATTTTTGTGTTTACATAGTAGGTACAATGGGGTACATGAGAGATTCTGATATAGGCATACCTTGTGTAATAATCACAACAGGGTGAATGGAATATTCGTCCTCTCAAGCATTTATCCTTTCTTTGTGTTACAAACTATCCAATTGTACTTTTAGTTATTTTTAAATGTACAACAAAATTGTTGACTGTAGTTGCCCTGTTGTGCTACCAAATACTAGATCTTACTTATTCTAACTACATTTAGTATCCATTAACCATCCCCACTGCCCCTCCCCTATTCCCTTGATAGTCACTGGTAACCATCAATCTACTGTCTACCTCCATGAGTTAAATTGCTTTAATTTTTAGCTCCCACATATGGGTTAGAATATATGAAGTTTGTCTTTCTATGCCTGGCTTATATCACTTAACGTGATGACCTCTAGTTCCATTCATGTTGTTGGAAATGACAGGATCTCATTTATTTGTGGCTGAATAGTACTTCCATTGCATATATGAACTACATTTTTCTTTTTCAGTTTGTCTGTTGATGCACAGTTAGGTTGATTCCAAAGTTTGGCTTTTGTGAATACTGTGCTAATAAACATGAGAGTTCAGATATCTCCTTGATAAACTGACTTAATTTTTTTTTATGTGTATATACCTAGCAGTGGGATTGCTGCATCATACAGTAGTTCTTTTTATAAAATTTTAGTCTTTAATTTTATGGGGGCATAGTAGGTGTACATATTTATGGGGTTCATGATACATTTTGATATAGGCATACAATGTGTAATAATTACATCAGGGTAAATGGGGTATCCATCACTGAAGCATTTATCCCTCGTGTTACAAAGAATCTAATTATTTTAGTTATTCTAAAATGTACAATTAAATTGTTATTGACTATAGCCACCATGGTGTGCTCTCAAATACTAAAACTTCTTCATTTTTTTCTATTTTTTGTACCTGTTAATGATCCCCGCATTCCCCCCAATGACCCCATTACCCTTCTCAGACTCTGTCATTCTACTCTCTATCTCCATGAGTTCAATTGTTTTAATGTTTAGCTGAGAACATATGACGTTTGTCTTTCTGTGTCTGGCTTATTTTACTTAACATAATGACCGCCAGTTCCATCCATGTTGTTGCAAATGACAGGACCTTATTGTTCTTTGTGGTTGAATAGCATTCAATTGTATATATATACACCACCTTTTCTTTATTCATCTGCTAATGGACATTTAGGTTGCTTCCAAATCTTGGCTATTGTGAACAAAGCTGTCATAACATGGCAGTGCAGGTATGTCTGAAATATATTGATTTTCTATCTTTTTGGTATATACCTAGCAGTAGGATCGTTGGATCATATGGTAGCTCTACTTTTAGATTTCTTAGGAAACTCTAAACTGTTCTCTATAGTCATCATACTAACTTACATTCCCATCAACAATGTACAAGGGTTCTCTTTTCTCCACATTCTTGCCAGCATTTGTTATTGCCTGTCCTTTGGATAAAAAACATTTTAACTTGGATGAGATATATCTCATTATAGTTTGATTTGCATTCCTCTGATGAACAATGATGTTGAGTATCTTTTTGTATACCTATTTGCCATTTGTATGTCTTGTACTGAGAAATGTCTACTCAGATCTTTTGCTAATTTTTAATTGGATTTTTATATTTTTTTTCCTAAGAGTTGTTGGAGCTCCTGATATATTCTGGTTATGAATCCCTTGTCAGATGGTGAGTTTCCAAATATTTTCTCACATTCTGTGGGTTGTCTCTTCACTTTGTTGATTGTTTCCTTTGATATTCAGAATTTCAACATAATATCCCATTTTTTCGCTTTTCTTTGATTGCCTGAGAGGTAATACTCAAAAAAATATTTGCTCACTTCAGTGTCCTGGAGAGATTCCCCAAAGTTTTCTTTTAGTAGTTATGTAGTTTGAGGTATTGTACTTAAATCTTTAATCAATTTTTATTTTATTTTTGTATATGGCAAAATATATGGATCTAGGGTCATTCTTCTGCATTTGGAAAACCAGTCTTCCCAGCAACATTTATTGAAGAGACTGTCTTTCCCCAGCATGTATTCTTGACACATTTGTCAAAAATGAGCTCACTGTAAGTGTGTGAATTTGTTTCTGCTCTCTGTTCTGTTGCATTGGTGTCTGTTTTTATGCCAGTACCATGCTGTTTTGGTTACTATAGCTCTGTAGTGTAATTTGAAGGAATGTAATGTGATCCTACCAGTTTTGTTTTTTTTGCTTGAGATAGCTTTGGCTATTTTGGGTCTTTTGTGGTTTGTATGTATTTTAGGATTGTTTATCCATTTCTGTGAAGACTGTTGTTGGTATTTTGATAGGCATTGCATTGAATCTATGGATTTATTTGGGTATGATAGACATTTTAAAAATATTAATTCCTCAATTCATGAACATGGACTATCTTTCCATATTTTTGTGTACTCTTCAATTTCTTTCATCAATGTTTTGTTATACTTTTCATTGTAGATATCTTTTGTTTCTTTGGTTAATTCCTAGATATGTTGTTTGATTTGTGGCTATTGTAAATGCTATTACTTTTTTTTCAGATTGTTTGATGTTGGCTTATAGAAAATTACCAATTTTTGTATGTTGATATTGTGTCCTGCAACTTTACTGAATTTATCTATCAGTTCTAATGGTTTATTTGTGGAGTTTTAAGTTTTTTCAAGTATAAGATCATATCATCTGCAAAGAAAAATATAACTTGACTTCTTTCTTGCCAGTTTGGATGCTCTTTATTTCCCAATTGCTCTACATTGAATAACAATGATGTAAATAAGTATTCTTTCTGTGTTCCAGATTTTAGAGAAAAGGCTTTAAGTTTTCCCCTATTCCGTATGATATTAGCTGTGGGTCTGTAATATATGGTCTTTATTATGTTGAGGTATGTTCTTTCTATACTCACTTTTTGGAGTTTTTTTTCTTTTCCTTTTGAATAATGAAGAGATGTTGAGTTTAATCATATGCTTTTTCAGCATCAGTTGAAATGATCATATGGTTTCTGTCCTTCATTCTGTTGATATGATGTATTACATTGATTGATTTCCATATGTTGTAGCCTCCTTGGACCTCTAGGATAAATCCCACTTGTTTATGATCAATAACCTTTTTAGGGTGATGTTGTATTTGATTTGCTGCTATTTTGTTGAGGATTTTTGAATCAGTGTTCCTCAGGGATATTGTCCTCTTTTTCTGAGGTGTCTGTTTGGTTTTACTATCAGGGTAATACTGGCCTCATAAAATGAGTTTAAGATATTTTTTCATTAATTTTAATTTTTATTTTAAGTTTTGGGCAGCATTTGCAGGATGTGCAGGTTTATTACATAGGTAAACGTGTGCCATGGTAGTTTGATGCACCTATCAACCCATACGTGGATATTAAGCCCAGCATGCAATAGCTGTGTTCTCATTGTTCAGCTCCTACTTACAAGTTACAGGAACACATAGTGTTTGGTTTTCTGTTCCTGTGTTAGTTTGTTGAGAATGATGGTTTCCAGCTTCATCCATGTTCCCGCAAAGGACATGAACTCATTCTTTTTTATGGCTGCATAGTATTCCATGTTGTATATGTGCCACATTTTCTTTATCCAGTCTTACAAGAGCTCCTGAAGGAAAAACCACCAAGTTTCTTTAGTATCCCAGAGTTCTTTAGCCCACGGTGGTAAGGCTTGCCAAAACTAAAGTTCCGACTCCCATGGTGGATGATTTGCCTCTGGGCTGGTCTAATTGCTTTCTCTTGGGCGCTGGCCAAATTTGGTCCTGCGTCACTTTTTGCTGTGACGGGGCAGCAATGGGTTTAAATACAAAGTCTCAAATAGCTGGGCATGGTGGTGGGCACCTGTAATCCCAGCTACTCGGGAGGCTGAGGCAGGAGAATCACTTGAACTCAGGAGGTGGAGGTTGCAGTGAGCTGAGATTGCACCAGTGCACTCCAGCCTGGGCGACAGAGCAAGATTCAGTCTCTAAATAAATATATAAATAAATAAAATGCAAAGTCTCACAATCACTGTACTCTTATCTCCTCCAAGTGCACAGATTCCTTCTCCATGACACCCAGCCACTGTTGAGGGATGGCGGGGGCTGGTGTAGGTAATTTGAGGGTGTTTATTCTAACCTCTTCAGTGCCTTTTTCAGCGATATGAAGTTAAAACCAGGTACTGTGATTGCACACCTGATTTTTGGTTCTCATGAAGGTGCATTTTGTGTGTGTGCGTGTGTAGATAGTTGTTTAACTTGGTGTTCCTGTTGTGAGGATGATCACTGGAGGCTTCTATTCAGCCATATTGCTCTGGTTCCTTCTTTCCATGCTAATATAGTTTTTAAAATATCCTTGATTCTTGAAAAATATCTTACATGGCTCTTAAAACATTAGTTTTTACATTTCTTGCTTTGTACTCCATCAAAATGATATTCTGTTGCTTTGCTTTGTTTGTTGTCAGAATCTATCAAATGAATTTGTTTCTTCTCTCTTCAAATCATAGACTTTTTCCTGGAGATCCAATGTAATTTCTTAAACTTAAAGCCTACAAATGTTACTGGAGTATTTCTCACACAATTTTCCCACTAATTCATTGAGCCCTTTCAAGCTTTAGAGTTTGATTTTCTCTTATTTCTGGAAACCGTTCTTAAAACATAGTTTTAAATATTAGTGACCTTTTGCACTGTTTTTCTTTTAAAGAGACTTTATTTATTCATATGTTGGAAACTTATTCTCTCTCTGCTTTATTTTATTACATTATTTTTTATCCAACTTACATTTTCTGCTTTTTTTCATTCTATTTTATAAATTTTACTGTTTCCTTATGTGGAAATTTTGTAATTAACATTTTAGTGCTGGTATGATTTATTATATTATTTTATTTTGGAGTATAAATATTTCCTATTTTAGTACTTACTATTGTATGTGTATATTCTGAATTTCTACATTTTTGATGAATAGATTTTATATACATATTTATTTAATTACATGTAATTAGTGCCAAAATATGAATCATGTTTCGTGTTTTTTTTTTCTTTTCATATTTTCCCTTTTTGGAGTTTTGTTATTTGTTGCAAAGTTTTGATTCTCAAACTTTTGTTTGAGGGTATTTGCTTTGTGTATGTTTGTTGACTGTTTTGTTTAGAATTTTTCTTTATTGAAAATAATATGGAATCCTGTTTGGGAAGAGGCTAGAGAAAAAATGGTTTACTTACTTGGGTTTTAGTTTGAGTGCCCTGTACTGTTGCTTTGATGAAGTTATTAATCACAACGTTAAAATGTCACAAAATTTTTGTGCAATTTTCCCATGTCTCTTGTTTTAATAGTTCAATAAATCTTAAGATGATTCTTAAAGATTTACAGTCAATAATTGACCTATATACTATACATCTTAGCATAATTAAAACTTGAGACCTATATTTCCTCACTTAAAATAACTGTGACATCCTATAAAATAATGTTCTATACCAATATTTTTACCTTTTCTACTTTGAGAAAAATACAGCCCAATAAGAAGAGCAAATAAAATAACACATTGACTTCATAGCTACAGCATTGTTGGGCCATGTGCATTTCACAAATTTAAATATAGTCTAAATAGTACGATGTGGATAAATAAGTACCTGAGAAAAGTAGTTATATCCTAAAGCTAACCAGGAGTAGATATTCAATAAGGACTTTCACAGAAGAAAAAAGAGCAAGGACAGTTGCAGCACAGATAACACCAACTAAGGTTCACTCTCAGATATCACTGAGGATATCACTAGAAGTGGGAAGATACTGATGATGGAAGTTACTGGAAAACAAAAGAAAACGACTGTAAGAATGTTGAGGGCCATTTTTTGGGAGAGGGAAAATACCTTGGAGAGAGAATGTATCCTTTGAAGAAAAACTCAAAATATAAAAAAAACAAACTGCTGTATTACTTTCTCTTTTGTGACATTTTAAAGTTGTGCTTAATAATTTCCAGGTGAATAATTCAGGTGAAATCAGTCAATAGGATATTTCAAAATGTTAAGGTATTTGTTAGCCTAGATAACGGTTCTGAATCTTTCTTCATTTGCTCTTGATATGGTTTCTACCAAGATGCTTTTTTTTTTTAAATAGATATTTCATAACTTATGTATTTAACAATCCTGAAATTTTGTTTCATACCGTTACAAGAGTCAGGGATTCTATGACCTCTTTTGCAGAAAAGAACAATTTCCTATCCAGAGATAACCAGCTTAAGAGTTTATTGAGAGGCTATATATGTCTGTTGAGATAAAGTAAGTAACAAGTAATTGACGACTGGTTGTCCTCATTTATTGGTATTTTGAAAATACACATAATGAAGCATTTGTTATTACCCTAGAGAAATCTGAGATCATTTTAAATGTATGAAAATATGGTTCTGTAATTTGTTGTTTTTCTGAATCTATATCTATTTATCTTTCCACCATACTGATAGGTTCATCATCTCTCATTCCTCTAGTTTAATAGCATTATTGTTTTAGAAACAGAGACAAAACCATAAGATATTAAAGATTGAAATTAATCTGTATACAGAGGTCTTCTTTTTAAATATATACATATGTAACAAACCTGCACATTGTGCACGTGTGCCCTAGAACTTAAAGTATATTAATAATAAAAAAAAGAGGGGTCTTCTTGAGGGTGGCAGACAACGCTAATGCCTCTAAACTTAATATCCCTAATGTCTGCTTAAAACTGCAATACAATTGGAACTTCAGAAAATGGTTAATAAACAATAAGATTGGTTTTGGTTGAAAACATTTCCCATCTGTTTATTTCAGGGTTTTTTTTTTTCTTTTGATTAAATGTATGTCTCTGTTCTCACTTCACAAAATGGTTAATAAACAATAAGATTGGTTTTGGTTGAAAACATTTCCTATCTGTTTATTTCAGGGTTTTTTTTTTTTTTTTTTTGATTAAATGTATGTCTCTATTCTCTGTGACTTGCATAGCAAGTTCATTACGCTGTTATAATGCTTCTAAGGATTCAGAAGTGTTGAATAGTATTTTTAGAATCTGTAAATAGATAAAGTGACGACAAATGCTCAATTCATAGAATGTCATTTTTTTCTTTATACCTTTCAAAACATATATTTAAATTTATGTATTTAAATTGTAGAGTCTGAAATTTCTATATAGTAACAGCCAGATCACTTTTTCCAATGAGAATTTATACTCTTTAGTATATTTTTTAACCCAGAGATATAAAAATTATAGCTTATATTTTCAAATACTATTTATCGAGTATAGCTGATTCACAGTAAAATTTGCAATAGGAGAAAAAGACCATATTAAATAGATAGCATCTATAGAAAACAATGACTATTAAGTACTCTTTAGTAATATTAGTGAGGTAACTGTACTCAAGTGACACAACTGATACTTTCTAAGATTAATTTCAAGTAGAAAATGCAAATTTTGAATATGTTTTATTTCTGTCCTAAGTCATAAATATAGAAAAGAAAGTGGCCCTGATAATTAACTTATAGAACAAACTTTGCTTGAACATTTAGAACATTTGTTTACAACTTGAGTATTTAAACAATTATTTATTGATAAAATTTCTGTTAGCAATGATATTAAAATGTCAACATAGCTAAGCTTATAATGTGACTGTTTCTGAAAAATCTTTATACAAATACTCTATTATTGAATTGTTGTATAATTGTAACTCATGTTCTTGCCTCTTCTAATCGATAGAGAATATTTTCATAAAGCTATCAGCTCAAATGCATGGCTACCCTTGAGGCCTAGAAGAATTAAGACAACAGACATCTGGGACTCCCCATTAATATAGGCAAGTGTTTAAGAAAATGTAGTCACTAGATGATTTTGCCAAATTATAGCAATTTATAGTCTTGACTGCTTCTACATAACCCATTCAGTATATATATACACACACACACATATTATGTTAACAGTAAGTATATATTAACACAGTTATATCCAAATAAATTGCAGCATATTTCCACCAGAAATCTTGTTACAAACTTGTTAAGGTATGGATTTCATAGGATGACATCAGAAAATATCCTGTTAATTAAATAGCAGACACCTACTTTGTTGTTAAGCTAAATGTTGAGGAAAACAGTTGATCCCTATTTTTCTTGAATTAGCTTTTATGCTAGTCTCTGAGAATACCAAAATGAAAAATATACTGTCTTTTTCCTCTAGAAGTGTTTACAAATTAATCACAAAACAATTACATTAACTGACTAATAACTGGTTTTGCTTTCCCAAGGTGAAGCTAAAGATAAATAACTCAAACAGCATATCTTTAGATGTTGGATATTTAGTTCAAATATAATTCATATAAATCTAAGCAAAAGAGTCATATTAAATCAATAATGATCTAATTTAATTCACTTTAGTATGTATTTGTATTGCATAACTTTCCTTGAATATATATATATAGGAAATGAGATAAGACTAACAGGTTGATTTTAATTGTGGTGGTGGGGGGGGTGATATTTGGGTTGTAGGAGTAGCGCTGTAAAGAGTAATCAGCCCCAAGAAAGAAGAATGGTCTAACATCACTGTTTCCATTCAGAAAATGATATGAAAAGTCAAACTTCAAATTATTTTTGTGGGAGGTAAAGGAGGTTAACTAGTCCATTAGGTTCTGAATCACAAAATAAAATTGATAAATTTTAGGTTGCTAAATCATAGAAAGTTGTTCACAAATACAAGCTTCAGAACACTAGGTAGAGGCAAAAAGAGGTAGTGGAACAAGAAATAGTCAATTTTTATATTCCTACCAATAAAAGTAGAAGGGCTTCAGAGTTAGTAGACCAGACAAGTGTATTATTAAATGTGTGCTTTTTAAAAACGTTATGGACACAAAACATATTTTACACACACCTTTAAAAACAGATCAATAGGCGCTCTGAAAGAAAACACAGCATTATTACCTGGGCATGGTGGCATGCATCTGTACTTCCAGCTGCTCAGGAAGCTTAGGAATGAGAATCGCTTGAGCCAGGGAGGCTGAGGTTGCAGTGAGCCGAGACTGTACCACTGTACTCCAGCCTGGGTGACAGGAGAGAGTCCATCTCGAAAAAAAAATAACAACATTAAAAACCCACAAGCATTAACAGCATCAATAGTAGAGGTTTTCTCAGGAGAGGAGAACTAGGTAATTGGGGGAGAGCAAAGAGAGACTTTTCCTTGTAGATTTAGAAAACAATGTTTGAATTTCCTACTGAATCTTTACACTGAAGCACACTTTTGTTTTTAAAAGTACATTAGTAAAAATACGTACTTCATGGAAATACTCTTCCACATAATTTATGCAACCACAAATAGGAAAAAATCTATATATCTGTATATAGAGAGATATAGATATTATAAGGTGTTATGTAACTGCTGAGATGTACTCTGAGTTCTTGACAATGATCACTTTCAGTTGTCATTTAATACTATTTTGGAAACAAGTTTTTATTTGTTTAATTTTATTTTAGTTCTTAAAAATCAGTCAACCACCCAAGTATAGGATGGAAATAACACCTTATAACCCCATCAAGAATCCATAAAGCTGGTGGGTCAGTCAGAGACCCCACTAACATCAGCTTCAGTGAATAGAGGTTTCAATGTTAAGAAGCTCATGGCTGGGCCGATGTTGCCACGGCTCTACTGCCACTGACTCTGAGACTCACTGATGGCACGGCTTTATTTCTGTGATGTCATCATGTGTGTGTCTCCCTGGTAGTGCCTAGAGCCTCTTGACTTCAACTCCCTAGCCAGATATGTGACATAAGTAAACCCCATTTGTCAGAAAGGCTAGAAAAAGACATATTTATATTTTAGTTGTCTCTAAAGAGTGGGCCAACAAGGGAGTAAGTGTTTGGGATTGTGTGTAGGTTGAGCTTGCAATGCCCACGCCAGCTGGTGGGTAAAATTGCTAGCACTAGAAACTTTCAAAAAGCTACAGAATTACTCTTCCTACTCCTGAATGAGATGTTGTGCACAAATAAAGATCTAATTTGTAAGAAGGAAAAAGATTGAGATAATGGCAACACCACAAGATGGGATTTGAAAATTAATATCTAGAAACACGTGCTTTGGTTAATCGTGTTTGCCTCCGAGGTGGTTAACACAACACTTGTGGTAACCACCTAGGTGAAATACTGCTAAAATACAATGTTAAGTTTCAGAGCAGTTATTTGTTTTTTATTACTATTATATCAGTTATACACACTAATGAAAGGAGCATATAGCGTTAGTAAAATATCTATTACCTTTATAATGATAGAGATATAGAACTCTTTGAAAAATGACTGACTGCTCTTTTTTAAAGTATTCTTATATCGTAGGCATGATCATAATTATGTCATATTTACTAATTATTAATATTGTGTATTTAAAAAACAATATCTGAGTTTAAACCTGTGAATGTTTACTACTATGCTCTCATAATCTTTCTTTACTTAAATTAGTAACTTTTGTTTTAATTTAAAATAACTGTTTTATAAAATGTAATTTGCTGTTTTCAAATACATATAAATGAGAATTGATTACTGCAGT
This sequence comes from Macaca fascicularis, assembly GCF_037993035.2. Classification (NCBI taxonomy): domain Eukaryota; kingdom Metazoa; phylum Chordata; class Mammalia; order Primates; family Cercopithecidae; genus Macaca; species Macaca fascicularis. The sequence goes on from NC_088392.1 coordinate 15,286,638, forward strand.
CAAGCTAATTAGCATATCCATCACCTCATATAATTACCTTTTGTTCTTTGTGTGGTGAGAACATTCAAGATTTACTTACTTAGCAATTATCAAGTGTAGAGCGCCGTATTAACTATTGTCGCCATGCTGTATATTAGATCTCTAGAATTTATTAATCTTACACAACTGAAAGTTTGTACCCTTTAATCAACTTTTCTTTTGTTTTGAAAATAAAACAAAACCTGCTAAAAAAATTCAATATCTAAAATAAAATTTTGCTTTCATTTTTGCAAAAAGTACCCTTCTTTTCAGCTAAACAAATAATTTATGAAAACTAGTGTACTTAGAATAATTTCATTCAAAATAATAGTAAGCACATAGAAATCAATATAGGTAGCAAAAATTGAGACTGTTTCATGTACACTTGAGAAGAAATATGTATTCTCCTGTTTCAGTGGAGTGTTCCAAATTTTTCTGTAAGGTCTAGCTAGTTTATAGTGTTGATCAAGTCCTCTTTTTACTTGCTGGTTTTTGCTTAGTTTTTCTGTTATTGAAAGTGTGATATTGAAGTCTCCTAATATTGTAGAGCTGTTAACTTCTCCCTTCAATTCTGTGATTGTCATATATACATATATATATGTTTATAATTCATCTTCTTAACGAATTATTCCTTTCATCAATATGTAATGTCTTGACCTTTGTCTCTGATAACCATTTTTACTTAAAGTCTATTTTGTCTGATAGTAGATACCACTTGTTCTAGTTTGGTTACTATTTTCATAGAGTGTCTTTCTCCATCCTTTCACTTCCACCTTTTTGTGTTTTGGAATATAAATGGAGTCTCTTGTAGGTGGTGTATTGTAGGATTATGCTTTTTAAATCTATTATGTTATTCTCTACCTTTTAATTGGAGAGTTTAATTCACGTGCATTTAAAGTAATGACAGATAAGTAAAAATTTCTGCCATTTTGTTATTTGTTCCCCATACCATTTTATTTTGTTCCACAAATTCCTCTATTACTGCTTCTTTGTGTTCAAGTGATTTTTTTGTAGTGCACCCTTTCAATTTCTTTCTCACTTCCTTTTCCTTATTTATTTTTGGTTATTTTCTTCATGGTTACCCAGGGAATACAATTAACCTCTTCAACGTATAGCACTTTGTTCTGAATTAATACCAATTATCCTTAGTAGTATACATAAACTCTGCCCCTATACGAGTCATCTCTCATTGTTTATGTGGTTATTGTTACAAATTAAATCATTATACATTATGTTCCCAATAACATAGATGTATGATTATTTTAAATATTTGTATTTAAATCCTGTAGGAAATGAAAAGTGAAGTCTCAAACCAAAAATACATTGCTGGCTCTTATATTTGGCCATGTTTTACCTTTAACAGGTATATTTTATTTTTCTTCATACAGCTTTGTTTTTTTTGTTGTTGTTTTGTTTGTTTTTGTTTTGAGACAAAGTCTCACTCTGTTGCCCAGGCTGGAGTGCAGTGGTGTGATCTCAGTTCACTGCATCCTCTGCCTCCTGGGTTCAACCTCCACTTCCTGGGTTTATCCTCTACCTCCTGGGTTCAAGCCATTCTCCTGCCTCAACCTCCTAAGTAGTTGGGATTACAGGTGCACACCACCATGCCTGTCTAATTATTTATTTTTAGTAGAGACAGAGCTTCACCATTGGCCAGGCTGGTCTTGAACTCCTGACCTCAGGTGATCTGCCCGCCTCAGCCTGCCAAAGTGCTGGGACTATAGGCATGAGCCACCACACCCAGCTTCTTCATACAGCTTTGAGTTACTGTCTTGTATCCTTTTATTTCAACCAGAAGAACCACCTTTAGCATTTTTTATAGGGCTGCTTCAGTAATACACATTCCCTTAGCTTTCATTTATCTTTTATTTGGAAAAATCTTAATTTCTCCCTCATTTTTGAAGGATAGTTTTGCTGGATATAGGATTCTTGTTTGATAGTCTCCGTTTGTTGTTGTTGTTGTTGTTGTTTTTACTTTTTTCTTTTTTTTTTTTTTCCAGCACATAGAATATGCCATCCCACTGTCTTCTGGCCTCTCTAGTTTCTGATGAAAAATAGACTGTAGGACTTACTGGGGAGCCTTAGTGCATGCTTTATATGTTTCTCTCTTTGTCTTTGCTTTCAGCAGTGTGATTATAATGTATTTTAGAGTCAATCATTTTGAGTTTATCCTGCTTAGAGTTTGTTGAGCTTTTAGAATGTGTAGAGTTATGACTTTCATCAAATTTCAAACGTTATCAGTCATTATTTCTCTTAATATTCTTTCTGCCTCTTTTGCTCTCTTTCTTTCTGGGACTCTTATTATATATATGTTGGTATACTTGACAATATCCCCAAAGTCTTTTAGTCTCTGTTCAGTTTTTTTTTTTTTTAATCTGGATCTCGGCATGTATAGTGTAAGTTAACCAATTTTCAGATTTGTTGATTATTTCTTTAGCCAGCCAGTATCTGCTGATGAGCCTCTTCAGTTAATTTTTTGTTTTAATTATTGTCAGCTATAGAATTTCTGTTTCATTGCTTTTTTAAATAATTTATGTCTACTCATATTCTGTATTTCTTAAGACATCATTCTTCCAAGATCCTATTGTCTTTTGTTCACTATTTTTTTTTAGTTGGCTGAGTCTACTTTGAGAGTATTTGTCAAGCAAGTTCAATGTCTGTGCTTCCTCTGGGAAACTCTCTCTTAATATCTCCTACAAATGGACTCCTTCCTTCCTTCCTTCCTTCCTTCCTTCCTTCCTTCCTTCCTTCCTTCCTTCCTTCCTTTCCTTTCTTTCCTTTCTTTCCTTTCTTTCCCTTCCTTCCTTCCTTCCTCCTTCCTTCCTTCCTTCCTTCTTTCTTTGATTTTCTTTCCTTTCTCTTTCTTTCTCTCTTTTTCTTTCTCTCTCCTTCCTTCCTTCCTTCTTTCTTTGATTTTCTTTCCTTTCTCTTTCTTTCTCTCTTTTTGTTTCTCTCTCCTTCCTTCCTTCCTTCCTTCCTTCCTTCCTTCCTTCCTTCCTTCCTTCCTTCCTTCTTTCTCTCTTCTCTTCTCTTCTCTTCTCTTCTCTTCTCTTCTCTTCTCTTCTCTTCTCTTCTCTTCTCTTCTCTTCTCTTCTTTCTTCTTTCCTTCTCTCTCAATTCCTTATTCAAAACTGGGCATTCTGAATATTATAATATGGTATCTCTGAAAATTCTATTCATCTTCTTCCTTGGGGTTTGTTTTTATTACTTTGCATAAGTAGTTCTTTGTTCAGTTACTTTTCTAGATTACTCATGTAAATCCTTTATTCTTTTTGTTATGTGTAGTCTCTGGTCATTTAGCTATATGTAGCTCATTTTAAACAGGGATTTGCTTGAACACCAGGAAGAAGAAAAATAATTTTTAGTTCTCCAAATATATTTTCTCCTTGAGTTGTCCTCTGAAGGTTTCAGTGTACCTATAATTTGTTCAGCTGTAACTTTTTCCCATGCTGCACTGGATTTTTCATTTGAATTAAAATATCTTCAAGGGATGCCTTCTGTTGTAGCCACATTTCCACTCTGTATGATCTCAGAGCTAGACAAAATGAAAGCAGGCACCTTGGGTTATTCTTTCAGTTGACTGCCACGTAAGTAATAGTATAAAAACACAATTATTTGGGAAAAACATCTACTCTCTTCCTTTCAGAACCAGTGACCAAAATTACAAATTGGGACAATGAGTTGTGGTTTTCAAAATCACTGCTACAAAGCGGAGGTTATTGGGCCAAAGACAAGGACAAATTCCACAAAGTTATCTGACCAAGTTTAATTTACCTTTTCATTAATTCAGCATCTGCCTGGTTGCTGTAAACCTTTGAGTCTTTCCCAGAGTTTGAACAAATTTGAAAGTGGAGTCTGATAGTTGCGCTCATTTTTTTCTATATTTCTGTGGAGAGAAGGGCTCTTGGAGCTACATACTCCATTATCATCACTCCTGAATAGTTGCTTTTTCAAATTTTATTTTCTTTCCTGTTATTTGTTACTTTCCACAAATGCAGGACTTTTTTTTTGTTAACATAAGTGTGTCACAGTCTCTTTATACATGTAAAATTCTTTCAGTTACTAGAAAAAATAAAATCCAAGCTATGTACATTAAAAAATACTTAAGATGGCATTTAAAAACAGATTTGCAAAGTTTACAATGAAATTAACATAGCATTCTAAAAGCTTTCTGCTGTGGACAAGATGTAAATAATAAAAGATAATCTTTTTTTTTTTTTTTTTTTTACCTAGTATTTGGGTAAAACTAAAGATATAGTTAGATACCATAGAAACAATATAAATAGTAAAAAACACAGTAGAAATAATAAAAGATAATCTGTTATAATTTGACAGTATTATTTCAAAACACTGATAATCTAATTTTACCTAGTATTTTGGGTGAAACTAAAAATACAGGTTAGAAACAGTAGAAACAATACAAAGCTGCAAATAAAAGAGTTAATTATAAAAGCATTGTTTTCACAGCTGTAAAAAAAGTCAAATACAAATCATGGGTTATCTTCACTTCTTTTTTTTAAAATAAGGTATAACAATACAACTTTATATAAGTACTTATTTTATGGAAGTTGTGTTTCTTTTTTAAACTTTTAAGTTTAGGGGTATACGTGTAGGTTTGTTATATAGGTAAACTTGCGTCATGGGGGTTTGGTGTACAGATTATTTTGTCACCCAAGTATTAAGCCTAGTACTCATTAGATATTTTTCCTGATTCTCTTCCCCCTCCCGCTTTCCACCCTCTGATAGTCCTCAGTGTCCATTGTTCCCTGTTATATATCCCTGTGTTCTCATCTTTTAGCCCCCATGTGTGAACGAGAACCTTGGTTATTTGGTTTTCTGTTTCTGTGTTAGTTTGTTAAGAATAATGGCCTTCATTTCCATCCATGTTCCAGCAAACCACCATGGCGCGTCATTGACTATTAGAAAAATGCTAATCAAAACCACAATGGGAAATTGTGTTTCAACGGAAAATTATCTGTCCTCTAAAACTGTGCATCCTTTCTGTATTCTCAGATCTAGCTTTGTTCATTGTTTCGGGGATATTTTGGTATACTTTGTAAATAATAGTTACCTGATAATTATGTAAATTATATTCTATATGGTACAAATTTAATTGACTTATCCCCCTTCTGTGAAATAACCAGTGTTGTTTCCATTTGCAATACTTTTCAGTGTTCCTTTTCTCTATATATTTTTATGCTTTTTTGATTTTGCCTAATATCAGTAATTACACCTGCTGAGTTCTCTCAGGTCATATGAGTAAAATAGAATTTTTAAATATGTTTACTTTTTATATGTGCATAAAAGTCATGATTTTATCTTCTTCCTAAGAATTATCTTTTAACATTATAAACATAAGCATGCATGGATATAGATAGACATCTATTTGGAAAAACAAAACAATTTTTATATATGTGTACATATATGTATTACTTATGTATTCACATATATAAGCATTTTATTCCAACACATACATATTGATATGCTAGATAGTTTGGTATACATGAATATTCTAGCATGAGATGGAGTCCCTTTCGTCTTTTACAATTTTATAATTTCAACCCCTCTTTTATATCTTTTCTTCACCAATTTAACTATTTTTTTTATTTTTCATTTTTTTTTATTATACTTTAAGTTCTAGGGTACATGTGTACAACGTGCAGGTTTGTTACATATGTATACATGTGCCATGTTGGTGTGCTGCACCCATTAACTCGTCATTTACATTAGGTATATCTCCTAATGCTATCTCTTCCCCCTACCCCTCCCCACAATAGGACCCAGTGTGTGATGCTCCCCTTCCTGTGTCCAAGTGATCTCATTGTTCAATTCCCACCTATGAGTGAGAACATGCAGTATTTGGTTTTCTGTTCTTGCAATAGTTTGCTGAGAATGATGGTTTCCAGCTGCATCCATATCCCTACAAAGGACACAAACTCATCCTTTTTATGGCTGCATAGTATTCCGTGGTGTATATGTGCCACATTTTCTTAATCCAGTCTGTCACTGACGGACATTTGGGTTGATTCCAAGTCTTTGCTATTGTGAATAGTGCCGCAATAAACATACGTGTGCATGTGTCTTTATAGCAGCATGACTTATAATCCTTTGAGTATATCCCCAGTAGTGGGATGGCTGGGTCAAATGGTATTTCTAGTTCTAGATCTTTGAGGAATCGCTACACTGTTTTCCACAATGTTTGAACTAGTTTACAGTCCCACCAACAGTGTAAAAGTGTTCCTATTTCTCCACATCCTCTCCAGCACCTGTTGTTTCCTTAATGATTGCCATTCTAACTGGTGTGAGATGGTATCTCATTGTGGTTTTGATTTGCATTTCTCTGATGGCGAGTGATGATGAGCATTTTTTCATGTGTCTGTTGGCTGTATGAATGTCTTCTTTTGAGAAGTGTCTGTTCATTGCCCACTTTTTGATGGGGTTGTTTTTTTTTTTTCTTGTAAATTTGATTGAGTTCTTTATAGGTTCTGGGTATTAGCCCTTTGTCAGATGAGTAGATTGCAAAAATTTTCTTCCATTCTGTAGGTTGCCTGTTCACTCTGATGGTAGTTTCTTTTGCTGTGCAGAAGCTGTTCAGTTTAATTAGATCCCATTTGTCAATCTTGGCTTTTGTTGCCATTGCTTTTGGTGTTTTAGACGTGAAGTCCTTGCCCATGCCTATGTCCTGAATGGTATTACCTAGGTTTTCTTCTAGGGTTTTTATGGGTTTAGGTCTAACATTTAAGTCTCTGATCCATCTTGAATTAATTTTCGTATAAGGAGTAAGGAAAGGATCCAGTTTCAGCTTTCTACTTATGGCTAGCCAATTTTCCCAGCACCATTTATTAAATAGGGAATCCTTTCCCCATTTTTTGTTTTTGTCAGTTTTGTCAAAGATCAGATGGCTGTAGATGTGTGATATTGTTTCTGAGGGCTCTGTTCTGTTCCATTCGTCTATATCTCTGTTTCAGTACCTGTACCATGCTGTTTTGGTTACTGTAGACTTGTATTATAGTTTGAAGTCAGGTAGTGTGATGCCTCAGCTTTGTTCTTTTGGCTTAGGATTGTCTTGGCAATGTGGGGTCTTTTTTGGTTCCATATGAACTTTAAAGCAGTTTTTTCCAATTCTGTGAAGAAACTCATTGGTAGCTTAATGGGGATGGCATTGAATCTATAAATTACCTTGGGCAGTATGGCCATTTTCACAATATTGATTCTTCCTGTCCATGAGCATGGTATGTCCTCTTTTATTTCACTGAGCAGTGGTTTTGTAGTTCTCCTTGAAGAGGTCCTTTACATCCCTTGTAAGTTGGATTCCTAGGTATTTTATTCTCTTTGAAGCAATTGTGAATGGAAGTTCATTCCTGATTTGGCTCTCTGTCTGTTACTGGTGTATAAGAATGCTTGTGATTTTTGCACATTAATTTTGTATCCTGAGATTTTGCTGAAGTTTCTTATCAGCTTAAGGAGATTTTGGGCTGAGATGATGGGGTTTTCTAAATATACAATCATGTTATCTGCAAACAGGGACAGTTTGACTTCTTTTCGTAACTGGATACCCTTGATTTCTTTCTCTTGCCTGATTGCCCTAGCCAGAACTTCCAACACAATGTTGAATAGGAGTGGTGAGAGAGGGCATCCCTCTCTTGTGCCCATTTTCAAAGGGAATGCTTCCAGTTTTTGCCCATTCAGTATGATATTGGCTGTGGGTTTGTCATAAATAGCTCTTATTATTTTGAGATACGTTCCATCAATACCGAATTTATTGAGAGTTTTTAGCATGAAGGGCTGTTGAATTTTATCAAAGGCCTTTTCTGCATCTATTGAGATAATCATGTGGTTTTTGTCTTTGGTTCTGTTTATATGCTGGATTATGTTTATTGATTTGCATATGTTGAACCAGCCTTGCATCCCAGGGATGAAGCCCACTTGATCATGGTGGATAAGCTTTTTGATGTGTTGCTGGATTTGGTTTGCCAGTATTTTATCGAGGATTTTTGCATCAATGCAAACCTTCTTCTCTCAACTTGTCAAAGTCATTCTCCATCCAGCTTTATTCCATTGCTGGCGATGAGCTGTGTTCCTTTGGAGGGGGAGCTGCGCTCTGATTTTTTGAATTTCCAGCTTTTCTGCACTGCTTTTTCCCCATCTTTGTGGTTTTATCTGCCTTTGATCTTTGATGCTGGTGATGTACTGATGGGGTTTTGGTGTGGGTGTCCTTTCTGTTAGTTTTCCTTCTAACAGTCAGGACCCTCAGCTGTAGGTCTGTTGGAATTTGCTTGCGTTCTACTCCAGACCCTTTTGCCTGGGTATCAGCAGCGGAGGCTGCAGAAGATAGAATATTGCTGAACAGCGAGTGTTGCTGTCTGATTCTTGCTCTGGAAGCTTCGTCTCAGGGGTGTACCCCGCCATGTGAGGTGTGAGATGTCGGTCTGCCCCTAGTGGGGGATGTCTCCCAGTTAAGCTACTCAGGGGTCAGGGACCCACTTGAGCAGGCAGTCTGTCCATTATCAGATCTCAACCTCCATGCTGGGAGATCCACTGCTCTCCTCAAAGCTCTCAGACAGGGATATATACCTCTGCTGAAGTTTCTACTGCTTTTTGTTTAGCTATGTCCTGTCCCCAGAGGAGGATTCTGCAGAGGCAGGCCGGCCTCTTTGCGCTGTGGTGGGCTCCACCCAATTCGAGCTTCCAGGCAGCTTTGTTTACCTACTTAAGCCTCAGCAATGGCGGGAGCCCCTCCCCCAATCTCACTGCCGCCTTGCAGTTAGATCTCAGACTGCTGTGCTAGCAATGAGGGAGGCTCCATGGGCATGGGACCCTCTGGGCCAGGTATGGGATATAATCTCCTGGTGTGCGCCGTTTGCTAAAACCCTTGGTAAAACGCAGTATTAGGGTGGGAGTTATCCGATTTTCCAGGTGTTGTGTGTCTCAATTTATTTGGCTAGGAAAAGGAATTTCCTTCCCCCTTGCGCTTCCCAGGTGAGGTGATGCCTCGCTGTGCTTCAGCTCTCGCTGATCGGGCTGCCCCCGCAGACCAGTGCCAACTGTCCAACACGCCCCTGTGAGATGAACCTCAGTTGTACCTCAGTTGAAAATGCAGAAATTACGCGTCTTCTGCGTCGCTCACACTGGGAGCTGGAGGCTGGAGCTGTTCCTATTCAGCCATCTTGGGTGCGCCCCTTAACTACTGTATTTTTAAAAAATAAGTTGTATATTTGTCAAGCTTGGATTGAACTTGGTATAGAGATAAATTCTCTTGTAAATGTTGTTCTTTGAAAATATGTAGACTCATTTCTGAACTTTCTATATAGAGAGTAATGGTGAGTCAGAATGGAAATATAATGGCCTTTATCTACATTGGTAGAAGTTCCTCCCTCTGGGATGATGTAACCCTCAAAGGATAAAGCTTATTCAGAAAAGTAGGGGCCAGATTTTGGCTCCAACTTACTCCTTTTAACCTGAAGCCTGTGTGCAGAAATCAGAAATTTAACTCACTTGAGTTTTAGAGTACATAAATATTATTAATTTCTTGGTAATGTTAGTGTGCAGAGACAGCTGAAGGTGAATATAAATGTGCTACTCTTCTCCAACATCAAGGCTATGGTGAAAACAAACCCTAGACAAAATTATTTCCATTTCTGTGACTTTCTTTTATTAGCAAAACATGAGTTAGTACACAAAATCAGTCTAGAAGCTACCTGAAGTCTCAGCGCTCTGCCTATTCTGTTACTCACAGAGCATCTAGAAGGAAGAGGTCCCTCAAGGCAAACCATCTATTGAACAATAGTCAAAACTCTATTAACCATCTAATCACGTTCAGGTGATAGCTATTTTAGGGATCACAGCTGAGCTGTTTTCCCCAAGACTAAAGGTGAAAAAGCTAAAATCTTCTATCCAGTTTATGTCAATAATTTAACCAGTGAAAAACATGTGCAATGCCCATTATGGTTATTATTAGCAAATTATTAATTTCAGCAACAAAATGTCATCCTTAATATATTAAATATATGCTGCTAATTAGAAAGGACTCTTTTCTTCATTAATGAGAAAAGATAGGGAAACACATCTAAGAGCTCACCCTTGAGTGGATCTCCTTATCGAACGCCAACCAATCATCTCTATGGTGTGTATTTCTGTTTTTGGGAGTGGGTCACTCTTGAGTGAGCGTAAAAAAACAGAAAATATAAATTTTAGTATTTTAATTAATAAAATATAAGAAGTTACATATCACATTTAAAAGTATGTAACATCAAAAAGTAATTCCTATTGTTATAATTTATAAGATTAAAATAATATTATGTTTTATGTAGCTATAATGACTATCACCTGTCCAGAAATAATAAACCTCTTTCAGTGCCACTTAATAGGCTATTCTTTCTGTTCCTTTAGAACAAAATTTATATAATTTTCTCCACATGAGAAAGGATTTCAATTTTCTTTTCATGTCATTTTTCTTTCCAATTTACAGATGTTCTCCACAAGAAGGAGAATAACATGCCCAAGGAATCCAATCTCCAACTTTTCAGTGAAATATTTGCTAAAAGCTGTAATTTCGGTTCTGAGGATCTATCATAAAAAATTTCAATGTAGCTACCTCAATCAAGTATTAAAAAATGAAAATTCTTTTCTTTACCATACTGAAATGGCTGCTTATTGCTTCTTTGGAGAATCAATGTGTTAAAGACAGTGCTTCAGTATCATTTATTGCTGTAATAAATGTTCACCATTTTCCCCAGTGTTGAGTGAAAGTGCAGTGAACTTGAGTTTCCTTTCTCAGTTCTGCAGTTGAAAATAATTGCTTTGCTTTTCCCACATAATTGTGGAAAAACAATTTTGACAAGAGACTAGTTCCTAACTATTGAATATTGAAATTAATTAGCATTCACATTGCATTGTGCAGTGCCATCCCTGGAGAATTTTGGTAATGAGTATTCAGATTAACTATACCCACTAGGGACACCTTGTACTATTATGCCTTCATGTTCTATAAATATACGTAGTCCTTGAACAGTCAAAATATATTAAGGGATCAGTTATACCCACAAATCTAAAAGAACCAGAATATAGAAGGACATGGTCCATTTAACTCTGCAGATCACAACATACTATGCTGGTACATCATAATATTGTCTCAACTAACATTTCCAAGTGTCTGTTCTTGAAACTGGCATAACATAACAACACATCGCAATGAAACACTCCCATTTAAAACAGCAGAGCATTTGGTTTAATGACCCACTTCTAACTAACTACAAGAATTGTGCTTAGAAAACTGTCGATTTATCAAAGCAAAGACAAGTTATGGATATTGGCACACACGATTTTTGTTAACGTATCTGTTTCACTTCTTTCCTATAATCTCACCAAGTGTTGGCTAAGTTTAAAATTTAGTCAAGACACTTGCTCCAAGTAGGATTTTAAAAATTAACCTACTTTGGTTTATTCAAAGCCTGATTAAACAGATAATTAAAACTTACAGACACAGATTTCTGCTAAATTACTGTAGCTTGACTGAATTTGTGCAGTAGATTATTTGTGGTATGTAAGCTGGCATAAACTGTCTCAGTCACAGTGCAGAAAACATACAAAGATTTCGTGTTTCCTCTTTTCTACATATGCTCCTAAAATGGCTCCTTTTGATGTGAAAAGAGGCAGAAATATGGACAATTTATGAATTTTTTTTTTTTTTAGATTTAAGAGCTTCTTTATCTCAACTTTTCTAAGCCAGTGCCACTGTTTATTATACCATTTCACAATGGAATTGATCAGTTCTACTTGCCTTAAGAATCCTTTAGTGCTTTGAAAAGGTAAATAACCTGAGAAAAATGTAAGAATTAAAATGGTCATTTATGGTAAATTGCCAGGATGCAAATTAGGTCTGTGTTCAGATCTCTGTTATGAATACTTTGTATAACTCTCTGAATTTCAAACCATCTTGCATTACTTGGAAAAATGCAGATGTTTAAACTTTAAATATTGTTGTGACTACTAAATGAAATAATGTATGTGAGACTCCCTAGCACATTTCCAGGAACAGAATCTTACAAGGTTGGTTTCTTTCATGCATTTACACATGGAAAGGTAACATGCAACAGATTAAAAAAGAAAAAAAAAGCTTCAGACTTGATCTCTTCCATGTACTACTTTAAATTTGAGTAAGACACACAATCTCTGATCCCAAGCCTCGTATATTTCAGCTTCAAAACTAAACAAACAGTCACTTTAGGTACCAGGAGATCAAACAAATAAGGTATACACATCTTCCAGAAATATTGGCATTTTGAATTCTCTCAAAAATTATTATTGGCCTTAAAACATTATGTATTTGCTCAACAGTCCATATCATTCTACTTCCACATTCTTGTAGAAAGAAACTAATCATTCTGAATATCTCAATTCTCCATCTTCCCTAGTCCAGCGTTTATCTATTGGAATCTGCTATATGCTTGCATTGTTCTAGGCATTAAAGATAATGAGCTTGAAGCAGAACTACCCTAATGAAACTTACTTGGTCATACCAATCACAGGCAATAAGCAATACAATGTCAGGTAGAGAGGAATACCAAAAATAAAGTTCAATATAGTACAGGTTAAATAGTTAAATATTGGAGTGTAATGGTTGGAGTGGCCAGGGAAATACAGGGTGATCAAGAAAATACAGAAATGTTTCCAATGTTGATTATAAATTTTACATAATTCTAATGTGATATTTATCTAGACAAAAAGATTCTAAAACTAATCAAAAAGAATAGTAAAAAAAGATACAGGCAAAATAATTGCCCTAATAGAATATATGATTGAGTGTTATAAATCAATGAGAAAATAATTATTCAATAAATATTACAGAGAAAATTATCTAAACAATTGAAAAATTATTAATCATTTTTCCTTACATTGTATGCCATAATAGATCCAATATAAAATGAAGAGGCTTCAGTTAAAATGTCAACTGTAAATAAGAAGTGTTACTGAATTTAGACAATACTCAGAAAGGATACTTTAAGTATAAATGCAATGAAATAAATAAAAAGGTAAAAGTAAACTACACATAAGTTTGAGACTTCTGAACCAATAAAATACATGAAAAGATAATCAAATAACCCAAAAATGTTTATTATAGAAGTTTTTAAGTTATATCTCTAACATTACTAAGGTAAGCCTTGCAATCTTGAAGTTACCTAGAATTATATTGATTGGATACCCATTAGCCACACCTGACTATCAAGCACTGAAATGTGGCCAGTCCAGATTGAGAATTGCTACAATGTAAAATACAGACAAAATTCTGAAAACTTGGTGGGAAAAATAAAAATACAAAATATCTCAATAATGTTTTGTTGATTAAACATTAAAATAATACTTTTGACATTAAATTATGTTGTTAAAATTAGTCTCTCCTGTTGCTTTTACTTTGGTAATATAGCTACTAGAGAATTTAGCATTACCAATGTGGCACAGATTACATTTTGGATTGCACGTATCTAGAGAGGCAAGAACTATTTGGAAAAATTGAACCTACCAGATTGCCTCATCTTCATTTTTCTAAGATAGTATGTTTAGAGCCTTGATTATGATAATAACAGTGGTGATGATCTTGGTAATTCTTGCATCTCGACATTGTATCTTTATACCTTCTTGTAATTTTAGTGTTCACCTTATGTTTGATATACTGATGCTAGAATTTGAAAAGTCAAATATTGTGGCTTCATAACAATGACAGCTTCCTAATTTTCCTAACTGTTATGAAATGTGAGTTGGTCATGGCCAAATAACTCAAGAATTTCATATTCTGTATACTTCAATGAAAATAAAAATGTTTACTCATTAACTCTAAATAAAACCATCACCAAATTAGTTGTAAATAACTAGGCAGAGAAAAAAATCTACGTTGTATCATTACATTTTTACAATACGTTTATCTTATTCACTAAGAAAAGAAGTGCTGTTTGCGGAAGAACTTAATTGAGTCATCTGTAAGATTTTCAGCTGTCTGTTATTGCATAAGAGATAGATCTAGATAATATGAACCTTTAAGAAGACAGGTTGTATCTGGAAATTATCATGACTTGTGTCACTCCTACGTCCATATATTATCTTAGTTATTCCAAATTAGCCACAGTGACTAACAAAGCATCACAGTCCTGATAACCTTTCACAGTTTGGTAGAGAATCTAATGAACAGGCAAGGAATGTTTAATTCACCTTGATTAAATAATTGCATCTGTGAATTTGTGTAAAATTATGAATAGAACTGAGATGTAGACAAAATTATGTATGAGGATGCCATCATTACTGTTGTGGCTGCTGTTATTTTGTATTATCTTGATGCAATTTTTACAGCAATAAGAAATAAATTATGAAACACAAAATTTTAAATTTGAAGCACAGTGACATGAGAAGATTCATTAATATTTAAAAAATTATTCATTATCCAATTATCTAAGCATGACAGCATTTAACATTTTAGTTATGTATAATTACATATATGTGTATTTCTAAATGCACTCAGTTTTAATATACATATGATTTGCTACTGTGTTTCTTTACTTATCAATCAGTATGCAGCCTCCGTTGTAGTAAGGCTTAAAGAAGATGCATGCAAAGCACTTGTGTCATCTCTCCCAGAGAGTAGGCTCTCTAAACTTCAGGAGATTCCTGCTCTTGCTCATAATGTTCTACATTTTTTTTCATATTACTGGTATATAATAAGCTTCCTTAATAATTTCAGTTGCTCAGACACTGAAAACTAAGATTGATTCAGTTTAAGTTAACTCATTCCAACTACCTATCCCATAATTTATTTCTTAGTATTTAATGGCATATACAATCATCTACATTACTTTGGGCTGCTTTTAATAGAAAACTGAATACAATGGCTTAATGAAGTAAAGATGTATATTTCTCACCTAGAAAAAAAATCAGAGGCAGTCCATGACCAGTACTCCCCTGTGTCACAAGGACCTGGTCTTATTTTTTGTTCTGTCATCTTTAGTTTGTGAATTGCGTTCCCATCTGACATGACGGTTGCTGTATCTAACATCCACAATTGAAGAGGAAATAGAAAGACACCAGCCATTTGCTCTAGCTGTCTGCTTTTTTTTTTTTAAACAAAACAAAACAGGAAAAGGATAGCACTTTTAGCTATTTCATAGATTTAAATGAAAAAGTAGACTTTACTGTATATAATTATCCATATCTAGGTCTAATTTCAAACAAAATGAAATCTGTTATGAAAGAAGGGAAAGGAGTTGAATACCGGGGAGACAATGAGCAGATAGATTAGGGCATAAACTCTGATAATCCAATCTACTAACACACTTTTGTTAATATTTTTGTACCTTGAACCAATTTTCTCCTCTATTAAATGATGAAATAATATCTATCTCTCGGAGTGGTTATGCGACGTTAATAAGACAGTGTCAGTCACCTAGTGAAGTACCTGATTCATATTGTGTTCCTTACATGAAGGGTTAGATTTCTGAAGATACAAGGTTTTAAGTATATTAAGTTTCTATGGTTGTTCTTTGGTAGTACCTGAGGTTGAAATTAATAAGCATAGAAAAGTATTCTAAAATAAGTGGATGTTGTTAAAGGCGTATGATGGGTAAGGTAAAAAATGTCTTTCTTATTACTTTCCTAGAAAATACAATTAAGAATTAGCACTAAATATATTCGGCCCTTACTATGTCTAGTAAAATTATGATAATATAAAATATTGAATACTAAACAAATATATTTTATGAGTCTTTGAACATTTCTTTGGGATATAATTAAAGAAAAATGGCAGAATAAAATATATGCTATATTAACCTACATTATTATTTTTTAAGTTTATTATCTGAAAGCATTTACATAGCATGTGTATATCAATTCATGTAATTCACAGAGCATATTGGTTGTCCAATAAAAGTCTTTTTATAAGTTGGATTATGAATTTAAAAAGGAATATATTTTCTCAAGTACCTATGAATGGATCCTTGATTGTCTCTTATCAAGAATTATGAAGTTCTCAGAAAATGGCATCACATAATTGAAGCTAAAACAAAATCTAGTAGGAGTGGACAGAAAGTGTCAAAAGGCAATACAACTTTCTGAGTGAAAGCCTAATACAGGATCAGAGAAGAAATGAAGTGGCTAAATCCGTCAGCCACTTTCCATTGTGTCCAGTCTTATTTGATATGAATTCCCTATGATAAGCCACTTGAGTATCTGTAATAATTCGCCGACAGATCTCCATGTCTTCACATTCTACATTCTCTATATTCCTATCCTCCAAATGTTTACAAAAAATATTATTACCATTATTGCATTTAAGACAGCATTATTTGACAACTCTTATGTTAAAAAAGTCAGATTTTCTATTAACAGAGAAGATTATTTAATTTATTCAATATTCAAGATCCTTTCTACTTAGTGTTTAAAATACTTCGCTGATCTTATCTTCTAGTGTTTCATTCCTCTCTGGCCACAGCATGCACTTGGGAGACTCAGTTAGTTTGCTAATGCTATTTCATCCTGTTTTCTTCTAGTCCGTCTAACTGGCATTTCTTTCCACTCAATTTAGCCCATTGAAATTTTTTGACAAACAGCCCAAATTTGCTACTTTTTGGAATCCTTTCCTAATTTTGCTTGGTCAATTTAGCTACTCTCTCCTTTGTGATCCCATCATATTTTATTTATATTTACAATTGCAGAATTTATTATAATCTGGCGTGCTTTCTAGTTAGCTAAAAAATTGCCCCCTCTTCTACTAGGTCAAAAGCTAATATTATTATTATTGTTATTTTAATCACCTAGTACCTAATTTGAGGATGTATGCACAGCAGAGTCTTATAAAGGCTTATTGAATTAAATTAATATTCATAAGTCTATCCTACCCAGACAATTAACTTTGTTTTCTTTTAATATCTACTATTCTGGAATCAGTGTCCGTTTGCCTTTGTGACAAATTGGAAAGAATATTCATGAAGACTTTCCCTTCAAGTTCATACTGCCAAATATTCTAAATGCCACTTCATGCCTTCTGCTTACATTATCTGTTTTCTCAAAAAATTTCATCATTTTAAAAAATTATAAAATTCCAAGTAATTTATAGTACATTTCATAGGATTTCTGCTTTCATCCAGGAATGTCTCTAGTAAAAATTAATATGTCTTCTATCAAATTAACTCATTTATATTCATTCAGTAGGGAATTTCCATAGTGATCTCTCCTTGAAAGTTCTTGTCCTCTTTCAGTCTCTTTGCACTCAGAATAGACATGAAACTGCTGCCTCAACAACTTATCAAAATCATTTTCATCCATGAAGATTGCAGAGAGAATGAAAAACTCCAGTTTAACATTAGGCCTTATTTATCCTGACATTTTTCCCTATGCTTATATTTGGCTGAGAAGAAGCCAAATGTATTCAGGGACTTATGTAGTTGGCACCATAATATCTAGCTTAGGGCCAAAATTCTGTTCTTGACAAAGATGAAAAAGTCATTTAATTTATTGGAACTTTTGTTTTCACATATACATATATGTAAGAAATTTAGATAATATTTATGCTTTCTCTTAGAATCTCTTTTTTAAAAAAAAAACTAAATTAACCTTTCAAGGTTAATATTAGAAACACAAAAAATTACATTTAAAAGTCATTCTTAAAGTCTTTGACTTATAGAATACCAGAGTTGGGAGGGAACAAAGAGTTCTTTGTCTAGTCTTCCTCCCTATGGCAGACATGTTACACATTATATCCAAGCTAGGTGGTCATTTTCTATCAGCAAAATAAGTTCTGTAGTAACAAGTTTATGACATCAAAACTTAATCTGTTCCACTGCTGAACAGGATGGCTTATCAGAAAATCCTTAGACTCTGTCATTTTAATTGCTATCTTTGAAGTATCTGTAGTTAAAGCATCTAGAAATCCCAAAGAACTTATCTCTAGAACTATGGAATAAGATTCATGGTCCTCACCTTGAGTAGATAGAGATTTGCAAAAGGAAACCTTTTTAGCCAGCCATAACATCATCTGTGAAACACAAAATTCTAAAAAGCATGACTCTCATTCTAAAATTCCATATCCTAATCCCAAGTACTGTAAATGATGGGATATCACTGTGGTGATTAGGTTACATTATATGGCACAGATGATCAGTTGATCAAGTGGGCCTGATCCAATCCTATGAACCATTAAAAGCAGAGTGCTTTATTGGGCTGATGATAGAAGGCGAAGTGAGAGAGATTCAGAGTCGAAGGAATTGACATTCATTTGCTGGTGTTGAGGGCTCCACCGAAGAAGGAGTACAGGTGGCTTCTAAGAGCAACGGTGACTCCCAACTTACAGTCAGCAAGGAAATGGAAATCTCAGTTTAACAACAGCAAGTAACTGACTTCTACCAACAAACTGCATGAGCTCAGATATTTCTTTGCGGATCTTCCAGATAAGAACTCAGCCCAACAAACACCTTGCTTTCAGCCTTGGAATGCCCTAAGCAGAGAACCAACGCACGATGCCAGATTTCTGACCTACCATACCGTGAGCCAATAAATGGGTATTGTTTAAGCTAATAAATTTGTGGTAATTTGTTATGTAGTAACAAAAAACACTACCTCAGTTAAGAAATAATGTGTCATAGAGTTTATTTGTAAATGAGGTACTGAGAGTACTGATTTTAAAAAATAAAATTATCAACAAGGTACCAACAGACTTTCCCTCTAAGGAAAATATTTTCAATTAAATTGTAATAATGAAAATTGTAATATGTGTGTTGTAAAGGCTGATATTTCATTTGAAAAAAAGCATAGCTGTTTAATCCTTAGAATTTTCAAAGAGAAGTTGTTCATATTCTAATGAACAACATTGGAAATTTAAGCAGAAATAAATTAACTGAATAAAAGCAGTTAATCCAACTGCATAGTTTTTATTTAATTAAGAATACCAGATTCTTTGTGGTCAAATTTTATAGTCACAGGTAACTTTCTGATTTGTAAAGGACTATTCTTATACAAAAATTGCATTGCAAACTGAGAATATTATAGAGAAGAAAACATAGCTAACCATTATTGAGCAATTACTATAGGCCAGGAGCTGTTTTAGTCATTTTAAGTGTATCTACTCACATAGCACAAGAGATTACTATTATTATATTATTGTTATTTTACAGATGAGAAAACTGAGACACATAGCGATTATTCCTTAAAGGTACAGGAGTGGTGCTTGGTGAATCTGGAATGTGAATTTAGGTTCCCGAATCTGTGGAGTAACCACTATTGTTATTTATGTGTGTGTGTTACCGAAGGAGATAGTTCTTCATAATTTTATAAACAATTAGAACATAAAGGTAAATATCCTTTTAGCTTAGACAAAATTATAAAACATATTTAAAAAGGTATAATACCCAATAATATTTTTTCTCCATTTCAAATCATTATATTTTTCATGGATATATTGAATTATCTTATCTTACTTTCTGTGGCCAAAGTACCAGAGTAATGCACCTCTCCTTAAGCATTGTAAAAATATATTCTAGATACAGAAAATCACACAAAATAAACATCTGTAGTTCAATAGTTTGTCACAAAGGGAACATTCATATAACTACCAGCCAATTGTGACAATAAAACATTGCATATTTTTAAATTTTTCATTTTCTTTTAGGTAATATATTTATATTTAAAATTATAATTTCTTATTCTATGAGTAATTTAGAAGTGCATTATTCAATATTCAACATAAGGACTTTCTAGTTTTCATTTTTATTAATTTTTAGTTTAATTGATTTTTTAGTAAGATAAGATGATGTGTGTGATTTCCAACATTAAAAATTATTTATTAAGATTTGTTCTATGGCACAATATATGGTCAACTTTTGTAAATGTCTAGTGTGTACTTGAAAAGAAAGTACTCTCTGCAGTTTAAGGAGTGCAATATCTTCATCATTAATTTTACTTACTGTGATGTCCTAATCTTTATTTTATCTTTACTGATTTTGGTGTCCTTGTTTATGAGTTTTTGAGATAGTTTGAATAATCCTGCAAAAATGATTGGTTTGCTTATGTCAGTTTTGTACAATTATAAAACTTTATAATTTCTTAAGTAAATTTTTCAGCATAATACAATGTCTATTTATCACTAGTAATGCTTTTTGGTTTGAAGTCTATTTTGACATTAATATTTTCATATTAATAATAGTGTCTGCATAGCTTATGCTTATCCATTCAGTTTTACTAATATATCTTTGTATTTTCGACATTTCCTTTGTAAATGACAAATAATTGAGAAAATTTTATACAGTTTTACAATCTTTATATGCAATTTGAGTGTAGAGCATATTATTTACATTTAGATACATAATTTAATGACTTTAAAAAGTCATTTCTATTCATATACTCTTTCCCTTTTTTCTTTTTTTTTTTTTTTGAGATGGAGTCTCGCTCTGTCGCCCAGGCTGGAGTGCAGTGGCGCGATCTCGGCTCACTGCAAGCTCCGCCTCCCGGGTTCACGCCATTCTCCTGCCTCAGCCTCCCGAGTAGCTGGGACTACAGGCGCCCACAACCGCGCCCGGCTAATTTTTTGTATTTTTAGTAGAGACGGGGTTTCACCGTGGTCTCGATCTCCTGACCTCGTGATCCGCCCGCCTCGGCCTCCCAAAGTGCTGGGATTACAGGCGTGAGCCACCACGCCTGGCCATCCCTTTTTTCTTTTTTATCTTCTTTTGAATTGATTATATTTATTTTACTTGTTGTAATGAATTGAAATTGGTCCACTCTCTTTACTATTAATAGAGTTCTCATAAATTACTCCATGATTTAAAAAATTATGATTTTAATATTGTTGGGACTATTCTATTTATTTTAAATAGTATACATTATATAACAATACATACACTTGACATATGTCTTTATTATTGTTGTTATGTGGAATCAACATTTATTTATACCTACTGTTTGTTTTTCTTGCTCATCATTTCTTCATACATCTTTTAGCTTCTACCTAGAAAGATCTCCCTTTTTGAGAAGATCCCATATTCTCTAATATTTTATTTAATGTATGTGTACTGATAATATCATAGTATAGTATAATTTTTGGCCATGGAAAGTCTTAATTCCATCCACATTTTCACAATATTTTAGTATGAAAATCTTTAAAGAAAGAAAATGAAATCGATTTATAGCGAACAACCACACTTCTACTACATAGATTCTGTCATTGTTAGGTTTACCGCATTTACTTTTCCACATACATATCTATTCACATATATATATATATCGATGAATTTTATATTTTGATGCATTTAAAAGTAAATTGGTTTCAAGGAAACGATTCAAATGTGTTCTAAGGTCTTTCATAGTTCACATTTGTTTCCAGCTTAAATTACTTCTATGATGCAGTATTTCAGAATGTCATCCAAATTAATAGAGTTTATTCAGACATTTGTCTCAGTCTTGGCCTCTGATTATTGTCCCACTAACACTGCGAGGCTGCCATAACTTTAGTTCTTATCCTTTGTGTGGGGAAAAGAAAGAGAGATCAGCCTGTTACTGTGTCTATATAGAAAGAAGTAGACATAAGAGACTCCATTTTGTTCTGTATTCGAGATGCTGTTAATCTGTGACCCTACCCCCAACCTTGTTCTTGCAAGAGACATGTGCCTCGGTGACTCAGGGTTTAATAGATTTTGGGCTGTGCAGGATGTGTCTTTGTTAAACAAGTGCCTGAAGGCAGCTTGCTGGTTAAAAGTCATCACCATTCTCTTAATTTCAACTACCCAGGGACAGGTACACGGCCAAAGGTCACAGGGACCTCTGCCTAGGAAAGCTAGGTATTGTCCAAGGTTTCTCCCCTTGCGATAGGCTGAAATAATGCTAAAAGGTTTATGGAGATGTTTGCATATGCATCTCAAGGCACAGCATTTTCCTTTAAACTTATTCATGTCACAGAGGTTTTTGTTCATATGTCTTACTGCCGATTTCCTCCCTACAATGATCCTATTGTCCTGCCACTCCCTTATCTTTAAGATGGTAAAGATAATTATCAATAAATACTAAGGGAACTCAGAGACCGGTGCCGGCGTGGGTCCTCTGTAAGCTGAGCGCTGGTCCTCTGGGCCCACTTTCTCTTTCTCTATACTTTGTCTCTGTGTCTCATTTCTTTTCTCAAGTCTCTCCCTCCACCTAACGAAAAACACCCACAGGTGTGGAGGGGCAGGCCACCCCTTCACTTTGACTCTGAGCTTTTCAAGTGCCTGCTCTGAGATTTGTCGTGCTTTTAAAAGAAAACTGACTTATTACTGGGCTCACTCCCTATGCCTCCATCCTACCCTGAATCCTGTCCCAATAACTCCTAACTACCTTGACAGATTTCACATGACTTTAAGTACATTTTAAACTTGAAATTAAAACATTTCCATCTTTTCTAATTTTCCACAAGTGTTGTTCACCCGTTTCTACATTGGTCTACATATAGACCAATGGAAATACAATCTTTACATACCTGATGTGCATTTGCCCAAGACAATATGTGCCATTTCTAGTTAGTAGTATAATCCCCTCACTTACATACCAAAAAGAGTCATTTAGTTCATTAAACATCTTCATTTTGTATTCACATATTGGCATGGATGATTGATAGGATACTTTCCTTGGAGTCAGGTCATATAAATGATAGGTTAGTAACTTGTTTACCATAACAGTCTATAAGAACAAGGAATATACTGTTAAAAGCATTGAATAGATAACAACTCTTCTGCTAACAAAATCTCTAGCACTTGTTCATCAGGTGGCCTGTTATTATTATGCTCCCCAGGGAATTAGATCAGGTCTCCTGGCTTATTTCTTTCTTTGAAATGTTCAGAGCAAAGAAATGACCATGGACGTGCTGCTTAATTCCTTCCAAGAAATGGTGGCATCTTGGTAATGGTGACACTATTCAAAACAATGATGTCATTGGTGAGAATTTCATTTGCAACGTAACTTGCACATAACTTGGACTTTGCAAGCCTTTGGCTCACCACATATACACAGATGTCTAATCTACAAGACGTGACCTTAGCAATTACTTGTGTTGTACAAAGATTAAGCAATGCCAATATTTAGACCACATCATATTCATTTTTGTAATCTCAACATCTGCCACAAAACTGGCTTATATTTTCTGCTCAAAGAAATGCTCAAAAATATTTATTGCTGAATTTCTTTATTTAATGGAGAGATATTTTAAGAAATGAGAAATCCATAGTTGTCTTAAAAAGTAAAAAGGTTACCATCCAATGAGAGCATCCTCCTCTGCTTTTCTTTTTCTGTCCCTTTTAAATTCCATTATGTTTGTTTCTGAGGAGCTACACAGATGGCAATTATCATGAGAGTCAGTTGAATGTCGGGGATACATTCTCCATTTTACTTTACATTTTTTTTTTTTTTGCTGTGGTCTTGCCTATACTTTGATTATTTTTCCTAGCTGCTACTTCTTTTATTTATTTATTTATTTATTTATTTATTTATTTATTTATTATTATACTTTGAGTTCTAGGGTACATGTGCACAATGTGCAGGTTTGTTACATATGTATAAAAATGTGCCATGTTGGTGTACTGCACCCAATAACTCGTCATTTACATTACGTATCTCTCCTAATGCTATCTCTCCCCGCTTCCCGCACCCCATGACAGGTCCCAGTTTGTGATGTTCCCCTTCCTGTGTCCAAGTGTTCTCATTGTTCAATTCCCACATACGAGTGAGAACATGTGGTGTTTGGTTTTTTATCCTTGTGATAGTTTGCTGAGAATGATGGTTTCCAGCTTCATCCAGGTCCCTAAAAAGGACATGAACTCATCGTTTTTTTATGGCTGCATAGTATTCCATGGTGTATATGTGCCACATTTTCTTAATCCGGTCTATCATTGATGAACATTTGGGTTGTTTCCAAGTTTTTGCTATTGTGAATAGTGCTGCAATAAACATATGTATGCATGTGTCTTTATAGCAACATGATTTATAATCCTTTGGGTATATCCCCAGTAATGGGATGGTTGGGTCAAATGGTATGTCTAGTTCTAGATCTTTGAGGAATCGCCACACTGTCTTCCACAATGGTTGAACTAGTTTACAATCCCACCAAAGTTTACTTGCTGCATGGGAAACCTTAAACCCCTTTCCTCTCTTTGCTTCCAGAATGCCTACAGCTAGGCCTTCGCCCTCCAGACAGAAAATTAAAAAAAAAAAAAAAAAAGAAAAATTTTCTCTGTAAAACTTTCCCAGCCCACTTTCAGATGTGGAATTTATAAGAGAGATGAGTCAAGAGTAACACTAAGATTGTAGGCCTCAAAAATTTAGAAGCAATAAGTTGCCTTTAACTAAAATGGGGAAGACACTTGAAAGGCAGGTTAGGAGAAAGATCAGGAGTTTGGTTTTGAACAACTCAGGTTTAAGATTCTCATTATGTTACCAGTATATAATATCCAAGTTACCAGTGGCTAATCCTTATGGGTCTGCAGCAACCTCAATTCTTGCCTACACAGAAGAAATAATTCAACTGAGGGGCATAAGGAAGAAAAAGAGACTGAAGCAAGTTTCAGAGCAAGAGTAGAAGTTTATTTGAAAAGGCTTTAGAACCACATTTCTAGGAAAATGTAGTTTCCTGGAAGTCTAATGAAGAAATAAGATTTGATTTGCATTTCTCAAAAAAAAATAAATAAAATTAACTTTTTGTTTGTTTTCCATAACAATCTGCCCCAAATGTATATGTTGGTCTCTATTTTTTTTGCAGGAGAGGAAACTACATATATATTTGAGATGTCAGCTTTTCTTTCTGGTTTCTACCAGTTCCATTAAGATTTCAAATCTTTCAGATACAAGTGTTGGCCTGAACTAGGGCTCTGGGAGTGAGGAGCTGCCTATCTCCCCGGTGGGGAGGAAGCTTCTCCAAGCACTGCACATTGTCAGAGTGGGCATGGAGCCTGAGCGTGTCCCGTGTCATGCATAGCTCTGGAGGACAATCTGTCTGCCTCTGAATTGCCTCACTGTTACAGTTAAGAAGATGAACTTCATCAGGGGCTATTACCAGTGCTACCTTTTGTTCCAAACCACTGCAAAGGAACAAAAAAACAAACAAAAAACTGCACTAGTTTTAAAAATTGGAAGTGGAGAAATAGGAGATGTAGGCTTGATGTAGATATTAAGTAATTATTCTAAATTAGTGAAAACTGACAACTGAACATCACTGATTACAAAACAAAGATTTGGGACCCCCCACCCCGAATATTGAAGAGTTATGTCAAGCAAAATTGATATGAAACAATGTGCAGTGATTTCAAGTTGATCCCCCTTCCACTGTTGATAAGACTCGGTCACCTCAATAGTTTTATTTCTATTTTTTTCTTAAGAAGGCTTATTCTAAAGGTACTCTTTTCACTATCATTGTAAAAAATAAAATAATAATTTTAATGAAAAGTAAAAAAGGTTGTGGTTTTATTGTCCCGTGTTATCATCACATTTGACCACTAACACAGTGCCACATTCTACTTTGATGATGAAGAGTTCATTTTAACTTCTACAGCCAGTTCAGGAAGAAAAGAATAGTAAACCCTTGTTATTTTCTCTCATTCACAGTAACGCAACCTTACAAATAGGAAGCTTTAAGCTCTATTCTACTTACTTTGCAATTCTGTGTAATTCTTCAATACAATATGTTTCATTTAGAAACTGTCAATTCCTCAAAAGCAAAATTCCAAGGCATTGTTCAAAAGAAAAAAAAATGTATTTGTTGTTGCTGCTATCCCAAAAGTAATCAAAGGAGGGTACAAAGATTTGGCAAAGCTATCCGTAAAGCAAGTCAAAAGTAGCCAAGTATCCTTTGGAATAAAGTAAAATTTTTTTTTAATGTTGATTAACTCAAATCAGTTTAACATTTTGAATACACCATAACACTAAAAATAATGATTGTGATTCTGACATAATTTATATCTCTATATTCTGAAACGACAAGCTTTAGTATTATTTTTTAAGTCTGATTATAACATACTTAACATGACAATGAAAGCTTTATTTCAGTTTGCTATTCAAGTGAGCAAAAAGTTATGATATTCTTAGTATGTCAAAGGATATGACATAACTTATTTCCAAATAAGTCACTTTCTCACCTGTGGTGATTAATATGTGCAATCCATTATTATTCTAATGTATATATTTTTAGTTATAAGCAACATACATTTTTCAGAGAATTAATCATGATTAAGATTTATAAGAAGTAGAGAGGAAATTTAGCAAGACATTTAACAGCTTGGACACTGGAGTTACAGTCAGTTGGACAAGAATTAACAGATACTAACTCTGTGAACTTGGGAAATTTGTGTTTCCTTCCTGAGTCTCAGTTTCCTGATTTATAAAATTAGGATAATACCAGCAGTAAGTTAATTTGATTATTTGAAGAAAATACAAGGAAGAAATAAGAGTAAAGTAGCAGATAGATAGATTATAGATAGATAGATAGATAGATAAGTAGGTAGATAGATATAGATAGAAAAATCTATCTTTTTTAGGGCTTGTGATAGGTAGATAGATAGATAGATTTGTCTAGATATCTAGATAGATAGATAGATAGATAGATAGATAGATAGATAGATAAATAGGATAGACAAATCTATCTCTCTCCAAACCTGTCTGTCTGTCTGTCTGTCTGTCTATCTGTCTGTCTGTCTGTCTGTCTGTCTATCTATCTATCTATCTATCTATCTACAAACCTATCTAGCTATCTGGGCAAATCTATCTATCTATCTATCTATCTATCTATCTATCAATCATCTATCTATCTATCTCAAGTACTAAAAAATGTAAACTCATACATTCAATATAAGTATGCAGAGAGAAATGTAGTTGAGTCCGTAAATCTCTAGTCACAGAGTGACTCTGACAAGCAATAGAACTTTGTTTTCTGTACTTACCTGAAGAATTAATCTTCCCAATATGATTTTCCATTTCATTTTTCCAACCAGTTTTTATTTGTTTGCTGTTGATCCTTATACCCAAGATTTAGAAAGTTAAAAAAAGCTACAATATTCTCAATAAGTTAAGTTGGCTTATTTTAATAGAAATGGTAGAAAATGCCGTATCTAGGGCATTGTCTTACATTTTTATGAGCACTCAATCCACTTGAAAAGTCATAGTGTTTTTTCAGAAAGCAAAATCTTCAAAATATTTTTCTGGCAATAAATTAAATTGACTTCATGCCTCAATGTAAACAATAATGCATCATGCAGTTTTTAAAACAACATTTTTTAAATTTAAAAATGACTGAGGCTGGGTGTGGTGGCTCATGCCTGTAATCTCAGCACTTTGGGAGGCAGAGGTGGATGGATCACCTGAGGTCAGGAGTTTGAGACCAACCTGGCCAACATGATGAAACCCCATCTCTACTAAAAATACAAAAATTTAGCTGGGCGTGGTGGCGGGCACCTATAATCCCAGCTACTTGGGAGGCTGAGGCAGGAGAATCGCTTGAACCTGGGAGGTGGAGGTTTCAGTGACCTGAGACGGTGCCACTGCACTCCAGCCTGGGCAACAAGAGCGAAACTAGGTCTCAAAACAAATAAATAAATAAATAAATAAATAAATAAATAAATAAACAAACAAATCAAATAACTGAAAATTGTTTTAAAGATAAACCTATTCACACTTTTTGCTACATAGCAATTTCCGATTTTTTAATTCCTTAAATTATGAGCATAAAAATGATTTAAAAAGTAGAGTTACTTAGGATTATTAAAATTGTAACATCTTGGCTTTACTTGTTTCATTAAAGCCAAGACATCTGCATGATTTAATTTTGTAACTTTGGAAAATTGCTATACTTTCTGCAGATATATAATTTGCAAATTTGATATGGATAAATCAAGAACATTGTTACTTTGAGTGTTTTTCAAAGCTTTGAACCTTATCAATAGAAAAACAGAGGAAAATAATCTGCTATTTTA
The DNA here is from genome assembly GCF_037993035.2 of Macaca fascicularis. Taxonomy (NCBI): domain Eukaryota; kingdom Metazoa; phylum Chordata; class Mammalia; order Primates; family Cercopithecidae; genus Macaca; species Macaca fascicularis. The sequence goes on from NC_088392.1 coordinate 15,314,606, forward strand.
GTTCATCAATAAATATCTCTGTTCTGATAAGATTCACAGTGTTTCCTTAGTGTGCCTAAATTATTAAACTTCTGTGTCTATAGAAATTGAACGATTCCCCTACAATTGACTCAAATTATAACTTTAGTTTCTCCCTCATACTGTTTCCTCCTTCTCCCCACTCTCCATCTTTTCTCCTTGTCTTCTAGAATTCATCCTTCTTTTCCCCCTTCTCCTTATCTTCCTTTTCCTTTTGAAAATATTTTTGATAAGAAAAATGGCCACTTAGTAACTCAAACACATATTAATATTTATTTATTAAAGGGAAAATCAGTCTCATTCCATTGCATTCAAGTTTCTTCAGATTTCATGAGACCAAGGCAGAATTCTTTTCTTAGGCACTTGTTGTGTAGTGGGGTCTACGTGAACACTTAGTGCAAATGACCTGGTGGGAAACCGGAAGACCTTATGTTAGACCTCATCTACACTTCCATGTCACCAAGCCTTAGGATATAATTTAATGACAATATGCCAATACTGAAAAAATGATTGGATTTCAGTGATCTGGGTGTCTAGTATTAAACCGTGAAGAAACATTGTACTGGCAACCAGGAGAACTAATCATCAAAATAATACAAATTATGTGTTTGACTTTAAACAAATATTTATTTCTCAGCTTTCAAGTGAGACATATCAATAAAACCTCTGAATATTTACAGAATAATAAGGATATATTTGAAGACAGTTCTTTTAGTCATTTACAGTTATTTTACAATCCATAATATCAGATTTATTATGATCTGCATTATTTGTTAATAAAATAATCCACCCTGAATCAAATATTCTAAATACTTGCAAATGAGTTTATAGTTCTAGATCAGCATACAGGGAACAAACTGCAAGACAAAATTCAGACACTGAGCCAGTTTTATCTCAACCTTTTTTGTAAGCCACAGAACTTCAGGGGAAAATAGAAGTCTATACTTCAAGTTAAATCACAAATCAGTTAACTTATTTTCCCCAAATGATGTATGTCTTCTTAATTAAAAATTTCCTAATTGGGATAATGTCTCTATTTCCACTTTAGAAACACTAAAGAAGATAAGTAGACCTAAGAGCATAGTGCTATTTCCTAGGTGCAACAATTTTTATTTAATTTCTCATTAACACTTTTTAAAAGAGCATATGTTTCTCCTAAATTCTTTCAAACATCTTTACATTTTTTTTTCAGCAGTTACAAAGTCCTGTTTAAAAGGACTTATTATTAAAAACAAAAGCAAAATCTCGAAAAAAAAAATCCTCACTCCTGAAAGCCAAGTGGGAATCATAACAAGGTCACGACGAGCCTAAGCTCACGTCAAGGGAGTCTTCCTAAAGACACATCACCATAGCAACAGCATTGAGGAATGAATCAAACTGCACATGTGGAAGTCCTAACACCCAATATGATGGCATTTGGAGGTGGAGCCTTTGTTAAATGAGTTCATAGATGTGGGGACCTTGTGATGGGATTAGTGTCCTTATAAGAAGAGACACGGAAGAACTAGTTTTCTCTCTCTGTCTAGTGAGGACACAGTGAGAAGATGACCATCTACGAGTCAGGAAGAAAGTCCTCACCAGACCTTGACCATGCTGCCACCCTGATTTTGGACTTTAAGACTCCAGAACTATGGTAAATAAATGTCTGTTGTTGAAACCACCTAGTCTATGGCATTTTGCATGGCGAGATTAGATTTGCACTGGTCAATACAGTAGCTACCAAACACCTGCAGCTATCAAGCACTTAAGATGTGGTTAAATAGTGATTTTCTGTGAGTGTAAGATATATGTTGGATTTTGAAGACAGTTTAAAAAAAGGCAAAATATTCCATTAGTAATTTAAAAAATTTTAATTATGTATTAAAATATGTACCAGTTTAAATACAATATATTACTAAAATTAATCACAACTACTTTTTCTTTTACTGTGTAAAATGTGACTACAAAATTTACAATCCTCTATGTGGCTTGCATTTGTAGATCACATTATTTTTCTATTGGACAGCATTAATTTAGACTCTCATGTTCCTATTAAAAGCCACGTCCTGATTAAGGTAGTAAATTTAATGATCAGTCATATCTTGGTACTCATGAATTATCAAAATTTGAAACGCATTTCCTAAGGAGAAATCATTAAAAGAGAATCATGATATGTTGGGAATAATTTGCGACACGAGTTATTTACACAGGATCTTGAGAGACCCTCTGTGGTCCAATTCACAGTGGGTCAAATGTTATTCAAATAAGGATTACAATAATTGATTCACAGCATGTTAGATATGGAGAAGCCTACCTAAATATTTTCAGATAAAAAATAAGGCTTTGGATATTATAATATATTGTTCTCTATTCAATTATTTATCTCTTGCTTTCAATGTCTATTGCCATTTGTTTTCAGACATTCAAACTCATCTTTCATCTAAAGGAAACTCAATACTCTACTCTGTTCTGACACATTTATCCTTGACTCTGAAAATGTTCAGACTAATATTTAAACTTATGAATTCTTAGCAAAATGAAACCAATTATGACGACGAGTTTTTGTTACTCATCTCTCTTGTTTTAGAATAGTTAGTGAAAACATAGGTGCCATCCATGACCGAGCATTGTAAAATGATTGGTTAGATTATATTTTAATATTAAAAAAAGTAAATAAGTGCTCCATATTAGAACTAATAAAATTGAATATATTGTTTTGTATTTTACAACCTGAAATGACATTTTACAACTTAACATAGATCAGTATAAATGAGACTGTAATTGCCTATATACTAATATAAATAGAGTTATAAATGGCTTTAGGGAAAAGAGCTATTAGGCTATGACCCTAGATCCCTCACCTTTCAATGTACCAATTTCATAAGAGTCATATGCTCACCATAATCAAGGCAATTTTACCTTTATTGTCAGGATGATTAACCAAATTCTTTTTTTTTTAAACTTTTATTTTAGGTTCAGGGGTACATGTGCAGGTTTACAGTATAAGTAAATTGTGTGTCACAGATAATCTGTTTGGTGTACGGATTATTTCATCACCTGGGTAATAAAGACATTACCCAACAGGTAGTTTTTCCATCCCCACCCCCTACCTCATGTAGGCCCTAGTGTCTGTTATTGCCTTCTTTGTGTTCATATGTACTCGAAGTTTAACTTTCAATTACATGTGAGAACATGTGGTGTTTAGCTTTTTTGTTCCCGTATTAGTTCACTTAGGATAAAGGCCCCCAGTTCCATCCATGTTGCTGGAAAGAAAATGTCCTCATTCTTTTTTATGGCTGTGTAGTATTCCATGGTATATACATACCATATTTTCTTTATCCAGTTTACTGTTGATGGACATTTAGGTTTATTCCATAGCTTTGCTATTGTGAATAGTGCTGTGGTGAAAATATGCATGCATGTGTCTTTATGGTAGGGTGTCTTATATTCTTTGGGGGTATATACCCAATAATGGGATTGCTGGGTAAAGTCTGCATAATGTATTATTTTGACAATATGTGCTGGATTGTATATCACATTGCAAGTTCTCGTTTCACCTACACTGGGAACAGACAATGTTTTTCTGTTTTATTTTATTTTATTTAGAAACTGTCTTTTAGAGGGTAGCATATTTTTATTCCTCTGGATTTTACTACTTTGTTGGAGAAGGCAAGAAATGAGAACTGAAGGCAGGTTTTCATCCAATGAGTCTAGAATAAAATGTGGCATATTTACATGCCTACTGCTGATACACTCAGCACCTTCTCACACTGTCCATGGCAGGAGAAGGAGGCAACCCAACGTATCACACTGCCACGTGGAACAGAAGAGGCCAAACCCAAAGCGAGGGTCACCCAGAAGAGGGAACTTCATTTTACCTGCTTCCTCTATGATCAATGAAAACTCTACATACTGACACCTGCAAATCATTCACCCACATCAAAAATCCTCATTTGCACGGCAGGGGTAGGGTGGCATTGATATTGTATTCAATGTTCTAAAATCCATGAAAGGATGAGCTTTAATAATTTTAAGTTAATTAGAGAAAACGTGGTCTTCACCACCGCCTTGTTCAAGAATCAGGCTTAAGCTGATAGGTGTGCAGTGTTTCTCACACCAAGAGCATTCATTCTGACTTAGAATTTGATTAAATTTGGATCAACGAAACGTAAGAAGTTTTCTTCTGGGCTTCTGAAATCTTTCTTCACTGGTAATTTTGAGAAAAACAAGAAGAGGCACTCTCTGTCATTTCGATGTGCCACCTGGGATTTCTTCAGCCAGTTTTGATGGTCTGAGGTTAAGACCAGAAAGACTGAGGTCTGAGATAGAAAAATGTGATTAAACGGAGCTTGAAACGTTCATTAATTAAGTCAACTGTTAAGGTGACGCTACCCATAGATTTCCATTCATAGTAATATTATATTTATTACATTTTTCTTCTTGTGTAAAAGCAATTTTAATTGGAGTTTCAATTCACTACAGCAAAAAGCAGCCTAATCTCTCCAAGGTCTGAGTGAACTGTCAGAGTACAGGGCCATGCAAGGTGACTTATGCAGCTGGCCTTAAATATCAAGTAATTTATTTCACTGCCAGAAAGTGTATTGCTAGCTGTATTGCCTGGTCTGAACACGGATGCCATAGAAGGAGTGCAAGGTCACTGACAATCATCAAAACAAATAGAAGAGCAGTGAGAATGAAGCCATGGTGCTATCTTCATATTTATAGTGATCTTTTATTGCTGTTGACATAGTCATGCTACCAGAATCCTTTTTATTTGAGAGCAAGAAAGGTAACATGTGTTTTAGTAAATGAGACACAGCTATGCTTGGGTCTATTATTCTGTCTCCTGGGGCTCAAGAAGCTACTCAAGCTGTGCATTTGTGGTTTATCCCACCATCTGCTATTCAAATGTTTCCTATTAACCATGACCACCAGTGGTTTAACCTTTCAATATCTTTCAAACATTTCATTGACAGGCCAAAAAAAAAAAAAAAAAAAGTAACTGGGATGGATGCACAAAATCCATTTTGAGGCCTGTATTGTTCAGCTAATAGAGATCTGTCATCAATTAAACGAGGGCATAAGTTAGATATGTTGCATGGCCAGATACATTTCTCTGTTCTGAATCTATCTATCTACATTGCTAAAAGGGCATGAAATAGCTTCCACCGGTGGTATTTTATTACCACTGAGCTGTAAAATTTAACAGCACAGCCAACATTGTCTGGTATCTACCTGTTAGGGAAGAAAGGGACAATGTGGAAGATTTAAAGCTTAACCAACAAGACATCCAGAAGTAGAAAATGAGTGCTTAGAGTGAGCCTTTGTTAGTTGGAACTAAAATCACAGCTGAAGAAAATGACTTTCCCTTCATAAAAATAGTTGCTCGACATATTTCAAACCCAAATGCTTATTTCTTCCTTCATAAGAGCATACATTTAATGTAAATTTGTTCCATGCTCTATACTTTAGCTGAGGAAAAACAGCTATTGTGTTACAAATCAAATCCCTTTACACAATATCTTTCTTTCACTCATTTGTAGAAAATGCAAAGGATCTCAGAGTTGTCAGAATAAAAAACTGTTTTTTCTTAACAACAACACTCAGGAGCAGAGTTAAGGGCTATAAAATAAACTTTTGAGGCTGCGAAGAGAAGCCCTAAATTGTTTGTCATCACTGTGTGAGAAAGATGACAGGTCAAGCCTGAACTGGGGTTATATTATTTATGTAATACATTGTACTTGTAAAGCATTGGTAACTATTACATGTATTTAAAACCGTATCAAATTCTCCAGCCCTGTTTCACATTCGTGCTATAGAAAATAGCACCTTTTAAAGAATAGTCTATGAGAAAGCATGACTCTTGATTCTCAACAAATGGTTAGATCCCAATTTAATTCTAACAAAATAGGGCATTTAGAGAGCACAGGTAGCTGATATGTTGTAGCCAGTGTTACTGTGGTTACCAAATCCTCTGAGATAAAAGCTTAATTTAACACATTTGGACCCAGGGGCTAAGGATTTGGGGAATAAGTATGACTTTCAGGTATAGACCACATGGGATGGGCTTATCTAATCACAGATGTGGGAAAAAACACATAATTGAAACTGCAAGAACTATTAATAACTTGCTCATCTCTCACTTTACTTGAGCCCCTTCTCCTGTTCATTCCCCATTTGGATTATAGAGAAAGATCTTCTATAAATGGAAATCATATCATATCATTCCCCAACTTATAATCATTCAAATAGTTGTTAGTTAAAATAAAATATACTTTTCTTACGTTATCCTGCAAATCCTGTTATGATCTCTCTCTTATGCACCCTAAAAATCAGCTCATGTAGTTGATTCCTTCTTCCCTCCCTTTTTCCCACTCTCTGTCACTGAAATCCAGAAGCACGGGTAGGTTTACAAATTACTTATAACATGATGAGCCACAAGTGGTTTTCAGTGTTATTGGCTCCCAATAATCCTCCCTCCAGCCCTCATGCACTGATCATTCTTTGCATGGTTGAATTTTTCTCACCAATTATTCTTACTTAAAGAGACACCTCAGTGGGATTTCTCTGCCCTGCCTGACTAAAGCACCCTGTCGTGTTTTGTTCTATCTCCTAGTGTCCTTATGGCAGTTATCAAAATGTGTAATTGTTTATTTTTGTTTGTTTTTAGTCAGTTTTTATCTTGATATGTAAGAACTTCAAAGAATATTTTTAAAAACATGAGAATTTAGAGAATTTAGAAGACAATTACTTTTCCTAAACTTCAAAAGTGTTACTGATTTTAACAGATTTTCATATATTACAAAGTCATTGATGTAGTGTCTGATATAGTCTTTATACTAAGGTGGCAATTCATAGCTAACACCATTGTAAGTATTCCTAAATTTATAAAATCTAAATCTCTTATGAAAGTGAATGATTATCTTAGATACACTGGAGAAACTTTTAAATTCATTTTCTTGGGTATGCAATATATATAAGTAATTACATAGGTGGATTTTTTAAATAGTGTTGAAAACTTAGAAAAGTATTGAAAATTTCATATAATACTTTTCTGGAATAAATTATGTGCATGGGGAGTGAGGATTGAAGAATTATTGGGCATAATTCATAAATTAGTCAATTAAGTCAATAATGGAGAGGATATCCTAGTCTTATTAAACAAAACTAGAAAAATGACAGAGCAAAGGTCACATAATAGCAAAGACAGCTATTGGAGAGGACGTTTATCACTGATACAACTCTTTACATGAGTCAGCAGAGCCAGGAAAAAAACCAACTCTCTATTCCTGGAAAGAGCTATGAATAAAATCACGTGAATGAGTTAATATAAAACTGATAAGAACATGCTCAGTGATCTATTGTTATTGAGAGTTAAGTGAATGGATAGAAGGGAAGCCAGGAGGCTAAAACTTATTAGGAAGTTTTATTAACATCTCCCCAGGGAATTAACAAAGACTTTAGTAGTATCAAACCCAAATCAGTTAGTGGATTTTATTATTGGCTAAAAATAATAAGATTAAACAGGTCAATCAAAAGAAAATTAGTATTCTACTTCTGGTAATAGGGAAATATCTCCTACCAAACCAATCTTCCCAGATATGACTTGAGTATAGAACTACACACTCTACAAAGATTTTAGAAACAACTTTTTAAAGGCATAAGAAAGTGACAAAAACAGGTGTAAACTTGAGAAAAGTTAATACTCAAACTAAGAAAAAGGTGGGAAGTCATTTTTCAATTTTTATGGCTTCCTGCTTAAGGGAAGACCCAAAATTAGGTAGAAACTGATAGGCCTACTATCTTTGAAAGTCAGAATGCAGACTTCAGGGTGAACACAGTAGCTAGAGTGTAACAGTAAACATCTGGGATAGGATAAATGCATGGAGGAATACCTTCACATTTTGAAAACAAACTCTGCCCGAATCTCTGCATGACCCCTAAATTATTCAGGTGTGTAGCAGAATCTAAGGAGCCAAACTAGGAACAAAATGTGTAAACAGAAGTTCTACCTGCTTCCCACCACAGAAGGGACTGAGACTGAAGTTTGAGTTCAGCTAAAGTGACTCCCTATTAAAACTTTAATAATCAATCAATTAATCAAATCAGTACACTTCAAACAATATAATGGTATCTGAAATCTACCCAGTATATCATTCACAATATACAGAATGCATTCTAAAATTACCTGGCATGAAACGAAATAGGAAGCTTCGTTTCATGTATACTCAAAACAAAGAGAAATAAATTAAGATTAACACTTACCTGATCCCAACTTAGAATCAGCAGATTAAAATTTTAGAGCAGCAATATTTACTTTCAAGGACGTAAAGAAAAATATCCTCAAAAGAGAATATGTGTAGAAAATAGAAACTAAGAAAAAATTGAAAGCTGTAGAGCTGAAAATCACAATACTTGAAACAACAACAAAAAATGTTTAAATGGGGTTACCACCTGGTTGGAAATACAGAATAAAACTTCCATAAACTTGCAGATAGACCAATCAAAATCATCCAATCTGAAAAATAGACATTAAAAAGATTGGAAGAAAAAGTTGAAAAACAACTTAGAGTTAATATCAAAGTTCCAGAAGAAGAAAAAAGATAATATGAGACAGAAAGAAAGGAAAACTGAATGGCTGAAAATTTCTTTAAATTGTTGAAAGATATGCATTCACAAATTAAATTTAGTGAGTCCAGTGTTAAAAATTACGAAACACACACACACACAAATAGAAACAATGTAGGGAAGGTAACTGTTTACCCATGTAGGGAAGGTAACTGTTTACCAATGATAAAGAAGACAATTTTCAAAGTAGCTAAAGAAAACTAACAAGCACATGAAATATAACAAAATGTTTATCCTTGACTTATCCTTAGAAAAGATGAAGGCAAAAGACAGTGGGATTATATCATTAAAATACTACAAGAAAATCACCCCAGAATTCCACATACAGCTCAAGTATTCTTCACAAATACAGATAAATAAAAGCTCGCAGTATTCAAGGAAAGTATTTAAACAAATTAGTGGCAATCTTTTTTCTTTTAACAAATATTGCTGATAAAATTGAATATCCAATTTAAAGCTCCAAACCTGTCTGTAATTACAACAAAAATTTAATTCTAAATGGTTAAGTCTATCAATGTAAACGCCAAAATATGAAGCCAAAGAAACGTTTGACGATTTCTTGAGATGTCTTCATAACACGGGGGTAAGCAAATGTTTTCTTAGATAGGACATAAAAAGTGATAACTATAAAAGAAAAAAAAATGTTGCTATAGAGTCAAACACTTCCTAAGCAGCAGTGACTGCCGCATCAGCTAGGTTAACTTGCGGGATTTCCACAGATTTGGTCAGTAGGGAAACAGTGAGCCCAAATGGATTTAGACAGTTTATTACTCTCAGCAGAACCGGCAGCCTGAATTTCAGGTTCACATCAGTTCCTCATACAGCCAAGTTCCAGAGAGTTGTCGTAGAGGTGGCTCCAGGTGAACAGAGTCTGTTTTGTAGCTAAGGACCACTCTACCTCGGAACCCACTCAATCTTTCGGAGAGGGGCTGGCAAACCTATCATTACGCCCTCTGGAGACAGCTACTAACTTTATTATCCTAGTCAGGAAACAAATCTTCCCCCTAATCTGAAAGAAAACATTTTCTTTATTACCTTGTAAAATTTATCTGGGGAGGGGAGGGAGACATTATTATCATTTTTTTTACTCTCCTAGAATATGAACAATGCTACATCGTGCATCAGAGTAGCTTTGCAAACTTCACTGATGTTCAGAAATGCATGACCCATGGGGAAAAGTCTCCAAACAGTGGGTAAATTGGCCTTTTCAAAACTTTAAGACATAATCATCAGGTACCATGAAGGAGAAAATGAATAGCCAGTGCAAAAATATTCATAAAATACATATTTACAAAGCATTTATTTCTAAGATATGTAAAGAATTACAACAACTCAATAATAAAAGATTGATAACAGTATTTTTTGGGGGGTCGGGGAAAAAGTCTTACTCTGTCACCAGGCTAGGGTGCAGGGACACAATCTCAGCTCACTGCAACCTCTGCCTCCTGGGTTCAAGCAATTCTCCTGCCTCAGCCTCCTGAGTAGCTGGGATTACAGGTGCACACCACCATCCTCAGCTAATTTTTGTATTTTTAGTAGAGACGGGGTTTCAACATGTTGCCCAGGATGGTCTCCATCTTTTGACCTCATGTTCCACCTGCCTTGGGCTCCCAAAGTGCTGGGATTACAGGCGTGAGGCACCGCACCCGTCCAACAACTGTATTTTTAAAAGTTGGCTATATAAGGGGCCCCCAAATATACTCGATTAATATTCATAGTAACATGTACATTAAAACCACAATGAAATATTATTACCTACCAGAATGGTTGCAGTGATAAAGACTTCAAGGATGTGAAGAAAAACCATCGAAGGATACTAGTAGGAGTGTAAAATGGTGCAACTATTTAGAACATGACCCTGACAATTCCTTTTGAATTGAAATACACACTTACATACCAACAGTTCCACTTGTAGAAAGAGAAAGTTGTATACTTATTATACATGAATGTCTATAAGAGCTTTATTCATAACGCCAAACAACCCAGAATTTTGTGCATATGTGTATTTGTGTGTGTGTGTCTTACCCTATTCTTTATATTGACCCAACTTTTTGCTTCAAAACTCCCCTATTTTTAGCAATTTTCCCCTTATTGGAGGATACTGCACTAGTATTAAAATGGGATTATATAAATGGTGACTAGCATCAGCAGGCACTCCTTAATTCATTAATGTTTATGATTCCAAATAGGCATACTAGGAGTCCCCAATCCCTGGGCCATGGACTGGCATTGGTCCATGGCCTGTTTGAAACTGGGCTACGCAGGAGGTGAGCAGCGAACCAGTATTGCTGCCCGTGTTCTGCCTACTGTCAGATTGGCGGTGACATTAGATTCTCATAAGCGTATGAACCCTATTATGAACTGTGCATGTGAGAGGGCTCTAGGTTGCATGCTCCCTATGAGAATCTAATGCCTGATGATCTGAAGAACAGTTTCACCCCAAAACCATCCCCCCAAACCCAGTCCATAGAAAAACTGTCTTTCCATTTATGCAGCCAACAGACATATGAAAAAATGATCATATCACTGGTCATTAGAGAAATGCAAATCAAAACCACAATGAGATACCATCTCATCCCAATTAGAATGGTGATCGTTAAAAAGTCAGGAAACAACAGGTGCTAGAGAGGATGTGGACAAATAGGAATACTTTTACACTGCTGGTGGGAGTGTAAATTAGTTCAACCATTGTGGAAGACAGTGTGGCGATTCCTCAAGGATGTAGAATTAGAAATACCATTTGACCAGTCACCCCATTACTGGTCATATACCCAAAGGATTGTAGATCATTCTCCAATAAAGACACATGCACACCTACGTTTATTGCAGCACTGTTCACAATAGCAAAGATTTGGAACCAACCCAAATGGTATCAATGATAGACTGGATTAAGAAAATGTGGCACATATACACCATGGAATACTATGCAGACATAAAAGAGGATGAGTTCATGTCTTTTGCAGGTACATGGATGAAGCTGGAAAACAGCATTCTCAGCAAACTATCACCAGATCAGAAAACCAAACACCACATGTTCTCACTCATAAGTGGGAGTTGAACAATGAGAACACATAGACACAGGAAGGGGAACATCACAAACTGGGGCCTGTGGGGAGTGGGGGGTTAGGGGAGGGATAGCATTAGGAAAAATACCTAATGTAGGTGATGGGTTGATGGGTGCAGCAAACCGCCATGGCATGTGTATACCTATGTAACAAAACTGCACATTCTGCACATGTATCCCAGAACTTAAAAGTGTAATAATAATAATAATAATAAAGACAAAAGTTGTCTTCCATGAAAACCAGTCCCTGGTGCCAAAAGGATTGGGGACCTCTGATATATACACTTTGAGAATATGCCTCTGGAGTTTGATATTTTTTCCCTAGGAGTGATTGAAAAACATACCCTGAAGCAAATTTATCTTCATGTATATCTTAAAAGGAGTGGTTATGTTTACAGAGGATAGATTTTTGAACATTAGACTTATTCAAACTTGCTGTGACATAGTAGGCCAAAAAACCAGTTAAAACTGGCAATTAATTAATAAAAGAATGTTATTACTCAAAGCGAATTTGATGAAGAGTTTACTGCTACCAATGTTTTAGCTTTGGGGACAGCAATGTAGAGTTACATGGGTTCTGTCACATGAATTGACCTGTGTTTTCATTAAATGATATTTTTTGAAGACTAAGCAGTATTTTCTGCATATTTGTTTCTATAAAAAAAAAGAATATCTACAATAAAAACAGATTCAAAGTCCTAGACAAATTTCTTTTGGGAAAAAAAAAGTGGATACTTGCTCAGTTACTGATTAGTATTTGCTGTTGAGTACCACGTAAATTTCTATTTCCTGGTTCTCAGGTTTTTGTTTGTTTTTGTTTTGTTTTGTTTTTTACATAGATAACAGATTGTATTTAGTCATTGAGAATGTGTTGCCAGCTATAGAGTCTTCTGGCATTTCTGTAAAAGTGAGACAAGAGAAAGTCCCTAGATTCCACTTCAAGTGACATTTGCAAAAAGCAATGGCCACTGCACCAACATAAAGTACTATTTGGAAGACTGTCAGTAATTTCATAAAATTGGTTTCCTAGGTTATGCTCACCTAAAGGAGTTCCTGAGACAGGATCTGAATGCCCGTAGTTTATTTAGTTGATATTCCAGAAGGCAAAAATGAGGGAGTAGGGAGAATGAAAAAGAGAAGGAAGAAAAGTCAATAAAGGGTACGCTCATTAGAACAGGCTGCCACTGAGGTCAACTAGCCTTTAACTGGTAAGCTCTGAGTAACCTAGTGTAGCAGTGCCTTAAAATTTCCCATGAAATCATGGTCTTAATTGGTTGATGGCTGTTCTTGGGGAATGTAAAATCCCAAGAACTTCTGAGCTCTCCTGAGGGAAGACTGGAAGAGCTCCCGGGGAGACTGAAGAAAACCTCCATGCAAAGACACACAGAGACTTGGGTCCTTGAGGGAGGAAGCCATCAGGGTAAATAAGAATGATCCCTCTCAGCTTCAGGAAACAGAACAGGGGCAGAGAGAATGCAAAAACCACAACTTAATTCAATTTCAAAGTACAAGCATATAAGCATATATATGCATACACACACACACATGTGCGTGTCGTGTCGGTATATACTATACAGATATGCATAGTCAAATGATATTTATATGAATACAAACATTGACACAATGCGATGTCCACCTCACAAATATTCATTAGCCTTTCTTCTAATTGTGGATATTTAGTAATCACAAGGTCTATGGATTAGAACTGAACAGAAACTTTCAGAGATTCCAGGGATTATCATTAATTTACCAGAGAGATTCAACCTCTGTGCACAGTGGCTCACTCCTGTAATCCCAATACTTTGGGAGGCCAAGGCGGGCGGATTACGAGGTCAGGAGATCCAGACCATCCTGGCTAGCATGGTGAAACCGCGTCTCAACTAAAAATACAAAAAATAAGCCGGGCGTGGTGGCGGGCCCCTGTAGTCCCAGCTACTGGGGAGGCTGAGGCAGGAGAATGGCATGAACCCAGGAGGCGGAGCTTGCTGTGAGACGAGATGGTGACTTTTCAAACTCTGAATTTTATTTTTTAGCCTTAAAACTTTAAACTACTCACATTAATTTCAATGGACATCAATGTGTCTCTATAGTTTATTTTTTTTAACTTTTTAATATTTTTAGGCAAAGTGAGTTTTTATATCTGAAAATCTGAAGATCTGAACATGTGCTAAACTATTCAAAAGGCACACATGTTAGTACAAATAACTTGTACTCTAAAAATGACATCCATTAGATGTCAAACACCAAAGGAAATTTTTTTAGTAACCGCAAAAAATAAGAAATGTGGATTTTACATAACTCATTTTTTCTAGGAACTCTGATACTCTAAATGCACAAATACTTTTAGATTTATAATTTTATATTTAGTCAGTTGTAAAAAAATGTTTAAACTGTCCTCATGTTTTAGAGTGCTTTCCCAATGGAATATTTTAAGAACAAAAATTCATCACTCCAAAACAAAGCTCATCTGGAAAAAAATTTGAAGACTAACAGAAGTGGCAAATTAAAGTGACATATGTTATAACATTTTTTCGAGGATAATTATAGGACATATGGTGAAAGATATCCCTTTATTTAAAATTAAATTTTTAAAAACTGAACGCTGTCAAATATATTCAACTCTCATATGAATATCCGTTATGTAACAAGTCACAGGAGGTCTGCTTTTGAAGATGTTACTATGAAGCATTTATGAAAAAAAAAAAAGAGAGAGAAAGCATCATGCCCCTACGTAGGTACAGTAAATCAAATTCAGGTTGAGGCTTCTTAATATTATGAAATGACTGTACTGAGAATGGAAATACATTTCATAGATGATGAGAGCCAGAAGAAATCTTAGAGGTCACTTAATCCAGTTATTTTCACCAGTTTCTACTCTTTTCAAGCTTCAGAAATCTTTGGATAAACTCCAGTATAAAAATCAGATCGAAGCACTGTCTCCCCTCCCCACGTGAGGGCCCCCATATCACCACTCTGAATCCTTTAAGCTCTGCAGAGAACAGATTGAAAATCAAATGTCTTGCTCTAATTTTCCAGATGGCAAAACTAGTGTATCACAAAGACTAATTTATTTTTCATAGTTGGTAGCTTGATGTGTGTTGGAGATGGGTCTAGAAGTTAGGTCTCTTGATTAGTTCCTGTTTGCCTAGAACACCATGTCCCTGATTCCAGAAGAAGGACTGCTGCAGTTATAGCTAAATGCAACCCATATCAAGTAGATGTGAACATACTATGCAAATAAATTCCAATTGTCCTTTAACCCGGTGTCCTTTATTGACATGGAGACTTCGTGCAGAATAGGAAGATGTTGTCTGCATGGTACTGGATATCTCAGGGTGATCTCCCATGCATATAGAAATCAAAACGATTTACCTTATTTCAGGAAAGTAAATTGGCTTCCCAAGTGCGTTCAAACAATATTCACAGTCTATAAAAACTATCTAGAAACCTCTAGAAATGCTTTCTGCAAAACCTTTTATTTTGCCTTTTCATCACACTTTCTAAACACAGAGCAGAGTGATTGGGGTGTAGCATCATAACCATTATTTGGTAGATTACTCTTAAATACTACATTTTTTAGAAAACAGGGTTAAGGTTATGTTAAAAGGGAAAGATTTAATGTTGTTAAAATCATGTGGCATCCTTTAGAAGGAGCATATTAATGTTATCACTATTATTTTGCTATTAATATTTTAATATTATAAAATGTGAAGGTCATATTAACTATTCCCCTTGGAAAACAGCCTCAAATGTTTAAAATGATTATGAGATGCGCATGTCAAAAAATAGAGCAACTCCATCAGACTTTGAATTCTCAGTGCTATAGAGTGTATTATTGTTTTTCTGATTTCCATTTTACTTTAGACTCAGGGGGTACCTATGCAGGTTTGTTACAGGCTATATTGCATGGTGCCTAAGTTTGGGCTCTATTGATCTTGTCACCCAGATAGTGAACATAGTACCCAATAGGAAGTTTTTCAGCCCTTGCCCCTTTTCTCCCTCCCTCCTTTTGCAGTCCCCAGCATCTACTGTTCCTAGCTTTATGTCCATGTGAGGCCAAGATTTAGGTCTCACATATAAGTGACACTACTCAGAATTTGGTTTTCTGTTTCTGCATCAGTTCACTTAGGATAACAGCCTCCAAGTGCATCCATGCTGCTGCAAAGAGCATAGTTCTGTGTTTTTAAATGGTTATGTTGTATTTCATGGTGTATGTGTACCACATTTTCTTTATTCAATCCACCATTAGTGGACAGCTAGTTTGGTTTCCTGCTTTTGCTATTGTGAATAATAACACAGGCATTTATTTTAATATTAGTCTCAATTTTGCTATTTTTTTAAAAGAGAATTTTATTGAAAATCTTAGTTCAGAATTCAATTTTCAAAGGTGAAATTTATATTTTATCAAAACAGTTATAATTTGGCTAAACACTTCTACCAAGTAATATCTTCTTTGTACCATAAATTAACATGAACAATGAAAATTTGTTTGTTAGAAATCATTATCATAATATTATAAGGTTGGTTATTTCCCTCAACTCAAACTTGTTTATATTGTATAATATTTTATATATAAGCTTTAGAAAAAAATTAATGGGAAGATGATAAGCTATTCATATATGACACTTAATCTGTTATTAGGGTTGTTAAATTGTAGAAAATTTTCATATTATACAGACTTTATTTGAAGACACTTGTGCAAGAAGAAAGACTGTTTTTGTTGTTTGACACTCAATAGATTAGTTTTATAAAATTGGCCAGTATTTCTCTAAAAATTTGAATACATCATATAAATAATAAAGCAAAGAAGAATTATAGTTAATATTTAAATCCCCATAGGTGTTTACTTAAGAAGATACCACACATTTAGTATATACTTTCCTATACCTGAATTTCTTCAAATTACAATTATTATTACTCTGTACTCCTGTAATCATTACCACAATTGTTATTTTATGTTAGGTTGGTGCAAAAGTAATTGCAGTTTTTGCCATTAAAAGTGCTCCCCAGACTGAGCTAGAGATTTATTTATTTAAGTACCTTGACAGAGTTATCATTTGCTCCCATCCAAGTATTAACCAGGCCAAATTTGCTTAGCTTTTGAGATCAGGCAAAATTGGGCATGTTCAGGGCGCTATGGCCATGGATTCTAGAGTTACAATCTTTTAACAAAGCCAAAAGTAAAGCAGGAATACAGTCTCAGCCTGGGTTGGCCAATATAGCTTTTGTTTTGTTTTGTTTTCTGTCTGTAGATACTTCGCTATCATCTGTTCATGCCTCTTAGGAGGTGAAAGGTAAAATGCATGTTGTTATTGTTGTGAATATCAGCATGTGCTGACCAATCATTAAAAAGCTGTTTTTCTGGCTATTTATTGGGACCACTGGTACCGTTTTATCCGTTTTCCTTTTTTGCCTTCTATTTAAGAACGATTTGGTTTAATCATAGTTTTTGGTATTTCTCTTTTTCAATTTCTTAAAGAGAAAATGGGCAACAGTGAAAACAATCACATCTGCTTCCAGGCACTCTTCTTTCTTATTTCAACTGCATTTTGTGATTTTAAAATCACAATGGCTTCTCTTTACTATAATTGTAATTTTGATTATGATTTCTTTTTAATTTGGCCAGTGGGAAATCCTGGCTCTTTTATATTTTAAGGTTGTTCCCCAAAATGCTGAAATTATTTACTCCCTCATTATATTACAAACCAATAGATACCACACCCGGCTAATTTTGTGTTTTTAGTAAAGATGGGTTTCTCCATGTTGGTCAGGCTGGTCTCGAACTCCTGACCTCAGGTGATCCGCCCGCCTTGGCCTCCTAAAGTGCTGGGATTAAAGTTGTGAGCCACTGTGCCTGGCCCAGTCCTCTTTTATGATTATTTTATTTTTGTTACAAAATATAAAATATGCTGCTAAGGACCTGTCATTTCTTGTTACAGTGTAGAACCTCATCTGTGTTTTAAAGACACAGGTTAGAAAATTGGTGGCAAATATGTTGGGCCACATTTAGTGAAGAAATTGAAACAATATTAATTTTAAGGTCAAATATTATTATAAGGGTTGATTATTCTTGATTTAATCATACAATGGCCAATTATGTACATCTACATATTTCTAGTTTAGTTTCTATGTAACCTATATAGGTATCATTTTATACTCATCAAAATTATAAGTGGAATTCCTCCTCTTGTAAACTGTAGTATATTCAGCATCCACATATGTATAATCAATTTATTGACAGACATTTATTTCTTCTTTCTCCTAGTATTGAAATAGACTTTTATGGTGTGAATATTTGTAGTCCCTGAAAGTGCATACATTGAAGCCTAATCCCATAAGTGATATTATTAAGGGTGGGGTCTTTGGGAGGAGATCATATCATGAGGATAGAGCTCTCAGGACTGGGATTAGAACCCTTATAAAAGAGGTCCAAGGGGCTCCTTGGCATTTTCCACTATAAGAGGACACAAAAAGTTGCCATTTATGAGGAACTGACCCTCACCAGATACTGAATCTGCTGGCACCTTTACCTCAGACTTCCCAGCCTCCAGAACTGTGATTAATAAATGTTTTTTGTTTATAAGTCACTCAGTTTACAGTATTTTGTTATATTAGCCCAAAAGGACTAAGGCATAGCTAATAAAAGCAAATTCTTATGTAGTCCTAAATAGGTACTCATCACTGTTTTAAGTACTTCAATAAGTTCTATTAACTACCTCAGAAAATACATGTATCCATTTTTTATTTCAAGAAACTAAAGCACCAACAGATTAATCCATTTCCTAAGTTCACACACACATTAGAAATCCCAACTGGATCCAGGATTTGGACCCAGTGATCATGCCAGTAACTAATGTACTCCAGTAATTTCAACTATTGAACCAGAAACTTAATTTAAAAATCTGGGCTAACATTTTTATAATGGTTAAGCATTTGCAATTTATTTAATTACATACTATCAAACCAGTTGGTGAAAAGGTAAAATAAAATTATCAATCATAGTTTTGTTAATTTTTTGTCATTTGACCACTTTTGCATTTAGTTTACAAGAAGTTTGCTACCAGGTAGACATATGCAATATTAGGTAGTCAAAATCTCTCAAATACACAGGCAATCCTCAAATATTTATACAATTTATAAAAAAAAAAATTTCACATTTAATTTTCTTCTTATCCTCCTTTTAAAATGTATTACAAGTAATTATTAGCCCTTTTTATTTATATATTTAATTTTTTTTACTATGACATATATCTGCTTAATTTCTGCCTCAAAAATGCAACCTGTTTTTAAGTGGTATTGCCAATATCCAATAAACAATAAGGGTGAAGGGTAAATTTGATGGAAACTTGGGTGTAGAAAGGTCTTGCCACTTTCGAGTATTAGATAAATTGGCTTCTCGTAAAACTGCCACCTCTCCTCCTAACCCATTATAGTTTTGTCTATTTGGTTGTAATAAATTGCACAGTTCTCTGAGAGACTTACATTTTTCAGTAATTCCTCTTAGAGTGATAGTTACATGGTGCTATAAAATATTATTTTACGGCTGGGCGCGGTGACTCACACATGTAATCCCAGCACTTTGGGAGGCCGAGGCAGGAGGATCACCTGAGGTCAGGAGTTTGAGACCAGCCTGGCCAACATAGTGAACCCCCATCTCCACTAAAAATGCAAAAAGTAGCCGGGCGTGGTGGCGGTCTCCTGTAATCCCAGCTACTCGGGAGGTTGAGGCAGGAGAGTCACTTGAACCTGGGAGGCGGAGATTGTGGTGAGCCAAGATCGCGCCATTGCACTCCAGCCTGGGTGACAAGAGTGAGACTTCATAAAAAAACAAAACAAAGAAAAAAAAACCTCAAAAAATTACTTTATTTCTGTAAAATATATCTAAAATAAATACCTTCGGAAGTTTAACATGCCATAATGAGATACATTGAAAGTGCATTTTTAGTGCTGAATTTTGAATATGCTCTCACATTCTAGATCTGAATTGAAAATATAAATAGCATCTCAAGAATTGTGTATTTCAAATTAGACTACTGCAGTGCGTGTGTCTGAATGTTCTGCCCAAATCTTCACTTGCTGCAGCTTGATTAAATATATTTGTCCTACATTTTGTCCTGGCCACCTTATAGTCATTACTGTAAACTTCTCAGTATTTATTTAAATGTTGAAAAATAAGTCTACAAGCTTCTATGTGTCTTGGCTTCTATAAAATGTATGTTTTTACCTTAGAAATTGTAAATTTAATTTAAACTAAAAATGATAACTCTTATGTTAAATGAGAAAGAAAAACAAAAATCCTCTAAAGAATTTAGATTGTTTTTCTTACGCCAATAATGATACCTAAATAAAGAAAACATTTAACAGAGTTTTTACTTCAAAATTATGGTATACTATAAATATGCAAAATCTTTCTTTGTGATATAAAATAAGCTTCTGAAATTCAGTAAGATAGAGGTTGATTGTGATAGATCAGGTTTAAAAAGTATGTTTTGATAGGAAGATAAAAATATTTGTTTAATTTCTATAAATCAGAAATTAATCAAATATGTCATTTTTCCCTCTAAAATATTTTGGGCTCATTCAGTACATAATGACTGAAAGTCATTTACCTATATGATTTACCTGAAACATTCATAAAAATGATTAAATGTGTCAAGAAATCTCTTTAAATGAATCTTAAGGTTTTGCCATAGGCGGAGATTCCACAAAATTCTTGGTGCAGAACATTTAAGATCTGAGATTCATCATTTTATTCTTGTAGTTCTTACTTCATCACTGACAGCTGATGAAGAAACACACTGTAAGACTAAGTACTGCTGCGAATTGTTATTTATAGATGTTCTGCACAATACACAATATTCCAGAATACTTCCCATCTACTCTATTTCCAAACTGCAGGTCACAGCTCAATAATGATTTGTGAAATCAATTTATAAAACAGACATAGAATAAAATATGATGATAAAATTTTGGAATTCATGCCATGAAGTAAGGATATATGTTGTTCGTGAATATTTTCAGTTGTGCGCATGTGTGTGTGTGTGTTTCTGTATGCATATTTGAATACTGAGTCTTTATTCCTAATATAATTATTAACATGAGCTGTGGCCAAAGTGCTCAAAAAATACAACCATCTTAACTGAAAATATACCTAATAAGCTAATTTTCTTAAAATTGGAGTTTAAAAAGTGGTAGTTTACAAAACAGTGTGAGCTTTTCACCTTCATATTCTCCCTTATGCTTTTCTCTTCTTGCATTTTCTTTTACTTCCTGTTTTTGCCCTTCACAGAAGTACTCTATGGTTTGCTTCCTGATATTTATCTGAACACTTCATTATTTCCGTTTTTAAGTATGCCTGTGCCAAGTCTGCACAAGTCTCTCTGACTTGGCACATGCATACCTAAAAGAAATAATGTAGTTAAATATCGGAAATACAAGAAGCAATAGAAGATAACATTCAGCCTTAAGAACTTGAGAATTCACTGAAAAAAAAATAGAAAAGTAAATAGAAAATTATTTCTTAACTGGTTAGGTATCATTAGAACTCATTGGAGCTGAGAACAAATGAAAAATAATTGATAGGAGTGTACTTTTTAAAATAATTTCAGAGTCAGATTTATCTACAACTAGAAAAATGATTCAATGACAGGCAAAAATAAAAACATGAGGTTACTTGAAACTTGATAAATAAGCAAAAAAAAAAAAAACAAAAAACCCAAAAAAAACCAATAATAGTACCTGGGCTTTTAGTATCTAAGGTTTAAATGGCATTTGAATGGCCTGTCTAGTTCTGTGTTACCTGTCTCAGGGGAAATTCTTTCAGCTATATTGATAATCTAGAAAACAGAAAATCTTATTCTTGCTACATGATTTACACTGTGTAAGAAACAGTCTTTTGTACTATTTTGCCATTTCTCTGTGTTGGTGACTGAACTATAAAATCTTGTGACTACTTTTGTGATGTGAATTCAGCGATGTGCTAAATTTAGTTCTTCCTTTGGGAAAAAGTCTGTACAGTCCCTTAGGAATCCTAAAACTACCTAACATGTACAAGATGTAATTTTTTTCCACAAACTTTTTTTTTTTTTTTTTTTAGTTCTTAACAATTCTTAGTGCACTCTGATTCATCTCTATAAATGATCAAACTTAAGAAAATATATTCTCACATGTTTCTCACCATATGCACTTCAGAACTCCATTTGCTTTTATAAATTCATCAAAAAAATCTCCAAAATAATGACAGAATTAAGAATAGTTCTTCAATTTTACAAAAAATTAAGGAACACCAACACTATACCCTGGCACTGGGGATGCAATGATAAAAACAATAACATAATCCTTGCCTTTGTAGAGTCTACTTTGCGGGGTTAACAGTGTAGTTGGAGACAAATAAATATAGCATGGAGGCTGAGGGAGATAGGATTGTCAAAGATCAGTTCTACTTTGGGCTAATGCAAATCTGTGGGAAGCATTATAAAGAACACTGGAAGAATAACAGGTTTGAGGACAAACAACATGAATTGGTGTTGGAATATTGAATTTGAGATATGTTTAAAGCTTCTTAATGGAAATGTTATGTAGGCAATTGAACATATTGTGTGAAGCTAAGTTGGAAAGCCAGGACTGGAGATTAAAAACAAAAAAAATATAATTCCTTGGTCTGCTGAAGCAGCATCACATAAGATTTTCAAATGATAAAACTATGTAGTGGAAGAAGAAAAGGTCTTCAATGTGTGTTCTGAGAAGCTCCAACAGGCTCAAGAAAACTATAAAAACAAATTCTTACATGTATTTTAATTGAAAACACAAATGTACAACAGCCCTGAGCATGCGGATGTAGCTGAATTTAGAGCTTATTGCTTACTAGCATGTCATTTCCCTGTATTATCGGTTTCTGGAGGACAGATGCTTATTTGGCTATGGGCTCCTTAAAATGAATGATAGGGTTTCAATATACAGGTTTTTGTGTTTTCTTTTTAATTGAATTGAGCAAGCACGTATTTTCATTTCACATCTAAAATATTCTAGAACACAATCTAAATGCTATTTTTCTGAGCCATTGATTCATTGGGAGAACTAGGGTAAATGAATTGTTAATGCCCCAGTTTTACCATTTGTAGTGAAAAGCAAAAACAAAACACTAAACTTATTGTCGACCAATTTATATTACAATCATCATAATTAATAATAGATGATATTGTCAGAAACCTAATACAGAATGCTTCTTTCATCACCTCTTGAGTTGAGAACTGCAGTAGATTAAAGAAGGCTGCAAATGTCCTTTCCTATCAAGAGTAGAGGATCTATGTCTCCTCTGCTGGTATTTGAATGGATTTCTGGGACTACCTGGCCAAGATCATACATCTGAACATATGCTCTGCCAATTTCTGAGTGCAGGCCTTAAGAAACAGATGGCTTCCACCTCCAGTCTTGGAGCACTTGCTCTTGGAATCCAGCCACCGTGCTTTGAGGAATACCAAGCACCACAGTGTGAGGAATCCCAAAGACACCCACGTGAAGAGGAACCAGCCAGCAATCCCAGCTGAGTTTCCAGGGCCAGTACCACATTACCGAAGATAGGAGTACGCCATTTTGCTAGCAGGTCCTCTAGGCTCAGTTGAATTACGCAACCTCGTGCTTTGTGGAGCTGCGTGGAGCTACCTTCACTGACTTCTGCTCAAATTACAGATTCAGCAGCAAGATTCGTTGTTTAGTTTTACGTTTTCACTTTAAAAGTTTAAAACTTAGTTTAAGCATTAGTTTTAAGATTTAAATCTGGAAGTTATTTGTTACATAGCAATAGACACCTAGAAAGACAATAAATTGAAATCAAAATAAAATCCTTATATTTACTAAAGCTGCATCAGAGAATACAGAGAAGACAGAAATCAAAATAAAATCCTTATATTTACTAAACTGCATCAGAGAATACAGGGAATACAGAAATCAAGATAAAATCCTTATATTTACTAAAGCTGCATCAGAGAATACAGGGAATACAGAAATCAAGATAAAATCCTTATATTTACTAAAGCTGCATCAGAGAATACAGGGAATACAGAAATCAATGTTGATGGGATTGTAAACTAGTTCAACCATTATGGAAAACAGTGTGGCGATTCCTCAGGGATCTAGAACTAGATGTACCATATGACCCAGCCATCCCGTTACTGGGTATATACCCAAAGGATTATAAATCATGCTGCTTTAAAGACACATGCACACGTATGTTCATTGCGGCACTATTCACAATAGCAAAGACTTGGAATCAACCCAAATGTCCATCAGTGACAGACTGGATTAAGAAAATGTGGCACATATACACCATGGAATACTATGCAGCCATCAAAAAGGATGAGTTTGTGTCCTTTGTAGGGACATGGATGCAGCTGGAAACCATCATTCTTAGCAAAGTATCACAAGAACAGAAAACCAAACACCGCATGTTCTCACTCATAGGTGGGAACTGAACAATGAGATCACTTGGACTCAGGAAGGGGAACATCACACACCGGGGCCTACCATGGGGAGGGGAGAGGGGGGAGGGGGGAGGGATTGCATTGGGAGTTATACCTGATGTAAATGACGAGTTGATGGATGCTGACGAGTTGATGGGTGCAGCACAGCAACATGGCACAAGTATACATATGTAACAAACCTGCACGTTATGCACATGTACCCTAGAACTTAAAGTATAATAATAATAAAATAAAATAAAATATAAAATAAAATAAAATCCTTATATTTATAAAGCTGCATCAGAGAATACGGTTTGGGTCTATGACCACGGGTTTCTTAATCACAATATTTCCTTAATGTCTAGACTTTGGAACAGTCTAAAGAAAAGTTTGGATTATCATGGCAGATATATACATCCAGAATTACTGACTGCTGGCAGTCCAGAAAATTGGAGGGAAGAAGCGAATAAATAACCCCTGTAAGAATCACTTCAAAGAGACACAGGGACAGATGAAAGGCTCTCCCGGAAATCTCACAATTTATAGGAGTTGTGCTTAGCGTAAAATAATCAAACTAGGAAACAATATTTATTATAACAGAATTACAGAAGAATATGTTTATTGTATCATAAGTAAATTCCTTATGTTAAACTTTCATAGCCTTAAATATATTCTACTAATAATAGGCATGATTTCGGTTTTACTTTACTTATTTTTTTGTCCATAATTATGTTTTATCAAAAACCATAAACATGTTGTAGGCAATGGAAGTTGGGAACAGAGAATCAGTAAAAGGAAAAGCAATGTGTGTGTGTGTGTGTGTGTGTGTTTGTGTTTTGTATGTATGTAGTAAAATATTTGAAGATAAAATTTTACAAAGACCACATGTTTGAAATTAAACTTTTGAGTTAGTGATGTGTGTTGAGGATTCTTCATTGGATACTTTTCATGTTTCTTCAGGAACTTAAACTAAAATTTGTTTCTATATAATGCTTCTGCACTTAGCTATATCTTCCAACATATATAAGCAGGTATGCATATATATATATAAAATATATATATATTTTTTACATCCGTCTTCATTTTCAGTGAGACTAATCTATAACTATGACTACTCTCATTGCATATAAGGCAATGTATAAACTTCTTTCGCATAGGTTTACTATTTCTGTATTATTGTGTAGCAGTGTGCATTTTTGATATATTACCTCCCAAAAGAGATTTATAAAATATATGTTTTCCTTCACCACAATTATGTAAGAAATATTTTTCAAGAGGCACATTAAAGTAGTAATATTTAACAGAGGCTGACACATCCTTCATAATTACTTTTGTTCTATTACAGCACCTTACAAATTTAATTAATTTAACACTATTGTAATACCAAAATATGGAATAGAAAAATCACTGAGCACCAAAGAACTTCAGCTGCTGTCAGTTTTGTTATCCAAATCAATCAAATCACACACATTTATTCAAACATATGAACATTATCTCTTTTGGAAAATGTAAGCTAAAATAGAACATGAGAAGAGAAGACATGAGCTCAACCCAGTGACCTCTCTTGAGTCATTTCACCTTGTTGAAACATAAATCTTAGCAAATGACAGCAAATCATATATATCAAGAGGAACAATTCATCTTTTATTAGAACTCAAAAAATTTAAAACAAAATAAATGAATTATGGTCAGTTATTGACAATGTTATATTTTTAGTGAAAGCTACCAGTTTCATTAAATTTCAGAGACAAATGCTTTGAAAATATTTTTATGGTGTTTTCCATATAAACTATCCATGTTCAAGTATTAAATCTTGTATAGCATCCTAGTTAGAAAAAATGATCATAATGACAACCTCTGCATAAATTAAACTGTATTTCTTTCAATATTTTTCTATTATATTTTTCTTTTTCCATTTTACAGCTTACATTTAAGAAAGTAGGCTGATATCAAAATATCTATTCAGTGACTGAGAACTATTATAGTATATCATAAGATCATTGCATTGATCTTTCTAACTTTATACTTCTATTTAACTACCTCCTCAGAATTGAAATATTGACTGATCTTTATAATCCCTGATCCTTTAAGAAGAAAATAAAAGTGTTTAAATCCACGTTAACTTTGCTTTACATTAAAGGCATGTTAAAGAAATAGACTGGTCCCTCTGAAGTTTACCAATAGCTTGTCATTTTACAACATCTATAATCTTATTTTTGGGTTATGGAAGATATTTTCCCCAAAACACAAAGTATGTTTCTAAGCTAGACCACAAAAGCTATTTAACACTAATGAAAACAAATTAACAATATGAATCTGAAATACTCTCTCTTGGGAATAGGAAAATGAAATGAGAGAGATAAAAAATAAGGTATTTTGCTAGGGTTCTGTCAGAGTCTACCAGAATTTCTCCATCTGATACACATCCTCTCAGATGTGCTTATGGTTCAAAACATTATAGTTATGCTGATGACCCTTAAATCTACATCTACCAAAACAAATTTATAAAGAATTAACATTAATCCAAAAATTATTGAAAATTTCTGAAGCCCTTTGGGTTACTTGCATTTTAGGGACATTCGTTAACTCAAATTAATCTTTTGTGAGTTGAATTTACAGAAGAATAAATGGCATTTAGTAGTTTAAAAGTCTGAATGCTTTGGTTTTATTTTTTCCTCCTGATTTCCTAATAAAATTTTACCTAGTTTCTTACATTGTTTAGTTTTTAGGAAATAAAACTAAATAAAACTCATGTGCTAAGTTTTTGTTTTTGTTTACTTTAAAGGTCTTTGACTGGAAACAGAATGAGCAAGACAAAGGAGATCAGGTGGGGTCAGAATACCCCCTTACCTCTCTCTTTCTCGTTCTCATTTGTTTTCTCTTTCTTCTCTCTCCTTTCTTTCTCCTTCTTCCCTTCTCTCTCTCATAGACACATGCTACATATACACATGCAAACACATACATGCACACAATGTGTATATGTGTGTTTCATAAGTCAGAGCTACCTGTACTCTGCAATTCTCAAAATGGTTAGTCTCAAGATTATTCTCTTCTCTGCACTCACTACCCAATAAGATCTAGTCCACTTCTGTGGTTTAAATACCACCATGTGCTGAAGATTCCAGTTTTGTATTTAGAACAGTTTTGTTCTTTGAATTTCAGTCTTGTAGAGCTAATGGGCTGTTAAACATCTTGATACATAGATATATCATCACATCACAATTTTAATATGTCCAGAACAAATCATTGATTTTTCTCCCCACACATACTCATACCTCAGTGTTACCTAGCTATTCAGTTGCTTATTCTGGAAACATTAAAATCATCCTATTTTTTTTTTCTCTCACATACTAAATAGTACATTAGTCAATCCTATCAGTTGTACTTTCAAAATATTTCTGGAAACCAACCACTTACCGCCACCACCACACGTCATCTCCAAACTACCATGACCTCTCTTACAGAATCCAGAATGATACCTTTGAAACAGACATCATTTTTTTCACCTTCCTCTCATAAAAAGTTATATTCCACACTCATAACAAAATCCTGAGACTTCTAATGGACATTAAGATCCTACATGTTCCAGCCCATGGCTTTCTTGGACCTTGTTTTCTACCATTCTCTGTCCACTCATCCTGTTCTGGGCCTCTGGGTTGTTCTTTATATCAAGCATCCTCCAATTTCTAGGGATATAGAGTTATTTTTTCTTGAACCCTGAATCATCTTCTCAGAAATTTTGGTGGTTTCTCTATCATAGCATTCAAGTGTTGCCTTTTCAGACAGAACTTCCCTGGCACCCCTATCTGAAAGGACATTTGCATCTCTCATGTTGAAAAATATATAAATGTATTTTTGCTCCAACCAAAAAATATGCTCAAGGAGGAGAGAATTTTTATTTTATTAACTGCTAAATGCTCAGTGTTGGCACATAGTAGGTGGTCAAAAATATTAGTTGAGTAAACCTCGTGAATTTTGTGGAATTCCACTACTTTTGCTACCATCACTATATTCCCTTGTTATGTCAGAAATACATATTTTAATAACTTATTTATCTCTTTTATTTGTCCTCAAGGATGTGATCTATAAGATTGGAAGACAGCGACCTGAAAAGGGGAGTTAACCAGTGCCAGCAAGGTAAGTTTCATGCATGACATCCCTCTATGGCTCTCCATCAAATTCATAGTTCTGAACACAAGGTGGGTGGTAAATAAATATTTGTTACATTATGGATGCTATCACAGTCCATTCATATAACCTTACTTTACCTTTGTCACTAATACTACTAATGATAATAAATATTATTCACCTTCCTTGACATCTGCTATGACAAAACCTACTAAATTCCCCTCTATTCATTCCCTTCTTCTTTATTTTAGTAAATAAACCTTCAAGTTTTAGCTATGCATATGGCCATGCAGCTTGAATTTATATTTCAAAGTCTTCCTTACAGATGGTATGGCCATGTGCCTAAATTTTGACCCAAGAGATTCAAAGGAAATCAATGTACTCACATTCTGAAACTTAAAAAAAAAAAGTATATTGCTTATATTCTGGTATGCCTCCTTTTTTTTTTTTGTTTCATGGACTGGATCATGGAATTAGTTGAGACACTGGATATTTCTTTGCCCCTCTAGACCCACTATCCCCTATTCAGTTGTTCCATGCTCTCAGAAACTGGTCGTTATGGACTCTCAGGTGCTCTGGCTTCCAATTGGTTCAGTCAGTGGAAGATTGGTACATTCAAAGAAGGATTTACTTGTATAGGTTCTCTTGTTTTCAGAGGCTGTGTTCTCTTGTTTAAGACCATATCTCCAGGAGAACTGTGTCTAGTCCTACAGCTGCAGCTCTTCTTCTTGGATTTTTGGATTCCAAATATTTTTTCTCTCCTTTTTCCTTTTAAGTAATAGGCATGTTAATGATTTTATTGTTTTGGGGTTCATTTAACTCTCTCTATATCTTTATAAACAGCTCCTTTACTAAACTCATTTCATTTGTTCAGTTGAGTGCCTCCACCCCTGCTGAGGCCTTGATTGACAACAGTGCATAGTACTAAGAGTTGCGCCACAAAACAGGCCATTAAGTAGGTTTGTGGGATAGGTTTGCTCACATGTCTGCAGTCCTCCTTGCTGAGAGAAAAAAGGACACAGATAGTCTGAGGCATCCAGTGCCATAATAATTGTTCAAATTATCATGCACAATCATAGGATTAAAAATGCAGATAGATGGAAAGCCAAGCATCTCGAGATCACGTGTCCATGGCACTTAGTTGCTGAGGAGATCATAGTCAATATAAGGATTGTGGGATAAGCTGGTTGCTTCTGTTGACCCTAAAATGAATGTTGACTTTGTCAGTCTAACTCAATCTAGGATGCAAAGTCTGAAAACGTCTATGAGGAAGATAAAACTGAGGATCAGGCCCACAGTCAGATTTCAGGGGTTGCAGAATTACAGCCCCAATTAAATGCTTAGATTTAATGACTTAGATTTAAATGTCTCTGATGCTTAGATAAGGTAAGTGATGGAGACACATTGAAACCCTGAAATTAGGTAGAGGACACTTGAAGCTGAGAAACTGAACCCTCAAATAACGTATAACTCCCTTACTGGTAGAAGCATTCTGGCCCCTCTCTGTCTGA
The DNA here is from genome assembly GCF_037993035.2 of Macaca fascicularis. Classification (NCBI taxonomy): domain Eukaryota; kingdom Metazoa; phylum Chordata; class Mammalia; order Primates; family Cercopithecidae; genus Macaca; species Macaca fascicularis. Next base: position 15,344,392 of record NC_088392.1, read on the forward strand.
AGAAACCTGAATTTACTACCTGAAATAATCTTTAAATTACTGTACTACAGTTGCCTTATAGAGGGATTCTCCCCAAAACCTACCCTGACAAATCATCATTTTTCTCCAAGCTCATGAGTTAGTGCCAAGCCTATTGCCAATACAAAAGTACAAGACCTGGCAGAAAATAGCCAATATACTGAAAGAGTTGCATAACTTTGTCACTTTTGATCAACATAAACCTGACAATTGTAAGATTGTATTCTGAAGGTGTTGGAGAAGACATACAAAACAGAAGATATTATCATCCTGAATTTATTAACATTGGTGCACTTCCTCAGGTTTCTAGGTTTAAAGTGTTGGCTTCGGCCCTGGGGAGTGGCATTTGCCTTCCATGAGGATACTAATTGTTTGGCCTAAATTCAATGAAGATGAAATATCAGTACTGTCCTGTCATATACTAGATGAAAGAGTACACTAGATCACGCATGAGAACATCGTGGTGTATCTATTATGTACAAACTAAGATGGTCTTAAGCCACAGCCAATGGGAGGGCCAGAAGGGCATTCTGGTCATCAAAGCTGGCAGTAAAAAATGGCTTGGTGACGGGGACAACGGTATCTTTTAAAAATTCAGAGGTGACTGTCTACTGTAGGCTGGAGATGAAAATGGGGAATATCACAATTAGTTTAGGTTATTCATCTGAATGAGAAGAGTGGAAAGAAGAGGTAAACAAAGAAGGTTAAGGCCTTTTAATAGCACTGAAAATCAGACACAAGGTAGATTACAGAGTTAGAGTGGTAACAGTTAGCAACAGGGTGACATGATATTCAAAGCATTTGACCATTAAATTATTAATAACATCTAATTTGTCCCAAAGTTCTTAGAAATAAAATTGATAAGAAAACTACTAAAGTCTTTGACATAAGTTAGGGGGCATTTGTTTCTGAATGTTGAAATTATGTCTATCATGGTAGGAAAGAAAAAGTTTAAGATACTGGACCTGTCTTCCACACCCACACCAATCTATTAAACCAAAAACAATATGACCTCTCTGAAGGAACTCCAGAGATTAGAATGTCCTTCAAAGTAATGAAAAATATAGAAATGTTTATTCCTCTAAAATCCTCACTTAATTGACTGGCTGGCCCCCAAACCAAATGCACCTAAAACAAACAAACAAACAAACAACTATAACCCTGAGATCAGGAGTACAAGACCAGCCTGGCCAACATGGCGAAACCCTGTTTCTATTACAAATACAGAAAAAAAAAAAGAAATCTGGGCGTGGTGGCAGGTGCCTGGAATCCTGGCTACTCTGGAGGCTCACGCAGGAGAATCACTTGAGCCCGGGAAGCGGAGGTTGCAATGAGCTGGGATTGCGCCATTGCACTCCAGCCTGGGTGACAAGAGTGAAATTCTGTCTCAAAAAAAGAAAAAGACGAAAAAAAAGGAAAAGAAAAAGAGAAAGAGAGAGAGAGAGACAAAGGACCTCTTTCTTTCCCACCAAGTAAGGATACAGCAAGAAGGGAACCGTCTGTAAACCAAGAAGATAGCTTTCACCAGAAAACAAATCAGCCTGCACCTTGATCTCAAACTTTCAGCCTTCAAAATTCTGCGAAATAAATGTTGGTTGTTTAAGCCACCAAGCCTTTTATCATAGAAGCCTGGACTGATTCCCCAGCACTTTGGGAGGGCAAGGCAGGTGGATGTCCTGAGGTCAGGAGTTCAAGACCAGCCTGACCAACACTGAGAAACTCCATATCTACTAAAAATACAAAATTAGCCAGGCGTGGTGGCGGGCGCCTGTAATCCCAGTTACTCGGGAGACAGAGGCAGGAGAATCGCTTGAACCCGGGAAGCGGAGGTTGTGGTGAGCCGAGATTGCACCATTGCACTCCAGCCTGGGCAACAAGAGTGAAACTCCATCTCAAAATAAAATAAAATAATAAAACAATACTCTTACGATAATTGTGCTTGATGTTCATGAGTTAGGACGCGCCATAGATACCTTAGTAAGAAGCTTGCATTTCAAAGATGGCGGATAATTCTCATCTATGGTCTTTAAAAATTTTCACCGTCACTATAGCACAACATGCAACATAGCTTCTATGTAAATTTTTCTTTTTACAATAGAGAAAAGGAGGTACTGAGCTCACCCCCATTGTATTAACTGTCCTTTCCTCATACCCTGCCACCCAGAAAAAGCCTCTTTTTAAAATGACAGATTTGCTTTCTGAAGTCTCAGGTGTAGGATAATCTCGTAGACAATACTTTGCAGGGTTTCCTTCTTTTCCATCCCAAATGGGGCCAAATGGGAGGTGGCCTCTCCCACTATTGTTCCAAATAAAATACTGAGAGAACTTTTACTTTCTTGTAGTACCTAAGGAAGAAAAGTTTTTAACCAATAAATGTAGTTTTGTTCAGTGGTAACCTGGGATTGGACCTTGTTCATTTTGGTCTTGTTAAGCTCATTCCTCAGAAGACCAGTGGTCTCTTCACTGCCTGTAGCAGTGTCTGATCTCAATCACAGAAGGAAAATTGAGTTGTTGCAAAATGCTGGGGGGTGGGGGGAGGGGGCAAGGAGAATGATGTGGAACAGAAAATATTCACCAGGACATCTCTTCGTTAGTTCTTGTCCCATAGTTTTAATCCATGGGAAAACATGGCCAACCAATAACCACAAGGTAGTGATTCGATAAAGTTTTGGGTTGAACAATCCACTCAAGCCAAGGTACTTGGGTAAGGGAAACGTGGAATGAGGAGGGGGGCTATTGAAGTTTTGTTTGCATTACATTAGCTCATTTTATATTTTCCTTTTTTTCCCCTTTACCTTACATAAGCAGTGCTGATATTAGCTGAAGTTCACTGTCAGATCAGAATGTGGCCAAATTGACATTGATCTGTGATTATTTAATAGCTGATGGGACTCAATATGTTGTCCATTTTGTGGATGTTTTTTCTTCAGGAAAAATGACTCCCTCCCCTCAAATGCTCCCTCTGGACAGCTCCTTTTGAACAGCCCTCTCCCACAGGTCTCATAAATGCTCCCTTTGCTTGTCCCTTCAGGCAAGTTGCTCTAGGCTTTCTGCTCTGGTCCACTTTTCCTAGGTTTTACCAAATCATTTTTGTTTCCTTTAACCCTGTGCCTGCTGCTGTAAACTGTCCTTTTCCAAATTCATTTAAAGTATGTCGATGGATTCTTTCCTATGTTTCTTGCGGGGACCTTGATTGATATATTTTGAGAGCCACCTTTTGAACATGCAGGCAGTGTGATACTGGAGGTGGTAGCAAAGCAACAAGATAAAAGGAACTTGTGTCTGTCCTGGAATCACCTACTGAGCAGAGTTTCCTATGCTCCCTGGACCTCTTGCTCACCAGACTGTCATATGAAATAGAAATATGTAATCAACTGTTTGTGACACTGTATTTTTCAATATCTTTGTCATAACAGCTCAGCTTGTACTCTAATTAATATACCTACTATGTGGCCAGCACTGAGCTACGGGATGTACACAGAATTTCTTATTTAATCTTTATGAAATTCCAAAGAGGTTGCCATTATTAATCACATTTATAAATGAGAAAGTTGAGTTTCACAAGCCCTGAGTAATTTGCCCAAGTTCGCAGGGATAACAAGTGACAGAGTTGGGAATTGAGCTAAAATCTATCTTATTCCAACGTGTGCAATCTTTATCCTGTAGTGCACTGCTTCTTAAATGGATCTGCACTGCTCTTTCCAGGTTCCAGTCTCTTCAGACTCTGCAGAATTTACCTAAATTAGCACTTTTCTCTCACCCTCACCTAATCTGTGGGATGCTGTGATCAGAATGTTCTGTAAGCACAGGAGCTAAGAAATAATCATTAAACCTTACCCCACAATGAGTCCATCAATCTTTTGTGTAACACTGATCAAAATAGAAAGCAATAAAGTACTTTTTGTGCAGTATATTTAAGGTTGTCTTGAAACTGATGTGCTTCTCCATAAAGTAGAGAGTCAATAATGGTAAGACAAGCTGGGATTAGATAAAGACACTTATCAAGGATCTGCATCTTTTGCTTGAACAATTGTGAGGAAAAAACAGAGATTCTGTTAACTTTGGCAGAGGCTTTTAAGCTGCCAACAGGACCCTAATATTTGAAACATTTGACAGGAGGGAAAAAAAAAAAGGATGCTGGCAAAATTATGTGCTTTACATTCCAAGGGCAACATTACAACAAGCTTTTAAACTAATACAAGCTTAGATCATTGAAATATCTCTTAAACACAGTATTATAGAGCTTCACCTCAATTTCCCATACTACTTTTCCTCCTGTGATTTGACCTCGTCTTTTCCATATTTGTTCACAAGTGTACTTGAAGAGTATTTCCAAATACTGAACATGTGACTGGAACTATTGAGAACATTGATATTGTGACATTTTCGGTGTTGGTAGAGCTCTTTATGTCAAATCTGGTGAGTAGAAATGCAAGCATGTGTGCAGTTATTTTCTTAGCAATTATATGAAAAGTAGAAAAGCTCAGAGCAGAAATAATTAACTGGATTCTATATTTTATGCTATGTATGGTATCACACTGTAAGCTTCTGAGACATGTTTGGAGATAGGAATATGGCATATAGAATAGATGGCTCAGAGCTCTCACAAATTCAGAAAACCACCCAATTTGTAGTATTTTATCCCTCACCCCCCTCCCACCCTTTCCTCCTTGTTTCCAAAGTCCATTGTATCATTCTTATGCCTTTGCATTCTCATGACTTAGCTCCCACTTACGAGACAGAACATACGATGTTTGGTTTTCCATTCCTGAGTTACTCCACTTAGAATAATAGTCTCCAGTTTCATGCAGGTTGCTGTAAATGCCATTAATTTGTTCATTTTTATGGCTCAGTAGTATTCCATTGTGTGTATATGTTTATATCACAATTTCTTCATCCACCTATCGATTGATGGGCTTTTCAGATGGTTCCATATTTTTGCAATCGTGAATTGTGCTTCTGTAAGCATGCATGTGCAAGTATCTTTTATGTATAATGACTTCTTTTCCTGTACTAGATACCCAGTAGTGGGATTGTGGGATCAAATGGTAGTTTTACTTTTAATTCTTTAAGAAATCTTTAATTTCTTTAAGAAATCTCCATACTGTTGACCACAGTGGTTGTACTGGTTTACATTCCCACTGGCAGTTTAGAAGTGTCCCATTTACACCACGTTGACACCAACATCTGTGCGCGACATCACTAATGATCAGGGAAATGCAAATTAAAACCATGATGTGATATCACCTTACTCCTGCAAGAATGCCAATAATCAAAAAATCAAAAACAAAATAGAGGAATTTTTTAAAAGAAGACAGTACTCAGCCAGGGACTTCAGAATGTCATCTTATTTTGATTTGCTATATATTTTCCACAAATACATTTTTTGCCTCCTTTAGGGCAGATACTGAGATAAATATGGTTCAATTCTATTAGCAATTATAGTGAAAGTCTGAAATAAAAAAACACAGATATTTAGTGCATTTCCATGCATGGGTTGGACATTTGGAAGTTCTTTCCAAAAAGTTGTAATAATTTGATACACACGCAAGAAGAATATACGTATTTATATAACCACATTGCTTTATAAAATGGTATTATAATAAAAAACTTTATTTGACATTTTTAATTGCCTAAATTTATCATTATGCTCTAAACATATTTTGAAGTAAAATTTAGCAATTAAATAGACTGAGGTTTTCTCTTTAGCAGTGGCGGACAGAGCACATGTAGGTATTTGCTTCAGAAGTATCACAGTGTTTCTTTCTAATGTCAAGATACTTTACAATGTCGTGTTTGAACTTTTATCTGTTACAGTTATCCTGTGAGAAAATTTTTATTAACTTTATTTTTCAGTTATGGAAGCAGATTTAAACAGATTAGAGCTACATTAACTTAGCTAGTAAGTGGCAGAGCAGGGCCTCATACCAGGGCTCCCACCCCAACTATATTCCTCTGTCCTTTGAATCATGCCATGTGGGTTGTCAGCTTCTTCCATTTACTGCTCCACTGGTGTGTTTCCACATGCTACATCTGTGTAAATATCCTATTTCTTAGTGTTCTTTTTTGAATTTTATTATTTATACTCTGTATCAGCCACATACAGAATTTGTGTATGTTTGTTAGAGTCATATGCTGTGCATATGAAGAGTTTTAGAGAGAATGGTCAGTAGAAGTGTCATTCTTCTGGAATTAAATGAATGTCTTTTGTTGGTTGTAGTGATAACACAAACACTCTCAGTGGAGAAAGATAACTCTATATATGCTTCTCTCTCTCTCTCCCCGTCTCCCCCTCTCCATACACACACACACACACACACACACGGATACACACATATACAGAGAGACAGAGGGACAGAAAATATATTTAATATTACAATATAGTATAGATACTATATAGTATCTATGTATTTCCCCATGTATATTCCCTATACATGTTACTATATATTACACATTCCATATTCTCTCTCTATGTTACTATATATATTACCATATAGAGAGTAATATATGGTAATATATTAATATATTAAATATATTTACTATTTAAATATTTTATATTTATATTAGATTATATTTATATTATATATTTACTATTTATATATTTAAATATATAAATATATTAAATATATTTGCTATTACTATATAGTAATGGTTATTAAATATATTTACCATTACTATATAGTAACATTTATTAAATATATTTGCTATTACTAATATATTTACTAATATGCTATACTATTTACTACATATAATATATCCTATACACTATATATACTATATGTAAATTACTATATAGTAAATTATACAGTTAATGCTATAATACTACAGTAATTGTACAGTTAATTACTATGTAATAAATATGGTATAGCAATATTTACTATTACTATATAGCTGTATATAGTAACATATAAATAATTTATGGAGCGTAATATACAGTTATATATAGAGAATATATATATATGGAGGAAGATTTTTTAATAAAAAGGAGTTATTTATTGAGCATCTACTTTGTGCCAATTCATCTATATACGCTATCTCAGTTAATTATGACAACGTCTCTTGTGTTTGTATAAGTTCCTCCATTATATAAATGTCTTAAAAAACTCACGTGCGTGAATTACTTCCTTCATGTCACATAGTAAGTAGAACCAGGATTCAATTTTCTGTGTTTCCAGAACTTTTGCTCCTTGTGTTTCTTTTTAAATTATGCATAATATTTATACATACAAAAAATATGAATGTTTAAAATATATAATGCATAATAACAAAATACATAACTGATTCTATCACATAAAGAAATAAATTATTACTGATATCTGTACATTTAACAGTAAGTACATGGAATTAACTACTGTTCTAAATTTAGTGTTTTTCACTCCATTGCTTTATCAAAAATCCTTTAAAAAGTTTTTATCACATATGTAAATACTATTAAGCAATTCAATGTACTGCTTATGCTTTTCTTGTAGATTTACTAAAATATTATTATAAATATAACTGTTTGCTGTAGATTGGATTATTGATCAACAAAGATCTGAGCTCCAAAGATCTATAGTGGTGTAAATACATTTTCAACCACTGATTGTGGCCTTGGCCATGTGAGGCACTTTCAACAATGGAACATTAATAAACTTAAAGCAAGCAGGAAAGGAATTTGAATGTGCTAGTGTGGCTTGCATTAGCTTATGGACTATAATATTCGACCATCTCAAGAGCATGCCCATGTAGTTGCTGCTGTTTCCATCTGGATCCCAGAACCAGAGCTGTTGCAGCAGACTCAGACTTAACCTCCCTAACTGTAGCCATCATCAGAAAGTGCAGCACTCAAAGAGCAGAGGCTCAGACAAGCCCAGACTTCATCACCCATATGGCAATCAATCTGAATACCTGAAAGCATCAGAGTAAATGATGTTAGAAATCATCAGTTCGGGGGGTAGTTTGTTGCAAAGCAAAAATGTGGCATTAGCTGATTGCGATGACTTCTCTTACTGATTTTTAAAATTTAATTTTATGTTTTTAAAATATATCCAGGTTGAGTTTTTTGTGTGTTTTTATTTAAGTTCATTTCTTTTCATTACTATATATTTAATGGTATCTTAGTGACAAAGTTTTTCTAACACATTTCCCTCTTTGGTGGACTTTTTTGTTTCCTTTTTAATTTCTTTTTAAATTGAGGACACAGGTGCTTGCATTTAGGGCCTACTCACATACTCCAGCAAAGATTTCTCCTCTTGATCTCCTTATCTCAATAACATCTTTTAATCAATATTCACTCCTTTGTGAAGTTTTCTGCACAAAAATTTGTTTATCCATTCCCTTGATCAACATTTGTATTGTTTGCAGTTTTTAGATATTATCACTAAAGCTTCTACAAAAATATGTGTAGAAGTCTAGTATGAATATATGCTTTTATTTTTCATGGGTAAATGCCTAAGAGTACAAATATCTGAATCACATGGTCAGTGTATGTTTAACTTTTTAAGAAGCTGGCAAACTGTTTTCCAAAGTAGTTAAACATTTTTACAATCCTCTGAGCAGTAGATAAGGTTTCCATCTTCTCCATATTGTCACCCACACTTGACATGGTCAGTCTTTTAAATTTTAGACCTTCAAATAAGTGTGGAGTAGTATCTCATTGTGCTGTAGGTCACAATGATGTCAAGCATTTTTTCAAGCGCTTTTTCATTTTCTCTATATTTTCTTTGGGGAAGTGTCTATTAAAATGCTTGTACATTATTTTTAATACATTTATTGAATGTTGTGATGATTTATATCTTCTGCATATGCCTTTCTTGAGATATGTGATTTTCAAATATTTTTAGTGTACTTTATCTGTTCATTATCTTAAGAGTGTCCTTCAAAGAGCAGAAGTTCTTAATTTTATGAAGTTCAATTTATTATGCTTTCTAAAATTTGCTTAAGTTACATTTTGTTCTTATCAATGAACATGTTCTATTTCTCCTCCTGTTATAGGTCTTCTTTAATTTTAATCAACACGTTTTGTAGTTATCAATGTAAGGGTATTTCACCGAAGATTAAGATTTGAATATTAATGTGCCTTTTTTCATCTATTGATACAAATCTCATGCCTTTTCCATTGTAACTTATAAATATGGTAATGTGTCATAATATACTTTCTGATCTTCAGTAAAACCAATAAGACTATTGTGTATTTATTTTATCATTGCTGTATTTGATATTTGCACCTTGATGTGACTTCTGTTTTTCCCTCGTATCTTTTTTGGTTTTGGCATCAAGGTTTGGCCTCATGTAAAATTGTGTGTAGTATTCCTTTTCTTCATTTTTTTCTCTAAAAGATTTTGTTTCTGTCTTGTTTTTATATTAGAGTGATCTGTTCTTTGAAAGTTTGTCAGACCACCGTTACAGAACCATTTTATTCTAGTGTTTTCTTTAAGTATACGGTTAGCGCAAGAGTAAGAATTTTAACTCTCAAATCAATTTATTTAAAGGTTCCAAGATAGCTTTTAAACTTCTTCTTGATGTTGATTTTTAAGTTCAATTTGTTGGATATTTTCTAATATACTGGACTGCATTTGTTATATTATTCTATTGAATTTAATATCTGCTAGATGTGTTTATATGTCAAATTTTCATTCTAAATATCAATTATTTATACTTTATTTTCTCTCTTTGATAAGTCCTATTATTAGAAGCTTTGTGTATATTTTTGGTCATTTCAAAGAATAAACTTTTGATTTAACTTTACTTTGTTGGATTTAATGTCATTTTATTTTTCTCTATTTTCTTAATTTTAGGCTTTTAGTTCACTATCAGCTTTTTTCTTTCTCATATTCATATTTGAGGTAACGTACTTTTTCTTAGGTATCCATTAACTACTTCACATCATTTTAATGTGTAGTATTTTCAATATTAGTTTATTTTTAGTATTGTACTTTTATATTTTATTGTTTCTTTTTTGACATTGGCTATTCAGAATTGTTATTATATTTATTTTCATTATGTTTTTGTTATTGGCATCTGTTTAAACAGACTTGAGTCTGATAATATTATTGTATTCATTCAAACTACAAATATTCATTTGAGTACCTACTGCACAGTAGTTACTTGTCTTTGTTCTTCAGTATCCTAGTGAATAAACAGACAAAAATCATTTTCCTTCATAGAACTTATAGTCTATTGATATTAATACTTCATTAAAGCTTTTTTTATAGCCTAAAATATGTTCAGTTCTTATAGTTGTTCTATATGTACTTAAAAAGAGTGATTCTTTATATAAATATTTCATCAACCAAGCTTATGAATGTTTGTCAAGTCATCTACATTTGTACCAGTTTTTTATATATCTAAAAGAAATAAGTTGAAATATTTTATTGTGATGATGTATCTAAAAATTTCTCCCTGAGGTTTTATCAATTTTAGTTTTATGTATTTTTTAGGATACTTTATATCTTAATGTGTTTGTAACGTTGTAACTCTTAGATCAATTGAAAATTCAATACACACATGCAATTCTTAGCTGGTATTCACTTGTAAATCTTTCTCTTTCCATTGGTTTCCAGTTCTGTCCACTTGATTTGGGATTGTTTCTTATAAACAAAGTACAAAAAATCTTTTAAAAATTAATCTGATGACTTATTTCTCTAAACTTATATTATTTACATTTATTGTGTTTAGTAATAAGTCTGAGCTTATATTTTACTATGCGTATTTTACATTTTTCTTGCTGCTTTAAATTGACTTTTATTGCTTTCATTTTTTTTGTATGTGTTATTCCATTTTTTTTCCATTACTGACTTACAGTTTGGAAGTTATATAAACTTTTTATTTCTTAACATTGATTCTTCTGATTTTATCTCACGTACTTAACAAAGTTTAATATACATCAATAAGAATGTTGAAAAATATGGCTCTCTTAAGCAGTAGTTTCCTTAGAACAGTACGTCAGGCCACACTTTTCCTGCTTTATACTCTATTCTCCATCACTCATGTTCTACCATTTTTATGGCCCTATTATTTAGACACGGGCATTATTATTTTGTAATGATAAGGCTTTATATCTTCACTCATAAGTTTAGCAATTAATTTGATCACCCTTTCTTCTTATAATGCTGTTCCTATGGAGAATCAATTGTTGATTGTATTTCACAGTCTTATAGTTTCATTTCTTGCCATCAAGATTCTATGGTCATGTATCATTAGCCTCTCTATCAGTTATCTATTGCTACAAAAGAAACATTCTAAAACTTAGTGTATTAAAGCAACAAAATGGTTTACTATGTCTTAAAATTTAAGAGATTTACTGGTTGTTGTTTCTGCCTCACAAAGTACCAGCTGGGGCTACTTATGTGACTGCATTCATCTAGGGGCTAAACGGGGATAAAAAATCCAAGAAGGCTTCTCTTATATCCGAGACCTTTATGCTATTGAATAAGGTGACTATTCTTCTTTGTGTGGCTTTTTTCTCCCCGTGGTGTCTTTAATATCATGTCCTTTCTATATGACCTCTCTTGCCAACTGGAATTGACACAGGGTCACTTCTACCTCATTTTATTAGTCATAACAGGATACAGAGTGGGCTTAGATTGAAGGGGAGGAGAAATAACTCTACATTTTTAACAAAAGGAGTGACATGTCCTAACCAAAAATCCTCATTTTTTTCCCCCAAATAACCAGTTGTAAAACATCAAGACTGTACTAACAAAATAAATGCTATACATAATGGCACTTTTTTCCCCCCTTTCCTGTTAAATCATTATTAAAAGAAAACCTAGTAAAAAATAATTGTAAAGATCAGATTTACAGGGAATTCTGGTTAAGGTCATTCTTTTGCCTGAATGTCCCTGGTGAGAAAGAATAAGTTAAAAACCACCTGTTAGCCTTATTCTTCCCACTATCATTATTCAGTGATTCATATGCGCCCAAATAAGGCCAGTGATAACCCTATCAAGAGAGTTATTATTTTTATTTGGCACAGTTTCATTTATTTTGTTTTTTATTTAGACAATTATATATATTTTCCACTTTAAACAGTTTGAATATACCTCTAAAAATGATATAGTGTAATTTGCTGATGATTTTGATCACATCTGCTTTCTATTTCATATATTGCATTCATATTAATTTTATATTCTCTATGAATTCTAATAACTAAGGTATTTAACATTATAAAGTTGTTTTGTTGTTTCTATGGACTTTCATTCATGATGGCTGTCTCTCTTTTTGTTTTCATTAATTTTAAAATTTATTTGAATTAATCAACGGAAAACCTGAGAACCTGAATTGAGGGTAATTAATGTGTAAAAGTGATTGGATTTGCATCTGTATCTCCTTGGGAGAAAATAACCTGAAACCACTCCAGCCATTTCTCAGATTCTAAGAATTAATCAGGGTTCCCAGGTCTGCCTCCCTCTCCTTAATGTTCACCTTAGATGCAGTATGAATTTCACTAGAGCTAATTCATACGTACAGTGAGGGACATTACAAATTTTATGTCAGCTCGGGAACTCTGTTTTTTGTATGTTTTATTTTCTTAACTTTTATTTTTCTCCCTCTGTTTCCTTTTCTGTTACAATTTTTATTCCTTTCTAAAAGCCTAGCAATGAATCAAAATATCATTTTATGCAAGGTCTATTCTGATTGGGCCTTCCATACTACTGTAAATGGACATTCAATGTTTCTTCTGCTAGAAGGGATTTCAAAAGGAGTATCAATTTGCCTGTTTTATATATTGGCTGTTGAGTAAGTTTTTGTTAAAAGTGTTCATAGCTAAAGAAAGAAAATAATTCTTGTTAATAACCACTACAGCAGATTTTCATGCATATAGACAAGGGATTCATAATGGAAAGATAGAAGAAAAGTGAATAACTTCCAATATAGTCTGCCAAATTTTCTTTCCTAAAACTAGTTATATTAAATTTCCACATTAATGGTTTACTTTTTGAGCTTCTGAATTGCCTTTGATTTCCTGTAGTCACAATTATGTTTGAGAAACTGTTCTCATTTCATTCCCAGTTTTTGTTGTTACCTTCATTAGTTGACAAGAACTGTATGGGACAGTGGGGTTTGTATAAGCTCTAGAGTTTCTATTCAATAGCTAGTGATTTTCTTTCACCATAATTTAAAAAGCAAGAAGATTCTACTTTTGAATTTTCTACCTTTCAAGAAGTTTTATTCTTCCCTCGGGGTTTAAGGAGCCATCTTTTAAACTTCAGAAGTCTCGACTTCAGTTCAAAGATTAAAAGGAATGATGGAATGTCAAAGGCTTCTGAAAGTAAACAACGTTCTTCCAACTGTGAAGAGACAGCATTAATCCAGGATAAAACGATTATGGATGGAATAAACACTTTTATATTTATTAAAATTACAGAGATGTATTGGTTACTTGCTGGTTTATACTGTAGCCCTTTTAAAAGTGAAGCTATGTACTTCAACATTAGTTTTTTTAGCAGCATTGTATTATGTATACAAAGGCTTTACTTGGAGAGGGGCTTGGTTTTTTTGTTTTTGTTTTTGTTTTGTTTTGTTTTTTTCAGATGATGAAAAACATCATCTGAAACATCAGACGATGTGTCACTCTGTTGCCCAGGCTAGAGTGCAGTGGCACTATCTAGGCTCACTGCAACCTCCACCACCCCAGTTCAAGCAGTTCTCCTGCTTCAGTCTCCTGTGTAGCTGGGAGCTACACATGGTGGGAACACGCCACCATGCCCAGCTAATTTTTATATTTTTAGTAGAATAGGGTTTCACCATCTTGGCCAGGCTTGTCTTGAACTCCTGACCTTGTGATCCACCTGCCTTGGTCTCCCAAAGTTCTGGGATTACAGGCGTGATTCACCGCACCCAGCCTTGTTCTTTTCTGTTTTAAAATACATCTAAAAAGTTTCCAGTATTTTCAGCATACACGTTTTTATCTCTGAAACAAACACCTCAGTGGTATCAAACAGAAACAATGAACAATTGACAATCTGAGTTAATTTTATTAAGAGAAAATAAAAATATGCTATTTTCATTTCCCAAGGTGCTAGATATTTTTCTTGTTTCAAAGTATATACCTGTTAGACTTAGGGTCATCCCTGAAGGAATTCCGAATTGACCTTTTTATTGCTACTGTTTTTGAAACAACCTGTGTTTTAAAAGCACTGGCATGAAAATCAAGAGACTTAATTATTAGTATTTTATACATTTTTACAATAGACTTTTTTGCAGTTAATCCGAAAAAAATAACACGTTTTTAAAATATTTTCTTACAACAAAAATGTCATAAAGCTTTAACTTGAAAATATAATCATAATAGCAGGTACATTTACAAAAAACTGTGGCAGATCATTTCATAATATAAATATTAAAATCCAGTGGTTTTAGTGTGTTTCATTTAAATAAAGGACCTCATCAGAATTATAACTTTTTATTCATTTTAAAACACGAAAGGTTTTTGTATATTTATTAGTGGAAAAAAATGAATGAATCATCCAAAATTATGTCTGTAAGCCACAGAACAATTAGTTAACAGCTATATAGTCTTTGTGAACATTAACATACCCCTAATACACTCATTATAGATAACATTAATCATGACATATACCTTAAAAGCTCTTTAATGATTTTTACCAAACATGTTGAGAATCTCATAGATGTCATACCACGTGTCTCTTGTTACATAATACATTATCTTAAAACAAAAGTACTAATTACTTCACAATTTCCCTGGGTTAAGAGACTGTGCTTACCTTAACTGGGTCCTCTGGGACTCTTACGAGACTACAATCAAAATGTCAGCTGGGATTGCAGTCATGTCAGGCCTTGATGGGGGTGGGATCTGATTCCAAGGTCATGCATATGAATGTTCACAAGGTTTAGTTATTTGTATCCCATTGGCCTCAGAGCCTCCATTCCTCACTGGCTATGGGCAAGAGGTCATCCACAGTCTCTTGACATGTGGGCTTCTCCACAGAGGTAGCTCATAACGTGATAGCTGGCTTGATCAAATCGGGTAAACAGAAGCAACAAAGAGAATATGCAAGCAAGATGTATGTCACAATTTTTTTAACCTAATATTGGAAGTGGTGTCCCATCATTTTTGCCATATTCTGTTTACTAGAAACAGGACACAAGGTTTAACTCCCTGTCAAGGGGAACAGATTACACGAAGATGTGAGAAGCTGGAGGCTGGCGTACATGGCAGTCATTTCAGAAGCTGCCTTCTGCACAGATGTTAGGATATTTGAACAGGTATGTTATAGGGTTGTAAATGTAAAATAACAACACAGTTTGTGTCTACATAATAATACTGAACATTCTGACAAAAATAAAAATTAGTTCAATAATAATTTACATGTAGCCAAATTAGCAGAATCATAACCTGATTAATTTTTTAAATGATGATTTCTCCTTTTATTCTGGGGATCCTTTGTATTTAACTTCAAAGGTACCCATAGATTCAGCTAGAGAAAAGTTGGTAACTTCTCGTTTGCAATAAAAGCTCTGTGATTACAAATGCTTCCAGTTGTAGGAACTTAGGAAGATATTCATGCAGTGTATGCCAATATACCTTGATAATATTCACTTGGCAAATCTAGGACTAGTCTATTTTTGTTTGTTTTCCCTAGAATATATATTGAGAACACAATTTTCAAATTGGCTCCCTTTATGTCAAAATACATGGAATAGAACTTCTTACTTAACTCCTAGGCTAGGAATCTTTGCTATAATAAATTAGAACTTATCCAACTGAGATTGATTGGCTTTTTTATAATAGTTAGGTATTATATGTGAAGACATTAATTTTTATGTAAGCGAGTGATTTAGATAGGTACAATAATCTTTATATTTGCAGTCCATATTCACCAACATTTTTGCTGTAATAGTGTTTTTTTCTTTTTAAATTCACTATTGACCTATAAGTGAAATAATGAACCCATCAAATAACACATTTTATTATTTATCCACTTCGATCTTATTTCTTTTGCTAATGGTTTCTTAAATTAATTCCAAATCTATTTTATCCACATTTCTTCAATGATATATACATTGATGTTGAATACATTTAGCTTTTTAAATCTAAGTTATTACTCTAATTAGTTTAAGCAAATTATTTGTGAAGGAGTCAGTGGGGCAAACACTACATTTAGAATTAAATAAATAGACCACTAAATAAAAAGTTCAGCTAGTGGATGATGATTTAAATTTCTTGCTTACCCAATCCTCCCAACCCTTCCCATCAGAATGGCCTGTTAGAAGATAGCAACAAGATTCATCAATCATGCTCTCAACAAAAAGGTTATGCACGTATAAATTAGCAAGGTTGTTTTTTTATTATGCTATTAAAGCAATTTATCTTGCCAATATAGTCCTGCAAAATTAAAGAAATATTTATATTCCGTTCCCATTTTTCTTAGACCATACTTACCTAAAATGAAACGATTTTAAACAAACGTGGATTAAATTATAAGTTGATTAAAATATATTATGTTAAATTAAGAAATAAAATGAAGATATTACCACCATAGAAATGGTTTCAGTAGAATAATCATTTGACGTTATAAAAATATATCCTCCTGATTCCTGACATGTTCATCCCAACGCATCTTAGTTTCTGATTTTGTATTTGTTGTTCTGTAAGTTTCCTTTTCTGTACATATATATGGTACAAAAGTATTGCTTTGGTTTTCAATATGTGAAGTACATTTCAGTTGTAGTCAAAAATTATTAAGTTCCCACTAGGATCAGAAAACTGTATTATGAAGCTTGAAATCTTATTTACAAAGTTGGAAAAAATATTTTCTCTAGGAAGGTCATTTAACTTTTAATTAAAAAGAGAAATAATCGGCCGGGTGCGGTGGCTGAAGCCTGTAATCCCAGCACTTTGGGAGGCCGAGACGGGCGGATCACGAGGTCAGGAGATCGAGACCATCCTGGCTAACACGGTGAAACCCCATCTCCACTAAAAATACAAGAAAATTAACCGGGCAAGGTGGCGGGCACCTGTAGTCCCAGCTACTCGGGAGGCTGAGGCAGGAGAATGGCGTGAACCCGGGGGGGCAGAGCTTGCAGTGAGCCGAGATCGCGCCACTGCACTCCAGCCTGGGCGACAGAGCGAGACTCCATCTCAAAAAAAAAAAAAAAAAAAAAGGGAAATAATTTATTTTTTATCTAGGTCTGATATCTTGACTTTTATTTTATTAAAAAATATGGAACTGTGAGGCTGTATGATTGTATAATGAATAGAAAATTAAAATAGCACCTTTAGAAAAAAAAAGGAGAAATGCTATTCATTGGTTGAATTTGAATTTCAGTGGATAGGTTTTCAATTAGTATATAACTTTTAAACTCTGCCATTTTCATAAAATGGCCATTTTTTAAAGAAAAACCATGACCAATATAAAAGTTGAAGAATCATGTCTTTTTAAAATTTTAATCTAAAATTATTTGAAGCAAGTAGTTTCTAGATAAAACTTCATGGCAATATCTATTTGTTAATGGTCCTGGCATCATTAGTTAATGGCATAAAGATAGAAATAGATGAAACAAAAGTGAAGTGTTGACAAATTCCTCCCAAACATAAAAACTCTCCTTAAATGAAGAAATACAAACAAAACTTTAAAAGTCTTCCACATACAGACACAGAAACATACAACAAAATATGAAAAAATGTACCTACAATACCATATATGTAAGAAAGTAAACAAAGGATGCAATTATTCTCTTGTCAATACACTTACAGATGTATATAAATGTGTACACCTTATTATGTTTATGTAAATATATATGTAACTGTTCTTACGACAAAAAATATGTAAACTGAGTAATAAAACAATAGCTTACTGTGAAATTCATATTTAACAATCTATAGAACTGGATTAAAACATTAAAAACCAAGTTTGAAGAGACTTCAGTAATGTTGACAGAGAAAAGGGATCACTTGAGCCCTCTGCAGATAATAATTATGAAAACTGGCTAAATATGTCTTAAGGTATGGAAAAGAATAAATAAGGTAGAAAGATTATTCTTTAAAAAAACTGCAATTAGAAGGGGTAAGAGTTCTAATTTGAATCTGAATTTGAATTTTTCTAGACTAATTGTACTTCCATCTTCCCTTGGCTTTAGAGGTAAAAACTAAAGCAAAAAAACACAGTGTTATTTGTTCATTGTGCCCAAAAATATAACATTGAGGCAGATAGTTCAGCTGACAATAGAAAATTCTGGTAGCAATGGGGGAATACAGAATTTAGTAAGATTCAGAGTATAAACATGAAACTTGGCATATCATTGGCTGAATTTAAACCACACACGTGTAGAAGAAACAATAGGGAGCTTGGTGAAGAGAGAGGCAGAGGCCGAAATATAATCTGTTATTGAAAGTAGACCTGTAGACCTGTACTAGACAAGATTTATAATTTTTCTGCTTAACAGTGTGTTGCTTCATAGAAAGCCCAAGTCTTACATGCTTGAATTGTCAGGAGAGAGCGGCCCAAGGCCAGCTAAGCAGTTGGAAAGGGGTTAGACATTCTTAGGAACAAAGAGAACAGAAAGAGGTAATCCACAAATTCCATAAATCTCACAAATTGAGGAAAGCAGGCAATGTCTACTCAATATATATATGTACACACATATATATATGTCATATATATAATTTTATGGGTAATTAACTGGGTTTATGTTATCTGAATATTTTTAATTAATCAGTAAAATATTATATCGTTTTAAAGTATAATTTTGGAGGGTTATCTTATTCATTCTTTTCTATGCGTTTATGAAAGAAGTAAATTCCTTCCACAGGACCTCAGTTTGTCAAATTGCCAGGAGTTTATTAATTCATTTAATTATTACTTACATCCAATAAATTCAGCTTCTTATGCAAGAAAAAAATCTGTTAGAAGATGGGTTTTTTGCCCTCCTTATTAAATTATTTCTCATATCTTTGTGTTTCTATTCCCTGTGGATTCTGATCATATTTTTATTCTTCTTCATTTCTTTGATCTTTTGAATCAGTTACATACCAGAAAAAAAGCCTATAAAAGATGTGTACATTTTCACCTAGTGTCTGTGACATTGATTCCAATTTCCTTCAAGCATCTATAAACAAAAATACACATTTGCGAAAGGTAACTGGAAATTTTCGCTTAGCTTCAGCGAGCTCAAATAGCAAGTCTCATTACCATTTTCAGGGTTACTATACATGGATTTATAAACATCTCTATTCAATTATGGATTGAACTTCTGATATACAAAGTTGTTTTGATAAATTTTTCCTTTAAAACTAAAACCATTATTTCATTTACTAGAATATTTTCAGGATGACAAACTATTTGTTTTTTGTATGTTTGATTAAAGGGACAACTTCTGAATAATATTTAACTCTCAACACAAAAGCAAATACCAACCAAAAAATTATTTGATAATTATTGTGAATTTCAGGCAGACACAAGCAAACATGTTCTCTTCTCCTTTCTTCACTTCCTCCTTCCCATATTCTGCTTCCCTTTTTTCTTCTTCCCTGCCTTTTTCTTACCTTCATTTCTTTCTTAACTTTAACAAATAATCATTGATACTAGGTGTTATGTTATGCGCTAAGGATATATTTTTGTTATAAAATTGTGACTGGGAGTAGTTTAGCTTAATTTGGGTGATATATCTGTGCTGGGTTGGCAAGAAATAAATGCTATGTGGTAAATATAAAACTCATTTTGCAGTATAGCAGAAGGCAAACCCAGAGCATTTGTAGAAATCAAAAGACTATTGAGCTATCTAAAACACATCTCGGTATAACTATACCATCTTGGTATAACTATACCCTGGATTGTGCAGTAGCTAGGATTTAATTACTTATTGATGGTTAATGTGTATCCTGAATAACAGCTGAGAAACCAGTAATTTTTGAGCATTACTATTGCCCTCAAGTAACTTACAGGCTACACTCTGTAGTCATAAAAAAGTATGGAACCAAGTCCTTTGCAACAACATGGATGGAGCTGGAAGTCATTATCTTAGTGAAATAACTCAGAAATAGAAACTCAAATATAACATGTTCTCACTTATAAGTGGGAGTTAAACAATGAGCACATGTATAAATAAAGATGGAAATAACAGACTAGCAATTCCAAAAGAGGGGAGATGGGAAGGGGAGTGAGGGTTGAAAAACTACCTATTTGGTACTATGTTTTAACCATTTGACTGATGGGTTCACTAGAAGCTCAAGGAATCATATCTGGTAATGTAACCTACCGCCTGTGGAGGCTTCCATCTGCAACCATTACCATTGCCCCACAGAGACTTAAAGACAAGAGGAATTCACCATGTTGATGCTGATGCAGTCTGCCATGACATTCATGATGAAGTTGTTTGTCTCTGATCTAAGAATCTCATGTCTTCTAATAATATCATTAACATTGTTACAGACTAATTTTGAGACTGGAAAGTAGAGTAAAATCATAGACCCTCATGTTTCTGAAATATCATAATGGACATCAGGAGGTAAGAAAAATGTTAATAAAAGTATCCCAAATCCAAATGCCAAAAAACACTTATTAAAACCCTGTAATAGTTAACATATAATAAATGTAGTTGACAAGTGTGTTCAGAGACAGAAGGAAAACCAGACTTTGGATCCCATCCTTCCTGCTGAATGGCATGAGTGTGCGGCCAAGGCTGGTGGGGAGTGACTAGCCACAGCCAGCTTGTCTGTTCGAGCCTCCAGGGCTGAAACCTCAGGCTCGTTTTCAAATCATCCTTCTCATAACATCACAGGACTCTAGAAGAAAAGAGAAGCAGTTTTTGTTGAAGTTTCAAAATACTAGTGTTTGAAAATATTTATTTTTGTTTTGACTAGGAAACACTACCCAATACCTGTAAAAAAGACCACGCTGTAGAACAGAAGTTTTTCTAGAATATCTAGTTTGATTTGACTAGGAAACACTACCCAATACCTGTAAAAAAGACCACGCTGTAGAACAGAAGTTTTTCTAGAATATCTAGTTTGATTTGACTAGGAAACACTACCCAATACCTGTAAAAAAGACCACGCTGTAGAACAGAAGTTTTTCTAGAATATCTAGTTTGATTTGACTAGGAAACACTACCCAATACCTGTAAAAAAGACCACGCTGTAGAACAGAAGTTTTTCTAGAATATCTAGTTTGATTTGACTAGGAAACACTACCCAATACCTGTAAAAAAGACCACGCTGTAGAACAGAAGTTTTTCTAGAATATCTAGTTTGATTTGACTAGGAAACACTACCCAATACCTGTAAAAAAGACCACGCTGTAGAACAGAAGTTTTTCTAGAATATCTAGTTTGATTTGACTAGGAAACACTACCCAATACCTGTAAAAAAGACCACACTATAGAACAGAAGTTTTTCTAGAATATCTAGTTTGATAATCACTAAATATTTCAGTGTAGCTACCCATGAGAGAGTTTTTCCAGTTGCGATTAATGTGGAGGAAAAAGCAGTGTGTTCTAAAATCAAGGGTTCTGCTTAGGTAGACGTGTATTGTAGAAAAAGAAGACATTTTCCAGGTTGACTGAAATGATGGAGCAAGATTAAAAAAATACAGAGATTCCGTTGACCTTGGAAAAATGTGTATTGAGAAGTAGATGTGATTGGCTTTTTTAATTTCAGAATTTGGTTTCATCCTAACTTACAAGGTGACCGTTATATGCTTCAGTATGCACTACATACTGCAATATTGGAATGATGGGTTTAGAACTAGATCTTGGTTGGGATTAACCTAACACTTAGGAACTGAAGAAACAACAAACGTTTTGACAGATAATGGCCCAGTAGAAGCTGCTGAAGAGGACTTGCTCTGAACAAACCAGACCTCATGGTTGTATTGAGAAGAAAAAAAAAAAGAGGAAGTGAGACTATGCTTAGTGCCAATTTAAAGGCTTTAATATATCTGTAGAATTAAAATGCAATGGAGAATAATTATTGAAATGCTAAATGGGGCCAGGCGCGGTGGCTCAAGCCTGTAATCCCAGCACTTTGGGAGGCCGAGATGGGCGGATCACGAGGTCAGGAGATCGAGACCATGCTGGCTAACATGGTGAAACCCCGTCTCTACTAAAAAATACAAGAAATTAGCCGGGCATGGTGACGGGCGCCTGTAGTCCCAGCTACTTGGGAGGTGGAGGCAGGAGAATGGCGTGAACCCAGGAGGTGGAGCTTGCAGTGAGCTGAGATCCGGCCACTGCACTCCAGCCTGGGCTACGGAGCGAGACTCCGTCTCAAAAAAAAAAAAAAAGAAATGCTAAATGGGTCAGCAAATTATAGAATGTTACACAAATATGTAAATTTTAATTTTAATTTACATATGTTAATTTTTTTTTTTTTTTTTTTTTGGAGACGGAGTTTCACTCTTTTTGTCCAGGCTGGAGTGCAATGGTGCGATCTCAGCTCACTGCAACCTCCGCCCCTGGGTTCAAGCGATTCTCCTGACTCAGCCTCCCGAGTAGCTGGGATTATAGGCATGCGCCTCCAAGCCTGGCTAATTTTCTTTTTCTTTTTTTTGATAGAGACGGAGTTTCTCCATGTTGGCCGGTGTGATCTTGAACTCCCGACCTCAGGTGATCCGCCCGCCTTGGCCTCTCAAGGTGCTGGGATTACAGGCGTGAACCACCATGCCTGGCCTGATAATAATTTTTGAAGACTTTGCATCATCAGCATAGTAAGGGGGAAAACGAAATTTTTAACTTTGGCCGTATTACAGTGTTCTTCTGTAAAACAATGAGATGGATGAAATGCCACCGTGTTTTTCTTTGAAACTAAAAGTAGCGAGGCTTTTGTATCATGGTAAAGAATACAAACTGCTGCTTCTTTAGTAAGACGGTTACATTGATAATTGGATGTCATCACTGACAAACATCTCTGCCTGAGACCAGGATAAGGGATGGTGGAGATAAGGTCAGAAGCAGTTACCAGGCCCTGCCAGTGGAGCTCCTTGGATGTCGCTCCCAAAACTATGGGCTGTCAGATATACACGCAATGAAAACGACACAGAAACGTCACCAGCACAGAGCTAGAAAATCAATGCAGTTAATTAGTTCTTTCTTTTGCCCTGTAGAAAGTTTATTTTCCATGGAGAAAACACCTGGACGTAGTTAAGTACTGATGTCCTAGCCACCTTACCTGGCTCATCTTATCACAGGGTGGGCCCTCAACCCTGGCTATTTGACTTCGGTTGGCTTATGTGTTGCACTTTGACCAATGGACTGTGGGAGATGGTGTGTACACCACATACAAGCGGAAGCTTGATGTGTTTGCCATTTTTGAAAGCTCTGTAGGCCTTGCCTACTTCTCCTCCTGCCTCCATCCTAGCTTTTCCCTCTACCTTGTGAGAGTAACCACAGCCACCCACATCCCCCTGTAAAGGGAACAAGATGTAAATGTTTGTTTAGGCAAACCCTGAGAACGGAGGGCTGTTTATTGCTGCAGTAAAGGTTCACTAATCATAGCTTTTGCTGGATTTCTGTGTTGCTTTATATTTTTACTTCACTGTTCTTGCAAAGTATACATATTAGGAGCTTGAGAAAGAGAAAAAATATTAAAAGCACACTTTAAATTCCACACGAAATAAGGAGGAACAGACTTGAAGGCATTAAATCACTCAGAGCAAAACTACAATTGGCTAAACCCTTAAACACCTACCAAGGTAGAGATGGGCAGACACCATTGTGCTCACTCTGCTACAAGAAGAATGTTCCATGTAAGGCAGCCTATTCTCTCTGCCTGTCTGATCCCTCTGCCCTAACCAGTGTAGGCCCTGGAAATTACTTCCCATCTGGCATTAATCAAAACTTCCAAAAAGAGGTACTTTCTTAAATGCTTGTGTCCAGTATGTGTCGCTGTTTTCTGTCTCTCTCAGTAATCTGTATCTCTGTCTTTAACTCTCTCTCTCACAGGCTCTATCTCTAACTCTATTTTCCTCTCTCTGTCTTTTCCTAACACTCTCTCCATTTATCTATTTCTATAAGTCTATTTCTCTGTCCATCTCTTCTCTATTTCTTTCCCTCTCTGTCTCTATCTCTAACTCTCTCTGTCTCAGTTTCTGTCTCTAAGTCCATATACCCCTTAGTGTTGTTTGGGGATTAAGTAAATAACCACATATAAAGCAGTTTAACATAAACAAGCATATGGCAAGGAGTATATAAATACTCTTTTAAAATAATTACTTTGGAAATGGTTCTGCCTCTTGAAAAAGCTACCTTTGCAAGTCTCAGAATCACCCATGCAGCTGGTACCAGGACAATTAATGCACTCAACACCTCTCATCATCATTTTGGGAATACATAAAGTCACCCATGGACAATCATGGTACGGATACCATATTTTATCTCAGGGAAGCATAGACTAGATTGCTCAGACTATATCTTGTCTACTAGAAAGTTGTATTTATAGTCTCTCCTGCTAAATTCACAAAGATGAAAATCTACATGGAGATTTCCAGCCAATATCCCACTCTATGTAAAACGAGATACAAGTGGCAGGAACATCCTATATTTTCTAAATGTTTTGCTAAATGTTTTCATGAGTCTACAGTAGTAGACCCTGTATTCAGGGATTTAAGATCATAACTATGTTCTTACAGGAAGCACAAGGAACAATTTTGTGTTGTCCTGTCTACATTGTGATCTAGATCACATTCCTTATGGGCCTAATTAAAGACTGTGTCAAGTGCATTACTGGTTTAGAAATATATCCTTCTAAATGCTAATGTGGGTTCAGTGAGAAAGGTACTTTTGTACATTACTAATATGAGTAAATATGACTACAAACTTTGGAAAGTAGTTTGCCAAAATGAATCAAGTGTCTTAAATTATTCACACTGCATAAATTTCACTTCTATCAATAAGTTCTTTTTTTTGTTTGTTTTTTGTTTTGTTTTGTTTTGTTTTGTTTTTGAGATGGAGTCTTGCTCTATCGCACAGGCTGGAGTGCAGTGGTGCGATCTTGGCTCACTACAAGCTCCGCCTCCCAGGTTCACGCCATTCTCCTGTCTCAGTCTCCCAAGTAGCTGGGACTATAGGCGCCCGCCACCTCACCTGGCTAATTTTTCGTATTTTTAGTAGAGATGGGGTTTCACTGTGTTAGCCAGGGTGGTCTCCATCTCCTGACCTCATGATTCACCTGCCTCAGCCTCTCAAATTGCTGGGTTTACAGGCGTGAGCCACCACACGGGGTGCTTCTATCAATAAGTTCTAAGGAAACAACCAGAGAAATTGACAACAATGTTAATAATAAAATTATTTGTGAAAGCAAAACTGGGGGTCAATAGAATCAGGGGTGACTACGTTATAATGTAGAGATACATGAAATATTTTGCAGACATAACTATACTTTAAAAATTTAATAACATGGGGAAATGCTTACAAAATAATGTTACTTGAAAAAAAAAGAACCACAACTAAACATATACCAAAAGCTAATTTATATTTAAAACAGTATATATAATTTACATGATAAGTTATCCAACACACAGAGAGGGAAGTATCCTGGAAATGCATGTTGCATACTAAAAATACTTATGTCTTTGTTTATGATTTCTGGATGTTTTTCTTCTTTCTGTCCCTGTTTTTTTTTTCCTAAGTATCTGGGCATGTTTTTATCTTTAGAAAAAAAGTAAGATTTTTGAACTTTGCTGTAGTTTAGGTATTCAAACTCTATAATAGTCTGTTGGACTACCATTCCACTAGTCATAATATAATTTAAAATGAGATGAATCTGCAGTAATCATTCTAATTAAATCTATTTTGATTTCTAGCAATCATTTGTTCTGACTCTAAGTGCTCAGAAACCATTCACTTGAAACAGTTGACACTTTGACATACTTTAAACTCACTGCTCTATAGTTTGCAGAATCTCATTTCCAATAAAAACATATTTTTTTCTCTACTAACACTTAAGTGTTAGTATATTTATATATTTTCCTTATTTTTGTAACTGCTCATAATATAAACTTTGGTTTATTGTGGAGAGAGCATACCTTCTCCCTTTTTTTCTATCCAAGTTGATACTGCTTCTCATTTAAAATATTATCCAGGAGGTCTGTGTTTTACAATTCCCAGATTATATGATAGTCTTTTATCTTCCTTTTAAAATAGAAAACACCAACCCAAGAGTCCATCCTTAAAGAACCACAATCAGATGCTATCTTTATGAGGTATGGATGGGAGGTAGACTAGTTCAAGGCTCAGACAGGATGGGCAGGTGGGGGCCATTTGAGCCTTGAGGTCTTCACTCAGGGCTGCCCCCAGTGTGAGAGGTGACTCTGAGGTTAGCCCTTGGCTGGGTCACGTTTTGAACATGTGGTTCCTCCAGAAATGAACACCTGGTAGTGTTTCGGGGTCGGGGGTGCCACTGTTGGGTTTCCATCACACAAGGAACATCCTTGAATATATTGCTCCATCTTTTGTTCTGTTGTATTTGGCTACCAATGACAATCAATTATTGCTTGTCCAGTGACTTCTCTGTTCTGTTGATACTCTCATGTTTGTTTCAAGGCTATTTCACGTAAAAAGGCTTTTTAAAAAAATTCTCATACTTTCCTGATTTGACTTAAAGAAACTACTGGTTCTTCATTGTTGTTATTTCAAGGCCCAGAGCTGCCCTCTTCACTTTGTTTTGTTTTTTTTTTTTAATACTTTGATGAAAGTTTACTAAATTCCTTTTTTAAAAAAAGTTTCCCCTGTTTCTGGGACAAAGAGAAAAACAAAACAAGCAAACAACAAAAATCAAAGTTTCTTGCTTTTCTGGGTCATCACAGTTTGAATGTGAAAACAAGATTTTCAAATATTTTTTGTTGTGAATGAAATTCAAATGAATAATCATACTGACCTTCTGCTTTTTTGTAAAGCAGAGGAAAATTCTAGGAGAACTCGGCAACTCATTTGAATTTCTTCCCCTCCTTTGCCTCAATCTTTGCCTCTAGTGGTCTACACGGAAGAGCTCCTACTGTCTTGTTTCTCCAAGTAGGTGTCTTCTCTTTGGAAAGGCCCTCAGGCTCCATAGTTGTTTTCTTTGCATGATTTCCTACAGAGCTTGAGCTCTTAGCAAACACTCTTGATGATGCCCCTTTGTGCCTTTAAATTTAATTTATGAATCATCTGTATACTAGAGACCTGCTGTTCTGTGTTAGCTGTGCACATGGTATTTTCTGCTCTTCAGAGCCACAGTGCTGCGCTCTCTTCCATGGCAACTTATGTATTACAGGGAAATTGCCTCAGTGAAACTTCAGTACCAGAGCAGAACTATAAAGGAGGTATCTGAAATAGCTGACATTTCATCCACTCAGTTCCTGAAATGGGAAGCTTTGTGTTTTCCATTACAAGTTTTTTCCCTTTTTACTTCATATTTTATTTTATTGATGTATAGTAATTGCAGATATTTATAGGGTGCAGAGTGATATTTTGATTCATATATACAATGTATAATGATCAGGGTAATTAACATATCCATCATCTCAAATAGTTATTTCTTTATGTTCAGAATATTTGAAATCCTCTCTTCTAGCTATTTGAAAATACAAATAAATCGTGGCTCACTATCGTTACCCTATAGTGCCACAGAACACTAGCACTCATTCCTCCTGTCCAGCTGTAATTTTGTGTCCATTAACTAACCTCTGCCTCCCTTCACCCATACCCTTCTCATCTCTAGAATATTTTCTTAAACAAGATCAGTTCCTTAGTTTTTAGTGCATCTCTTTTCTTTTATCTTTTTAAAAATTTAACATATTGTTAATTATTATTTTTATGATTTATAAATGAATACAAGTAAAGACATTTATTTAAAGTTGCTTATGCAACATTCTTTCAGTAAGTTATACACAATAATCCTTAAAGCCACAGAATTTGCTTCAAAATTTATTTGTATTTATGTTGGGTTATTTCTAGTCCATATTGCTGCCAATTGTATGAGATATCAAAAAATAACTAAAAGATGATAGAAAAATATTTCAGTAGATTGTTTTCCTTAGGTACTTTTAGCAACAATACATTTCTTCCTTAAAATAATATTAAACTGAAGTCTAGTATAGCAGGTAGGGAAGTCAAAGAATGCTCTAATGAGAGCGGGGAAAACTATTTGGCGCTTACTACCCCCACTTCCTCATTTTCCCCATACTTGCCACTGGAATGCCTAGAGATACTACCAAGAAACTCTGTAAGTCTGGAATAAGACAGTAGAAAATTAATATTTTAGAAAATTATGTCTCTATGGAACCCTGCAACCACCAGCCACAGTAACCATATATAACTTCAGTAGCCACTGCTACTTCACATTCCCACATAAATTCCACCATTCCGCTTCTTGTGTGCCACCTGATAAAGATACATTTTTACTCCTTTCCCCTGCTTTCGTTCATTAATTCACTTCTACTGAAGTCCAAACCAATGAGGCAGTAGAAACCATGTAGTCAAAAGGTAGCCACTGCAAATTCATAATGTCGCCTTACAGGAAGCCCTTGAGACAGTTTCTAGTGCTTATGGTTTGAATAATTGGACATTCTACCATCATTAAAGCTGTGAAAGTCAACACAAAAGTTCTACTGACATGCCTTTGAAAAATAAATGTCAGTTGAGGAACAGGCGAACTTTGAGAAAGCTGCAGAAGGAAGAGATGCATTTCCATTTTTACAATCAATTAACTTTTATATTCTGTCCCCAAACCATGGAGATAATAGGAAAAATCAGAATATCCATATTACTTAAATTGATTTTAGAATGAAACATTCATGTGAGAGACAGTTACCCAACGGAAATTGCAGAAAGAGAAATGTAATATTTAACTCTTATTACAAAACATTTAGGCTTTTGCTAGAATCACAATTTCATATATAATGAGTTTACTTTGTTAATAAGAGACATTGAAGACTTTTCATAAATATTATTTAAATTTATGTAACAATCCCTTAGTATATTTCTCTATGTTAAACATTAATTTAAAAAAAAGCTTTTTGTAAATTGTTTTTAGAAGCTCCAATACTATATAAATACTATATAAAGACTTTCAAAATTACGAGAATATATATTTGAATATTTTGCATTTTATTAGAGAATTTCTCAGGTTTCTTTAACAATCATGTGTTCTTATTCAAAATATAATGCTTGTGATATAATAAGCTTGACTTTGAGAAGTCAAAAGACAAAATATTCTGAGGAATAACAGATATGATTTGATGACGCAAAGGTTTCCATCATCACCTTCACTGGAGTAAATTGGTCAAATATGAGTAAATTGACCAGATAGGTATAGATATAGATATAGACACATAAAAATACAGATGCTCCAGTACCTAGTACAAACAACTAATTTGAGAAGCTCCAGTGTTGTTTAAGCACAGGTGTTACTAAAAATTGCTGACATTTATTGCTTTAACTGTCCAGCATGCCCCAGCTGCATTTTAGAAAACTGCCCATACCCTCTTATTCCTGAAATTGCCAAACTCTCACAACTATTATGGGAGCTTTACAGAAAGATAGTAGGGCAGAAGCTTTTGCACATGTTTTGTTGGTTTGCATGTGGTCACTTGACACAGTCTAAACCAATAACCATCCATCTCTAGGAATAGCTGAGAAACAGGCCTAATATGCCAGCTCAGTAGAATGCTCTGAGGATATATAATAAAGAGCTATTTATGTAACCATTTTTCTTCTTTCTAGGAACCGCAGACAGCAGTAAGTAATACATTTTAAAATGGAGTAAAATAGCAACACAAATTATAAATTATACAGATGGATAAAGAGCAGCACGGAGAGACAAAAATAATCTTGACAGAATCTGAAGTTTGATTTCTGATCCCAATGGAATGTCTATCCTTATTTTTCATAAGATATACCAATGCCTTTATTATAGGCTCACAGTTGATTCACTTTTATTTTATCTAATTCAAGTTGGATTTTTTTGTTTAGTCCCTAAAATATGTTCATATTTAAACATTAGTTCTAAAAATTAGCAACGTTTCTGCTGAATATAGAATATATTATCTCTAAATAAGATAACCGTATTACTTCACAGAAGCACAATAAATGTTACCCATTTTCATTTGTTTAAATTTCAAAAAAACATTTATTTGAAGAAAAAGCATGCTAATATATAAGCAAAATATAACATTTGAATGATACATGCTTGTCAACTTCTAATGTGTAAATCAATGTTCACAACAGAATTTTACACAACAGTGCAAACTGGAAGCAATACAAATGTTCATAAATAAGAAAGACAATTAATGGTGTATAAACATAATGGATGTTATATAACACTCCATAACAATGAATCGCAGCTATACACTATAGGACAGATTTTAGCAAAATAAAATAGCAAAAAAAATTTTAAAGAGTATATATAGTATGATGCACATTTGAAAATGTCAAAACAACTAAAGCACAAAACTGTATTTTAGCAATAGATATTGGTAAAATGAATGCCAATGAAATTGTAGATAATGAAGTGATAATCATGTCATTATCATGATTGGAGGAGGCAGTCAGGGAACAGATGGTTAGATATCAGTTAGTGAATATGCTACTTTATAGAGTATTAGTAGAAAATATACTGAGAAAGAAGTTGGAAAAAAAGCAGGTAATATATAATGGGAATGTATCAAAAGATAACAATTGTTGTTAATCTAATTCAGTTTTTAAAAACCTATTGTTAGCTCGACCTTCCCCTTGACACACACAAGTGATACAATATACAGCATGTTTACAAGTTTAGGCAGAAAAATTGGATTAACACATATTTAGTAAATTTTCATCAAATATTGTGAAACATATTTGTTGTCTAATTGTTTTAATGGAAATTCTCCTATAAGCTGTATTTTATATTTTAAATCTAATGTTTTAGAATTTATTTACTACAGCATTTCGAATGGTACTAATACTGTGAAGTATAAGGCACATTTTATTTTCAAAGTTAAACTTGAGAAAGGCAAATGAAGGTCACAGATGAGATGAAATAAGGGTCAGATAGTTACAATGCAAAGCAACACAATCAGTATGAGGGAGGTGTTTCTGCTTCTGCTTGTCTTCCTAGCTCAGTTATTCAGGTGTGTGTTCCGGAAAATATTATTTTTAGTTTACATGACTGTAGAATTCAGGATTTTACTCAGCATAGATTGAATTATACTGAACCTGAACCATGAATTGGTAATTTACGCACCTGAAACATGCTGGAAATTATGAGCAAGGTGACCTGATGCTATTTCTAAATAATCGGCCCTCTCACTTCCTAGGAAATTTCACCTTTATTACCTCAGCATGATACTTCCCACCTTATAGCTCATCAGAATGGGCCCACCA
The DNA here is from genome assembly GCF_037993035.2 of Macaca fascicularis. Classification (NCBI taxonomy): domain Eukaryota; kingdom Metazoa; phylum Chordata; class Mammalia; order Primates; family Cercopithecidae; genus Macaca; species Macaca fascicularis. The sequence continues at coordinate 15,375,688 of NC_088392.1, forward strand.
AGAATTTTGCTAGTAATCTGCCTCATACATCCTAAAAATTGATTGTTATTAAGGGAAAAAAATGAGAAATGTATTTTTCATATACCTGATTTCTATTATCATAAGAATGATCCTGACTGAACTACATTTCTTTTGATTGTGATTATGACTATAAATAGTGTAATTTGGTGCCTTTGGCTCTGTAAGTGGAAAGTAAGATTTTTTTTTCAGGATACCGATTACCCTACACTGACATTGAAGCTTGATCAACATGATTGTGTGTTACTAAAGTGTATTCTAAGAGATCTTTACAAATAGGATGATGTCCCATCTGAGAAGTAAATTTAAGGTCAGGACCTTTTTGTAATAATTTTTGTATTTCAGGAGCTTTCTTATTCCCTTTAAGCCTATTAACTATATGTTATCTTAGTTATCAGTAGTATTTTTGCTCAAATTAAAATTACCAATAGTTTGAACAAGATACATTCACAGTATATCTGGGATAATGCCATTAGTTGTGATCAGCAAGAAAATATACAGATTATTGTTTTCAACCTACAGACAATTCCAGTAATTTCTCTTCAAGGAGAACCTCCTCCGTGCTGCCCAGCATCAAGTCTTTTTCCATCCAATCATCCTCCATGTGCATTTAAATATCTCTTTTGTATACATTCTCAAATTATTCAATCTTTCACTTTTCCTCACTTCCTATTATGTACTATTTCCTTTTTTCTCCCTTACTTAGCCATGTTTATTCTTTATGATCAAGCTAAAATCTCACTTTCCATAAAGAATTACTTAATAACACTATTGCTAAATAATCTCTCTTTTGTGAACTCCTAAAAATCAGAACTTCAGCCACTCATGTGTATCTTTAAAACCTTATATTTTAGTTACTTAAACATTTGTCATGACAATCTTATTAGCCTGGAAATTCTTGGAGCAGGAGGCTGATATACTTTTCAACTTTTCATGATCCTTCCCTTCCCTAATAAAAATTAATAATAATGGTCTCTACTGTGTTCTTCTTTCTTTATCTCATGCCAGTCTTCTATGAGCTGCCTTTACAGTGGTGAATAAGACTAATGTGGCTTTTTATTTCATTGATCTTCTAGTAGTGACTCATGGTATTAGATATTTTATTAAAGAAACATTTATTAAGTTTTACATGAATTTCAGATTCTCTAAATTCAGTAGTAATGCTCAGATATTGATTTTTTATAATTGTGTTCCAAATGAAAATATCACCTTCTGTTCCTCTAACTTCAAAGTCTAAAAATATTATAAAGTAATATATGTGTAAAGTGATGATTAATTCTTCTATTTAAGAGTCCTTTTCATTGGACACAAAAAATATTCCTCAAAAATAATACTCTAGTTTCTAATTTGAATTTTTCATTACCTTGATTAATTGCTAAAGAAGTAGAATTTGTCAAAATGATAAGAAATTTCAGCTACTCATTTTGGCCACACAACATCCCCCAGTTTTTAATCTGGTTGGAATTATATGAAAAAGCAAACTTTTTAAAAACTAAATTGAAGGTGGTTTATGTCCAAACACTTTCTTAAACAAATAAACAACGCTTCAGTGTTTTAAAGGGCAAATAAAACCCTAAGTCAGAAATTAATTTTTCTTTTTCCAGGAGAAATGGATTTCATAATTGCAGATATTTCTTCTTTGCTTTCTACGATTTTCTTGCTAAGTCTCAGCAGCTGCAGTTTTAAGAAAAGCATTTGAGATATGTTTGTAACCTGAATGTGAGAAACTGGTTGTATTAAGTCTGTTCTCATATTGTTAAAAATAAATACCTGAGACTGGGTAATTTATAAACAGAAGAAGCTTAATTGGCTCATGGTTCTTTAGGCTGTACAGGAAGCATGGCAGCATCTGCTTCTTGGGAGGCATCAGAATCCTTACAATCATAGATGAAGGCAAAGAAGGAGTAGGCATATCATATGGCCAGAGCAGGAGGAAGAGAGAGTGAGGGGGAGGTACCACATACTTTTAAATGGCCAGGTCTCGTGAGAACTCACTATCGTGAGGACAGTACCAAGGGCATGGTGCTAAGCCATTCAGGAGAAACTCACCCCCATGATCCAATCACATTCCACTAGGCCTCACCTCCAACACTGGGGATTAACACTTTTTTTTTTTTTTTTTTTGAGCTGGGGTCTTGCTCTTTTGCCTGGCTGGAGTGCAGTGGCATGATCTCGGCTCACTGCAACCTCTGCCTCCTAAGTTCAAGTGATTCTCCTGCCTCAGACTCCTGAGTAGCTGGGACTACAGGCATGCACCACCACACCCAGCTAATTTTTGTACTTTTAGTAGAAACAGGATTTTACCTTGTTGTTCAGGATGGTCTCGCGATTACATTTTAACCTAACGTTTAGGCAGAGACAACATCCAAACTATAACATTCCATCCCAGCACCTCCCATGTCTTTCTCACATTGAAAAATACAGTCATCCCATCTCAATAACCCCCAAAGTCTGAAATCATTGCAGCATTAACAGAAAAGTCCTAAATATCATTTGGAAATGTGTTGCTTTCACAAATGAATCTATAAAATCAAAGGAAATTATTTGTTTTCAAGTTATGATGGGGGCACCAGTGCTGATTGGGTACACATTTAAAAGGGAGAAGTTGGCTTAAAGAAACAGGTACAGGCCCCATGCAAGCTTGAAACTGAGTAGAGCAGTTATTAAATCTTAAAGCTCCAAAGTAATCTCTTTAGACTCTATGTCCAACATCCAGGGCACACTGGTGCCAGAGGGGGGCTCCCAAGGCCTTGGGCAGGTTAGTTCTTTTGGCTTTACTGGCTTCATCCCCAAAGGCTGCTCTCATGGGCTTGCATTAAATGCCTGCAGCTTTTCCAGGTGCGGGGTACAAGCTGTCAATGGTTCAACCATTCTGGGGTCTGGAGCATGGTGGCCCTCTTCCCATAGTTCCACTAGGCAGTGCCCTTCTAAGGACTCTATGTACAGGCACCAATCCCACATTTCTTCTCTGTCTTGCCCTACTAGAGGTTCTCCATGAGGGCTCCACCCTAGCAGCAGATTTCTGTCTAGACATCCAGGCTTTTCCATACATTCTTTGAAATCTAGGAGGAGGCTTCTAAGCCTCAGCTTTTGGATATGTATACCAACAGGCTTAACACCATGTGGAAACCACCAAGGATTGCCATTTGTGCCCTCCAGAGTGGCAGCCAGAGCTGTACTTGGGCCCCACTTAGCCATTGCTACAGCTGGAGGGGGAGCTGTGTCATAAGGCTGCACAGAGCAGCAGGGTCCTGGATCTGGCTCACAAAATCATTCTTCCCTCCTAGGACTCTGGACCTATGATGGGCGGGGCTGCTGTGAAGTTCTCTGCAATCCCTTGGAGACTTCTTCCTATTGTTTTGGTTATCAGCAGCACTTGCCACATTTTTAATTATGTAAATTTCTGCAGCCTGCTTGAATTCTTCCCCTGAAAATGGGCTTTTATTTTCTACCACATGGGCAGTCTGCAAATTTTCCAAATTTTACACTCTGCTTCCCTTTTAAATATAAGTTTCATCTTATTTATTTGGTCTCAAATCTGAGCATAGGTTGTTAGAAGCAGTCACACCACCTCTTAATCACTTTACTTCTTAGATATTTCTTCTGTCACATACCCTAAATTATCACTCTTAAGTTCAAACCTCCACACACCCTTAGGGCATGAACACAATCCAGCCAAGTTCTTTGCAATGGCAAAACACATGTGACCCTGCTTCTGTCCCCAATAAGTTTATCATTTCCATTCGAGGCCTCCTCAGCCTGAACTTCCTTGTCCATATCACTATCAACATTTGGGTCACAACCATTTAAATAGTCTCTAAGATATTCCAAACTTTCCTTCATATTCCTTTCTTCTTCTGAGCACTCCAAACTCTTCCAACCTCTGCCTGTTACCCAGTACCAAAGTCATTTCCACATCTTCAGGTATCTTTATAGCAACACCTCACTCCTGGTAGCAATTTTCTGTATTAGTTTGTTCTCACATTGCTACAGTTAAATACCTGAGACTGGGTAATTTATAAAGAAAAGAGGCTTAATTGGCTCATGGTTCTTCAGACTGTACAGGAAGTATGATGCTGGCATCTGCTTGGGTTTGCAGAAGCCTCAGAAAAATTACAATCATGGCAGAAGGCAAAGGGGGAGCAGAGCAGACAAATCGTGGCCACAACAGCAGAGAGAGAGAGTTGGGAAGATGGTACACACTTTTAAACAACCAGATCTTGTGAGACCTCACTATAGTGAAGGCGATACCAGGGGTGTGGTACTAAGCCATTCAGGGGAAGCCTGCCCCCATGATCCAACTACCTACCACCAGTCCCCACCTCCCAAGTCTGGGATTACATTTTGACAAGACATTTGAGTGGCCGCACACATCCAAACTACATTTCTGGTCAAGCAAACACATGTCAAAAAAGAAAGCTGAGTGCAGAAAAAAATAGAAAAAGAAATTATTTTTAAACAATGTGAATATAAAAGTGAATATTTAAGGTACATGTAGAGTTATTCTTTCACATGCCTCTCAGCAATGGAATATAGTTTGAGAATTATAGCTTGCGTAATTATGTTTACTTTCTTCCTGATTATACTGCTATTGGTGAGCCAGAAACTTGTAAATTATTCAAATAAGCATAATTTTAACTTTCAAGAAGTAAAGGGATTTTTTGTTGTTGTTTTTTTTTGTTTTTTTTTTTTTTTTTTTTTGAGATGGAGTCTTGCTCTGTCACCCAGGCTGGAGTGCAGTGGCTGGATCTCAGCTCACTGCAAGCTCCGCCTCCCGGGTTTACGCCATTCTCCTGCCTCAGCCTCCCGAGTAGCTGGGACTACAGGCGCCCGCCACCTCGCCCGGCTAGTTTTTTGTATTTTTTAGTAGAGACGGGGTTTCACCGTGTTAGCCGGGATCGTCTCTCGATCTCCTGACCTCGTGATCCGCCCATCTCGGCCTCCCAAAGTGCTGGGATTACAGGCTTGAGCCACCGCGCCCGGCCGATTTGTTGGTGTTGAGATGTGCAAGATGAGGTCAGAATAATGCTGAATTTGAGGCACAGTGTTCATTTTTTTTATTGACATTTTATTACCAACAGATGGATAGATTTCTCCTCCTTGGTTTCAGAAACCAAGTCATATGTATTTCCCTTTTAAAAATTGTCATTTTTTTAATACTGAGCACGTTCCCAAATATAACATAAAAATATAAACTGTAAACTATATGGACAACCAAATATCACCCTCTTGAAGTAAAATTTCTGATACAAATATTGATAGATATTACTGATCTGATATGCCTTTAATTTGACTATAAATGAAATGTATAAGAAATGCACATTAAAGTTACATTGTCATATCATGTATATAGAATATGTATATAGACATAGGCACAATATATGCAGAAGAAAATATTTATCAATTAAATTATGCCAGCAGCAGTTGGATAAAGTAGTGCTTCCATTAAGTTGAATAATAGCAAACTGCATTTAATACATGATTGCACAAAACTCTATCAAAAATTATCTGGCAGATTTATTGGCTGGATGACATGTAAACAAAATAAATAATATAATGACAATAACATATTTATATAATATGCACATAATAAATAGTTTGGATAAGGTTGTCCCATTTTTGGTCTTATTCTAAAATAGTTTACAGTCATACCACGAGGAAACAAGCCATCAATTCAATAACATGTGAGAACATTATTTGCAAAAACTAAATGTGTTTAGAGAATTATATCCAACATGACCCATATGAAATCTGTGGCTACATGACCTTCTGTTGGCATTATTTTATTTAACTGAAAAATGGATTTTATGATACTTAGCAACATTTTCTTTTTGTCTACATCAGTAAAAAACAAAAATAGAAATAACTGCAATATTGGCAAAAAAATCATTTATGAGCTATCATGCTCATAAATTATTTCATCTCTGGGTCTCAGTTTTCTGATATATAAAATGGGAATAATAATATCATTACTTCCTAGGACTTTGATTAATGAATATTACCTATAAAGTGCTTAGAAGAGTTTCTTGTCTACATAAAGAGATCAGTAAATGTTAGGAGTATAATTTTGTATACACACTGTATGTTCCTTATCCTCAGTGCTATAAGAACATACCTGAGACTGGGTAATTTATAAAGAAAAGAGGTTTAATGGGCTCACTGTACCACATGGCTGGGGAGGCCTCACAATCATGGCAGAAGGCGAAGAAGGAACAAAAGCATGTCTTACATGGTGACAAGTAAGAGAGCAAGTGCAGGGGAATTGCCCTTTATAAAACCATCAGATGTCATAAGACTTATTCACTATTACAATTACAGGGCAGGAAAGACCTGTCCCCGTGATTCAATTACTTCTCACCAGGTCTCTTCCCTGACACGTGGAATCATGGGAGCTATAATTCAAGATGAGATTTGGGTGGGGTCACAGCCAAACCATATCACACACTAAAAGGAAACTAAATGTATTCATATTAGAGTTTTTATTTAAGCACCTAATGCCTCAATCCGAGCTCAGTGATCATAATTAAATTATTTTGTTGCTTACTCTGTTAAAGGAAAGCAATTTAGTTACCCCATAGGCATTTGTTTTCTTCATGTGTCACTAACATACATTATTGGACCTTAAGGACATATCTTGCAGATGGTGTGTTTTCACAACATGCTACTAAAAGACCAATATAGGCGGCTTTATATTCTCCAGTAATATCTTATGTATTGTAGACACAGCTTATTGCATCCTTCACATTGAGATAAATGTAAAGCATTTAACTAATGATGTCAATTTATGTTGCTAGAATAAAATACTATTTGAAGTATTGTCAAATTTTAGTTATTAAAAGCCTATATTTACTTAGAGTTTGTCCAAAACAAAACTGAAACATTAGATCAAACATGTTACAAGAAACTTTTTTTTAACTAGAGAAGGATTTTTTTCTCTCAAAAAATGTTTTTACTAAATCATTGCTTTCAAATATTTCTGTTATTGTTTTTCTTTTTGAAAGTCTCACAGCTGGCTGTCTGTTGCATCTCCAACAAGACTTTAATGTTGAGATTCCTCCATATATCTCAGTAGAATAAAAACCTTCACATGTGTCAGAAAACAAATTTTTACCTATATTTATTGTTGACACTCTTTAATTAATATTACATGTTATATGATGCCACTACTTTAGATTCTGTTGTCATTAAAGAACCAAAGCAATAATTGAGGAAAAAACCTCTATCTTCTGCCCCCCCCCCCCCCCCCCCCAGTGACTGGACACATTTTCCTTTCTATTTTTATAAATAAATGTAAGTTTGACAACTACAACAAGAGTTAAAACATAGCATCCACACAATCTCCTTCTGCTACTAATTGTGGATGTTTTCCACCAATTTTAGGAAGAAAATCCCACATATAAATCTCCAATCATTGGGACTTCACTCAAGCACCTGAAAGCATAATTACTGCTATCAAATAGAAATTACATGGAACTCAGTATGTTTAAAATCAAAGTCAAAGAGTTCTACATCCAGAATTTCAGTGTAAGGAGCTCTAAACACCCACTCCTTTGCAAAACAAGTCTAACTGGTAAAATTATTTTTTAATTGATCATTTAAAGTCTCTGGAAATTGTCCTTGGTTCTTATAATAAATTAATAGACACTTCTCAAAAGAAGATGTATAAGCAGCCAGAAAACATATGAAAACATGCTCAACATCTCTATTTATCAGAGAGATACAAATCACAACCATTATTAGATGCTATGTGTATTAGTCTAGTCCATTCTCATGTTGTTAATAAAAACCTGCCTGAGATTGAGTAATTTGTAAAGGAAAGAGGTTTAATTGACTCAACAATTCACGACTTGGGAAGCTTCAGGAAACTTACAATCATGGCCAAAGGAAAAGCAAACATGTCTTTCTTCACAGGGCAGCAGGAAGGAGAAGTATGAGAGCCGAGCGAAGGGGTAAGCCCCTCATAAAACCATCAGATCTCATGAGAACTCGCTCACTATCATGAGAACAGCATGAGCAGCACTAGGGTAACCGCCCCCAAGATTAAATTACCTTCCCTCGCATGACATGTGGGGATTATGGGAACTGCAATTCAAGATGACATTTGGGTGGAGACCTAGACAAATCATATTACTATCTCACATCACTCAAAATTTTTACTATTAAAAAGTCTAAAAATAACAGATGTTGGTGAGATTGTGGAGAAATGTTCACAATTACAGACTGTTGGTAGGAACACAAATTAGTTCAGCTCCTGCAGAAAGCAGTTTGGCGATTTGGAGCAGTTTCTCAAAGAATTAAAAATAGAATTACCAGTTGACCCAGCAATTTCATTACTGAGTGTATATCCAAGGGAAAAAAATCCTTCAACCAAAAACACACATGCACTTGTATGTTTATCACAGCACTATTCACAATAGCAAAGACTGGAATCACACTAGATGCCCATGAATGGTGGATTGGATAAAGAAAATGTGTTACCTGTACAGCATGGAAGCCTCTGCAGCCCTTAAAAAGAACGAAAAGAATGAAATCACGTTTTCTGTGATAACATAGATGCAGCTGGAGGCCACTATCTTAAGTGAATGAATGAAGAAACAGACAACCAGATATCGCATATTCTCACTTATAAGTGAGAACTAAACACTGGATTCATACAGATGCAAAGATGGAAACAATAGACACTGGGAATTTCAAAACTGGGGAAGGAAAGAGGGAGACAAAGATTGAAAATTTACCCATTAGTTACTAGGTTCACCAGTTGGGTGACTGGGTCATTAGGAGTCCAAACCTCAGCATTAGGCGATATATCCATGTAACAAACCTGCAAATGTATTCCAATAATCTAAGGTAAATTTTAAATAAAATAAGTATTAATGCAGCAAAATCTACTAAGTCTCTGTAAAAATGGGAAAAGTCTCTTTGTAGCACTTGAGTCATGACTTATTCCTTTCCTACAATCCCACTTCAGCTCAGTCTTAGCTCCACTCTAGAGCAGTGTGTACAAAAAGGCAGGAATCACTTGCCATTTAGCTCCCAATCAAAGAAGATAGTATCTTATCAGGAGGGTCTAAACATCAGCACTTCTCATTCCCTCCAGCTCTGAGTTGCAGACACCAAATTCCTGGTGAATGTAGCCAAATCAGTCAAAAATATCGTGCACCACCCTGGCAACAGTAAAAGGGCATAGGCTCTGCACCAGGCAGGCCGGCCACAATTTTCTTGGCCACAGCTGGCCCACAGTGTAGTGGTTCTACATGGGAGAAATGAAGCCAAGACTAACAATGCTTACCACCCTTTCTCAGCACGCAGATTACTGGCTCCAGGATTTTTCACAGGGAAAGAGGCAGTCAGTCACAAGAACAGAAAACTCTGAAGATATCCTCAAAAGATCTGTCTTTATTTGATACAAAATGAGAAGTTCAAGGCCAAAAATTATCTAATGGAGAAATTTGGTAACAAGCAAATTAGAAAAGACTGGTAGTTCTTGCTAATTAAAAGCAACAAGTTACTACATTTTGAGTCTATTGAAACACTAATGATATTTGAATGTTGATTATTTTATCTTGCATTTTTATGAAATGTGTTGATATATTGAGGTTCTAATTTCATTTTTCTCAACATATTTTTTATTTCCCTTTCTATTTCTTCATTGACCAATTGGTTTTTCAGCTGTGTGTTATTTAATTTTCATATTTTTTATTTTCCAATTTTTCTCCTGTTATTGATATTTAGATTCATATTACTGTGATCAGAAAAGTTACTTAATGTGATTTCATTTTTTAAAATTTGATAAAACTTGTTTTATGGCCTAACCTATGATCTATCCTAAAGAATATCCTTTGTGTGCTTGAAAAAAAAAAGTGCATTCTACCGTTGGCTAGGATGTACTGTATATATCTGTGAGGTCCATTTGATCTATAGCACTGTTCAAGATTGATGTTTCTTTAATGATTTTCTGTCTGGATCACCAATCCATTGTGGAATGGGGGAAAACTGATGCCCCTACTGTATCATATTTTTGCCCATCTCTCCTTTTAGTTCTGTCACTATTTGCTTTATAGACATAGGTGCTCTGATGTTGCATGCATATAAATTTACAATTGCTATATTATCTCCTTGAATTCAACACTTTTTCATTATGTAATGACCTACTTTGTTTATTTTTATAGTTTTTCACTTAAAGTCTATTTTGTATGAGGTAAGAATAGCCACACCTGCTCACTTTTGTTTACCATTTGCATGCAATGTCTTTTTCCATCCCTTCATTTTTTTTAGCCTATGTGTGTCTTTAAATTTGAAGTGAGTCTCTTCTAGGTAGCATATAGTAGGCTATTTGGTTTTTTTTAAATCCATTCAGCCAGTCTATGTCTTCTGATTGCAAAATTATATCCACTTATATTAATAGGTAAGGACTTATTTATGCCTTTTGTTGTTTTCTGACTCTTTTGTAGTTCCTTTGCTTAATCTCTTACTGTCTTCCTTTGTGATTAGATGATGTTTTGTATTGTTATCCTTTGATTTCTTCCTCTTTATCTTTAGTGTATTTATTATCTTTCTTGGCTATCATAAGGCTTATATAAAATATATTACAGTTATAACAATCTATTTCAAGATAACAACAACTTAATTTTGACCAATACAAAAACTCTGCACTTTAACTTCTCCTTTCCCCACATCAAATGTTAGTGAAATCACAATTTACATTATTTATATATTGCATATCAATTAACAAATTACTGTTGCAATAGTTATTTTAACACTTTGTCTTTGAACTTTTACACTACAATTAAAAGTAAGTATGCAACACCATTATAGTGTTAGAATACTCTTAATTACATTCTTACATTTATGATGAGTTTTATACTCTCATGTATATTCATGTTTATGTTTAGTGTCTTCATTTTCACTTGAAGAACTTCCTCTAGCGTTTCTTGCAAGGCAGGTCTAGTGCTGATGAACTCTCACAGCTGTTTGTTTAGCAAAGTCTATCTTTCATTTCTAAAGGACAGTTTTGCTCTGTGTAGTGTTGGTGATTGGCAGCGTTTTACTTCTTTTTTTTTTTTCTTTTTTTTTTAAAGAGTTTGAATACATTATCCCATTCTCTGCTGGCTTGTAAGGTTTCTGCTGAGAAATATATGATAGCTTCTGGGTATTCCCTTGTATGTAATGAATTGCCTTTCTCTTTATTTTCTTCTCCAGGTATAAGAAGTTTTCTATTATTTCTTTAAATAAACTTTCTTTCCTTTAAATTTCTCTGCTCCCTGTGGGACAATCATAATGCATATATTAACCTGCTTGAGAGTGTTCCTAAAACCCCTCAAAAATCTCATTTACAATAATATCAAAAAGAACAATAAAATAAATTTAACCAAAGAAATGAAAGGTTTGCACATTGAAAATTCTAAAAAATGAAATAAATTGAAGAAGCTACAAATACATGAAAACATGTCACATATTCATATACTGGAACAATTAATATTGTTAATATTTACATATTATTCAAAGCATTATATTGATTCATTGCATTCCCTATAAAAATCTAATGACATTTTTCATGAAAATAGAAAAAAACTCTAAAATTCCTATGGAACTACAAAAAAAAAAAAAAAAAAAAACCCTAATAGTGAAAAAAATGGAGAAAAAAAAATGCAGAGGTTATTACAATCTCTCTTTTCAAATTACATTGCAAAGCTATAGTAATCATAACAACATGGTACTGTCATTTAAAAAAAGACACGTAGGCCAATGTAACAGAATAGGATGCCTAGAAATCTCACATTTGTAGTAAACTGATCTTAAAACAAATAACCAAGGACTCACATAGGGAAAGAACTGTCTTATCATTAAATGATGTTTGGAAACCTGGATATCCACATGCGGAAGAGTGAAACCGAACCTTTATGTCATATTATATGTAAAAAAATAATAATAAAAATAGATTAAGTACTTAAACATAAGACCTGAAACTGTAGAACACCTAGAAGATAACATAGGGAAGAACCTTCTCAACATTGATCCAGAAAATTGCTTTGTGAATATGACCCCAAAACACACATAACAAAAGCCAAAAATAGGAAAATGGAATTACATAAAGTTAAAAAGCTTCTTAAAAAATCAAGAGAATGAAAGGACAACTTGCAGAATTACAGAAAAGGTTTACAAATTATACATCCACTAAGTGGTTAACATCTGATGTGTATAAGGAACTCAACTGCTCAATAGCAAGAAAGCAAATAACCAGATTTTTTAAAAAGGTAAAAGGATCTAAATAAACGGTTCCAAAAAAAGACATACAAATCACTGACAGAGATATGAAAAGTAATCAACATCCGTAATCATCTGAGGAATGCAAATCAAAACAGTAATGAGATATCACTTCACACATGTTAGAATAGCTGTTGTCAGAAAGACAAAAGGTAACAAGAGTTGGCAAGGGAACCCTTGTACACTGATAATGGGAATGTAAATTGGTACAGCCTCATGGAAATGGTAGAAAGTTTCCTCAAAAATTAAAAATAGAACTTTCATTATTATTCAGCAATTCCATTTCTGGGAATATATTGAAAGGAAATTAAATCGGTATATTGAAGAGATAACCACACTGCCATGTTTATTGCAGCATTATTCAAAATAGCCATGATATGGGAAAAAAAAAATCAATGAATAAGTGAATGAAGAAAATGTATGTCTGTATATGGAAATAAATATTATTTATCCTTTTAGAAAAAATAATTTCTTACATTTGTCACAACATAGATGAACCTGGAAGACACTATGCTAGATAAAATTAGCCAGATATTAAAACAGAAATAATACATGATCTCACTTATATATGAAATCTAAAAATGTAAAATTCACGGAAGCAGACAGTTGAATGGTGGTTGCCAGAGTCTGTTGTGGTGGGAGAGGGAAAATAATGCAGAGATGTTGCCCAAAGGGTACAAAATTTCAGTTAGGATAAATAAAATCTAGAAATGTATTGTATAACATGGTCACTATAGTTAAAATTATATAATGTATACCTGAAATTGCTGAGAGTAAATCTTAAATGTTCTCACTGAACACACACACACACACACACACACACAGAATAACTATGTGAAGTGATGGATATATTAATTTCTTTGGTTATGGTAATCATTTCACAATGGATACATATATCAAAGCAACACATTATATACCATGAGTACATACAATTTTTATTTGTCAATATTCTCATAAAGCTGGAAAAAATGCAACAAGCTAAACACTAGGTCAGCTAGTTTATGAGGGATAACTTTCTTCTATTGGCTGATTTCAAAGCAATACTATGAAATAATGTGTATATAGTACTGTTTGGGGGTCTATAAGATATAAAGTGTTATACATTTAACAGCAGCAGTTAAGGAGGTATGTGGGAGCAAAGCCATATGGAAATGAAGATGTGAAATCAAATGATAATCATGATCATTTAAATCTACAGGAAGAAACGAAGAGAACCAGGAATAATAAAAGGTTAAAATAGCAAACTGTATAAATACATACTTTCTTTTCTTTTCTCTGCTTCATTAGTAAGCATGAATTAAAGTCATAATTTACATTATGACTTTATAACTATGACTTATTTTTATAACTATATAGATATATGAATAGAAATAGTAGCATATAAAAAGGAGAAAGATATGGCTATATAGGAACTATATCTCGCTAGATATAAGGTAGTATAAATCAAATAGATTCCAATAAGATATATATGGTAAATCTGGTATTAACTACTAAGAAAGCAATTTAGAAAACACACGGGAAAATGTTAAAGAACAACTGTTACACTAGGAAATATCCAGTTAGTGCAAAAAAAAGACAGTATAGGAGAGATAGAAACAAAAAATATATGATCATATAGAAAAGAAAAAGTAAAATAATCATAAATCCAATTATATGCATTATACACCAGTCAAATCAATGTCAACTATTGTTAGACTGAATACCAAAATGAAGGGGCTGTTTTGTAATTGGCGGGACACATCAATATTAAAAGACACAAATAAGATGAAAGTATATTACTAAAAGATAAAATAAGACTGGACACAGTGGCTCACGCCTGTAATCCCAGCACTTTGGGAGACCAAGACGGGAGCATCACGTGAGGTCAGGAATTCGAGACCAGCCTTACCAACATGAAGAAACTCTGTCTCTACTTAAAATGTGAAAATAAATAAAATAGCCGGGTTTGGGTGGCGCGCGCCCATAGCCCCAGCTACTCGGGAGGCTGAGGCAGGAGAATCGCTTGAACTCGGGAGGCAGAGTCTGCGGTGAGCCGAAATTGCGCCAGTGCGCTCCAGCCTGGGTGACAGAGCGAGACTCCATCTCAAAAAAGATAAAATAGGTTGTAAAACAAACAAAAATTCTAGAGCTAAAGAGAAATGTTCTATAATGATAAAATAGTCAATACATGAGGAAGACAAAGCTATTATAAACAAATAGGTACCCCCAAAATTACCTTAAAACACATGAAACAGAAAAAATGAATAGACTAAAAACCAGCAATTCAATAATATCATTTGGATACTTCAATACTCTGCTTTCAATTATAGAGAAAATAGGTAGATGATCATTGAGGAAGTAGAAGACTTGAAAAGCCCTAAAAACCAATTAGATCTAATGAACTCTTTGTTGGTGGCTATGGCCCTGCTGGGAGGAAAGAATAAGCCTGTCCTAGACAAGAATAATACTGAGAAATAGAGAAAAACAGAGACAGATGATATATTGGGGAGGTGGAGGGAGGCATGCAGGAACACTGATTAGAGCTTTTCAAGATCAGTTGCTTCCCTGTCTTTTCATTAAATTGGTTTATTAATCTGTATCTCATCATTTTTGCTTAAGCTACTTCCAGTTGAGTTTCTATCCCTTACCAAAAAAATCAGTCCCGACGCATATATAGATTCTGGCAATATACAGATTGGTCCAGAATAAAAGTGTATTAATTGAATACACAAATAGTACAAGGAGTAGATGGTTAATCTAGTGCTAGTGGGAAAAACAGATATAAATAATTTGACATAATTAGATCAAAATTGACACCAAAGCCTTTAAGGCAACTTTTGAGCCTTTCAGTAAGAATTAGAAGATAAGCCATTCAAAAAAATTTTGAGTACAAATAGTATAAAATCGTCAATGATGGTACTGAGGGTCAAGGTAGGAACCCTCAACTGATGAAAATCAATGCTACATGGATATAGAAGGGATTTTGTGAGAGCCCCTATGAAGACTGCAGGCAGAAAAGACTATGAGCATCTGGGAAAACTTTCACTATTGTGGAAGAGCAGCATTTTAAAACTGTGGCACTTGGGGTGATCAGAGTTCATACAGTGGCTAAAGGTGGTAAAAATAACAGAAGTATCGAACTGGTTGAAAACAACCCTGCTGATGGCGGTATCAGGAAGGAAAAGGAGAAAAGTCATAAATAGTATTTTTTATAGATGCCAGACACAAAAGACTCAGAAAAAGGTATACACCAGTGATACTTAACCGATACCTAGAGTCGCACAGACATGAGCTGCCTGCCAGAAGTTTCCACAGCCCCATTCCTTTAGTATCTGTACTCATTTTATTTTCTTATTTTTTCTAGATTTATTGAAGTATATTTTGACAATTTGAAATTGTATATATTTTAGGTATACAATTTGATGGTTTAATAAATGTATACCTTGTTAAATATTCACAACAACCAATCTATAACCTATCCATCACTTCACATACTTTTCTTTTTCTTTCTTTTTTGTGGTGAGAACACTTAAGATTGACTCTTTTAGCAAATTTCTAGTATAAGATGCAATATTGTAAACTATGTCAAATTGCTGTACATTCTAGATCTCTAGAAATTATTCATACGGTATAACTGACCGCATAACTTTTGACCAACATTTTCCCCATTTCGCCCTTTCCCCAACCTCATAATCACCAATATATTCCCTATTTCTATTAATTTGTTTTATTTTAAATTCTACCTGTAAGTAAGGCCATGCAGTATTTGTCTTCATTTCTTGCTTATTTCACTTGGCATAATATCTTCCAGGCTCATGCATATCATTGCAAATGACACAACTTCCTTCTATTTTGAAGCTAAATAGTTTGCTATCATGTATATGTACCAAAGGTTCTTCATTCATTCATCTGCTCATGGACCCAGATTGATTTCATATCTTGGCTATTGGGAATATTTCTGAAAGGAATATGGGAGTGCAGCCACCATCTCTTTAACATACTGATTTTATTTTCTTTTTACATATACCCAGAAGTGGGATTGCTGGATCATAACAGTAGTTCTATTTTTATTTTTTGAGGAAATTTCATACATTTTTCCATAATGGCTGTAGCAATTTACATTTCAAACAACAGTGTGCTAGTGTTCCCTTTTTTCTGTTTCTTCATCAACACTTGCTATCTATTTCCTTTCTGATAATAACCATCCTAAGCAGGCATGAGATATCTCATTGTTGATTTGATTTGCATTTCACTTACAATTACTGAATGGTGAGCATCTTTTCTTATACCTGTTAGCCATTTGCATATCTTCTTTAGAAAAAATTCTATTTGAGTTCTTTGCCTGTTTTTAAATTATTTTTTGTTTCTTTTTGCTGTAGACTTGTATGAATTTCTCATATAAATTGAACATTAATGCCTTGTCAGATACATGGTTTGAAAATATTTTCCTCCAGAGTGTAGATTGTTTATTTTACTCTTGATTGTTTCATTTGCTTTGCAGAAACTTTTTAGTTTGATGCAGTCACATTTGGCTATCTTTTTGCTTTTGTTTTCTGTGCTTTTAGGATCATATCTAAAAAATTATGGCCAAGATCAATGTTGAAAAGCTTTTCCCCTGTGTTATCTTCTGGGAGTTTTATGGTTTCAGGTGTTAAGTGTTTCATTCATTTTGAGTTGATTTTTGTATTTTGTGTGAGGTGAGGATCCAATTTCATTCTTCTGCATGTGGGTGTCCAGTTTCTTCAACACTATTTATTTAAGGGACTACATTTTTCCGTTTGTTCTTGGCAACTTGACCAAAGATGCATGGATATATTCTGGGCTTTGTACTGTGTTCCTTCAGTTTATAGATCTGTTTTTATGTCAGTACCATACTGTTTTGATTATTGCAGCTTTGTAAAATATTCTGAAATAAAGAAATGTGATGCATCCAGCTCTTTGTTATTTTCTTTTCTGAAGACTATTTTGGTTATTTTGAGTCTCCATGAGTCCATATGAATTTTAGGATTCTTTTTCTATTTTTGTAAAAAATGCCATTGAAATTTTTAGAAATTACACTGAAATGACTCTATATATCACTTGGATAGCATAAACATTTAGCAATACTAATTTTTCCAATCTGTGAAGATAGGATGCCATTTCATTTAACTATGTTTTCTTTAATTACCTTCTTCCAAGTTTTATAATTTTCAGGGTTCAAGTTTTCCACATCTTTCACTGAGTTTATTCCTAAGCATTTTATTACTGTTGTTGTCCTCATTGATAGGTTCAAGGTCTTAATTTTCTTGTTGAATATTCCAGTGTTTTTGTATAGAAAGTTCCAGTTAATACTTTACATTTGGTTATTGGTTTTTGCTGTTAGATTTAAACTCACTGTTAGATTTAAAACATTATCTTTATTATTTTCTAGCTTTTGTATATATGAAGAAGTCACTTTTATAACTTGGTTTGATTTCTATTACTGTATGTGAATATTACTTTAGGATGGCTACCTATTCATCAGAAAATTCATGCT
Organism: Macaca fascicularis; assembly: GCF_037993035.2. Taxonomy (NCBI): domain Eukaryota; kingdom Metazoa; phylum Chordata; class Mammalia; order Primates; family Cercopithecidae; genus Macaca; species Macaca fascicularis. The sequence continues at coordinate 15,393,464 of NC_088392.1, forward strand.
ATCATGGCAGTTTTTCTATGATTCATTCAGTTTGCTATAGTTCTACAATTGGGATTATTTGCTATTAAAATACACTGATAACTTATAAACAAACAGAAATACAATACATTTTATTCATACAAAAATATATTTATAGCTTTATGAGAAAACTCTTGTGCTTTTTATAAAAATGTTTCTCTCTTTTTGATAAAAATTCATTTTGCACAATGGACTCAATCTGTTCAAAGGTTTTAGAACATTTTTTTCCTCCCCTCCCTAGGCAACAATAGATATAATGTACATTTATAATTTATATGAATCTGCACTTTAATGTAAACAGATTGTATAAAATATAGACTTTTTTTACTTTTTTCAAATAAAATTTTATATTATCTTTCTTACTCCATAAGCAGTCATGCTCTTTGAGATGGTTTTTAGCATCCCTTCAATTAAATTTATTTTTATTTTAGCACATAATTATTTTTAATTAGGAGTTTATTTTTCAGTTAACTCTCAATCTCATTTCCAGCTGTATGTGAGACAAACGTCCTCTAACTTTCTCCAGTGTCACATCAATCAGATAACTGTGCTGCTAGTCATTCCATGTTCCAACACTGATGTTAAAATTTAATTGCGTTTTGGATCCTGTTATTTGAAACAAACTTCCCAAATACCCATGTACAAAGAGAGCAAACCCTAACTGGGTTTTGAATAAATTCTTCCATGATTTAGGGCACCCATAAGGTATAATTCCTTCCACACTATATTTAAACAGATCGTTCAGAGGCAACAATGTCTATCCCTCTCTTTTATTTTGTGTATGAAACTGTATGTGGTGGTGTGATCCACATAGTCCAAGCAGTGCTGAACACGAGAAGGAACAACAATATCCTGTCCCCTAACAGCATTAACTATTAAGTGTGGATGTTTATGCATTCATGTATCCTTGGTAGAGCAAAGACTCTGCGATGATTGTATGCAGCCACATTAGGGAAAATGGTGGGGACAGGGAATGGCGTGATAGGAAGGAGGCTGTGACTCAACTGTTTCAGAGAACATGACTCCTGCAGAGAGAGGTGCAGGTGATGTGGTAGGGATCATATTTACATAAAGTTGGTGACACTCTAAGCCTAAGGTGTAATGCCTCAGGGCCAACCTGACAAACAAAAGTACAAGCTCACACTGAGAACCATATTCTGCATTCCTTACTTCTGCACTCATCCCAGCGTAAACAACATAGTTTGGTGTAGCAGCATAGGGGCTGAGTGTCCATAGATGACAGTGGTCGGTGACTCCTTGCAAGGCTGTTTGTTGTTAATGGATTTCTAAGAAAAGGCTAGAGCTGACTTGTAGGCACTGTCTTGTTCCTTCCTGGGCACATGCAAGCCTATTTCTATGTAATTTAAAAATAACTCAGGAAGTCATTGAGTCTGTGACTAGGGAGACTGTAGTTAGAAGCTGAAATTTTACAATTATGATGGAGGAAGACTGAAGTCCTGAAGATGCATGCGCTTTAAAGCTAACGGCCAAATGGAATTTGAATATTAATTATAATATAAGAAAGTAAGAACAAAAAATCCAGAGAATGATGAGGCCTATAAAACTCTAGTTTACAAGACAAAAACAAAAATCAACAAAAAGAGTTTTTAGAGCGGCTATGTATCATTTTCCTGAGTATTAAATGTATTTTGAGGAGAAACAATTGCATCAATCAAAAGCTACCCCCCCTGCAGTTTGGAAGGAATTGGCTAACTATTTACTCTCTTGAGTCCAAAAAACAGTTGGAGGAAACAATTTTGCACCCTTGTGAATTTCATTCCAGTCTTGCTCACATACTTGCTCAATATGTTTTTGCTGACAGATGAAGTGACTGGCAGATGTAACATGCGAATTCTACATTCTTTCTAGTTATTAAGGTTTTTTCTTTTCATTTTATTTTTTCTTCCTTTTTGTTTTTCTAAGTAGAATAATGTTATTTGGATGAAAAGCACTCATGGCAGCAAAAAAATCTATGGGGATATTCAAAGTGTTTGAATAACATATGGTGAGTTTGGATATATAAAACAAATCTAAATGTTTGCAAAGAGCTTCAAATTTCCAAATTCCAAATGATACCAAAATTTACTCAAATTTATTTCATATAAATTATCACATAGTAGATATGATATCGTTCATAAGTTTACAGTATATGCCTTACAAAATAAGAGAGAGATTTTCATTTTAGAGATGTATTGCAACTTACAAGATAGTAGATAGCAAATCAACCATAAAATACCAGGCTGCCTGGCCAGGTTGGAAAATATTCAGTGTTACACAGAATGCACCTAAACATTACTTCTTTGTAAACAAAAAAATAACAATAATAAATACTTTTTTGTTCAGGTCAATGCTAAAATTTTATTTTGCACCAGGATTTCCTGAGCCACTACAGCCTGGCAGAGACCCACTAATGCAGAATAAAGTGCACCCAGTGAGAGATAGTGAGCAGTGGTAGCGGTATGCAGAGATATGCCAGTGTGTCTGGGGAGTAACTGGGCATATAGTGTGCAGAATTTATTGAATGAGGCAGGTACTGCTTAGTCCCTCTTTAAAGGACTTGCTTAGTCTTACTAAGCAAATAAAATTATTTGTAATTATTATTACAAACCAGGGGATATAAAAGAAAAAAGAAAACAATTCAGAGAAGTGATAGAAGATAATGATCAAAGATTTTAACTTATTTCAGACCTTAGTAAGGGGTCCATGAATTCTCAAGCATACATACAGATTAGTGCATGTGTATGAGTATTTAAACTATTCAGTAGGCTCTATGATGAGGTTTTAGTCATTTCCTGCTATTTTTGTTGGTATTGCAGTCCAGATAAAAATTATGTCAGCATACTTTTAAACTAGATACTTGGACCAGAACCAGGAGGTGAAGATGAGACTCAAAGTATACAAATGGCAATTGCAATCATGATTCTGGGTACAACAGCAAGAAAATCTCATAAGTGCACACCTTCAAAATGATGTCATTTGTTAAGAGAAAACAGACCGCTAATACTTTTACCCTTATTCCATGCTACTTTGTGAGCTTAAGACTATGTTGTTTCCTCATGCTTTAGAAAGTTATTTTCCATGAGTAATAATTTTAGATTGTCATAAAACAATACATTTCATTATTTGGAAATCATTTTATACTATTGTAAAACAAGATGAACTCAATTATTTGGAATATATTATTTATACATGCATGTATATAATAAATTTGCATGTTCTAAAACCTGTCTATCTTCTGTTAGCCATCTTATGCTAGGTAATTACTTTTCCTCCTTCCTTTTATTCTTTAACTATTTATACACTGTTGACAATTGCTTGTTCAACCTTGCTTCCTGTTTTCAGCATGTTTACCTCAGTATTTGTACATAAATCTGTTTCACCTACCATTATTTCTGTTGTATTTTCTGAACGCCTCACATTTTCTATGCTTTTCCTATGAGCTTTCTTACTCTCCAATTGCATCCCTTGAGTGTTACCTGAACACGTATTGCAGTTCCTGGTCCTCATGGGAATAATTTCTTAGTAGTTCCCTTCCTTCCCATATCCTACTTTGTGATACGCTCATGAAACTTGACTTTTTTTAAAAAAAATTGAAACAGAACCAATTATTTTCAAATATAATTTTACTTCCAGATAATGAGGGTAATTGGATTTTAAACAATAGTGTTAATACTATCTCCTAATTTTCTGTAATTAGGTTAACTATAGTTGTATTTTGTATAGACTCAATATATAAATTTTACCAGTTTTAGTTCATTTTTCAACAGATTTTTTTAGTTCACTAAAATGATAGTAAGGTACTAATTTAATTCACCAAACTTTTCAAAAAAATATTTAAAGATAGTTTACAAAGAAGACCATTTATTTTCTTTTTTCTCTTTTATTTATTACTTTTATTTTCCCATAGGTTATTGGGGTACAGGTGGTATTTGGTTACGTAAGTTCGTTAGTGGAGGTTTGTGAGATTTTTCTGCACCCATCAATCGAGCAGTATACACTGCACCCAAATTGTAGTATTTTATTCATTGTCTCCCTCCCACCCTTCCACCCAAGTCCCCAAAGTCCATTGTATCATTCTTACAGAAGGCCATTTATTTTCCTCACAGGAACTCAGATATCTTTTTTCCAGATCACCAGTTTAGTAATGTGTCATATTTCATAATGATTTCCTTTAAAATGTTAAAGATTATACTACTTTGGGCCGGGCGCGGTGGCTCACGCCTGTAATTCCAGCACTTTGGGAGGCTAAGGCGTGCGGATCACCAGGTCAGGAGATCGAGACCATCCTGGCTAACACAGTGAAACCCCGTGTCTAATAAAAATACAAAAAATTAGCCAGGCGGGCGCCTGTAGTCCCAGCTACTCGGGAGGCTGAGGCAGGAGAATGGCGTGAACCCGGGAGGCGGAGCTTGCAGTGAGCCGAAATCGCGCCACTGCACTCCAGCCTGGGCGACAGAGACGCCGTCTCCAAAACAAACAAACAAAAAATTATACTACTTTGAAAATTTCTAAATTTTCTAAGTGATTTTATACATTTGATAAATTTATTATTTAAGAAGCTCACTTATTTTACTTTTTTTGTTTTTTGATTGGTCAACAGCCTCTCAATTAAACTCGTTTCTCTATTTTTCAGTAAGATATTAACTACCTAAACTGTACCATTTGTTGAGTATGATGTCTGAAATTATATTTCTCATATTCTGATTTAATTTAAATGGATTTATATTACATTGTTTAAAGTGTTTTAAATATTATATGTTATCCAGAACAAAATTGAAACACTACCTATAATCTAGGATATTAATTTTTAGGTCTTATATTCAAGTCATTTTAATCGTTTGACTTTTGTTCATATAGTTTGAATTTTCAAATCCGCTAGAAGTACGTGTTTTGATGTTTATTTTTCACTGTTGTGTCCTAAAGGAGTTCTGTATTGCCAATTTCAGTATCATCTAATTCAAAATTTTTTTTTTTCCATTCTGTATTTTCAAATTTTGGTCCATGATAAGCTAAAGTCAGGAAGCCTTCAGACATAGAAAACTGCTATTTCAATCATTACCGTTTATGCATAAGCAGACTGACTTTTCATGTTATGCTAATATAAGTATTTCTGCCACATAAACTAATAATTGCCAAGAAATCACACTGAAAAAAAAAAACTGTATTATTTTCTTACCTGTAGCTGATTTAATGTTAAAACGAAGTTGAATCCAAATTATGGCAAGTGTAAATTCATACAGATTTGTTTTTGGTTTTATTTACTTTTTATTTTTTGTTTACTTTTAAACATAAAAGGCTGTTTTGAATTTAGAGTATGTATTTTTCTTTATGATCTAACTTTATTTTTCTATGTTTGCTAGTTTGTTCCTTATGTTTGTAAATGTTGTTCTTGTAGATTGCCACAGTTTAGTTATATATAATACCTTTATTTTTATTTATGTAAAAATGACATGCAACTGTGAATCGTAAGATTGCAGGAATGGAATAATAATGAACTAATTTGCAGTGAAGTGGACTCATTATCATGCCAGCTGCTGATATTTTCCCATCCAGTATTCTTCCTGGCAAACAAGGTCCCAGGGGGAAAGTCTTCTGTCTGGCTAAGGAAAATAGTCCTTTACTTTAAAAATCTCTTTAACTCTGATAATCATTACTTTAATAATAATAATTTTTTAAATTCTATACTTGTTTTTCCAATGGCAGCTGTTTCTTTATGAAGTCTCTCTCTATATATATATGTATATATTTTCATAACCTTAATATGCCTTGTTATAATGCTGTTTAATTTTTGGTTAAATATTACATATAAATTACATGCAAAACATAAATTCCCAGGAGATACATGTAATTTTGTATATTAGCCTTAGAGAATAAGAACCATCCATTTCAATTCGCAATATAACAAATTATATAGTATATGGGCAAATTCAGATTTTATGTAGATACATTTTATATATACACATATAGATGCATATATGTTCTTGGGTATATGCTGACATTTCAAAAATTAGTGCAACCTCTAAGCAAGAAAATAGCAGTCTATTATTCTTTTTACATATGTGTGATTAAATACTCATCTTAAATCCTCTTAATGAGAAATATTTGCTAAATAATGATACAAATATGGTAACCATACTATGTAAATAATGCAGCTTATTTTCTTTTGCATTTGATTTTAATATGCATGTTCTTGAGCACATTTGGCATTAGGTCTGCCTTTAATTTTCAATAGCCTAGAGGAAGAGCTAAATTGATGAGCTTTCATATTTCTTTAAGCTATGTAAAACCCAATTATTGTCATCAACACGAGCTGCTATTATGCAGTTATTAAACTCTTTTATTTCTCAAAATTCTCTCTAAAATAAATTTGCCACCTACATTCTAAAATATTTTTGAATACATTTAAAACATGATTATAGCAAAGTAGCTAAGCTCTTCTATTTTGTATGAACCTTAAATAATGTTTTGGTTCTTTCTCGTCCTTTTTCTCACTTGCCACAGTGTTCCATAATATCTGAGGAAATAAGATCTTCTTAAAATAAAAATAAGAATTGCAGAACTTTTCCTATCTTTAGATAAATATAAAAGCCCATATTTTGAAAGATTGTTGACATGTTTAGAAATATGACAGCATAGTCATCATAGAGAGTTGAAAGTAACATGATTGTTTAAATTTGCCCTGATACACTGAGAACGATTTTTTTCTTAAATTCAATGGCTTGGATAGAAAATATTTTCATGCATTTATCAGACTTCAAAATGCTACTTGGAGAAATGCAGAGTGCTAGAATGAGTTTAAAATATAGCATGACAGCTTCAGTTACACACAAATCAATTGACTACTCACTTCTTCAACTTAAATTTGTCTCAGGATATGACCATACTGTACTAAAATATTTTTATGCTTCAAATTAAAAAGCGCATGTTTCATTTGTTTTTCTTAACTGAACAATATATACCATATTGATAATTTCAGTCACCTAATAATTAAATTTTCATTTTTATCCTACTTATTGGAATCCTGTAAACCAATTTTCAAAAAAAGGACTTAGTGAAGGAAAAATATAAGCAGTTATATAAAAGCTGGCATTTTAAGCTAATAACCTGTTTACTTTAAATGAGTTTGTTTCACACATTATTTTCTTTCTCATGTCTTATTTTTTATAAAGTACTGATTCCCTAGGAGAGCAAAATTAATTTATACAGAGCATCCACTTTTGAATACGAAGTAAACTATTTTTAAATAATTAGCTCAAACCATACGGTGGTGCAGTGTGAGTGATACCTGTGGGTGTGCCAGTTGTAGAATGCTGGTGCCAATCTGCAAGAGATAATTTAGCAGTAGGAGCATCTGGCTGCTTGGCAAGCTCGTTAGGCATTTTTCTTGGCACCAGTTAGTTACCTCTATGTTGATCACTTGATAATACATTTTAAAAGGTCTATGGATTATGTAGCTAACATTTAACCTGTGCTTATTCTTTTTTTTCTTTTTAATTAATGTGGTTCTCATTGGGTCAAATGCAGTATATTAGTGTGTGTGAGAGATTGAGAGAGAGAGAAATCTAAATACTTAAAAGCTTTACTAATAGTCTGAAAGAGAAAACACTTTAAGGTCGTATTATTACAGAAGAGTGTTCCCCAAATATGTAACATAATGAAACACGGTTCTAAATTGTGGTCAAATTATATATATTGAATAACAAATACTGTGTTGAAGTATCACACTACCAAACTTAGATAGGAAAAAATGAAACAGAAAACCACAGTATGGATTCCTGGTTAATACATGGTTTCTATCTATTGTAATTAATTTAACAGGGACAGATCAAATTAGTTTCGTTGTAAGAAAATCTAAGTGGAATAAAGTAACAGTTGGTGCAGAGAAGTTATTTCAGTTGCACAGACATGGTTAAGTCTCTTGCAAAGCTTTTCCAAAGAGCCTTACTTTAAATTAGATATGATATTTCCACTTTTTTGTGCAGAAGTGCTAATTTCAGTCCTTCTAGAGGAGTTTGCTGTTTGGAGAATAAAAATTTTGATTAAGCGTTTGACATTCAAAAAGTTCCACCATGGTTTATATTCATATATAGTTACACTTACAAATAAGCGAATGCTTATATAGTTAGGTGTATATGTATGATTTAGATTGAATTATATGCCAATTTCTTCCTCTCACCCTGTATCCAGGTATATCGCCATGAAATCTCTTGCCTAAAGGTGCAACTTTCTTCCCCAACTCTTGACTTGGGGATTAGCCACTGACTTGACTTGGGGATTAGCCACTGACTTGACTTGGGCCAAAGAGATATTAAGAAACCTAATACAAGTAGGAATTTGAACTGTGCTTGTACAGCCTGGTTGTCCTCTTATATTGTGGTCATTGGCATGAGAAGAGCTTCACCTGACCCCTGGTAGAATGCAGTGGGCCAGTCCACAACTAACCAACCAGCCGCAGGCTACAAAAGCAGAGACACCCCAGCTGACACAAAGATTCATGAGAAATAAACTGCCTATTGTACACCACTGAAAGCCTGTGGTAGGCCCACAGCAACTGCTGATTGATATAATATACTTTACATTTACTTTGTACTTAGAATAATTGTTGCATATTCTTAAACTTAAGCCAATATAGTTAATACTCCCCAATCAGCCCTATTAATATAATATCTATCTATAAACTTTATATAATATTTATATATACTTGGGTTGGGAATATCTTTTTTAGCAAAAAAAGGGAAAATGTAAGCCACAGAAAGCAGATTAACATTAAATCATGAGAGTAAAAAAAAGGGGGGCAAATGTTTGTATAAATTTGTCTTATGATAGAATTGAAATCACCCCAATAGTTCCATAGACAGTTTTTTTTTTTTTTAAATAAACATAGAAATTGACCTTTCTGATCTTAAAAGCTTGAAACTTCCATTTATTTATCTAGGTTCCTTCCTCAGGAAAGGACCTCTCAGCCTCTCAAAAAAAAAAAAAAAAAAAAAAAAAAATCAGAGAACTGACACTGTCCAGATGACCACATCTAGACAATGAGATGTCAGATCCCTTATTCATCATGATTGTTTCTTTGGTCCTCCCTAGTGCCTGTTTTTTTACACACTGTGACATTTCTTCCTGGGTACATCAACCCCTAGTTTTAGTGGTTGGATAAATGGGTTTGAGGCAGATCTCCCACCTCCTCAACTGCAGAACCTGATGAAAGCCTTCCTCCTTGGCAATAATCGTCGTCTCAGTGATTGGTTTTCTCTGTGGCAAGCAGCAGGACCTAGATTGAACCACTGATGTTTTGGTAACAGAATCACAGAAAATCACACATGTGTAATATACATGAGAAAGGACTCATAAAAATAAATGTGAAATGGTGAAAAGCTAATATGCTATTAGGTTTTACAAATAGTTAAGTCATAATTAATAGTCAAATTAATGAAAATTAGTAAAGATTCTGAATAAGCAGTTCATAAAACAGGAAGGGCAATGGTCAATGAAGTTCGAAAAACTATTGGACTTCAATAACAGAAGGAAGTATATGCCTTGTTCACCATCCTATTGACACTAATAAAAATCAATTATTATTGATAATGTTTTTGAAGGCAATTGTGTGGGAGAGTGGGCTATTTGTAATGTGAATTGTGGACAACTTTCCAGAAGTGGCATATAATTTAATAAAGAAAAGGAAAACAGAGTACACCTTTCTTCCACAGTACCATTGTTACTGGAAAAATATATGTGTGTACCCACACATACCCACACACACACACACACACATATATATATATATATATACACACACATATATATATGTAGTTATTTGCAGAACAATGATGAAAACTGGAAATAGATTGATGTTCACCAGTAGGATAATAATTGAATAATTTATTTTCAAAAGTACATTATGCAAATATTTTTAAAAATTCATATTTATATATAATCTGAAATTTTACCCATAATATTATCAAGTAAAAATCATTATTGTACAATGTATATAATTATATTTTTAAATAAAAACAGAAGTGAATAATATATTTTATATTGATATATGTATATTCTCATATGGTAATATCAGCACAGACAGATACTGAAGGATTGATATTAAATACTTAACATTCTGTGGGTTTCATTTGAGGGGAGAGGAGCAACTTGCTGGCTTTCTCTCTGCATTTTTCAACTGCATTGTTACAACAAGTTAGTATGATCTTATATTTACAGATGAAATAACAATTCCAATTGACAAAATCATCTTTTTGTAATAAATGCTGACTTCCAATTCTGTAAATTGCTTTGAGCAGTATGGCGACTTTAACAATACTAATTTTTTTCACTCCATGAACATGGACTGCTTTTCCATTTACTTATGTTGTCTCTGTACATGGCTAGACATTGTACAGTAATGGAAAAAGATGAAAAAAGGTGAAATACGATATAAATTTCTACCTCATGTGGAGCGAATGGTCTCAAGAGTTCTTGTCGTGTCAATTACTCTTGACTTTGTGCATTTTATTACTCACACCCCATTCATCTTGCAAATCCTAGAACAATGGAATTTTTTCAGTCCCATTTCTACATCTTTTGTTTACTTCAGCAACTGTTTTCTTCAATTTTTTGTTTTGTTGCCAGAAAAACTGAGTTGAATGTTAAATAGTTTTCAAATCAACATTATCACTATTTTATCTACTAAATTGTTAAAAGCTTGAGGGCTGGGGTACACTTTTACTTTATTTCTCTGTTAATCACAAGATGAAGCACATTGACCAGTCTAGAAAAGGCACTTGTAAACATTTTCTGATGATTGTTTGGTTTATTTTTATTGCTAGTACTAATTAATCAAGAATCTCCTTAAAAAAAAAAACTTCTCTTAATGGCTTTCTCAGCTTTTCCTGTAATGTAATGTTAAAATAGCTTTAATTCTTTCTGAAATAAATAATAAATAGGAATATAAAATCACAAAATGTAATATACCAAATGAATTATCAAGTTAAGTTCTAGGTCTACAAAAATATACTATTTAAATATTAAAGATAAGTGTGGTTTTTATTGGAGTAATTTTTTAAAATTTCAAGTTTAATTTAGATATACAGGGTACATGTGCAGGTTTGTGACATGAGTATATTGCACCCAGGTAGTGAGCAGAGTACCCAATAGATAGTTGAAAAACTATCAACTCACACCCTCCTACCTCCTTCCCTCCTCTAGTATTCTACAGTGCCCATTGATCCCATGTTTATGTCCGTATGTGTTCAATGTTCAGCTTCCACTTGTAAGTGAAAACATGTCATATTTAGTTTTCTCTTCCTAGATTAGTTTGCTTAGAATTATGGCTTCTAGCTGCATCAATGTTGCTGCAAAAACATAATTTCAGTCGTTTTTATCACTACATAATATTCTGTGGTGTTTAAGTGTCATATTTTCTTCACCCAGTTGACCATTGATGGGCACCTACTTGAATCCATGCTTTTGCTGTTGTGAATACTGTGGCTGTGAACATGCGAGGACATGTGTCTTTCTGATACGATCACCTATTTTCCTTTAGGTACTTATCTAGTAATGGAATCACTGGGTCAAATGGTAGGTCTTTTTCATGTTCTTTGAGAAATCTCGAAACTACTTTCTACAGAGGCTGAACAAATTTACATTCCTGCCAACAGTGTACAAGTGTTTCCTTTTCTCTGAAGCCTTGCCAGCATCTGCTGTTTTTTGACTTTTTGGTAATAGCCATTCTGACTGGTTTGGAATGATATCTCACTGTGGTTTTGATTTGCATGTCTCTGATAATTAGTGGTGATTAACATGTTTTTCACATCCTCTTTGGCCACTCATATGTCTTTGGAGAAGTGTCTGTTCATGTCTTTTGCCTGTTTTTAATGGAGTTTTTTTTTTTTTTTTGCTTGTTGATGTGTCTAAATTCCTTATAGATTCTGGATATAAGACTTTTGTTGGAAGCACAGTTTACATATATTTTCTCCCACTCTGTAGGATGTGTATTTACATTATTGATAGTTTCTTTTGCTATGCAGAATCTCTTTAGTTTAATTAGGTCCCACTTGTCAATTTTTGTGTTGCAATTGCTTTTGTGGACTTAGGCAAAAATTACTTGCCGAGGCCACTGTTGAGAAGGGTAGTTCCTAGGTTTTCTTCTAGTGTTTCTATAGTTCAAGGTCTTACTTTAAAATTTTTATCGACTTTGAGTATTTTTTATATATAGTGATAAGTGAGAGTTCAGTTGAATTCATCAGCATATGGCTAGCCATAAATCTCAGAACCATTTATTGAGTAGAGCATCCTTTCCCTATTTCTTGTTTTTGTCAGTCTTGTCAAAGATCAGATGTTTATAAGTGTGTGGTTTTATTTCTAAGTTTTCTATCATGTTCCATTGGTCTATGTGTCTGTTTCTGTGCCATTATAATGCTGTTTTGGTTATTATAGCCTTATAGTATAGTTCAAAGTTGGGATATAGCAAAATTAAATTGTGTATACAAATTACATTTGATATGTTCAATAACCAGATGTTTGCCAAACCCATATAATGTCAAAGTTCCAGTGTCTCTTAAGACTTCACTCTCAGAATACCATCTCCTCAGTCCTATCCTAGTAAATCTGAAGGAAAATTAAAACATTCATATATATGCACAAGTCTATGTATACACATGAACAAACAAACAATACAACAGCAGCAAAACTTGACACAGCACATAATTGGAAAATCTTAAGATATATAACATTTAAATTTATAACAGTGTTTTAACCTTCTTAACCCTGGATACACATTATATTCACCTAGAGTCTCAAAGAAATAACCAGGTCTGGTTCCCATGACAGACCAAATCACATCAAAATCTCAAAGATGCAGTCATCATTAAGAATTCTTCAGAGTAATATAGGGACTCCATTTATGTCGCAGTATATTTTTTTCTGGTAATAACTTGCTGAACAGAAGTTTATTCCTTAAATAGAATATATTTTATCCACAATCTAAAAGTGTTTTGCCTTCTTTTCTTATTAGATTAATTTTCCTGTCCTTTAATTACTTATTCTTCCCATTCTAAGGGGAACTTTCTTGAATGAGAGCTGCTCTCTCTGTTGTGACTGAAAATCTCTGGATCAGAGTTCCCCTATGCTTCACAACATTATATATGCCAGTCCTCTTAGTGTGAATGTTATTTCTCACCTGGCTTGGAATCAAGCTTGCTAGAGCCCTAACTCCCTTGGCATGCAGCATTTTACAGAGACACATGTTAATAATCATCCTTTTACACAGCCAGGGCTAGTGTTCATATATTTCCCAGAACTACACTGAGTCTCAAATGTCCCTTTATTCAGTACCACATTATTTACAAGTAATGTGAACTCCCCCAATGAAAGTACCCAGCTTGTCTTCCTCCTTATTAATGTCTTTTTAAATCTCTAGCTCTAGTGCATAACAAGAACAATACTTTGATAAATGAATGAATGAATGATTAAAAGTTGTACATTTTAATTGTATTTATCTTTGCTGTTCATCCTGAATTGTCCTGTTCAGCCATTATCTGTTTTCAATGATATTAAGATTAGTAGCTGAAGTTGTGATTGAAACTGAAATGTACTCAAGAATATTGTTAAGTGACATTGAGGGCTTTGTTTTACTAACCTCTACCAAAGTGTACTTGAAAAAAATGTAGAAAAAAGTGCACTGTGTAGATTAGTGCAGGCCAATATTTCTTTTTAGAGCTTTTTAGAGCTATAGCATCTTTTCCATATTGTCTGTAGTATGGTCATCAAGTTTTGATTAAAATTCAAATTATTTTAAATACTTTATTTAATCCTCTCTTTTTTTTTTGTCTTCTCTTTTCTTCTTCCCCTTGTCCTTCTCCTTTTGTCATGACTTTCCTCCCTTTTTTTTCTACTTTTTTTCTGTATTGGCCCTTGTGTCTGATTAATGATTGCTTCCTAATTTCTTGAACATTCATTTATTAAATAATTAAGACATTTATTTTTGAGGTAGTATATATATAAAGAATGACTATCCATGAGGCACTACTGCCAGTTTAGGGTAATGCAACTCTAATATAAATTGAGAAGGGAGGAAGGAAAGAAAAAAACATTAGCTAAGACAAGAATAAAATACATTATTTTTATTTTGTCCTAAACTTTGCACAGTGTTCATCCTTTTAAAACTTCATCCTGCTGCAAATGCACAGTTTAATATATACTGCTATGGCCTTGACTGTTGGTCCTGCCTGCAAACATGAAACTAGCAAATCCATCTATGAATAACATCCAAAACCTCTGTCCTATTGATGGATCAATTGTTTGCTTCCTCACCAAATTCACATATTGAAACCCTAACCATGAATGTGATAGTATTTGGAGATGGACTTTAGGGAGCTAATTAGGTTTAGATCCAGTCATGAGGGTAGGTTTGTCATGGTGGATGAATGTTTTCATAACAATAGGAAAAAAGAGCAGCACTTTCTCTCCCATCACAATATGAGGACTCAGTAAGAAGGCAGCTGTCTGTCTGCAAGCCAGAACAAAGGCTCCAAACAAAACTAAATCGGCCTGAACTTTGATCTTAGACTTCCCAGCCTTCAAAACTATGAGAAATAAATGTTGTATAAACCACCAAGCCAATGGTGTCTTGTTATAGCAGCCCAAGCTAAGACGACTATCATCAAAATAATTTTTAAAAATAAGTAAAACACAACCCAGGACTATATGTACCCTTGGAATATGTCTTTATATACTTTTTAATAGAAGAGGACTTGATCCACCACTAATACATTTAAAGTTTTATTTCATAGCCTTTTATTATTAGCAAGAAGTTCATATCATTCTCTACTTCCTTTTCCAGCAGTTCTCTGGCTAAAGTAGAATAAATCTTTCCATATGGCTTCTTGTCATTCCACCTGCTCCGCTAGCTCACCAATGCATGATGAAGTAGCCATTTTTAGTATATGAGTATTAAGATATAATCAAACAGCTACCGATTGATACTCTCAATTGGTCTCTTTGTGACCTGTGAATAGAAAAGCAAGTAGGTTTCTTCTAATTAACATTCTAGAGCTAATCACTAGATCATCTATGTGTCCCTGAAGTGGTTATCTCTTGTTTTATTATTTTTTTTTTTGTAAAAGTATCAGTGAATCTAAAGTCTTCAAACTGTTTTCAACCATATAGAATTCTGGAGTTTTAAACACTCATTTTTTGTGATCCGTCAAATGAATAACATTTAGTAATGCCAGCAAGATATGAATCTCCCCAGAGTTAAATGGCTTCTACTTCTTTCTCTTCTACACTCCCTCTTATACTTATTTTCCTAGTATTATTTTTCCATCTTTTAAATTATTTCATTCTCCACATTGAGTGTTGTTTTTAATTCCTCCCTTCTTAAGTTTATTTACTGTTCTCACTTCCACCTCATTTTCTGTTTTTTCTTTTATCGCTTCTTTTCTCTTCATACTTCATTTTATTTTTCTTTCTCTATTATTTTACTCTTTGTTTCTAAGTCTCTTTTGTTTTCCTCCTCACTCTCTTTATATTTTTTTAACTTGTTCAGATGTCTCCCCTGGCCAGTTATGGATATATTTTGTTAATTTTTTATCTTTCTTTATTACTGGAAGTGCAATTTCTGACTTTTTAGTTGACTCCTGCCTTCTTTCTTTCTCTTCTTATTCTCTTATTCTCAGATTGTCTCACTTTCTTAAACTTTTTCTCTCTCTCTCATCTTATTTTCCCCCAAATGGACACAAAGGTAAGTCTGTCTTCTCTTTTGCTTTGTCACCAAGTGGGATATATTAAGATGATTGTGAGATATAAAATCGTTAATACTTCAAAACATAAGGTTCACAGCTCCATATCACCAGGATTTTAAAAAATGTTAACATGTGAGAGGAAGACGGTATAATGTAATTTAGATTGAACCAAAAGCAAATAAACCACAAGTAGAAAAAAATGTATATTATATAGGGTCACAGATAATCCCCCTCAAAATGCTCAAATTTGCATAAATTGATCATTGAGAGGGCCCCTTTGTATGACAACCCTAAGATAATAATTTTAATGTAACTATAAGATAGGGTGAGGTTATTAAAAAGCTTTAGAGTCAAAACATATGCCCTGTTTACTACAATGAAAACTGATACTCATTTCATTCATTCATTAATAACTAGCAGCATGTATAGATAGAGGCAGGCATCACTGCCGTCCAGCAATTGCTGAACATCTGTGCTGGTTGATAAACTGCCACGACTTCCTAAGTGTGCTGTCATCTCCTCAACCTGTATGGAGCCCCTCTCACCTGTCTTCACACAAGCCAGCAGCTGAAGAATTGATGTGTGGACCAGCAGGGGCCTCCATGTAACTGCTGCAGTGCCTATTCTAAGTGGACTCTACCAGGCCTGATGTTAGTTTGAATTTTACCCTGGAGAACAGGAAATAAAAATGAAATGTGGCCCTTTTTTTGTTAAGCTCACCATCCCTTGCATGCAATGAATATACATTAGTATATATTAAAGTTATGCACAAGTTAAGTGAAAGCTCAGAGAAAATGTTAACAATATAATCTGTGTCTTGCACTTTTCACATATATCACTTCATTCAGTTCTAAAAGAAACCCTCCTGCAGGGCCAGGTCACACTGAGGGGCTGAGGGTTGAGCTGAGCCAATTTGACAATAGATGGTGTGATAGGTGCCCACTTCCCTTCGCTCTTGCTCTGTTCATTTATATTTATCTCAGTGAAGAATGGATTAGGGATTGGCATTCCCAGAGCTTAAATAATGTAAGGTTGTGATACATACCACTGTATTTCCCCCTGAGGTTCTGTTTTTTAATATATTTATATTATTTTTTATTATACTTTAATTTCTGGGATACATGTGCAGACCATGCAGGTTTGTTACATAGGTATACACATGCCATGGTGGTTTGCTGCACCCATCAAACTGGATCTCTTCCTTACACCTTATACAAAAATTAACTCAAGATGAATTAAAGACTTAAACGTACGACCTAAAACCATAAAAATCCTAGAAGAAAACCTAGGCAATACCACTTAGGACATAGGCATGGGCAAAGACTTCATGACTAAAACAGTGAAAGCAATAGCAACAAGAGCCAAAAATGACAAATGTGATGTAATTAAACTAAAGAGCTTCTGCACAGCAAAAGAAACTATCATCAGAGTGAACAGCAAAAAAAACTATCATCAGAGTGAACAGGCAACCTAGAGAATGGGAGAAAATGTTTACAATCTATCCATCTGACAAAGGGCTAATATCCAGAATCTACAAATAACTTAAACAAATTTACAAGAAAAAACAAACAACCCCATCAAAAACTGAGGTTCTGTTTTATGTGTGAGTGAATGTTACCAGCTGATGACAATAGTTGAGATTTCTTAAGGTAATATGAGCATGAAGTCATGAAAAAAGAAAATGAATAACTGGAATCAACATTTATAAACTTCTCTACCTCTAGATACATAAATCATTTTTAAAACATAAAAATAAAATTACTAGATTACTAATGTGAAAGTGCATTAAATGGCTACATAAACAATTTTAAATAAAAGTTACAAAAATATCAAGATTCACATTACTTATTACAAGTAATGTGAATACTCATAAGATGTCACATTATTATAAATTAATATTAACTGATTAGAACATTTTCTTACAGAAAATATGTTTCTGACCCTTATGTATATTTTTTTCCTTTATAATGAGATGCTTAGAGAATATTCATATGCTAACATTGGTATAAGAATAATCATTTTATCTCTTCGTTTACCGTTTTGTACATAGATTCTAAATAAATACTGACCTTTCAGTTTGTCATTCGTAGTCTCATAACATCTGGCCCAAGCACGCTGAGATCCATATAAATACGCAAGCTAAAGCTCATGGACTATTCTAAAATACTTGCCGTACTTAGGTTCTTTATTAATGCATTCTACTAGAGCTGGAATGCGATTTTCCTATATCTATCTCACCAAATCGTACTCATTCATCAACACTCAATTTGAAAGTTATTTCCTTGCGGCATCTTCATTCTTTCTTGTAGGGCAAAGAGACTTTTCTCTTCAACTCTCTCTGCATTTTGTGCCTGCCTCCCTTCAGGTTCTTATCACATTCAGCTGGGCAGTGTTAGTTGAGTCTATTTCACAACTTCCCTTTTAAACCACGAGCACTTTGAGAACTGGAATTGAGTTATTATTCATTTACACAAGGCAACAGTGCATAGCATAATGTTATGTTCAGAAGAAGTACTTAATAAATAATTAATAAACATAGGATCAACAGTATTACTTGGCTACAGTCAAGAGCCAGTCTCTTTTTATTTTTATTTTTTTTATTTTTTTGGTTTCATAAAAACTACCTTAAAGTGTTTGCTGTATTGGATTATAGCTCAGGACATTGCATACCTAATTGCTCTGCTTGCTACAAGTGTCCTTGAATAGGACTGTATTAAACACTGACTAGAAAAGATAGTGAGATATTAATAATAAACCAAAGGCAAACCAAAGGGGCAATTGGACAAACAAAATTTAAAGCATTATTAAGACATTCAGCTAAGTATGTTGTATATTATTTATTATTTTCTCACATTTGTGAACTTATTATCTTAAACTTTAAAAAAAATCAGCTTATTTTGCAAGAGAGAATGAAATAGTTTATAGATTTAATTATGCATCATTAGCTGCAGGGTTCTTTAGGTTCTTTATCAGAAGAGGTAGCACATCTATAAAAAAATACACTATTTTGATTAAAATTTCATGAAATTATTTGAGATATCCCTCTCCTTACATCTAATTCTTATAATGGGTTATCTGAAGTATATATGCTGCTCTGAACTTTGAGCGCATTTTATACAAGACTGAACAGAGAAGGGAAAGATAGAAAAATAGGGACTTGTTATAAAATATTGATTTTATAAATAAATAAGTGTCCTCAATACTAATCTTGATGAAGTTATAGGCACCGACTGTTGGGCATGATAGTGTCTCATCACTCTAGTATCCCCCAAAGAACAGCATTTTTAAAAAAGTGTGATTTAGTAGATAAGAGCCTCTTAAAGAAGACCAGTTTAACTCTTATTTCTACCTGACTTAGAATTTTTTGTCCAGGTTGATCACGTATTCTTCTTTATTTTCACCTCCAGTAGTTTCAGTCTGTTTCTGTCTCTGTATATGTTTTTTCTTCATCTTTTCATTCTCTATATTCAGTTATTTTATAGGAAATACAGTATATATCAAAAGTAACATATATGTAATTATATTACATATGAAATACATAATTATAATGAATAAACATACATATATAGATATATGTATATCCATATATATAGAATAAATAACGATTGAATGCCTCTAATTAACATCTTATATCTTTGAAGAAACTCCATTTAGGAAATTATTTAAAAGATATATCCCATTGAGAAGTGTATAGGCTACTCAAACATTTGTAGTGTTTTATCAATCTTGCAGAAAAATTTCATATGCATGTGTATATGTAGACACACAGGTATAAATGTATATTATATACATACATTTTAAAATGTTATGTTTTAATATTTATTGAGCTAAAAAGTTGTCTGTGTCCATATTTTGTTCTCAATTTTTTCGTGCTTGCCATCCAAGTTAAAAAAAAAAAAATCATCTTTCTATAATTAGACAAAGTGTCAATGGGTCCATATTTAACAAATAACTTTTTATTTATTTATTTATTTGAGACAGAGTCTCGCTCTGTCCCCCAGACTGGAGTACAGTAGTGTGATCTCAGCTTACTGCAGCCTCTGCCTCCCAGGCTCAAGCGATCCTCCACCTCAGCCTGCTGAGTAGCTGAGACCACTGGAGTGCACCACCACACCTGTCTAACATTTTAAAAATTGTGTAGAAAGAGAGTTTCACCGTATTGCCCAGGCTGGTCTCCAACTCCTGGGCTCAAGAGCTTCCCAAAGTGTTGGGATTACCAGATGTGAGCCACTGTGCCTGGTCAACAAAGAAGTATTAAACAACATTTCTTTTGGTTTGAGAATGTTTACAGTAAGTAATCCTTCAGCTTAAGGTATGAAATAGGGTTTAACTGGCAACTGGCTAAGAACTAAGGCAGTCGAGAAATGTCTACAAACCAAGTGGTTGTGAAAAACTACATATTTGGAAACAATTCCTACAGAATAACAAAAATAAATATAAACACTAACTTGAACCCATGTAAAATTCCACAAAACGAAAAACAAGACAAACGCAGAAAGAAATAGTAATTCTAATAGTGGTACGTGAACAAATTAAATGTTAAAAAGCATCTGGTTTGTACTCAATTCAAATTGTTGAAATGTACTACAGAAAACAAAAGATGAAAATGAGAGAATATATATTTATTTTGTATCCTAAGATGAAAGGGGAATTTACAGTATTTATAAAATTGCAAATAAAATAAAGATGTAATTGTAAATTAAAATCTGTTTGAGTCAAGAAAATGTAAAAATTGATATTAAGAAACAAATTAGTAAGGTGTAGAACAATCTTGAGGAGTTCTTCCCAGAATTTATTGGCCTAAAGGATGAACGGAACGTTGAAAAAACAAAGATACGAATATACAATGAAGGGCCAACATTAGGATAACAATTGTGTACATAGAATGAGACCAGAAATGATGAAAATAATTTTAAATTTATAGATTATGGCAATTAAAATTTGAGAAATTAGAGAAGAAAATAGTAAGGAGTTTCTCCATTTTTCCTATGGTTACTTTTTTAAGTTATTCAAACACATTTAAATGTAATTTTAAAAACTAACTTGAATTAAAACTAAAGACAGAATAAACATACCTGGTTCCTTAGGGGAAAATAGTTCATATAAAGAAGATAGAAAACAGAGGATAAGTGAGAGGACACTAAAAGATATATCATAGTAAAAATATATGTATCTGTTATTGTTATGATTATTATTATTGTTTTATTGAGATGGAGTCTCACTCTGTCACCCAGGCCAGAGTGCAGTGGTGCGATCTCAGCTCACTGAAACCTCCACCTCCCAGGTTCAAGCGATTCTCATGCCTCAGCCTCCTGAGTAGCTGGGATTACAGATGCGTGCTAACATACCTGGCTAATTGTTTTGTATTTTTACAAAAAAAAATACAAAAAGAGACGAGGTTTCGTCATATTGGCCAGGCTGGTCTCAAAATCCTGACTTCAGATGATCTTCTCGCCTCGGCTCCCAAATTGCTGGGATTACAGGCATGAGCTACCGCACCCGGCCTATATATATCTATTATAAGGGAAATATATGCACACACTTTTGTGTGTGTTTGTGTATATATACACACACTTTTGTGTGTGTTTGTGTATATATACACACACACGTGTGTGTGTTTAATAAGAGAAGAAAACATATCATAATAGACAAGAAAGAGGACAAATTCTATGAAGGAGAATTGGTTTGCTCTCAATAGATGTACCAGTAGGTAATATGCTCAGGATATTGCATGTTTTAGTTTATCCATTCATTCAATACATATTTATAAAATGTCAGATTTTTTTCTGACATTGTACTAGAGTACCGAATATAGGTGATTAAATGAATAGATCATATTCTCATAATATTCTCAATCTCGTGTGAAAGGTAAGCAAGCAAATCAATAATTCTTACATGATTGTCCATTGCTATGAAGAGCTTTTAGAGCTGGTAGTGCAAAAGAATTTATATCACACCAAAGTAAAATGACTAGACAAATAATTTAGGTTTCATTTTAGAAGAGCCAAGATCAGTACTTTATGACTATCTTCATTTCTGTAAAGCCACAGTTCTCTGTATCTAGTATCTGACGTATCTAAATAATTTAATTTGCTAAAGAAAAACTAGAAGGTTCTGAACATTAGCAAAGGAGAAATTCAGAAAAATTCTACTGTTGTATATGCTGCTTACTCCTATTCAGTCATAGAAATACTAAAACAAATGAGGTCAATTTTTGAAGATACACTATTGTTTCTGTTGCTTATATTAGAAGACTACATGTAGAGTTTGTAGTTAACACATGGAGAAAAAAAACAGTAGGATTCTTTATAGGAATTTTTGCTCATTTCTTTCTTTTTCAAGTTGTGAGTCTACAAACTGTGAGGTAACTTTCAATGCAAGAAAGATATTTCTTTGATATACTATAAATATTGGTAAAGTGCCTGGGAAATGTTAGCTAACTGTGAAATTAGAGGAAACAGTTCACGCAAGAACTCTTTCCCTTTTGAAACAATTCCTGACTCAAGAATTTCCCCAAAACATTCTTAATTTCAGTAACTTCCTAGAAGAACTCATTGACCTTACTGAGAACTGTTATACTTGTGGTTATGATTTACTACAGGGAAAGGATACAGATTAAAATCAGCCAGGAGAAAAGACACATGGGCAGAGTCCTGAAGCATATCAAATGGAGAGCTTTCAGTTGTCATTTTGCTGTGTGATTATACAGACACTCTTTGTATTGCTAACCAGGGAAGCTCACCAGGGACTTGTCGTCTGAAGATTTTATTGGTGCCTCATCACATAGGTGTGAGTGATTGCCCACATGGTTTCTCTCCAGCTTCAGCTTCTCTAGAGGTCAATTTATATCATGGGATCTTATACCAGAGCCTCTAACCTGTATCATATTGTTGGTGTGGTTCAGATCCCTCACTCTAACATTGTTGCTATCTATGTGGCTGGCTCAAGGCACCCAGAGAAATAAAGATGCTCCTATCGGGCATGATGTTCCAAGGGACTGCAGATTGCCTTCCAGAAGTCAAAGGCAAAGTCCAGACCATTTTTTGGACAAGGTAAAAGTCTGTGTTACACACTATCTATTTTTAGTAATTTAAGTAATGATAATAAAATGTATGCAGAAAATTAATATTAGGAAACTTGTTATCTATAATACAGATAGTTGAAATATAACATTAAGGAATTAGATGTTGGATGTTTTCCTCAGTTTCTTTTATATTCAGAAGATTTTAAAAAATATATTAAAATGATCAATCCCAGCGTAATTACACAGAATATCTTTGAAATCGGACTTTAAACTTTAATTATTGTAAAAATTAAAGAATATTGACATTGGCAATAAACCCATGTTTAAGTGATTATTCTACAGCTAAGGTTCAGTGAATATTAAGCCAATCCCTTTTGGAGATTCTTGAATAGAAAGTGTCCTTAAAACATTATTTTAAAGGTGACTAAAATAACCAACTTTTGAAAATCAGTTTTTAAAAATAGTTCCCCTGTTTCTGGGACCTTATAAGACAGGTTGTTCTTCTTTTTCTCCCTCAGGAAAGGACATTTTATGACTAGTCATAAACATTAACGGTATAGGATTATAATTGAAATGCTGACATAAACTTAACTATTATAGTGAAATCCTCATCACTTTAATCTCTTAGCTGGTGAAGGAAAATACAATCTAGTACTAAAATAGACATTATCTGATATTTTGTCAGGTGATGGGGGCAGTAGTCTTGTTCAATCCAGTACAATTTGATGCTAAGATACCTCAGGTGATGCACAAACATTCTGTGTTTTCACATGTGCACATTCCATCCATTTAAAAGGAAATACAAACTTCCCATTCTTTCTTCAGACATCAAAATGGGCCTCTGAGAAAATTCAAATGGACCCTCCAATTCCCATCTACTCAGAGGTAAGCAACTCACTATTAAACAAAAAACCAACAGAAAAATATGAATTCTAAGATAGAAAACAAGCAACCAAACATTCAAAATAATCACATGTCAGTTTCAAACTGGTCCAATTAGTTCTGTATCCACACTATATCCTGTGAGTTTAATCTCCACCTCAGATTTTGTTTTTAATCTCTGTGGATTTAAGTTATTTCTATCTTCTCTGTGTGATCACCAGGTTTTGAGCTTCTTTTTGAGGGGTGAGGCCATGAATTAACCACCTATGCATTTTCCAAAAGGGAGCTTTATAAACTTCCACAAATAATGCTCCTAAAACACGATTATCAATTAAAAAATCGATCTTGTAAAATGTTATTTTTTGAGATACTCTAGATAAATCATATAACTCTGGAATCTATATGCTCTCCTTCTCCAGAAAGGGAAGTTTGGGTTTTCAGAGATGTTTGTGATGTTATGCTGGTGTACTGGAATTTTATATAAGGTATTGTTAGCAATCTCCTGACATGATGAGGTATAATTTTTGCCTGATACCATATGCTAAGTACATAGAACTTACTAATAATGGCCACAGACCCAGTTTTTAACCAGTTTGCACTCTAAAATTTATAATTTCCTTCTCATATTTATGTTTTATCTTTTTAATAGGATATTACATTTTTAGTCATGAAATATTTATGCAACAAAACTATATTACTGAAATAGTTTTTGAACATAATTTCTTCCAGACACATTTGGAGAGGCATCGATTTATTTACAGATTCGTGGTTCTGGAACTTTTTTTCAGTTACTAATAGTTTGTCTAATACTGTGATAAAAGTTTTCTAACAAGTTAGGCAGAGTTGGTTTCAATAAATGACTGTTGTATTTTACTAGAACAACTGCATAAAATTTTAATGCACGGTGAGGATGAACAAGACTTTTCATTTCAGAACACGTGTGTGTGCGTGTGTGTGTGTGTGTGTGTGTGTGTATTGTCTTCATTCATTTATTCATTGTTTCTTTTTATTTAAACACATTTTGAGGAGAAAAGTATGGAACCAGGTAGGCAACCTATGAGCATTACCATTCCTTCCTCCGAAGGGGAGACTTTGAGATTATGAAGGTTTCATGTTCTAGGGAGATGCATGCCTACAGTATCCAGAAGCTTAGCTTAGGCATAAAGCAGAGCCTCCACTTGCTCAATGACTGCATAAGAGGAGGTTTAAAAAAACTAAGAAGATGAATCAAACACTGGCATATTATCCAAAATACTTATCACTCAGAGAGCACTAGATGGTGAAGGAGAATGTGATGTGACAAAGTGACATAGAAGCAGTTATTTCTGACAGGCTTTTTATCTATATATTTGCTAAACAAATTTGCCTTTTGTTTTGTTTTCATTTTCAAAAGAGGAGGAGAGATAGTAGAGTAGGATGAGGATACGACTTAATAGCACTTGTTAACCCAGAATAATAAGCATGGTTGAGTCTAGAAAAGACTGAAACTAGAAGTTTCAGGTTCACACTAAATGAGGCCTGAATCCTCCACCTGCCTGGAAACACGATGCTTCCAGGCTGCCTATGGTACAGAAGTCAGATTAATTTTTACAGATTGTTTCCTAGGTCTTTAAATGACTCATAGAAAATAAACATTTTGTGACCTTACAAAAAAATAAATCCTACTTACCGTTCTATCCAGAAACACCTAAGAAACGGTTAGTTGCCCAGAATTTTTTGTTTAGTTGTTTTTTCACCAAATTCTGTCTTGGGAGGGAACCAGCCCTGAGGAAGACCTGCCTAGGTGTTGCCTAACAACGGCAGCAAAGTGACTTCAGGGAGCCATCCATGCAGCCAAGCTGAGGCTAACTCTAGGGGCTTTGAGTGCTCATAGAGTGCTCCTTTAAAACAAGTTTCTAGGTTCTGGGTACATGTACAGAATACGCAG
Organism: Macaca fascicularis; assembly: GCF_037993035.2. Classification (NCBI taxonomy): domain Eukaryota; kingdom Metazoa; phylum Chordata; class Mammalia; order Primates; family Cercopithecidae; genus Macaca; species Macaca fascicularis. The sequence continues at coordinate 15,419,046 of NC_088392.1, forward strand.
GTTTGTTACATAGGTAAATGTGTGCGATGATGGTTTGCCGCACCTATTAACGCATCACCTAGGTATTAAGCCCTGCATGCATTAGCTATTTTTCCTAATGCTCTCCCTCCCCCAACCCCACAACTCCCACAGGCCACAGTGTGTGTTGTTCCCCTCCCTGTGTCCATGTGTTCTCATTGTTCAGCTCTCAATTAAGAACCCAAACTGTTTTAAACAAATTCTGTGACAGGGCATTCAGCTACATCATGAGGTGACCATTTTATTTACAGAAAATTTTCATTGGCAAAAAAATTACTGCAAATTAAATTATTATTTGAGTTTTTGTTATTGCCACCCACTAGACATTTTCTTGTCTCCAGGACAAGGAGACAGTGAATCTTCTTTTCAGAAATCCTTCGGAGTTATCTGACTGACGCGTCACCCCCACTGATTACTAGGCTGATTCAGCTAATCAGGTAGGCTTGATGGCATTTATTTCCTCTTTTACTCATTGGCAAATACATTTTGCTCTTCCATTTCAAACTCTGTTCAAACTTCTATTACAGAAGGGGCTTTCTTTAATCAGCAATATAGTAGCTATGTTTTATAAGTAGAATATATATGATAATGTGGACCCTATAATTACATGATAGCACTTGCTTCTTTAGAATTTTTTTTCTTTTTTTTTTTTTTTTTTTTTGAGACGGAGTCTCGCTCTGTCACCCAGGCTGGAGTGCGGTGGCCGGATCTCAGCTCACTGCAAGCTCCGCCTCCCGGGTTCACGCCATTCTCCTGCCTCAGCCTCCCGAGTAGCTGGGACTACAGGCACCCGCCACCTCGCCCGGCTAGTTTTTTGTATTTTTTAGTAGAGACGGGGTTTCACCGTGTTCGCCAGGATGGTCTCGATCTCCTGACCTCGTGATCCGCCCGTCTCGGCCTCCCAAAGTGCTGGGATTACAGGCTTGAGCCACCGCGCCCGGCCTAGAATTTTTTTTTTCTAGACTACTAAGATTATTATAGCATGTCAGAAAATTTAGATTCTTGCACAAGCATCAGTTTATTCATTTACTTAGTTATTAATCCATCAGTTTAAATGATATGAAAGTACCAAACACCTCCATAACCCTCAAAGATTGTTTATTTTAGTGAGAGATAGTAACAAAAAGCTGAGATGTATCATAATATAATGTATTCCATGTTAGAGATATCCTCATAGATTCATATAAGCAGTGAATCTAATATATTTATTACTCCATTGAGTTTATAAAATATATACTTTAAGAATTTCATTTTCAAATAATTTTAGACTTAAAGAAGAATTACAAGAATAACACAGAGAAGCCCTGGATTGCCTTCATCTAGGTTTTCCTAATACTGATAGTTCCATAACCTTGATACTATTGCCAAAACTTAAAAATCACAGTTGGTACAATACCAGTAACTAATGTAGAGATTTTATTCAGAATTTATGTGATTTTAAAATGAATGTCTTTTTACTTTAATTTATCCAATCTGGAATCACACATTGTACAGTCAATGATCTATATCCATGGGTTCTTCATTCATGGATTCAATCAGCTGCAAGTCAAAAATATGTAGAAGAAAAAACAATAAAAAAGAGCAATACAATAATAAAAAATCCAAATTAAAAAAACAATACCATATAATGACTATTTACAGACCATTTACATTGTGTTATTTATTACAAATAATTTAGAGCTGATTTAAAATATGTGGGAGGGTATGCATTGGTTTTATGCAAATATTACACTACTTTATATTAGGGACTTGAACATTTGCAATTTTGGTATCTTTGGAGTTCCTGGAGCCAATCCCCCATTTATGCCAAAGGAAGACTGTATTTAGTTTTCATATCTTCTTAGTCTCCTTCAATTTGTGGCAGTTCCTTGGTCTTTCTTCTTTTATGATCTTGACACTTTCCCAGATAAGTGGTTAATTATTTTATTTTTTATTTTCATTTTTTTGAGACAGAGTCTCACTCTGTCACCAAGGCTGGAGTGCTCACTGCAACCTCCATCTCCTGGGTTCAAGTGACTCTCCTGCATCAGCCTCCCAAGTAGCTAGGATGACAAGCGTGTGCCACCACAGCTGGCTCATTTTTGTATTTTTAGTAGAGACAGGGTTTCACTATGTTGGCCAGGCTGGCCTCAAATTCCTGACCACAGGGGATCCACCCACCTCGGCCTCCCAAAGTGCTGCAATTATAGAACTGAGCCACTGGGCCCAGTTAATTATTTTATAGAACATTTTTCAATTTTGGTTTGTCAGATTTATTCTCATTATTAGATTAAAGCTTTGTCTTCTTGTCCCCTTCTCATGTCAGGAGAACATGATGTTGCTATTTCTTATTATTGTTAACCTTCATTATTTGTGTAAGTATCGTGTCTACTGGGTTTTGCCACTGTAGAGTTACAATATATACCTTTGAAATCAATAAATAAATAACCTGAGGAAGATACTTTCAGAATATGTAAAAGTATATCTCTGTTCAAACTGTCACTTACTAATTTTGGTATCCATTAGTAAATTTTATCTGCAAAAACTGAAATTGTAATATTTTTCTTTTTTTTTTTTTTTTTTTGAGACTGAGTCTTGCTCTGTTGCTCAGGCTGCAGTGCAGTGGTGCAATCTCGGCTCACTGCAAGCTCTGCCTCCCAGGTTTAAGCAATTCTTCTGCCTCCACCTCCCCAATAGCTGGGACTACAGGCACCAGCCAACATGCCAAGCTAACTTTTTTGTATTTTTAGTAGAGTTGAGGTTTCACTATGTTAGCCAGGATGGTCTCGATCTCCTGACCTCATGATCCGCCCACCTGGGCCTCCCAAAGTGCTGGGATTACAGGCGTGAGCCATCACATCTGGCCAAAATATTAATATTTCAATGGTACTTTTGAAATGTTCTCAGTTTAAAATTAGAATGTATTTATACATTTATTAATTGAAATGCTTATGTGGAGGAAAGGTGTATTTTATTCCTCTATTTACTTATTCAAATATATGTATATATATACACACACACACGAACATATAGATTGTATTAGTCCATTTTCACACTGCTGATAAAGACATACCCGAGACTGGGCAATTTCTAAAGAAAAAGAGGTTTCATGGGCTCACAGTTCCATGTGGCTGGGAAGGCCTCACAATCATGGTGGAAGGTGAAAGGCACACCTTACATGGCATGAGGAAAGACAGAATGAGAACCAAGTGAAAGGGGAAGCCCTTTATAAAACTATCAGACCGCATGAGACTTATTCAATATCACAAAAACAGTATTTGGGAAACTGCCCCCATAATTCAATTGTCTCCATAACACATGAGAATTTTGGGAGCTACAATTCAAGATGAGATTTGGGTGGGGACACAGCCAAACTGTATTTTCCACCCCTGGTCCCTCCCCAATCTCATGTCCTCACATTTCAAAACCAATCATGCTTTCCCCAAAGTCCCCTAAAGTCTTAACTCATTTCAGCATTAACTCAAAAGTTCACAGTCCAAAGTCTCATCTGAGACAAGGCAGGTCCGTTCCTCTATGAGCCTGAAAAATCAAAATGTGTTAGTTACTTCCCAGATACAATGGGGGTACAGGTATTGGGTAAATACACCCATTCCAAGTGAGAGAAATTGGCCCAAATGAAGGGGCTAAAGGTTCCAATCAAGTCCGAAATCTAGCAGAGCAGTCAATTCTTAAAGCTCCAAAATGATATACTTTGACTCCATGTCTCACATCTGAGTCACACTGATGCAAGACGTGGGTAACCATGTTGTTGGGCAGCTCCACCCCTTTGGCTTTGAGGGGTACAGCCTCCCTCCTGGCTGCTTTCATGAGCTGGCATTGAATGTCTGTGGCTTTTCTTGGTGCATGGTGCAAACTCTTGGTGGATCTGCCATCTGAGGTCTGGAGGAAAGTGGACCTCTTCTCACAGCTCCACTTGACAGTGCCACAGTGGGGATTCTGGGTAGGGGTTTCAAACCCACATTTCTCTTCTGCACTGCCCTAGCAGAGGTTCTCCATGAGGGCCCCACCTCTGCAACAAACTTCTGCCTGGACATCCAGGGGTTTCCATACATCCTCTGAAATGTAGGCAGAGGTTCCCAAACCTCAATTCTTGACTTCTGTGCACCCACAGGCTCAACACCACATGGAAGCCGCCAAGGCTTGGGGCTTGTACCCTCTGAAGCCACATCCTGAGCTGTACCTTGGCCCATTTTAGCCATGCCTAGAGTGGCTGGAATACAGGGCACCAAACCCCTGGGCTGCATGCAGCAGGGCGGGGCCTGGGCCTGGTCCTAAAACCATTTTTCCTCCTAGGCCACTGGGCCTGCCTGTGATGGGAAGGGCTGCCACAAAGGTCTCTGACATGTCCTGGAGATATTTTCCCCATTGTCTTGGTAATTACATTTGGCTCCTCATTACTTATGTGAATTTCTGCAGCTGGCTTGATTTTATCTTGAGAGAATGGGTTTTTCTTTTCTATTGCATCATCAGACTGCACATTTTCTGAACATTTATGCTCTGTTTCCCTTTTAAGACTGAATGCCTTTAATAGCACTAAAATCACCTCTTGAATGCTTTGCTGCTTAGAAATTTCTTCCACAAGATACCCTAAATCATCTATCTCAAGTTTAAAGTTCCACAAATCTCTAGGGCAGGGACAAAATGCCACCAGTCTCTTTGCATAGCAAGAGTGACCTTTACCCCAGTTCACAAATTCCTCATTTCCGTCTGAGACTACTTCAGCCTGAATTCATTTTCCATATCACTATCAGAATTTTTATCAAACCATGCAATAAGTCTTTAGGAAGTCCAAACTTCCTCACATCTTCCTGTCTTCTGAGCCCTCCAAGTCCCTAGGAAGTTCCAAACTTTCGCATATTTTTCTACTTTTTTCTGAGTCCTCCCAACTGTCCTACAATCTGCCTCTTACCCAGTTCCAAACTTGCTTCCATATTCTTGGGTATCTTTACAGCAGTGTACCACTAACTGGTACCAGTTTACTGTATTAGTCCATTTTCACACTGCTGATAAAGACACACCTAAGACTGCATACTTTATAAATAAAAAAAAGTTTAGTGGACTCACAGTTCCACATGGCTGGAGAGGCCTCACAGTCATGGTGGAAGGTGAAAGGCATGTCTTCCATAGTGGCAGAAAAGAAAAAATGAGAGCCAAGTGAAAGGGGAAACCCTTTATAAAAACATTAGATTTTGTGAGACTTATTCACTACCACCAGAACAGTATGGGAAAAACTGCCCCGTAATTCAGTCATCTCCCACCTGGTCACTCCTACAACACATGGGAATTATGGGAGCTACAACTCAAGATGAGATTTAGGTAAGTACATAGCCAAATCATATCATGTATATTTAATGTATACACATATATATGTATTTATTATTTGGCATTTTATTATATGGCTTGTAATACAAAACTATCAATATTTATTTAATTGCATAAATGGTTCCAAGTTTGCCTATTGTGAGCTACTTCAGGTTGGCTTCTGTGGTTTATATATAGTTTTTAAAGGTTTCCATTCTTTTGTGGGGACTTTCTTACCTTCAGCATCACAAAATTCATAAGGCTTTTGTATTATCCTCTGCTTCAGCCTTGGGATCAACTAATTCTCTAAGGAGCCATATTTCTTTTGTTGAAAAATGGTACTTAGAAACCAAAAACTCAACAGTTAGTGTGCATGGTGCCAATGGATGTCACTGCTTTTGGGTCTCTCAGTGTACAGTTTTAAAACTCATGTATGTATAATAACCTATGTATATACACATAAACACACACACACACACACACACACACACACACACACACACACATCTCTGACTCAAATTCAGCATCCCAGGCTTTATTCTTGCATTCTTCCTTTTTTAAATTTGTAACTTATTTCTCTGACAAAAGAAACTCAAGTCTCTCATCTGCAATTTATTTACATATTTCTTTAGTTCTAGTATACATATAATCACAGAACTGTTTATGCATACCAAATTGAGAAATAAATTTTCAAACTAATGTGCAGTATTTGCTTGTGATTATTTTTCTTAAAAAGTAGCCAAATGCTACTTAAGTTCATTTTTCCCTTATTCCATTCATGTTTATGTAAATGTTGAAAAAAATATTTAATTTTTATTTAATTAGTTGTATAGGTAATTAGTTGTATAGTTTAATTTTACTGTTTACAATTTGAATTTCATTTTATCATCCTCCTTATATTTTTCTTGCTCTTTAAGAAATTTACATACAGTTCAATTCACAGGTTGTGATGTACAAACAAATGAAAAGAATGATCTATCTGCCACCATAGTTATATATACCTCTCCCTAAGTATTTTCTTTTGTGATCCCTTTTTGGTCAAAACCCTTCCCTCCACACTCTACCCCTGGCAACCACTGATTTGTTTTCTGCCCCTACAGTGTTTCCTTTCTGGACAGTCATATAGATGGAATCATGAAATATTAGTCTTTGGAGTCTGTTTGTTTGTTTTTAACCAATTCAAATGCATGTAGCATTCATTTATGTGGTTGTGTAAATCAAGAGTGTTTCTTTTTATTTTTGAGCAGGTTTTATCTTTTATCTTATGAATGCATGTTAGGTGTTGATCCATTTAACTGTTGAATGACCGCAGGATTGTTTCCAGTATCTGGTGATTTTAAAGCTTCCATAAACATTAGTTTAAAGGATTTTGTATGAACATATGTTTTAAGGTACCTTGAGTGAAATTGCTGGATCATATTTTAAGCGTATGGTGATGCTTTGTGAGAAGGTATCAAACTGTCTATTGAAGTGATTGTGGAACAGGAAAGGTTCCCTCAATCCCCTTGCAGGGAGTGTGATGGGGGTGTGGCTCGATTCTTAGGTGCCCCACTGCTGAAACCCCTGGGGGAGTCTGTGGGACTCTGACTCCCTGTGTTCTTGAAGGACAGAAAGTTTTCTGTATCTTGGGATTCTTGCCTTGGTGTACCAAGCACAAGAACTAGATCACACGGGTGCTTGGAGAATAAGTGCAAGGTTTTGTTGATTGGAAGCAGCTCTCAGCAGATAGGGGAAGCTAGAAGGGGATGGAGTGGGAACGTGGTTTTCCCCTGGAGCCCAGTGACCCAGGCCTCAATGACCCAGGGTCTGCTCCAACTGTCCCAGTCAAACTCCCCATCATTCCGCATGTTGATGGCCTGTCAGCCTCCCAGCCTCTGTCGGTGTGCTCTTCCATCCTTGTCCTCTCGACATCCAGCTGCTTGTGTGTTCTTCTGCTGATGTGTTCCTCTAAACCTCCAATTGCTTGTGTGTCTCCCTACTAGGGTCTCAGGGTTTTTATAGGCACAGGATGGGGGTGTGGCAGGCCAGGGTGGTCTTGAGAAAGGCAACACTTAGACAGAAAAACAGAAATGCCTGTCCTCACCTAATCCGTGGACACAGGCCCAAGGGTGGAGCCCTCGCCAGGGACCATGCCCTCCTCTACCCAGCACTTCCCTGTCCCCCTTTTGTATCAACTCTTAACATTTGAAATTTACATCAGAAATCTATGAGAGTTCTAGTTGCACAGCATCTTAGCCAGCACTCCATACTATGAGGTCTGCATTCTTGTGATATTCCCCACTGGGTTGTAATGTAGTCGATGCATGATGCTTTCAAAATTTTACTAGATTCAATATCACATCTCTGTTCATGAGAGTATTGGTTTATAGGCTATCATGTCAGAACAATGTTGATCTAATAGGATTAGTAAGGAAGTGTTTGCTTTTATAAGTAAATGTGCTCACCTATATTATAGACAAAAGCATTGGCAAAACTAAATCTTGTGGTATATCAAAGGTCATTTCCTCCCATGTGACCTCTTTGAATGAACGCCTAAACAGTGTCTTTCAAATAGGCAAAAAGTCACAAAACTAAATTTAATTACTAAAATATAATGTGCAAGCTTATTATCTTCTAGAATCCCTGAAGCAGTATTGTTATGAAGATAATTTTTTCATTGTTTATTTCATAAAACCTTATAAATGATTTGCCCAAGTTTCCCTATGGCTTTTACTTTTCTGAAATTATTTGTTGTAACTCCATATTAATATCTTCCTTCATCTTTTGTTCAAATCTTGTTCACATTTGAGACCAACTAAATGTCACCCCAAAGAACAATTTTGCCACATTCCTTTATATTTTTAGTCTTTCATAAAATTTTCACTTTTATAGGAGAAACAGTATTATCATGAATTCCTCAACTAAACCTCTTAAATCATCTTAGATTTAGAATCCCAGGACATGAGAGGAAATCATCTTCTCGGTACTATATTGAATCTTCTTTCTATAATGTAGACGGTATATCTGTCTAGAGTGTTTTCAGTGACAAAGATGCTGCAATGTTCTCACTACACAGGTGTGTGGTGTGCTGATAGAGGTAAGAGAGCAGAAGTTACAATGAACAATGAAAGGAGAATGACAAGAAAATACATTAATAAATGTCACTGAAGATACAGGACAGACACAGCTTAGATCTTTTCAGAAGTAACTTACTATCTAAATTGCAGCATTGCCTTGAAATAGCTCAATTATTTTTACAAACTACAAAATACAGCTCAATCATGATGACAGCTTCTTATATAATAGTTTAATATTACATTACAGGAGACCAAACAGAAGTGATGTTTTGTATCTTTTGTTGACGTTATTTTTTGGACACATCCCATTTATTTTTACAATAATAAAAATATGCTTTAAGGGGGCAGGGCGCAGTAGCTCATGTCTATAATCCGGGACTTTGGGAGGCCGAGGCGGGCAGATCACGAGGTCAGGAGATAGAGACCATCCTGGCTAACATGGTGAAACCCCGTCTCTACTAAAAATACAAAAAGTTAGCTGGGCATGGTGGCGAGTGCCTGTAGTCCTGGCTACTTGGGAGGCTGAGGCAGGAGAATCGCTTGAACCAGAGAGGCGGAGGTTGCAGTGAGCTGAGATCACGCCACTGCATTCCAGCCTGGGTGACACAGTGAGATTCCTTCTCAATAAAAATAAAAATAAAAATAATACAAATAATTTAAAATATATGCTTTAAGGGCTAAAATTATTTCTACTTTTTTGACAACATGGAATATTTAAGAAAATATAGTTGTTGCTGTTGTTGTTTTGTTAGGAAACCTAGAGATTATAGGTATATTGACAAAACAAATTCCTCAAACATCACTACCCTCATCATATAAAAATATATATTTATATGCAACCAAAAGTAGTAATATTTTATTTCTTTAATAACACTGAAGCCTATTTGATTAATTTGATTTATTTATCTTATAGAGCTATATATTGCCACTTTTGCTTCATATATGGTATAACCAGATTCATATAAAGAAACTCTTTAATATATTGACCTAAAAGACCAAAATGCCCACATCCTAATTAAAGCAATATTTTCTAATATATGAATAGGGATCTCACAATGTGACAGTTTAATTGTATTTCCTTTCAATTTCTTACTCAATCAAACTTATGTTGTAGCCAAACATCTTGTTCTGGTTGTATAAAAGGAGGTACCATTTCCGGTTAAACTTTAAACTCTAATACTTTTTTTGATCATCAAATAGATGCCTAATGATAGCAGCAGAAGATGTTCAGATATTATGCTGCTTCTCCAAGAATTGCCTTTCAAATGTCTAAGCATCAAAAAAGAAGAAAGCATAATGTGGACAAAATTATTTTTAAAACCCTGCCCTCTATCCTACAGAGAGTATAAATTTCAAAAATATGACTTCCCAAACATCTGCTGTATAACCAGCCAAGGCTGGCCAGCGTTCTTATGAGTCCTCTAGCTGCCAAAAGTGCCCTATGTGTGGGAGTAACGGCTGGCTCCTGAACTGGAATGGATCAAAAAGGAGGGCAGAATGCAGTAGGTTCAGGAAAGACAGCAATGTGGGAGAGGAAAAGATGCCAAGTTCTTTCAGAATCACCTACATATGTCCATTAGCTTTGTAACTGCAGTATGGTTTATTTCATTCCAGAGTGGGAATTATAACACAAGAGATTGTTAGAAATGACACTTCATCTCAATGGAAAATAAAATTAGCTACAGATGGTGATGATCTGCTCATCTTCTATTACCTGGAGTTATAAAGGTGGTACTTTATTACTGAATCACTTAACTTGGGTGAAGTCATACAAATCACAGTAGGGAATGTTAACATTTTAGGCAATTATTTCTCTTATTCCCTAATCCTTCAAATGGTTTTAAGAGTAAAAATTCCACGATTATAACTAGAAAATATAATTGTGCTGACTCAGGGTTGAGATATTAATAACAAAACAGAAACTATTCATTCAACAAACCATCTAAATTTTTGTATATATTTGCAGGGTGAGAAAAGGCAACACTCTCATTGAACCTGCAGAAGTTTAGTAAATATTTCCAGTGCACAAATTAATGATTGGTAGTGCACTGTATGCTGAAGATTCAAGAAAATATGTTATATCTAATCTTGGCACTTTCATACAGAAGAATAATGATGGAAGGCTAGGCTATTTTATTTCCTGTAATTTTTTTCTCATTTGATTTTTTTAAATAAAATATGTAGTTATTAAATAATCCAAACATACAAAAATGACCAATATCAGGATGCTGATATTATTGATGAGGACTCTACTTTCTTGACCTAATTTTTTCACAAAAGCCCTACCCCACAAATCATCACATTGGGGATTAGAGTTTCAATGTATAAACTTCGGGGAAACACAGCTATTCAGTCTACTGCAGAGTAACCAAGATATCAAGCACTTCAGGTGCCAAAACCATAAAAAGAAGCAAAATTGATTGAGGTGAGATTTACAGTCACTGTAGCATTTTACTTTTGAGTCACTTTCAACGTGAGTTGCACAGCAGAAAAGTTAAATGATAGCGGCCATCTAGAATTTATAGTAAAAAGAGAAGTTTTCATTGATGCAGAAATATAAAAGACATAGACATAAAAACAGAAAAGATTGTAAAATCTCATGAGAAATAAGAAAACTGTTACTACGTTCCATTGGAGTCTCTCAAAGAGTGGAGAGAGAGAGAATAAAGAAAAAAACATATTTGCCCTAATACTAGTCAAATTTTTCAAAGCAGGCAAAATCAAATATGTGAAAATTGAAGAATCTCTGTGGCTCCAAATGTAAGAAATATTTCATTGAATCAATGCTAAAAATAATTTTTAAAAATATTTTACTAGTGAGTAAAAAGGGATGCATTGTATTTTAACTACATGAATTAGACTAATAGGCAACTTTTCAAAAATTAGTGAAGAAAGACAAAAAGACCTTAATAAGACAGGTTTAAAATATTGATAACAAAATAACTAGAAATATCTAGAACCTGTACCAAACTTTCAAGAATAAAACATTTCTGAAACCAATGAAAATGGAAATACAATGTGCCAAAACCCATGAGCTGTGGCAATACCACTTCCAAGGAGGAATTTTATGGCAATAAAAGCCAACATAAAAAAGTAGAAAGATTTAAAATAAACTAACAATACACCTCAAGTACCTAGTAAAGCATGAACAAACCAAACCCCAGATTAGTAGAAGGAATAAATAATAAACATCAAAATAGAAATATGCAAAATACAGACTTAAAAACAATGCAAAGTATCTATAAAACAAAATGATGACCTTTTGAAAGAATAAACTAAATTGATAAACCACTAGCTAATAAAGAATGAAAAGGAGAAAAACCCTCAAAAATAAAATCAGAAGCAAAAAGGAGGCATTACAACTGATACTACAAAACTCCAACGAATCCTTAGAGGCTACTATGAACTACAGTCAGCACACTGGAAAACGTAGAGGAAATGGATAATTTCTGGATATATATAATGTACCAAGTCTGTACTAGGAAGAAATATAAAACCTGAACAGACCAATAATGAGCAATGAGATTAAATCAGTAATAAAAAGTCTTCAAGCAAATAAAACTCAAGACCAGATGGATTTAATGCTGAATTCTGGAAAACTTATGAAGAAGAACTAACACCAAGTCTTCTTAAACTATTCCAAAATATCGAAGAGAAAATAATTATTTTTAATTATTATATGAGGCTGCCATTATTCTGAGACCAAACCCAGGCAAGGATACAACAAAAAAAGGAAACTATAGGCCAAGATCCTTTACTAACACAGATGCAAAAATCCTCAACATATTATAGTAAATTAAATTCAACAACACATCAAAATGATTATACAACATGATCAAGTAGAATTTGTACAGGAATGCAAAGTTGCTTCAACATATGCAAAACAATACCTATAATACATCATATCATTTTAATGAACGGAAACCATATGAGATGCAAAAAAACCATTTTTCTCTGCAAGAACAATGATTCAGAAAAAGCATCTGATATACTTTAATGTCCCTTTTTAATAAAAATTCTCAACAAATTAGGTATAGAAGGAACACATCTCAATGTAATAAAGCCCACATATGACACACCCACAGCTAACATACTGAATAGGAAAGAGCTGAAGGTCTTTCTCTAAGAAGTGAAATAAGACAATGATGTCCACTTTTACCACACTTTTAAAACATAGTACTGCAAATCTTAGCCAGAGAAATAAGGCAAGAAAGAAGTAAAGTGAACCCATAATGGAAAAAAGAATATCAAACTGTCCCTCTTTGCACACAACATGGTCTTGAATAGAGTAAAACCTAAAGGCACTAGGAAAAAAGAAAAAAACTCCTAGAACTTATAAACAGATTCAATAAAGTCACAGGATAAAAAACTGACTTACAAAAGTCAGTGCCAATTCTATACCCCAATAAAAGTAGTCAAAAAAGAAATAAAAATAGTAATCCAATGTACAGTAGCTATAAAAAAATACCTAGGAATAAGTTTAACCAAGTAAGTAAAAAGCCTTTGCAATGAAAATGATGAAATAATGATGAAAGAACTTGAAGAGGACACAAACAAATGAAAAGACATCTCATGCTCATGGATTAGAAGAATTAATATTTTGAAAGTGAATATACAACCCATAGAAATTTACAGATTAAATTCAAGGCCTATAATATAGCAATGATATTTTTCACAGAAATAGAAAAAACAATCTTAATCTTAAAATTCATATAGAATCCAAATAGCCAAAGCAATATTGAACTAAAAAGAACAAAGTTGGTGGCATCACACTACCTCCATTTAAAATATAGTACAAAACTATTGTAACCAAATTAGCATAGTCTTGGTATAAAAAATAGACACATAAACCAATGGAAAAGAATAGAGAACTAAGAAATAAATCAATGTATTTATAGCCAACTGGCTTTCAACAAAGATACCAAGAACATACATTAGGGAAAGGCCACCTCCTTCAATAAATGGTGTTGGTAAAACTAAATATTCCTATGGAGATAAATGAAACTAGACCCTACCTGTCACCATATACAATAATCAACTCCAAATAAATTAAAGACTTAACCATAAGACCTGAAACTATAAAACTACTAGAGGAAAGCTTAAAGACGATGAATGCTTCAGGACATCACTCTAGGCAAAGATTCTATGAATTCAAAAGCAGAGCCAACAATAACAAAATAGACAAATGGGTCTAAATTAAAGTAAAAAGCTTATGCACACCAAAATAAACAATCCAGAAAGTGAAGGGACAACCTGTAGGAGGGGAGAAAATATTTGCAAACTGAACATGCCAAAGACAATCTCATTAAAAAAGAGGCAAAATATCGGAATAGATATTTTTCAAAAGAAGACATACAAATGGCTAACAGGTATATGAAACATGCTCAACATCACTAAGGATAAAGAAAATGCAAATCAAAACCTCAATGAGATATCATCTCACTTCAATTAGACTGGCTATTATCAAAAAACCAACGTATTACAAATGATGTTTTAGGGACTGAGGGAAAACTCTGCCTTCACTCTCAGAAGTTTCACTTAATAATCAACTCACTAAAGGGAGATTAATAGGAGAAATAACCCACACATTTATTAGCTTGCATGGAGGAAAACCAAAAAGTGATTACCACAAATCCTAATGGATTAAAGATGTTTATCTATCTTAATTCTCAGGAGGAAGGGAGATAGGAAAATGTGGATGATTTTAGGGGGGTAGTAAATGATTCCTAGGGAAGTTCAATGAACTTGAAGAACGTACAATGGCTTCAGACAAAGTCCGTTGGACCCTCAGTGCAGACAACACTTTGTGAAAAAATTTGTTGATGTGCCTTGACAGACTTCAGTCTTTTTCCTGTAATATGAGTTCAGTTAATGAAAACTCAGGGAAGAGATTAGAGATAGTTGTTTTCTTCTTTGCGTGGTGCAGACTTAAGACAGATAAGGGAACTTCAAATATTAACATCTTATTTTAGGAGAGAGAGGACTGAAACATGTGCATTGGGGAAGAAGGACAGTGGCTTCTTCAAGATAGCAAAGTACCATATTTTGGGGTATCAGTTTCTAAGCCCCAATGTTGGCAAGTATTCAAACCAAAGGGAACTCTTATGCTGTTGGTCAGAATGTAAATTAGTATGGCCATTATGAAAAATAGCATGGATGTTTCTCAAAAAACTAAAAATACAACTACTGTAAAACACCCACTACTGAGTATTTATCCAAAGGAAAGGAAATAAGTATACCAAAGGGATCCTTCTACCCACGTTTAATGCAGCACTACTCACAATAACTAAAAAGAGGAATCAACCTAAACTTCCATCAACAAAGGAGATTTTATATATATATATGTCTTGTATATATACATACATACATAGTATTCTAATGTATATATAATGTATATATATACATTATACAAATATACCATACACACACACATATATACATGCACACACACAATACACACACACACACACACACTGGAATACTATTCAACTTAAGAAAGAATGAAATCTTTCTACTCATGGTAACATGGATGAACCTGGAGGATATTATGTTAAACAAACTAAGTCTGGCCCAGAAAGACAAACTACACATTCTCACTCATATGTCAAAGCCAAAAGTTCGAGTGCATGGAAAGTAGATAGTGTTTTTGGAGCCTGGGAAGGGTAGAGGAGAGGGGAGGATGGGGAAGAGTTCTGTTCATGTACACAACATTATAGACAGAGAGGGGCAATGAGTTCTGGTGTTCTGTAGCACTGCAGAGTGAATATGGTTAGCTATAATTTATTGTTTATTTTCAAAAAGCTGGAAGAGAGGATTTCAAATGTTGGCAATACAAAGAATGATAAATGTCTGAGGTTACACATATGCTAATTACCCTTATTTGATCGTTACACATTGTATACACATATCAAAATATCATTCTGTATTCCACAAATATGTACAATTATTATGAGTATCTAAATTGGAAGGCAAAAAGTACTAAGATAATAGTCAAATCCAAAAATCATAGTGGAGCTTTTACCACATCTCTCAGGATTTGATGGATAAAGAGGAAACAATCGGTAAGAGTATAAAGATTTAAACACCATAGTTCATATAGTTGTCATGTTACATAAAATGTTTTTATGACATTTTATTATTTTGTAACTAATAACTGTAAACCCCCAAATGTTTACAAATTAAGCTATAATTTAATTTAAAAAAGAATGGCTAATATGAACAAATCTTTCTAAATCTCAATGTTTCCAAATGACTCATGGGCGGAGGTAAAAGTTACAAATAAAATTAGAAAAAAAAATAAATGAATTATAATAAAAATACAACATAATTCTGTGATTAAACTAAAGCAGTTTTATGGTATAAAATGTACATAAATAACAGAAGAAATGCTAAAGAGTAAATAATCTAATTATGAATTTAAAGATGCTGGAAAAAAACTGCAAAGATAAAGAAAACATATTAAATAGTAGAAATTCTTAAATAGGAATACACCTAGAGAAATTTTGATTACATGAAATGTTCAATCTTGAAAAAGATGAAGAAAGCAGATATATCTCTCATCTAAGCAAATGTATCACTTATAAAAGCAAATTAGAAGTTAAAATTTGCCAATATTAGGAATTAAATAAATGTGTCAATAGACATCTTAAAGCAATTTAGAAATAAAAAAAAGATGCTACAAAGTGTTTTTGCTAATGCAATATACCTCATGATTTCTTTGTGAAAGAGAGAGGAAGAAAGCATGAATGAACACACAGGAAAGCTTAACCACAATGAGATTACAATGAAGGACTCACCCATCCCCACAGAACGGCTTTACAGAATCACCCAGAGTTCTGGATAAGGAATCACACTTTTAAATCTCAGTGTTGATAGGTTATAGGAAGGAAGGAAGGAGGGAGGGAGGGAAGGAGGGAAGGAAGGAAGGGAGGAAGGGAGGAAAGGAGGAAGGGAGGAAGGGAGGAAGGGAGGAAGGGAGGGAGGGAGGCAGGGAGGGAGGGAGGGAAATCAAAGGGAAACAGGGAGGGAGGGAGACAGAAAAGCACCACGTTGGACAAAGCCATTTTCTACAGCTGACAGGATCTGCTAAGTGGCTGGCAACAAAGGTCATCTTTAGGCAACACATTTAGTAGCTGATGAACTAAATGTATCACTGTCTTAAGGGGACTCTAGTAGTGCATCACAGAGTCCACCACAATATCCAAACAAAATAATACAATGTGAAACCTATCTCACACCATAGACAAAAGTAAATCCAAGAATATGTTCTAGACACAAATATGTGCTCTCACCATAAAAATGAACAGTCTTAGAGGGCAGTTTGCAATGCAGGATATACAAGTGGCTACTAAGCATATGTAAACATCCTTAACTCATTTAATCATCAAGGAAATGCAAATTTAAATTTAAATTATTATTCAACACCAAAATAAATTCGAATACCAAAGGTTGATGGTAACTGTGAAGACATTTCAAATTACATCCTGTTGCAGGATTACAATTTTATATAATCACTGTAGAAATTGTTTATTGTATAAACTTTATAGTAGGGACTAAGTTGAAGACAAGTATAGACTCTGACTCTGTAATTTCACACCTATGTGTATCCTCAGTATGAGTATGTCTCTACAGCATGGCACCGAAAGGAATAAATAAGAATGTTCATAGCAGAATTGTTTCGGAATAACTAAAACAGGAAACCCACCAAATATTAATCCCAGTAGAATGTATACATACGTTGGGTATTCAGCAATAGAATACTAAAAAGCAATGAAAACAACTGCCCTCCAGATACACACAACAGCATGGATAAATATCATAGACATCATGTGGAATGAAATAAGGGAGACACATAAAAGTATATACTTTGGCCCTATTTATCTAAATTTCAAAAACTAGCAAAATTAATCAACACTGATACAAGTAAAATTACTGAGTAACTTAGTAGGCATGTTTTATTTTAACTAGGAGATGTCAGAGCGGGAGGTATCTGGAAGATTTTGGTGCTCTGTATCTTGATCTGGGTGTAGTTACATGGATGTGTTCCTCTTGTCAATTAATCTGCACTTGAGATCTCTGTACACGATGAATGTTATATTTAAATCTATGCCATTCCTCTCAATGCTCCACCTCATCTAAAAGAGAAAAATTAGCTGTCATTTTTTTATTGAATAAAAGTTAAATTAACTCATCAATGTTAGACTGTATTGTTTTTGAAAGGGGTCATGAGAGTGAATAATATTTACTGTGCATGTGTGTTTCTGGTTTTCCGGATGACTGAATGAGAGAACTTGGGAGCTTTATGAGAAAAAGTAATTTAAAAGAATATGACAATAGGTGACTAAATTAGTAAAGCGAAATAAGAATAGTAAATACAAACAATAAATAAGAAATTGTAAAACTGAAATCTAGAGAAGACAGTGAAAAGTTTTTTCTGAAGGTTAAGATATTATGACTGTTCTGCTATAAAAACATCTTGAAGAGAGTTGTGTATTAGGAATATTATTAAGAAACTAGTATTTGGAGAAGATAGCGTTATATATATACACGTACATACACACACACACACATATTTGGATGTTCCTTGGGTATTGTTCAAAATTACTGAAAATAACATTACATCATTAGTTTGATGGAAGAAATTTTAAAAATATGTCTTCAAATCTGGATTACTCAAGTAAAGTCACCATGATCACATCTGTTATACTTTTACCACAGTCGAATTTTGTTTCTCAGAGTCCTTGTGACTACAGATATGTGCTATAAATCTGTGAATAATGTTTTTCTCTTATCAGCCTAGTAAAATTGGGTGTATTGTTGCTGGAGCTGACAAAATGCATTCGTTGTAGGGTAGAATGTGAATACATATTACGAAGTGAGAGATTGGGTAGTGTTCTTCCAGGAGACGTCATGTAATTTAGGCCAGAAATAGAAAGGGAGACTCACATACGTGGTTCCCTCGCCTTGTGACTCCCTCCAAGACTGGTGACAAAGACCTCAACATCTGCGACTGAACACCATTGTGCAAGGGGTAGCAGTTTTCCCCTTTCAGCATTTCCTTGAGCTGGACGTGGGATACAAGCGGTCACTGATATTGCCAAGTATCTTTAGAAATATTCTGGAATAAACCAGGTTCCTGTTAAGAGGACCAGTTACCTCACAGCTCTCAGCATAAAACAGAAAATGCTCTTTTAATTTAAAATAGACAGATCCTGAACACAGCAGCAAAAAAAAAATTCTAAAGAATCATAGGACGGACTGTCAGGCTTGGAGAGTCAGGTCATTTTCACAGCATTCTGGAGTTCAGAATGTGCCAGAGGAGTGTGATTATAGAAGAAGAAATTACTCATGAGAGGTATTGCGATGGCAGATGCTGG
The DNA here is from genome assembly GCF_037993035.2 of Macaca fascicularis. Lineage (NCBI taxonomy): Eukaryota > Metazoa > Chordata > Mammalia > Primates > Cercopithecidae > Macaca > Macaca fascicularis. Next base: position 15,437,797 of record NC_088392.1, read on the forward strand.
AATATCTCATAAGAATATATTTTTTTCCTACTAAGAAAATATTTAATTGACTAATTGTGGATGCCAGGCTTGAGAGAGAGTGCACACACATAGAAGCATATTAACTTGAAAACAGAAAAAAAATGAATAGCTTGTCATTGTTAGGATACTGACTACTCACTTGTGATTTACTGACAAGTGTATACTTAAAGAGTCTGCAATAGTGGTACGGTTTGGACATCTGTCCCTCCAATCTCATGTTGAAATGTGATCTTCATTGTTGGATGTGGGGCCTACTGGGAGGTGTTGTGGTCATGAAGGTGGATCCCTCATGAGTGGCTTGGTGCCATCCTCCTGGTGATGAGTGACTTCTCATTCTATTAGTTCACTCAAGAGCTGGCTGTTCAAAGGAGCCTGGCATCCTCTCCTTTCTCTCTTCCTCTCTCTCACCATGTGACACGTCTGCTCCCCCTTAACCTCCCGCCATGAGTAAAAGCTTCCTAAGGCCTCACCAGAAACCAACCAGATGTTGGAGGCACGTTTGCACAGCCTGCAGAACCATCAACCAAATAAATCTGTTTTCTTTGTAAATTACCCAGTCTCAGGTATTCCTTTATAGCAATGCAAACTGGACTAACACAAATAGGTATTAAGAAGTTCATCAGGCCGGGCGTGGTGGCTCACGTCTGTGATCCCAGCACTTTGGGAGGCCGAGGCGGGCGGATCACTTGAGGTCGGGAGTTTGAGACCAGCCTGACCAACATGGAGAGACACCGTCTTTACTAAAAATACAAAATTAGCCAGGTGTGGTGGCACATGCCTGTAATCCCAGCTACCTGGAAGGCTGAGGCAGGAGAATCGCTTGAACAAGGGAGGCAGGGTTGCCGTGAGCTGAGATGGCACCATTGCACCAGCCTGGACAACAAGAGTGAAGCTCTGTCTCGAAAAAACAAAAAACAAACAAACAAAATAATGTTCATCAGAGGTAAATAAATTTATTTGGAAGGCAGAAAAAAAATCCAAATTCTCAAATGACAAATAGCTTAGGTAACAAAAACTTTTTCTAAAGTTCAGCATAGAATGCTTAAAATGTGATTTTGTAAAGGAAAAAACATGGTAGTTTCCTATTACAGTGACTTATATGAAATTGTGAAATGTAATCCATTTCTAACGTGCCCTGGATTTGCATATGTAGTGGTTCTACTCTACCGCCATGGCCCATTTTATTGAGCTTTTGCATTCAGAGCTAAAATTCTGAATTCCCATTTACTTGAGGCTAAAAATTAATGACTTTGGTTCAATTGCAGACTAGGCTAGTGAGGTCAGGAATTGAAATCTTTATTTAAGATACTGATTTTTTTTTTCCTTTCCAAGTTTCAAAAAGCAATAAAGTGCCTTTATCTATTTTCTCTCTGCAGGTTAGCAGCGACAATTCAGTAGCAATAGAAATACTACAGAGCTACATTGTGAAGTTGAGGCCCCTTTTCTAAAATTCTTCTCCCCTTTTGCTCCCTTTCCTGTTGTTTGCTAACATTAATAGTTAGGTACTCAAAGTGCCTTACTTCTTCCTAGAATTGTAATATATTCAGCAGTCTCTGAGGCAGTTGTAAGTGATGAAGAAAAAACATTGATTGGATATTTGAAATGTAAATTATAAATATATAGTTCTTTCAGAAACACAATGCCAAATATACGCATGAATAACAAGAGCAAACTCTACACAGGAAATTTTATAATATAAATTTTGCAACATTATAGACTGAAAAAAACCCTATATTCTCCATAAATTTATTTCTCAATTCATTTTTATATATCCACTAAGAATCCTGTTAGGAATGTGCTGGTTGCCTTGAAGGTCATGAAGGTCATTGTGTGAAATCTGTCAAGGTAACAGTATCTAATTCTGCACTCTGAATAGAGTAGGTGCTAAATGAGCCAGTTTTCTGCAGAATAATGACCTCCAAATCCTTAAATCTTATCCTGCTACTTATTGAGGCTTCTCCTACCTCAGATAGTGTCCTGAAGGAAATATAAACAGAGGACACACTGTTTTAAATTCTTCCCCCCCGCCAACACTATTTGGGCTTTCACTCTAGTCCTTATGCAGTCCACTAGTGTCATGGATGAGTTATTCTTGGCTTTCCTGAACCATTTTTGTTTAGACTTGAAGAAGACCTCTGATGTCCATCTGAAGCTTGTTCTCATGTCTCAGTTCACTCTTGTTTCAACTTTTGACTTTCAAACAGAAAATCTCCTAAATGAGAATTCTAAATAGGAGACGATACAAAATAACTACTTGAATTATAAAAGCTTTTAATGTCTGTTCCTTCTGCCAGAACTTAAGAATGCACAAGCATCTTGGCAAAAATGTTTCTTGCTGTAACTTTGTCAGAGCCCCATGTTGTAAGTGGAGAAAATGGTTGGGCGGGGACAGGAACACTGAGAGCCCAGGGTCAAGCATTAGCAAAGCACGGATGTGTTATTGATGGTGAACACAGCCTTATAAGACAACTGGCTGCATGCAGCATATCAAAATTCACGTATTGATAATAGTCGAAAATAGTTGCTAATACAACATTAACATTTTAATTTATTTTATATTATTTACCTTTAATTCAAAGATTATAGAATTCAACAATCAAATTTTGGAGAGAACTAAATTTTTCTTGACTGAAATTACGTGTTTTAGAATTTAAAAGCAGATTCTGTCACATATATAATAATCTACTTTTGAATACAAGCTTCATATGAAATGATTGCATATCAACCAGGATTTCCCCAATTTTTGCTAGGAATATTTGCCAATGTAATACTGCATGTAGATGTCCTAAGTCAGTGTATTATATTTCAGACAGCCTGAAGTAGCGTTAGGTTTCTTAACATCAAGAGTGAAGAAAAACAAAGTGTAGAATCTAGATTTATTATAATACTCAAAGTTGTTAAACTAGTTTTTTTTTTTTTTTTTTTTTTTTTTTTTTTTTTTTTTTTTTTGCTTATTTTACTATCTTTTTGCACATGGCTTATAGTATATTGATTAATCTGTATCTTTGGTCCTATAATGTTTTGCTTTTCTCTTCATTTTCAATAGTATTTATTTTCTGCATTTTTATTCCATTCTTATAACTTTCATTTTATTTAAGTGTAATAGTTGATTTAATCTATACTTTAATATTTCATTGGCATTTTTTGAGTACTTTACTTTTTGCTTATGAGACAGCTCAAAGTTTGAATTTTTTAAAGTGTATAAACCCATGGAAATATATATACATGTATATGTATAATTCTCACAATAAACATGATTAAATTTAAATCAAGAAAATTTAACATTACACATTTTAGAAATTCTAAGCTTACTTTTAGAAAGCCTATGAAAATAAAACCCAGAATAGCATGTGCTGGCATTTATCAGTCTCAATTTTTAAATTACCAGGTGGTGTTTTCATTTGAGTACAGAATATTTGAATGTTCCTTGATTGAAATCATATGAAAACCTGGTTTGATACTTTGGAAATGCAACTAAACGTTAAGAGTGTGTGTGTGGGAGAGAGAGAAACAGACAGAGACAGAGGGAGAGAGAGAAACAGACAGAGACAGAGGGAGAGAGAGAAACAGACAGAGACAGAGGGAGAGAGAGAAACAGACAGAGACAGAGGGAGAGAGAGAAACAGACAGAGACAGAGGGAGAGAGAGAAACAGACAGAGACAGAGGGAGAGAGAGAAACAGACAGAGACAGAGGGAGAGAGAGAAACAGACAGAGACAGAGGGAGAGAGAGAGACAGACAGAGACAGAAATGTTTCCATGCATATGCTCAGTAGGTTGACTCACCTTTCGAATTATGAAGCATATCTGCATTTAAAAATTTGAAAATGAGGCCGGGCGGGGTGGCTCAAGCCTGTAATCCCAGCACTTTGGGAGGCCGAGACGGGCGGATCATGAGGTCAGGAGATCCAGACCATCCTGGCTAACACGGTGAAACCCCGTCTCTACTAAAAATACAAGAAAATTAGCCGGGCGAGGTGGCGGCGCCTGTAGTCCCGGCTACTCGGGAGGCTGAGGCAGGAGAATGGCGTGAACCCGGGAGGCGGAGCTTGCAGTGAGCCGAGATCGCGCCACTGCACTCCAGACTGGGGCACAGAGCAAGACTCCGCGTCAAAAAAAAAAAAAAAAAAATTTGAAAATGAAATATGTAATACGTATTTTGATAGTTAAAATTTTTCCTCTATAAAATGATTATTTGTTTTAAATAAACTCAAGAAAAGTATGAGAGAACTTGAGGTGGGCCTATCAGCTCTAAAAGCATATTAATTTTTAATAATACATTAATAGGTCCTAGTATAAACAACCTCATTTAGGCCTAAAGAAACATTTTAATGGAATGTATATTTTAAGGTAGAATAGGTAGGAATGACGTTTATAAGCACATTGTAAAGAAGGAATCAGGTATCTCAACAATGATTTTTGTTTAATTGTGTTCACTATATAGTGATGAGTAACAGTAGATTATTAAAATCCAAAAAAAAATTAAATTAGCTAAATCTTACAGCATTCAGTATTATGGGCATTACTTTAAATGTTTTTCATTTATGAACTTGTTAATATATTAATTCTATGAAGTATATATTATTATTAATGCTTTTTTTTTTTTTTTTTTTTTCTGCTAAGGAAACTAGATGACATAGGAGTTAAGTGGCTTGCCCAATCTAGTAAGTAGCCGAGCCATGTTCAGATGCAGGCTATCTCCTTTCAGATTGAGCACGTTAACCTGTATGTTCAATTGCTACCATTTGGCTCTGTAATGGGAGTATATTTTTAACACAGCATTTATGAAGTGTAAAGTATTTTTTAATACTAATAGAATATATTTAAAACACATGAGGATTAAAAGCTGCATATGTGGCCGGATCACATTTATATGCATATTGATGCAGATGTGAGTATTTACAGATATAGCTATGGAAGTGGATAAAGATAACCAAAAGATACATTAATGGAGGAGCACAAGTCAAGATCAGTCACCAATGAAATAAAATAATCTCTGTCCTGTGTCTAAACCTGAGCCCATCTGAAGGCCCATAACACGTCTTTGTGGGAGTTGTATGGGTTGAATCTGGGTACCCCCGCAGAAATTATCTGAGATGCCGTAGCAAATTTACAAAAATGTGATTCTGCTAGGTCTATGGCCAATGATCCAAGGACCTGTAAAATGAATTAAGTGTAATACCCAAGAGATCTAAACCACCATTATAGCTTCCCTGTTAGGGTAAAAGTGTATCCAGATCAGGTGATGGATGGAATCTTAGATTAAATTCAATTCACAGTGGATTGGGTTGCAAATTCATCAGATGCTAGGCTATTTCATAATTCTCAGAGAGATACTCAGGTTGAAATAATTAGCAACTGACACAATCTGCACATTTTGTTATTGTTGTGGACAGTAAAAACTATTACAGAAGCTAAGAACAATGAAAACCCTAGAAACGGTTTTGCTTCAACTAAACCAAAATGGAAAGTCTGAAGCAGTACATTTCCCCTTGTAGAATGGCAGAGGTTAGTGCAGCCCTCGAAAATTGAAAAAATGAGGTGGTGGTTCCCATTATGTCACCATTTAATCAACCAATATGACTGTGCAAAAAAATCAGAGTGATCATGATAGAGAATAGTGGACTACTGCAAACATAGCCAAGTGGAGAACTCAACAGTAGATATTCTGTCAACTGTATTGTCTTTACTAGGACAAAACACCACAACCTCTAGTGTAAGTGATGCAATTATTGATCTGGCAAATGCATTCCTTTCAATACCACAGTCTAAGGAAGAACAGAAGTAGTTTGCACACAAAACACATTACTGTATGTATTAACTCACCTGTTGCAAAATACTTTGAAGGAAGGAACATTGATTTTTGCCGAGACCAGCTCAGTCGGGGAGACCCTAACCCAGTGGCACTAGAGGAATTAAAGACACACACACAGAAATATAGAGGTGCGAAGTGGGAAATCAGGGGTCTCACAGCCTTCAGAGCTGAGAGCCCCGAACAGAGATTTACCCACATTATTTATTAACACCAAACCAGTCCTTAGCATTGTTTCTATAGATATTAAATTAATTAAAAGTATCCCTTATGGGAAACGAAGGGATGGGCTGAATTAAAGGAATAGGTTGGGCTAGTTAACTGCAGCAGGAACATGCCCTTAAGGCACAGATCGCTTATGCTATTGTTTGTGGCTTAAGAATGCCTTTAAGCCATTTTCCACCCTGGGCGGGACAAGTGTTCCTTTTCCTCATTCCCGTAAACCCACACCCTTCCAGCGCAGGCGTTAGGACCTTTATGAACATATTACAGTGCTGCAGAGATTTTGTTTATGGCCGGTGTTGGGGCCAGTTTATGGCCAGATTTTGGGGGGCTTGCTCCCAACAGATTTTTAGATGTTTTAGAACATAATTTGTATGCTTTTTTCTTTTTTACTGATACATAATAATTGGACATATTTATGGGGTATATGTAATATTTTGATACATGTCTACAATGTATAATGATGAAATCAGAGTATTCAGTATATCTACCATTGAGTATCATGTTGGGAACATTTCTCTTTTATTCATTTTGAAATATACAGTAAATTTGGCTAGGAGTACAGGATTTTGTGGTGGGAGTGTGGGCCTCTGGGTTCTCTTGCTTATCTGTTTTCCTGCAATGGGGAGTTCCTCTTGGCTCCAAGCTGATCCTTGGCCAGCTTCTCCTTCAGTGCCTCAGAGGTTCCCGGCCAGTTCCCTGCTGAATTAAGGTGTTCTCTCTTAGATGCTCCAATCAAAGTGTATTTATCTACTTGTGGTTTTGGTCCTTTTATTGTGGAGGAGGGACAGCCAGGTGCCTCTAGGCAGCCATCTTGAACCTCTCTGCAAGTCATGTTCTTACACAAGTAAACTTAGAAATATGCCTGCTAAATGTCAGTCTCTTCATTGGCATTTTCACTGATTTTAGTGCAAGTTCAAGTTCATTCCTCTTCCCATGGAGCTTCCCCATAATTTTGTATTCTAAGTTGATTATTATCACCTTAATCAAACATGATAAGAAAGATGGAATGAGAATTATGCATGCCCTGATAATAATCATGTAATAAAGAGTGTTGGAGGGACCCTACAGAGATGAAGGGCCTACTACATCTGTGAAGATTTGGGGAATCTGAAAGGAATGAGGCACATCCCCCATATATCTCCCAACTTCCTGAGCCCAGCACAAACACATTCCTCCATATTTCTTTCAAACTTCAGAAAAACATCACCTGGGAGATCTCCGATAAGGAATGCTAAATGTAGAATGTTAACCAATTGTAATGCTGTAACCGAGAGAATTACCTTGTTCCCTATAACTTTACATATCCTGTTTACATCGGGCTATAAAAAGCAAGCACTCGCATTGTTCGAGGCCCTCCTATATGCTGTGGAATGGAGGGACCAAGTTCGAACTTGTAGTAAAGATCCTTGCCGCTTGGCTTTGACTCTGGACTCTGGTGGTCTTCTTTGGGGAACAAACGGTCTGGGCATAACAAATCCAAGCATCTAGAACATGCACAGGCATCCACTGCAGGAAAATAATAAAGTATTTCATACTATATGACTAAGAAAAATGCTTCATTTTAGTTCTTTTTGGTAGCATGTATTTAAGTAGCATAACCTTTGAGAATACTGCTACAACTTATTATCAGGTGCCTTCAAAGGCTGTCACTATTGAGTAAAGCTTGGAACGAAAAAGGACTCTGTTCCGAACTATGGCTATGATACAAATAACACTGTCACTTGGAACATATTGTCTGCATAATCTCATGGTGCTGAAAGTATATGAAGTAGATAATTTTGTGTGCTGACCATGGCAAACCCTAACAGCGAAGTCACAGATAAGCTTCTTAGCGCTTAAGAGTAAGGACCTCTTTAGCAGATGGTTGCTGAAAAACATTCAGAAACACCACTCTGGAATGTTTCTTGATTCTGGAGGTGATTAAACAGGTGTTTATGAGCCTCTCATGAGTTGGATGCTGCCAGGCCCACCAATTCATAAGTTTGGGCAGGCATAGCAGCTATCCATTGCATCATGGAAATAATACAAGTAGAATTGGGTATGAGTCAATTCTGAGGCCACAAGTAATCTGAACACACATGTCATCTGCCCCTTTGGTAAGGAATAAGACAGATTTAATATATCCCTCAGTTTAACTAAACTTCAGACAATTTTGTTCCTGCCTCTAGGCCCATGACCTCCTTTTCACGCAGATCCTTATAGAATCCAGATGGTCTAACCACAGGAACTCTCCCTTTTCCCCTTTCTTAGAGCGTTTACTTTAGAGAACTTGTCATTGTAAATTTTTTCTTTGCCCTTTTGAGATGTACGTCATTTTAAAAGCCTCTTGCCAGTTTTACAATCAAGGAATGTCTTCCTCAAGGACCCAGGATCCATCTCATTGAAAAGAAATCATCAAGGGAAATAGCATCCGTCTCTCTAAGTTTCTTTGGGAAGGCAGGAGATTAACTGCTGCAAATCCTTTGCTCCAAGTTGTGAAACTACTCCTTTCACAAAGATAAGAGAAAGGTTACCTTTCCTTTGGCAAAGCTGATTAGCAAATGTAGATAGCCTGTGCTCGCCCTCACACTTCCATGCTTAAAAATCCTCCCGCTTTTGTTTCAGTGGAGTTCAGCTCAGGCCATGTCCTCCTTCCTCACCCCTATTGCAACAGCCTTATGTAAGTTTCTCTTCAACTGTATAACTTTTCCCAGTGCAAGTTTTGCTTTGGCAACGGTGACACATCTTCCTCATCTTATGCCTATGGCTTCATGAGGGTCTTCCTATGACCAGATGATGGAAAGGAAGAAAATGTAACTTTATGGAAAGTTCATTACGCTGATCCCCTTCTGCTTAAAAGTGCAGCAATTCATTCTGACGGAGACTGACAACTATTCCAGGATTAATTTTTTGATTTCTACCTGGAGCACTTCAGCAAGTACCACTCTTTAAGTGTTTAATAAATGTGTCTTTTATTGACATAATGTCTTAAATAGCATCTCTACAGTACAAGGAAACCACTTTATGGTAAAAAGAGGTGCATTAATGAGAATGCTGTCGTAGAATCCACTGATAGTCCTGCTACTGCGTCATCCAGTAGCTGCTAGTGTGACAGAACACTGGACTACCCTCTTGGAGGTTAAACTATGCCTGTAGCTTGAAGATGGGGCCCTTGAATGTTGGACTTTTCTTTGATGATATGTGCCTGAAGCCAGCAGCCATCACAAAGTGCTGGAAACGAAGTGTGAAGATTGAAGTAAATTTCTTCTCAATCCTTTCTGATAAAATAGTTGAGGAAATATTGCTTCCCATTCCTTGCAGCTTTAGGTTTGGTGAGTTTAGAAGTTGTGGTTCCTAGAAAGTAAATAATTCTCCCAAGGCAGATAAAGCACCCTACTAAACATAAAGCTACAGCTGCAGGCTGCTCACTTATGCTCATCATAGTGAGAGACCAGTAAGCAAATAAAGGGTGCTGCATCCTTGAAGGGGTAGTGGATTTGTTAAAAATGAAATAGTGTTGCCACTGCTACATAATCTGGAGCAGGGAGGAATATGTTCCAGATTCAGTGGATTCTCCAAGACAATTAGAGCAACTGGGGGCTCAGATTCCTTAGGGATGACTGCATCACTTAACCAGTTAACTTACCTAGAGAAGTAGATGCATTAACTGCAAGAGAAGAAAATGGGCAATAGATGAGGAAATGAAGAGTCTCAGCTAGGAATGCAGGTTCAGTAGCTCTTTTCACTCACCTTTCACTTGTAAGTTTTGTCCCAGTAATTTTGACCAGCCACAATCTAGAAAAAGGCATTCTCAGATAGAGGAAATCACTGGGAGATATAACTGGATCTAGTCTTTGAAAATCATAGACTGCAGCAAACACAGATCTTGTGTATCAATTCTGTGCATCTCTCCCAGCCTGTGCTTCCCAAGGCCCATACCTGGAATTCTCTGTGGAGAACTGCCTTAGGCTACTGAAGCCAATCTCTGTGTGTGTGTAGACAACCAGAAATGTCTGGAAATGTATGTCTGCTTTCTTCCCATTCCCACTCCTCCAACTACGATGTCCTTGGCCAATAACTGCTGTGAGAATATGAAATCTTGTCGTCTTGCCTTGAATTGCAGCCACCATTGAGATATAATTAATACTCCAAAGCCCACTTATTAGATTATGCATAGGCTACACATTTACCTGAAGATTTACCTTTGTTTGGCATCTTCAACTTTCCCCATTCCCTTACTGTGTTTTCTTCTAGAAAATACTCTTCACAAATTTCTGTAAGGCAATCTTCATCTGGAAATCCTTACACCTGACATTTCAACTTATTTATTGTCACTGTTAATCAGTTTTTGGGTTCTTTGCAGCCAAACACATGCATCCTGAAAAGTGCCAAATAAAAGTACTCAGGAGGCCGAGGGAGGAGAACCGTTTGAACCCGGGAGGTGGAGGTTTCAGTGAGCTGAGATTGCACCACTGCACTCTAGCCTGGGTGACAGAGCGAGACTCCATCTAAAAAAAAAAAAAAAAAAAAAAAAAAAAAAAAAAAAAGTCAAAGTAAAAGGGGATCAACAAGCTTTACATATCAAAGAGAAATGGAATATTCAAGAATTCAGTCAACTTGACCACGGTGGTATCCTGGTATTAAAAGAAAAAGTAGCAGCTGTCTTTTTGGTGTAAACTTTATCTCCCGCTGTACCTACTAAAGCAAAGCTGCTGGGTGAATGGGGCTTCAATTGACAGAAGGACCCAAAAAGCCTGGGTCTGGGTTTGATTTGCTGATGATGGAGCTAGGCCAGGAGCTGATGGTTTTCAGGGACTGCTGCAAGTGTTAAAAGAGAATGCCAGCAGAAATGAAATGGACATGGTTACTCTGCTCAGTGGGCGGAACTCATGGCCATTTCTGTGGCCCTTGGCTGTACTCCCCTTGCTTCCCTTGTGGAATTTTACGGTCTCTTAGGCTATTACCAACAGTCTAGCTATTTGGCTTGCCACTTAGGAAACTGCAGACTGGGAGATTAATGACACACCTCTTTGTGGTGACAAACTGTAGAAAAGACTGTGGCTCCTGAGTGAATTCTGAGTCAATCTTGTGGATGCTTACAGTAAGAGTCTATTCTCTAATAAGTCCAGATGAAGTTGGGCTGATTATTAAGCTTGCATGGCCCAGAGTGTCATCAATGCCTCCTGATGCATCATCATAACCGCTATGGCAACATATCCACCATCATTGACTGGGCACAAGGTAAGGGAATCTGTGTATCTGATGCTAAGGCTGCCACTGCATTCTAGATTTGTGACTCCTACCAAAAATGGAACCGTTTGTCTTACAATGAGAAAAGTCACATAACTCAGGTCACGACCCTTGCCACTCCTGGCAGATTGACTACATCCGTCTTTTACTGCTTTGGGCGTATCACTGACGCCTAACCGCTGTTAAAAGTTTTCAGACTAGGCCAGGCGCGGTGGCTCATGTCTTATAATCCCAGCATTTTGGGAGGTCGAGGCGGGCAGATCACGTGGGGTCAGCAGTTTGAGACCAGCCAGATCAACATGGAGAAACCCTGTCTCTACTAAACAATTACAAAATTAGCCAGGCATGGTGGTGCATGCCTGTAATCTCAGCTATTAGGGAGGCTGAGGCAGGAGAATCACTTGAACCCAGGAGCTGGAGGTTGTGGTGAGCCAAGATCATGCCATTACACTTCAGCCTGGGCGACAAGAGCAAAACTCCTTCCCCCTCGTCCCCTCCAAAAAAAAGTTTTTAGGCTATGCATTTGCTGTTCCAGTCTAAGTCAACATTAGCCCCATGATTCTGGTTCTTAAATATAATCTATATTTTTGGCTTTTTGAAGCTATTTGAAGTCTAACAATTGAGCACCTTTTATAGCCACTTAATAATGGGTGGTAAGGTAAAATCTTAGCACCTTTACAATTCTTGACACTGCTTTGTACAATTTAAAATAAAATTATTTCTAAACTGTTTTTAATATGAGCATTTGCATGAAATAAATGAATTGTACACCAAGAGACACAAATTACTATTTATATTCAGTCCGCTTATTGTTTACTTGACTAAGGCCATGTGGCCAGGATTGTAAGTTTTATTTCACAGATCTAGAGAGTACCTATTAGATCATGTCAAGTGCAAAATCGCCACAGTTCTGATATGAATCGGGGAAGAAAAAGGCAATGGTATATCAGGCTTAAAATATAGACTCAATTCATGGCACATTCCAGTTTTGATGGGCCTGGCACACAAATACCAACTCATTCTTCAGACTGGGCTTTCTATTGCTGTTTCTTTGGACTAAACATTTCATGATAAAACTTGTGCATTCTTACATAATTCAGTTGTTGTGATAATCCTTTGTTTTCTTTTTGTGCCATCCCTAGAAAGTAATAAACCTATAGTTATAAAAGTAGTCCCTTTTTTTTAACGCTGACAAGCACAGTTTTACTTTGTACCACTTGAGAAATTTACACAAAGCTGAGATAGAGAATAAAAGTCTTGTGTCTGAGACCAATAGAAATGTTAACTTGTATCTATTCTTCAAATTCAAGGGAAATGTGTGTGTGTGTGTGTGTGACAGAGAGAGAGAGAGAGAGAGAGAGAGAGAAGACAAACACACACGGAGAGAGAAAGAGAGGACCAGAGAGACAGAGATAATGACTGACTTTCATATTTGCCTTTATGAGGCAAGGATTCTACCCAAGCTGATTTACTGCATGGAAAGAGGAATAAAAGTGCTGAGTACAGGCTAACCTGAGGGACTGAGCTACAGTGTTTAGTCATCTATTTTTTTTTTCTGTCTCACTAAGCACATCATTACTCCCCCTTCATGAGGACTGGATGAGGGGCGTAGATACCAACTTCACAATCGTTCGAAAGTTTGTACTGAACTAAGAAAAATAGGAAGGCAAGAAGAGGACAAAAATAATTCTTCCTACTTAGGGTACATGCTGTTGATACAGCTTCTATAAACTTTATTGTAATACTTGAGACTGATTTATAGCCAAACCTCTATGCTTCTGAGAACTGTAACTGTTTGCTGGCAGCATCAAGGGGCTGTTATGAGACTCAACCGCATACTTTAAAATGTTGTCCTCCCCAGAGCAAACAGTACAATGATGTTACATAAACTATGTAGGCTGAAATCTGTAATCCCTCAGATATATCTGAAACACAGAGAATGTTGATGTTAAAGATGAAAAAAAGAAATATTACACAAGGTCTTTCATCCTTTTGCCCCTTTGAATTTGAGGCTATTATCAACAGATGCAGTGACTTCCAGTCGATAGAAAGCAGTGTATACTATGTGTTCAGTTTCAGAGACACAGTTCACTTGTCCTGGTGACATCTTAATAGTAAATTGTAAAATCACCTTCATATGGAAAACGTTTTCAGTGAAAGAAAACCAAAACCTAGAAAGTCAAATTTATTACAATTAATTTTATAATTCAATACACATAGACACATTTAATTTATTAAATAAAATATATTTGTTCAATACAAATAAAAAATTACATGCATCCACCTAATATCAAGTAGGATAAGTAGGAAAGAAACACAGCATATTTCATTATATTTTTTTCCAGCTCTGGTCATTTGATCTCTACAGAGGAAGTTGTTCTTCATTTAATAAAAGTGGTTTCTTTGTCAATTCTCTTTGTCCTTGGTCTTGATTCATTTTAGTAATGTCCATTGTAAAGAAAGGAAATTAAAAGACATATTACTGTAGAGGTTTGGAACTCAATAAATCATACTTTTGAAAATATGCCATGTTGTATTCACTGAGGAAAGCATTAACCTGACAAACTTGGAAGTCTCTTTGTAGATTTTTTTACTTTAAAAGCTTGTGGAAAATAACTACATTGACAGTGGTTCAAATATTTGCAATGTAATTATTAGATTTCCTAATTGGGTGTCCAGCTTTTTAAAATAACGGTGGAAATAATTCAGAGGCATAAAAATAAAGTTGTTGTTTTTTTTTTCAAAAAGGTGTCAACATAGTATTTACTCACTGGTTGATTGCTGAGAAGGAGGTTGCATGATTTTTGTGAATAATTTATGTAATAAAAATAAAGGATCAAAATTCAGTTTAACTGGAAACATTACGGATGTTTAAAAGTGCATTATAATTAATCTAGATAGGAAAAAAATGATCCACTCTTTTACATAATATTTTTCCTTGGCAAGATCCATGATACAGATAACATATTTTCAATAACAGGCAGTAGACAATATGTTTCAAAAAGTTTGATGATGAAAACTTAGATATTATCAAGGGCAAGACTTTCTCTTTAAGCTAAAAAAACTTAAGTGAAAAATGAGTAAGTAATTTCCTTAAAGTCAAGGAGCCAGTTAGTAGCAGAGCCAAAAATAAAATCCAGTTCTCCTGTCTGCAGCACTAGACAGCAATGTTCTCACCACAGGCTGTGACCTCCGTGCAGCCTGAGTATGCACACATTTCTTTAAGCTGATAGCTAAGAATGATCACTCAGAATGAAGTGTCATACTTAAACTGCACACTTTTTTTTTTTTTTTTGAGACAGTGTCTCCCTATGTCACCCAGGGTGGAGTGCACTGGCGTGATCTTGGCTCACTGCAACCTCTGCCTCCCAGTTTCAAGTGATTCTCCTGCCTCAGCCTCCCTAATACGGGGACTACAGGCATCTGCCAACGCACCCAGCTAATTTTTGTAGTTTTAGTAGAGACAGGGTTTCCCCATATTGGCCACGCTGTTCTTGAACCCCTAACCTCAAGTGATCTGCCCGCCTTGGCTTCCAAAAGTGCTGGGATTACAGTCATGAGCCACTGCGCCCGGCCTTGTACACATTTTTAATTGTAGGTAGAGTATGGAATTATCCTGTGATTCCAGAAAAAAAAAAATTGTTTTCTATCTTGAGAATTGCTGAACTATTCAGTTTTTATTTACAACCTCATTGGTGCACCAGAATTTCTATATGGAAAGAGAGTTTGGGGAGCTATTATCTGTTTGTAAGAGAGGCCTAAGGACACTTTTTTACCCATGGACACTTAAAAAACAATGAGAAATATGGCAGTTTTCCATATTAAGCAATTTGTGTGGGGGAGGTATTGAAGGAGATTTTAGGGAGATAAAATGGTTCTAATGGGCTTCATGGTGCCAACTCTGCAGTGAGCCTTTCGCAGGTAATTAGTTCCAGTTAGCAGGTTGTTGAGTTTCTATCAGAATAGGCGGCCACCCTACTTCTCTGCCCCTTCTTCTCCAAACCACTGTTGTCTCTCTTGCCTCTAAATGTCCTTCTAACAATCACGCGCAGACACACACACACACCCACAAAACAAACCCCCACTCCACCCAAAGATCCTGTTTTGCAGAGCTTTATGTCTTTCTTTTCTGGGGTCAAGGGTCTATCTTGTTCCCCTTTTTTTCCCCTTAGTCTTTGAACCAAATCATCTATGTGAGGAATGTGCGACTTTTATACTAGTTGCATTTCAAGGATGTGTGAAATCCTCCACATAGCCTGGCACAAGATCAGCAGCAAGGCTACTTCACTGTCAGCTTGTTCACAATGATTGATCTCAAGGAGAATTTCCTTTCATCAGCCAGAGAGGAGAATCATTTGGCTGATTTATTATTATGGCTCATCACCTTGGAAGTTTCCTTAAGAGACCTTTCTGCGTGACATGTAATCTCCATGAGTGAATATATTTACAATGACATCTACAGTTTGATGCATACCTGGAATATCAACTGTGCTAAGATTTTAGTTCATGTTTTACATTGCACAAATTGCTATTTTACCTCCTATTGCTTGGTCATAGTTCTCTGTTATTGTCGGTGCTTTTGGCCTATCTATGGGACGTGGCAGGATCAGTCTCCTTTTCCAACACAATTCAGTTGAGATCTGATGCATGTTGTTTTTAAGCCTTTCACATGGATAGAATGCTGTGTATTGTTTTTTAGGCCTTTCACACAGACAGAATGTATCTAAAATGATTTAGAAAATATAAAATCCTACCGAAATCAGATAACTTCAGTAAATATCTCATTCTTAGAAATAAATATTTCATCTCTCTCATATACCAGCCATTCAAGCAATTTTTCTGAAATATTCTATAGAGCTTAGGAAGTCTTAATATTTTATATATTTTATGTAGGTTCTTATAAGGCAATAGTTCATAATTACGCTATTATTTCTGTTTTTACTTTTTACTATCAAACTAGAGTTATTTTATTTAATTAATTATCTCTTTCAACAAGCGTTTCCAAAAGCTGATATATAAAAAACTTAACATGAATAATTACAACTTTTTGGCAGAGAGAAATCTTAGGAATCTAATCTTCCTGTCCCCTGGATGAAGAAACTGAAAACCCAAATAAGTTCACACAATTAGTTATAGAACCACAAGTGATATTTAGAGCCCACCAATAATTAAGTTTTTAGTAATTCAATAAATTATACTATGCTTTACCCCCAAATAACATATGTCACATAATTCACATATACTTTTGCCCTCACTTCATAGTGCTAATAGTTTATGCAGAATGAGAATGTTTAGAGAGGGAAGCTAGACCCAGGGAATAAGCACTACAGGAATGTGGACAACTGTTAGAAGCAATTTGACTCATTTTTTGTTGTTTATTACAATTAATTATTTTCTTAAATAGCTCCAAATATTTGTTAATGATCAATTAACAAAATAAATTACGTGTTATAGGAAGGGACAGGCATCAACTAATACCTTGATTGCTTTAATATAATTATGTATTTTAAGCCATCTTAATCTAATTTTGGTGTTCTATTGTACTCTAGTTGCAGAACCGATCTCAATTACACCTCTAGCTATGCTTGCTCTGAAAGTGTTCAGGGAATGGAGTGTCTCTGTATTGGGAATTAGGTGGTTAAACCTGGTTTTGTAAATTTAATGTAAATTATCCATGTGACTTTAGATATAATTCAAAGTCAGTATAAAAGTATATATGATGCCCTAATGACCATTCATGGTTCACATTTAAAAAAAGAAACAAAAGAGAAAATGAAAGGAAATGCAGCTATTCTTCCAAAAACCAAGAAAAGCATTCCATTTGCTACTTGAATTTTTTTTTTTCCCTCAGACAGAGTCTTGCTCCATTGCCCAGCCTGGAGTGCACTGGTGTGATCTCAGCTCACTGTAACCTCTGCCTCCCAGGTTCAAGCAATTCTCCTGCCTCAGCCTCCCAAATAACTGGGACTATAGGCATGCGCCACCATGCCTGTCTAATTTTTGCATTTTTAGCAGAGATGGGGTTTCACAGTGTTGGCCAGGCTGATCTTGAACTCCTGACCTCAGGTGATCTCTCCACCTCGGCGTCCCAAAGTGCTGGGATTACAAGCGTGAGCCGTTGTGCCTGGCCTGTTACCTGAAATTTTAATACCAGTCTACGATTTACCTTCCTACCCTCCCCCATCTTGGTCAGTTCTTGGACACCCGAAATATGTAGTCCGTAAAACACCGATGTGGAAATCTGATCCAAATCCTTCTGGATTAGGAAGAATAAATTCATATCATTAAGAGAGAGTATTTGGTATCATTGAGGGACATTCAAGAAGAAGGAGCAAAATATTTCAGTGCTACTCTATAAGTCTATTATTCCCCATGGGACTGAATTATGTTTCTTGACCTCTATGTCTTGACTTTGAAATTACACAAATGTAATTAGTTGACTTTACATGTTTTTTTTTCTAATATTAGTATGCTGTGATTCCAAGAAAAAATGATTTAACCAAACAGAAAAGCAAATAGTTATTCTGTATATATTTTTCTACGCAAGATTTTAAGTGTCCTCTCAAAATTACATGCAAATTTTGAAAATAAGTAAAAGTTTACAACTAGTGGCTTTATTGTGTACTCTTGCACAATAAGAATGTCATAACATTTCATTACAACATGGCTGTTCTCTGGAAGTTGTGATTAAAAGAATGTCCAACATCATTTTTAAAATATAGCAAAATTCTACGTTCAACCATGTATAAAAACAAATTGTATCATCTTAATAGAAAATTAATACACAGTTTCCCAAACAGGAAATTATGTCCCATAATTATAATTTTTTTAAAGAGCCACAGAAAATTAGACTTAGGAAGCAAGGATACATAAGCACCTATTATAAATATGTTCAATTTTCTTAATATGTTACAATAAATCATGAACAAAATTAGAAATAGAAATAAAGTAAGCAAAAAGTTTTTCAGTAGATTAAAGAAAGGAAATATTTGTGGATTGGATTTAATGCAATTTTAAAATGGCGTTATTTGGAAAACAATCAAATGACTTGGTGTTTGTTTTGTTTTTTAATTTACAGTTTCAATTTTCAATATTGCAGGACATGTTAATGATTGGTTTGCAAAAATGTTTGTATTTGGTTTATTAAATCATAACATCTTATCTGTGTATTTTCCTTTAGCTATTTTCCTATACGTTTTGAGAAAACTTCATAAACTTGACCTTCACATTTTGATTTGATTTATTTTATTCCCAATCCTGTTTTCTCTATTAAGTACTTCAATGTTGTTTTTTTCTTTATTATCATGTATTCATCTCATTTGTGTCATTATACATTTTATCTGGCTACATTTTAGCTCAGTTGTTAATGCTTTAACTTTTTTTAAACTCTATTGAATCTGTACTTTCTTACTTTGAGCTACTGAAGAGTTTTCAAATAATGTATTCTGACCCATAATTTAAAAATTAAATAATGTTATGAGGCGTCTTCTTACTCTCAGCCTTCAGAAAGATGTCTCTCTTTTTATTTTTTTGTTTGTGTTTATATTTTCAATTTTCTGTTTAGTTTGATTTGTCTTTATATTGGTTGCTGTCTCACTTTTTTATAAGAAATCTTGCTTACATATGAATTTCATGTTTTCATCTTATTTATATAAATTTCTGAGATACGAATGTAATTTTGTTACATCAATATATTTTGTAGTGGTGAAGTCAGGGCTTTTAGGGTATCTATCATCAGAACCAAGTACAATTGTAACGATTAAGTAATTTCTCATCCTCCACTTAACTCCCACTCCTGACCTTTCTGAGTCTCCACTATCATTTCACACTCCATGTTCTTGTGTACACATTATTTAGCTTCCACTTATAAGTGAAAACGTGGTATTTGTTTTCTGTTTCTGAATTGTTTCATTTAAGATAATGGTCCCCAGTTTCATCCATCCTGACTCAAAAAGACATGATTTCATTCTCTTAGAAATGAATTATCAAACAAGAATTGTATTTCCTTTGGCTCTATTCTCTTTTTAATTGGGTTCTATGATGCACTTCAATAAAATAAAAACACAAGCTAACAGAAGAAGGGCAAGTCTAAAACCTAATAGCAAGTGCTTTTCTCAAATTTGACTTTGTAGGACTAAATGGGATCTCTTCTTATCCATTAAACCCCACCCAGCCCCCAAATGTCTACTTGACAGTTTTCTCTGCTTATACAATGTTTAGATTCCAAAAGTATTTATCAATCTAAAATTATACACTATCAGTAATTGCAAGTCTTCCTGTAGGTGGTCTGCAGAATTCATGCATTTAAGTCACTTATATAAATTTGCTCTATATTTAATCTATACCATTTTGTAAACTGAAAGTTCTTAAGTATAAGATATTTCATACCTTGAAAAAATGGGGTAAAAGTAGAATTTTAATATCCAAAATGCAAAGCTTCCAAATAATGCCTTGTTTTTGCCATGCCTACGGGAATTAATTTGGAAGAGTTTCCTACCAGATTAACATATTCACCATCTTTCTTGCTATACACAAGAGTTAAAATTTCTAAAAAATACAAGATGATGGTGATCATTCTGGCATCAGAATTTTTGACTGATTGTAAAGTCCATGGGCAAGAAACGGACAAAGAGTTGTCCAAAGTCCTGGTTGCTTCAACTGGTGTTACTGTGAATACCTGGGAAAAGTGAAGCAGGAAATTTGCAAGTGCAGAGTACTTTAGACTTAATCTTAGAAAATTCTGCCATTTATGTAGTCTTCAATTCTGTAAAAAATACTTTTTGTTTCTGGTGATATGAAAACTCTAAATCCTAGCTTTTGATACTTTCATAAGTTATTTTTCCTCTCTCTCTTTTTGTGTTAGGTGAGTGGGAAGAATGTGGAAAAGATGAGAGGAGCTTCGATTTTCTAGCCAGACATCATTTTAGGTTACATGTTGTATCATTTTTCTGTTAAAAACAAGATACTTACTGAAAATATCTGTGGGGCTTTGAATTTAGCATACCATTTTTATTGATTCCTTTAATTTATTTTTCAAATAAACCTTTGTTCTATTTGTTTAAAATGCATTATGTACTAATCTGGCCCATGGCCTTTCAACTCAAGAGGATAAAATATCAGAAGGACTCCTTATACAAAAAAAGAATGATCATATGGATCAACAATAATGAAGTTCCATTATGAAAAGTTTTATATATTTGTATTTCTTCTGTTAGATTACCTGTTTTTAAAATTGCTAAAAAAAATTCAAATATGTTATCTTAAAGCAACCTCTTTTATTACAGTTTTGAGCTAAGTACATATAAATTTTCCTTGTGATGTATTTGCAAAATGACTCTACTTGGCATAGAATTTAGGATATTGGTCTTCATCACAAATTAGTGAATAATTATTATTGTGCTGAAATATTGGTAATAGTATTTAGCACTAATATGTCATGAAAAAACGACAGAAGGTAAGAATGTGTAGTTTAGTTGGCACTAGTTTGTACTGATTTTCTACAAAAAGCTCACCATTGCTGTCTTTCCTTTTAATTGTTTTCATGATTTCACCCAAACTTATTACAATAAAAGCAACTGTATTAATAAAAAACAGAATAGTTTGTGCTTATACAAACTTTGTATCTTTGGGGACATAAAGGACATTAACAATTCTTACTGTATTTGTTTCACAAGACTGATTGTGTTTTGTATCATTGCTAACAAAGGTGAATTTTATTCAAAATAGACAGAGTCAATATTGTTGTCGTGATCTTTTCAGAATCATGAGATTGAAAAAAAAATGCCTATAAAACTTTGCAGTCTTTCATTTCCACAAAATTTTCCAAATTTAAAACTGCTTCTTCATTTTACAACGAATCTCGCAGGTTCACAAAATGATTGAGAGCAATGAAGAAATCATTGCCAATGAGGTTCATATTCATAGTTTCTCTTTTAAAAAATAAGGATCTTAGCTGAGATAGCCTATTGCTGCTTGCAAAACTGCATCTCTGTGGTTTTTAGAGAATAAATAGTTTTCGTATAGGGAAAATTTTAGATCTTTGACTTTTATTAGGCTTGGATTCTGGCTGTTGCTTTCCACTTCCAGTTTGATTATTTCTAGCTATTTCAACACATAACATAATATATTATCATAAATACATGTTATATATTATATAACGTTATGTATTACATAAATATATACTTATATTTATATATTATTATAATATGTAAACCATACATATTTATATGCATGTAATCTGAGAATAACTAGAATGCATATGATTCGCTAATAAAATTTGCTTAGGAAATGTTTCTGAAAACTTCCAGGTCTCACACATGCAGAGCAGACTGCAAATGACACTTCAGTTTACAAACCCTTGGTATTGAGTTTGATTCTTCATTTATACGACCGCTACTCTGCCAGATGGTACAGTGGCTTTAATCCAGGGAACTGGCTGTGGTGAAAGTATACAGAGCAGTGTAGGTCTGACTCATGCAAAAACTGCATATAAAACACTCAGAAGCCAAATAGCACAGCAATAGTACAGTGTCAGGCCCTATTATTGTTATTCAGGTGTTTTCTTGCTCATCGCTTAATTTATTCTGCACAACAATTTATTCAGGAGTCATCATAGCTATCTGATTATCTTTATGTGACTAGATACATTATGAACATCTTATCCTTCAGAAATGTTTCAGTATCTTTCAGTTAAAATTATTTGGTTAATATTTTATATTTTAGTCTTTTCAGTCAAGTAAGAAGAGAGACATAGCTCATCCCTCGGTTGCCGAAGACACACCCTAGTTCTGATGAGCAGCTGTATCTAAAATAGCGCTCCAAAGTCTTGGATGAGGACATCATTTATACAAACAATTGCACTTTCCCTTCATGCTTCAGGTGCATATTTTCATAAAACTACCTCCTATTCATAACTTAAAACTTTAATCAAAATTTCCTACTGTCCTAAAGCTACCTAGGGCTGTTAAAATGGATGAGTGAAACAAAGTTTATTTGCAATTAATTTTTCTTACATTCTGACCTGACCTTCAGTCATCAGTTACAGCGATAGAATTTGCATTACATAATGATAAATCAAAGTATTTTAAGAAGTCTACTTATTCAGAACATTTTACATGTGAAATGTTTGCAAAAGGGAAGATAGTTAAATGTCTTCAACTCACTTATCCCGTGATATCGTGGAAGGAAGTCACCACATCCCTCACAAATGAGT
Organism: Macaca fascicularis; assembly: GCF_037993035.2. Taxonomy (NCBI): domain Eukaryota; kingdom Metazoa; phylum Chordata; class Mammalia; order Primates; family Cercopithecidae; genus Macaca; species Macaca fascicularis. Next base: position 15,460,295 of record NC_088392.1, read on the forward strand.
AGGCATTAGGCAGTTTGGCCTAGATCTATATCTGACGCAAAAACTGGACAATGTGTATATCCGTGTTTATGTAGAATAGAAAAATTATTACCTGAATGTCCAAGAAAATTTTAATAATTTAACTGAGAAAATTTAATAATAATTACACTACCACACTTATTCTAAAATACTACATTTTCAATTTTCACTTTTAGAACTATTAATTATTAATAATTTATTGAATAAAATATTCTTAATATTTTGCTCAGAAAATTTACATAGTATTCATAATAATTAGCATATTAGAGAGGAGAATGCATCTAATTTCAAAGCATATAATTAAAGTCTGCAGTACTTTAATTAACATCTTTTAATCAACATTCTTATTTTAGAAATGAGAGGAAAATACAGTAATGTTCTTCTTATTAGCCTGATCTTTCTGTTTATGAAAGTTTAACACGCTTATATTTCAATAAAACATTTTTCTCTGAAAACGTTTGCATACATTTATATCTCCTCCTTAAATAAAGAAATGATAGGTGAAAATGTCAGTTAAGTGTCTTTATTACTGTAATTATAATTAATTTTCAGCAATGAAACAGATTGTAAGCACACTAGTATAACTCTATATTTATTTTAACTATTAGTTATGTTCCTCCTAGTGTGAAAATTATTTTAAGAACTTGGGTGAATATACTTACTTGGGTGAATAATATACATTTATTTTGGGAGATAGTATTATTTTTTATCTCCTAAAATACTATCTCCCAAAATAAATATCAGCAGATAATAAAGCAAACGTAACTATTTTAAATTGTATTTATGTAATGTTTCTTCATATTATTTTTATATTAAATTTTATTCATGGGCATACATTCAAAATTTCTACCATAAACTCTTAAATTTCAAATTAGCTTTAATATTAAAAGGCAGAGATTAAAGGAAAGAAATTGCCTAAAACAAATTATGGGACAGGAATAAAGTGCTATTTTTTATTTATCTATTGATTTATTTTTGCCTTAAACCAGTCTTTCAACTAGTGCTGAAAAAAAGTCCTAAAGATAGTTTTCAGCTTGCAAGATACACATTTCCATTTCTAGTCACTCAGTCTACTATTCCTGGAACTCAGTTATCCAATCATACTGGCATCTGCCAATACTTTCCTGCCGTACACTAAACTTTTGATTCGATGTTTATACTAACATTTGGCATTGTTAAAAATCCCTTGTACCTTTATTACATGTGTGTCTCTTTTATTCCTCAATTATATTTTATGTTATGTGTAGACAACCCTTATATACTGGTTTTGTGGTCAAATTTCACACAAATTTAATTTTCTAAACACAAATATATAAGTCAATTAGATAATAATCCTGCCTAGTATCTGAAATAATAATTAAAAGGGCGATGGTACAGGTAATCTTAGTATGTCCATTACATCAACAAACATTATTCTAATTTTAAAATGTCCCATTGACTGATACATCTTTTTATTCTAATAGTTTTCTCTGGGAGGGGAGTCAATATTGTTTTGGATAGATTTGTCTTTTTTTTTTTTTTTTCAGTGTAAGCATTGCTTTTTACAGCAAGAGGCTGAGTTTGTAAGTGCTAGTTTTGTGGTATAAGATATTTTTCTTCTCCAAAATGAACTTGAGATTGGTACTAAGTCTACACAAGTGGCAATTTTATATTAAGAAACAACCATTATTTCATTGTGTAATTCTGCTAGCGTTTCTCATTTCTCAAACTCTTAATTATATTCAATGGACTATCACATACTCATAAAGAATAAAATAACATAATGAATATAATGGACTTTTGCTTTAATCAGCAGAATGCTAACATAATAAAGTGATCATCTAATTCTATAAACAGATGCTTATAAGCAGACTCAAGCCACCAATATCTAATAACGTGTGTCGTTAAGCACAAATAAATATTTGGTGTTTTAGACTGGATGAAGTTAAACATATCTGATTGAAGATGCCATTTTGCATTTATGCTATACAGCATCAAAAATATATTTTTAGCTTAATATAATTAAGCTAAAAATTAAGTAAAATATGTTTAACTTAATTTTTACTATTTTACTGAGAAGTATATTATTCTGTACTTTTTGAAAAATGTTATTTATAAGCAGAAGTTACAGGTGAGTAGGTCTCAATTATTTTGGTGAGATACAATAGTTGTGAGGCTGTTGGTTTTCAAGATTCCCACAGGGCCAAGGGAAAGCGCTGGGATGAAGGCAGGTCAGAACACCACCAAAGCTCATTGTTTGTGCAGAAATTCAGCCATTTTTCTAGAATACACATTTCTTATACTGTTAGTTTTCAGAATTCTGAATACGTTGATTTTGACATTTTTTGCAGTTTGCATTGCTTTTTGGGGGGGCACATATTTTTGAAAGTTCTCACTCTACCATTCTTGCAGTGCTCCCTAATTCTCAGTAAGTTTGAAATGTGTAAGGTGATCCTGAAACCAAAAAGTTTGAGAACAGAGGTCATAGGTAAATACAGAGAAGGTAAGCTTCACTGTACGCATTTGTTTTCATGCTGTTAATAAAGACATACCTGAGACTGGGTAATTTATAAATAAAAGAGGTTTCATTGGCTCACAGTTTCACATACCTGGGGAGGCCTCAGGAAACTATGTTCGTGGCAGAAGGGGAAGCAAACATATCCTTCTTAACATGGTGGCAGGAGAGAGAAGAGAGTGTCCAGCGAAGGGGAAAGCCCCTTTTAAAACCATCAGCTCTCATGAGACCTAAGTCACTATCACAAGAACAGGAATGGGGAACCCCCCATGATTCAAGTATCTCTACCTGGTCCTTCCCATGACACATGGGGATTATGGGAACTACAATTCAAGATGAGATTTGGGTGGGAACACAGGCAAACTGTATCACAAATTTTGCCCTGGAATACTCTTGAAGGTTGTATATATTTAGCAAAAACTTGGTGGCAGCTGCTTTCCTCTCCCAGGAAATTCTTAACAGTGTATTTAATAACCAATCGATCTAATGATTCAATAATATTACTCATTTTAGGTTGTAAATAATTGATTTATTAATTGATCAAAATTGTATTACTTTCATAAAGCAAATTGAAAATATGAGTGTGTTTAAATTCAAAAAGAATCTTCTGGATACATTTTTATTATATACATATGAATAAATATAAATCAAGGTGTAGATATAGAACTCTGTATTTTTGCCACAAGCTACTATTAGCGAAGCACGGCAAAAGTAGTCAATCTTCTTAAAGTTCTGAAGGATATTTCCTAATTTTCATACAGTTTTACAGCTACTGATGCCACTCACCTGGTCCACTGGAATTGTTTCATTAATAAATGCACAAAATTATACAGGTATAATTTTTTTAAATTGTTATTGGTAGTAGAGTATTGTTTGTGGGATAAATTGAAATCACTTGCTTCTTTATATTCCCAATAAATAATAATTATACATTCTCAATATTATCTGCATTATGCTGAAGAAAATGCTTTTTATTTATTTATTTGTTTCTAATTCACAAGGAAACAATTTTAAATGTTCAAATATAGGAAAACTTTTGTTTATTCAGTTCTATTTAAAATATTTTATCTAAGTAACAGGTAAATGGGGAGTTCTTTGAAAATAATGACTGTGTTTTACTTTGTGTTCTGATTATATTGCTGAGTTGCCAAGTGTTGAAGTGGTCAATTAGTACAATGAGCCAAAATGAAAATGACAATCTCGCCTTTATTCTGAGACAAAAATAGGTGCCAGCTCTCTGGTCTTCTGTTTTTCCCCATAGAACAGCACTTGGAGAGGGTCAGGTGAAGCCGAGCGGATGAGGGGAACTGTCTCACTCCTTGGGGAGTCCTGGGAAAAAGGCTCCTGCCATTTTATGGACTCAGGGGACTGTGGGGAGGGAGAGCTGGGAAGAGCTAGGAGCAGAAAAGTACTGAACTGCCGGATGTAGAGGCCTCCAGAAGGAACACATTTGCCTTGACATATAAATATGCCTAGAAGTGTGGCAGGCCTGAGAGGACGTGAATCCTGGACTGTCACTGCCCCTGGAGACTGCTATGCACTGTCTATGAGCCAAGTCTGGCACACAGTAGGCAGCTCTATCCACCGGGCGCACCAAGTAGAGCTTTGTAATTGTGATCAGGCCTGAATGATCAAACTAAGGATTCTGGGGTAGAGTTGGACTCCTCATGTATAACAGAGTATTCATAACAGAGAATTCATATATGTGTGATTAACTGAATAATCATAAATTGAAAAAAATAGTAACTATTACCCTCATGATATATGCATATAAAACAGTGTAGGGGAATGTGGCTAATCTTTAAAGCATTATGACTCTGAAATGCTAGAGATTCACAAGCATGTTTATTACACAATAAAGAATTATCCCATTAGAAACAATATTTTTAACTTAAGGGTATACAAAGAATTCATGACCTTCCAACAAAGAGAATCAATAATGAAGCTCATAAAATCAATGAAATATGAAAACACATCAAGATACAACTGTCTCAAAATATGTAAATAAAATGGCCATTGCAACTTGGTCTATTTCTTTGAATAATTTCAAAGAGTACAGTATATTAATATTCATTCTGAATATCAAAAAGCTCTTAAGAATCAATATATTAATATGTTAAAATAGACCCTATTTCTAATCTTGATATAAATTATTATTTAAACAATGTTTATTTTCAAAAACAATTGGATGTATTTACTTCAAAGCAGACTCAGGTGAGACACTGAGGGCTTGGCACAGATACCAAATTTCAATTTGCTAGAATCTTGTTTGTGTAATCATTTAGCTCAGCATCAGTAGATGCTGATAACAGTTATTTGTTAGGTAATTCAAAGTAACATTCTGTACTAAGTATTTCCTTTCAGACGCATGAATAGTGTACATACATTTTTAGGCCAAAATGAAAATGATGATTAATAACAAATGATATGCACATTTAAATTATGTCAAATTGTGATACAAATTGTGCCTACTAGTTTTTTAATTAAACTTCTTTGCTATAATATGTTATATTAATATATAATATCTTATCAAGAAAAATAAAGCTCTGAAATGACTTGGCTATTATTTGTATCTTTACTCTTACAGCATATGAATCTGAATATTTTATGTGATTTACTCTGATGGCATTGAAACAAATTTTAAAACTATGATAGTGAGAATATGTTAATATTAGAAAAGAAACAGGCGTAGACTGATCACTGGAATAGAAACCAACAACTACTAAACACTTAGTTGAGAAGGGTAGTGGTGAGTCACAAGTTTCTGAAAACAAAGAGGCTTAACAAAATATGAATAACAAGATTACATGACAGCACAGTCCCCATTGAGGGAATGCCTGGCACTAGAATAATCACATCTGTGTACTCTTTGTGTGCACCAAAGCCATGACACATTAACTGTCATTTGTTCCAAATGACAAATCCTGCTCATAGTGGTATTTACAAATAACTTCATTATATTCAAGGAATTATGTCCATTTTATGCCCCAATTTGCCTATCTTTCCTCAACGGTTTCATTGGAAGGAACTCCAGAAACTAGAAATGTTGTGGAATAATATGGAGAACTTGTATTTACCCGTGCCCCACTCCACCCAGTGGCCCAGTTGCACTATTTTCCCACACTTTTTAAAAGAAATATTGTTTATCAGATATAATCAGGTAAAATAAATGGCATAAAGAGAGGCCACAGTAAAATCATTAGCACAACACTGGCCAGTGTGTAATATAATGCAATATTCTGGCTGTAAATCTTTAACAGTATAGAGGCCTTTTGGCTTAGAGTGTTCAATAGAATTCCCCAAGCTACTTCACAGGAGCTAAGATACATGACAGAATATAGAGAAAATGTCAAGTTTATTAAAGTTAGCACTATATATACAATTTTAAGATAATATTATAGAGCATATTAGATTTATAATGCATTACAACTATTTGTTGTTCAATAGGGTATGTATGTATATAAGGTAATATCAAGGTTTTATAAATGATTTTATAACTATAATGAAATTTCAAAAATTCTATTTCTCTATCATCTATGTATCTATGTATATATGTATCTATCTATCTAATTTATCATCAAAGTCCGACTTGACACTTTTCAGAACTTACATCAGTGTATCTTGCTAAAAGATTTAAGTGCAAATAAATGAAAAGATGGAGAAAGTCTTTGAAGGCCCAATCTCATACTTACATTTTTGTTTGAATAACCAAAGAGCAAAATCAACAAGTGACCAAATCATGAATATTCTCAAAAATAATAGTAACAACCACCACCGTGAAAGATCCTAAAGAAGTTACCAGGGAAATAGTATCTAGAACAATATATATGTAATTTATTAAGGAAGATTAAGTTATTTAATATAACTCAATTAAAATTGACAAAAGTATAATAAATGTTAATGGAGAAGAATGGTCTATTAAACTACAATTGTTCAATACCTCAAAAATGCATGGTAAAACAATAGCAAAACCATATAGTTTATTTACTTGATTTTTTAAAAATGCTAATAATTAGTGCTGGTTATGCTATCAGGAAAGAGAAACTCTTCTATATTAATTTGTAAGAGTATAAATATGTTTCTTAAGAGAAAGTTGACAATATATATCAGAGGCCTCTAAAATAGTGTTACAACCTGACCTAGCTGTTCTATTTTTAGAAAGGTTCTTAGTGAAATGAACAGAAAATCTGCAAAGAGAAATGCTCAGAAATGTCTTTCTTCACAGTTTTGTTTAAAATAAAAAACAATTTAGAATAATATAATCAGAAATGTGGGATTTATTTAAGATGGCTTGATATAATTCAGGAAAAAATTTCCAGGATACTGACTTAGCTGTGTTATTTAACATGGAAATACATTATATTATATTAAATAATAGTATACATAATATAGCTTATTGGGCAAAACAGATTAGAGTGAATGTGAATAGCATTTCTCTAATTTTATAAATATGTGTGTGTCAAAATGTGTGGTTCTTTGAGGAAAGAAGTAGAAAATAAAGTTGTAGGTAAGCATGTCATTATTAAATTTCTAGGTGAAAATTAAAGTAATTATGAATTTTTATTTCATCAAAAATTGTGCCTGAATGTTTTTGAAAGGAAAATGAATTGTTTTATTACATAAACATCTTTTAAGAATAAGTGATAGCAGTTCAGAAATCAATTTGTTATAATACACTACTATGATCCTATTAACAAATAGTTTTTGGCATCAGTAAAAGATAAGTATAAAATAATAATCCTTTCCAAATGTTATTATAATTTGGTTAGATTTTTTAACTTAATTTATTTTATAGTTTAATTTGGAGAGAACTACTATAGAAAATGAATTTTCAATAGTAGTTATCAGACCCAGTCAAAGATAACCAGGTACAGAAATATTTAATACTGAAATCTAGTAGAACAAAACCACGTAAACAGTGAAACTATTGGACACAGATTCAAAAGCAAATATACTTACTGTATTTAAAGAAATAAGACAAACTTGAAAATAACTGAAGGGTATAGAATATATTTTAACAATTCGGAGAGGATTAAGTTTGTTAGATAATAGTCGCTCCAGATTTTCAAATATCTCTCATACCAGAAAGGCAGAGTAAGATGGCAGAATAGAAGGCTCCAGCCATTGACTGTTCCCCTCAAGGACACCAATTTAACAATTGTCTGTACAGAAAAACACTTTTATAGGAACCAAAAATCAGGTGAGCCCTCATGGTATCTAGTTTTAATTTACACGGCTGAAAGAAGCACTGCAGACATAGAATAAAACAATCTGGTGGCCGACACCATTACACTCTCAACTCCTAGCAGCAGCGAGTGGTGCAGAGAGCACCTCTGGGTGCTGGGTGAGGGAGAGCACAACAATTGTGAGGCATTGATGTCAGTGCTGTCCTGTTAGAGCAGAAAGGAAAACTGAACCAAACTCAGCTGATGCCCTCCCACGGAGGAAGCATTTAAACCAGCCCACAAACAACTGAGAAATTTTCTAGAATCTTAAGAAAAGGAAGAACAAACTATATATATATATTTTTATGCCCAACCAAGCTGTCTTGTATTTATTTGGTAGGGCTGGCATTAAAAAAAATACCACAGGCTGTGTGGTTTAAACAGCAGTGATTTATTTTCTTGAAATTCTGGACGCTAGAAGTCTCAGATCAAGGTGTTGGCGAGATTGGGTTCCTGGGGCTTCTTTTCTTGGCTTGCAGATGGCCACCTTCTCCCTCTGTCTTCACATGCTCTCCTCTTTCTGCATGTGTCTTAATCTCCTCTACTGAAAAGAGCACCAATCAAAATGGATTAGGGTCTATACCTATGAACTCTTTTAATGTTAATTACATCTTTAAAGGCCCCAGCTTCAAATACAGACAAATTCTTAGGAACTGAGGGTTAAAACTTTTAACATATAAATTGTGGATTGACACAATACAGCCCATAACCATGTCTTTCAAGCATCACGTCTTTAGAAAAATAACGTTGAAAGGGCAATAACTAAGAAAATCTGAATCATGGTGCATAGTGTAAACTTAGGCAAAAATAGTAGAAGAACCCTGCAAAACACGAATATATATCCTTTTTCTCACTGTGTCTTTCATATTATGCTTCATTGAACTCAGTGGGCTTTAGAACAGACTATAAAAGGAAGTGATGTGCTTTCTTCATGTATCAAATTGTGAGATTGTTGGTTTGTTAACGTTGTCAGAAATAGAAGAACATAATTGTTTGAATTTTTAACACAATACAGATGAAATACTATCATGTGGCAATAATTTTCATAAGCAGCCTGAAATGGTCTTTTTCTCTATGTTGCATAGAAGTACCCTGCACAGTTTCATGGTTCTATTAAATATGTTTTTCATACCAACAAACAAATAGTGTATCCACTTTGCAGTAAAGTCTTTATTGAAGTGTAATTAAGCACCAACTTCAAATATAATTTATAATGTATTCATTCTGGAACATTCTTATTTTTGTCAAATATCAACTCTTATCTGAGAATGCTCTCTGTTAGTTTTCTTAAATTCAATAACATAAAAGTTTTGGCATCAATATCTTATTTTATAGTACATATGTAGGTTTATAGATATTTATTTTAAGAATATGTAAACATCGATGCTATGTTCCAAATGAAGTATCTACCTACCTAGCTATTTATAAAAAATTACATGTACTAATCATCAGAGAAATACAAGTTAAAGCCACAATGAAATACCGTCTTATATCCGACAGAATGGCTATTATTAAAAAGTCAAAAAACAACAGATGTTGGGGAGGATGCTGAGAAAAGGGAATCTTTATATGCTGTTGGTGGGAATGGACATTTATTCGACCTCTATGGAAAACAATATGGAGATTTCTGAAAGAACTAAAAATACAGTTACCTACAGATCCAGCACTCTCACTACTGGGTATATACTCAAAGCCAAAAAGATATCTGCATTCATATGTTTATTGCAACACATTCACAATAGCAAAGTCATTGAATCAACCTAAGTGTTCATTAGCAGAGGATTTGGATAAAAAAAAATGTGGTGTACATACGTATACCATAAAATACAACTCAGCCAAAACAAACAAACAAAACAAAACAAAACAAAAAAACACGAAGTAATGAAATCTTGTATTTTTCAGCAGTATGCATGGAATTCGAGGCCATTATCCTCAGCGAAATAACTCAGAAACAGACAGTCAAGTAAATACTACATGTTCCCATTCATAACTAGACACTAAGCATTGGGTATACATGGACATTCAGAGTGGAATAATAGACACTGGAGACTCCAAAAGATGGGAAGGTGGGATGGTGGGAGTGGAGTGAGGTTTGAAAAATTACCTGTTGGGTACAACGTTCACTCTTCAGGTGATGGGTGCACTAAAGCCCAGACTTCACCAGTACACAATATGTGCATGTAAAAATCTGCATTTGAACCCCCTAAATGTACAAAAATTAAGACAAATTACATGCAAAGTGTTTGGACAATTGCCTATTGATATTTTAAGTGCATATTTAGGTATTTCTTTTTTAATGTTAACATTTATTATTTTCATTTATTTTTGTTTTTTTCCTGTATCCTTTTATTTAAAAAAAAAAAAAAGTTACTTTCTCTAACCAGTTTCTACAATTTAAAGACTCTATTGTTATGTGCAAGGGACTTTTGTAAGCAACTAAAATGGATGTTAGCATTTTTTAATCTTCTGCCCATGGTTATGGCTTTCCTTAATTTCATGTCTCTCAAATAAGTGGTCAAATTCTTCAAAGAATTTATAATTTCAATGTTCACTTTCATGTCTTTAGCACAAAAATAAAAGTAGGTACCCTAATGAAAACAGTAAATTTAACTGATTTTAGCTCCCTTCTCTCCCTGATACAAAATAAAATCCACACAATATTTTAGGTTTTCCATTTTATGTTAATTCTCAGTCCCTTTCTTATTCCTTATTTTTATCCCAAATTATTCTCAATCAGAAATTAAAACTTCTTTTACCAAAGCAACCAATAAAATAGTTATAAAAATAAAATAAATCCCATCCATTAATTTTTTTAAAAAGAACTTAGGTAATATATTTTCTTCACAGATTATACTAGGAAAGTCTCAGTGATTTTTTTCCATTCCACCTATAAGACCTTTCTAGCAGGTCATAATATTGTATGATGATCTTTATTATATCTAAAAAATATTGACTATTGTACACATCCTCATATATGGTAATTTGACAGTAGTATACCATAAAAATTCTTTCATATTTCATAATAACCTGTATGCCCACAAATTGTTCGATGAGGACTGCTGATTCTTCACCATAAACAGGTTCTTGTTTTATATATATTAATATTATAAATAAGGTTAGAGTCTACTTTTCCAAGCTTAGAAAATTAGAATATTTTTCACAACTTTGCTCTGGTCTCTTATTAGTTGATTTCATAGTGGGTGTCTCAGAATACCAGGAAAAGATGCTTTTCCTATGTTCATTGCTCTACTCAAAGAAAGGAAATCTTGTGTCTCTTATGTACCATGTCTGGATGATTAGTTTGTTTGTTTGTTTTGTTTTGTTTTCCAAGATGATGGTAACAGTACATTTCATTCAACCTGCTCTTTTTATAATGTGACATTTACAACTCCTTTAAATTGAAGCCTTAAACCTGGGAAGAGCTTTGTGATGACTTTGATGAGGAAACTAATAGAACATGGCAGAAGTGATGCTCAGTGACTTCCGATACTGCCTCATAAAGATGTCATGCACATGTCTTGTTCTCTCGGGATGCTCCTTCCCAGAGCCCAGCCAGCTACGATGCTTTGATGAAGCCATGAAGTCACAGGGAGAGCTCACGTGTAGATGCCACAGCTTAAGTCAGTAGCCAAAATTGATCACCACGTATCTGAGTGAATAAGCCATTAAGCAATTTGAGGTTCAATCCTTCAAGCTACCTTTTTAATGCCGCATGAGGCGGGGTCAAGGTTTTCTTTATCAGCCACTGTTCAAATTGCAGAGTCATGAACAAGATAAATAACTGATATTGTTTTAAGCTACTAACTTTGTTGTAGCAGCAATGGATAACTAGTAGACCACGTTATAGTAAATATAGAATGCCCTGTTTCTACATTTTTTGTTCATGGCCTTTTTTTTCTATTATTTCATCTCCAAATTGTTTTCATGGTGCAAAGACTAGATCAAAAACCATCTGATTAAAAATATCATCTCTGATTTTTTTAGCTATTATTTTCTTTCACTCAACCCTTGTTGTATGATCTATACATCTCTCATGGCAACTATAACACAGTATATCACCTCATATTTTGTGGTTTATGTTCATATCTAATCTTTTTCTATTAGAATTTCAGGTCCTTGAAGATAAGAAATAAGTTGAGGTGCAAACTCTAATAACTAAATAACATTTAAAGTCTAGCAAAATACATGACATGATTCAAAAGTAAGAATAATGATTTTTGTGAACAATACTGAACTTGTTCTCAATATGCTACAGTAAGTACACGTTCATATTAGTTTAACTTGTCTATCTAGCATCAAGTTATCAAAGTGTCTGTGTATTAAAATACTTCATTTGTTTTATATGTAAAACATTACTAAACCTTTTTCTCTCTAATTTCACAAAGGTTAAACATTTTGCATGTGAACAAGGATCTTCTTCTCTTGTCACTTGTCTATGATATTTAGTAGAAAAACATTTTTAAATATTCTGTCTTTGCTGTAACGTTTCTTTTCTCAGGAACATTAAAATGGTACTGAGATTTAATTCTAACATTAAAATGGTAGAATTCTGCTTTATAATTTTTACCTAAGATAGTGAATTCTTCTGTAAAGAAATAAAGTTTTTTGTTTTTTTAAAAAAATTTAAACCTCAAAGTAAGTAGCTGTCTAATTATAGAAGAAATACAAACTTATATACTCTGGCTTTTTCTTAGGATGAAGTACATCTTAAGTGACAGAAGAGCCATTTTGTCAATAAGTATGCTCTACTGAATACTACCAATTAAATCAGAAAGTATTATACACAAATTAGAAAAATTCAAATTATATGGGAGGATTCTTGTCCATTAATTACATCATGCAAGATTTCTTTAAAAGACCCATTTGGAATCATCAATAGTTAAAACGTGTTATTTAGGAAAATTATCTTATGCTGCCAATTAATTTTTAAAGACGAATGTAATGTATCATCACAAAATAAAATTCAAAATTTGGAATGAAAGCGAATGAATTTTCACTGATTGAACTTGATATATGACAGATTTTTAAAAAGTGCAAGATCAGTGGAAACTCCATTTACCACAAGTGGTTGAAAATTAAAGATGTTACTGCTAGATAAATTAGATTTAAAAGGCAGGTGTCTAACTTTCAAAGCTTAGCATCTATCAGTAAAGTTTAAGATCAAAGGAGGAAGGGAAGGAAGAAATAAGGAAGGAGGAAGACAGAGAGGAGAAGAGGCAGAATGAAAACTGAAACATAATAAGCAAGCCTTTAAAAGTCAAAGACAAAAAGCTAAAAAATATATTCAAATGGATTACAAAATAGAAGTCAAATCAATTGTCATTTTAGGCATATGAATAAATTGAAAAGAGATTATGGGAAAGTAATGATGAACTTAAAACCCAAATGTTAGAGTAAGATCACCCCAAACTAAGTAGCCATGCAATAGTACAACTATTTATTCCAGTGATACCAAGGTAAAGCAAATAGTCCAAGTGAACAAGAAAAAGTAGACAAAGAATGTGGGATATTCCTGGAATTTTAAGACAGTGAAGAAATAAGGTTTGCTTTTAAAATAATTCAGATCTAATCTTTCTATTCTTCAAAACAATACTCCTCAAACACTTTGTCTCTTCTAAAATAAAATGCAACCTTCTAGATATAAAATAGTGGATTCGACCCATGTGCTACCTACCATTGATGCTTCCTTTCTTTACACAACATGTTAACATATTTTTTGTTTCCAAAATATCATTTTGCTTTGGATTATTTTTCTCTTTGTGTCTAAATATTTTTCCATGCCTGTTTAACAGATGAATACCTAATCATCTTTCACCACTTGATCACACATATATATCTACTATATTTCTACTTCATTTATTAATTTATGCATCTTTTATTTTTTTTACCGAACTATAAACCACTTTAAGGCTAGAGTTAGGTTTTATTCATCTCTACATATTCTATTTAGAAATTAGCACAATTCTAAATGGCAATAAAATATTCACTCAACAAACTTTTGTTGGTGATCCATAAGTGAAAAACACACAGGTAAAAATAAGGAAGGGAGAAAGAATGAAGAAAAAAGAAAGATGTAGTTTAAAAGTATGGTCAATTCTATTACCTAATTAATTACTTCTTAAAGAATAATTTGCCTATACATTTAAAAGAAAAATAAAAGTTAGTAACAACATAATAACTTTTGAATAATTATATTAAAAGCAACCACAAAAGATCTCAGAAATTAGAGACTCCTGAAATATTTTGAACACTATTCTATAAAATTCAAATAACAATCTTGCTGACAATTTAAAGCATGCCAGAAGGGAAGTCACAAAGTTACCATCAAATATTATTAGAAGAGAACAAAGAGCAGCCTGATAGACCAGAAGATGAATGGAGGTGCTTCTGTGGACACTGAGTAATTGGTAGAGCTGAGAGCTCAATTAGATATACCCACCACTGAACCCCTAAATCATTTTCAAATTCCATCTGCCTCTCAAAACTTTTGTATGTGAGATTGGCATATACCAATTATTTTTAACAATGTATCATTCAATAAATGATTCAAGACAAATTAAAATGACCAGGCAAGTCTGCACTGTACTTATATGGTTCCTTAAGGTAGGAATTAGTACATAAATCCTTTTAAGAAAATACATATTAAAATTGATAAACATGTTGTCTGCCAGTTTAAGTTGAACATAACATCGTGGATCTACTGATACTCTCAGTCCATGGCATATTCAGAAATTATCATCTTTGCGATAATAAAGAATTAATAAAAAGCCATTTTAAAATTATGCTACACAGATAGCTAGATCTTAAAATTAACAGGCAGGTCAATAAAAAGAAGAAATAATGTTACTGAAGAGGTTAATGGGGAGATTGGCAAAGTGAAATTCTTGGCACACTCTGATGGGGAAAGAATGGCAAAATATAAACTTGAAGTACAAGTGATGAGTGTTAGGCATTGTTCATTAGAATAACATAGGATAAGGCTGAACAAGCAGTTTCTTTGGCGGGTTTTCTTTCCCATTATTTATGTATGGTTTTTACCACCAGCATACTGTTCCACTGATGGAAAGCATTTATGCTGTTGGTGAACAATATGTGAAGTGCTCGGGTGATGAATTACCTATCTGACAAGAAAAAGAGACACAAGTGATCAATGTAGTCAGTCATTGGGGGACAGTGTTAGAATTTCCACTTATAAACTATTGAAAAAGGCAAGGCACAGTGGCTCATGCCTGTGGTCCCAGCACTTTTTGGGAGGCAGAGTGGGGTGGATCACCCGAGGTCAGGAGTTCAAGACCAGCCTGGCCAATATGATGAAACCCCATCTCTTTTAAAAATCCAAAAATTAGCCAGGTGTGGTGGCACACCTGTAATCCCAGCTACTCAGGAGGCTGAGCCAGGAGAATCGCTTGAACCCAAGAGGCGGAGGTTGCATTGAGCCAAGATCGCGCCACTGCACTCCAGCCTGGGCAACAGCGGGAAACTCTGTCAAAAACAACAACAAAAAAAAAACAAAAAAGCATATTGGAAATAAAACCATAATTTCTAAAAAGTCATCTTTAGAAATAAAAATGAGAACTTTATGAAACTCTTGTATCAAATAAAACAGCATGATTTCATATAAAAGCTGTGGTCTCAAACAAGAATTTTACAGAGACACATGGAAACAGCATCTTTACTAATGAAACAGTAAATAATAGATAACCAATTACCTTGAAGAAGCTTTTTAAGACACTAAGACTTGAAGGAATCTGAGCATTCATAGGAAATGCCTTACATAGGAAGCACAGTCTGTTTTCTCCCAGACTTTCCTTCTTTATGGGACACAATCTGCATATTCATTCCCATTTTCCCCTCTTATCTAATGCAGTGTTATTTTCTGGGCCTTGGGCTGTATACTATTTAATGGAAGACTTATCTGAGCCTCCGGACTTGGTTAAATTGCCACCTTCTACTCATTAATTTCAAGCTGTAGTTTTTCTGCCTACCACTTAATTACAATTTATAGAATTATATGTATTATTTACTTAGTGGAGGTCTCCACATTGACCTATAATAACCATGATACTGGAAATGGTGTCTGTGCCTGACCCTCAAGTGTATTATGCCAGATACACAATTAAATACTTAACAAGTAATCATTGAATGGGTGAGTGGATATACTATACTTTAAAAAAGTGTAATTATAGAATAAAATTATGAACTCTAAGCACATGAAATGTCTTAAAATGGAATAAAGTGTGGGAAGAATAAAATAAATTGTTTTATAGAAAATTTTTAATTTTTTATGGCTTTTTGTACAACTTTAATTAATAGTCAGATCTTTAATTAGCAAGACAGTAGGAATGGTAATGAAAATTAATTTAATGTGAGAAAACAATATGAAATAATCTAGAGCACAAGGTCAGTAATTGCAAGGAGTTATTTAAACTTAGATTCAGAGCTTTCTTAAAAACACATTCAATTTTGTTTAAGCATGAAGCCTCTTTGATATCTATTCCTATAGTTTTTTTGTTACATATATAGGAAATAAAACATTGCTTCAAGATGCATATATTAAACTCTGCATTAATTGCCTTATAGTATATATTTTCTCTTTTTCAGATCCTAGGGATTTAACAGTACATTAATTGAATCATCTAGTATTTCCTAAATTGAAAATTACAGTACAAGGCACTAATCATTTAATGCCATTTTTAGGGAGAAAGAAGCTATAGAAGCTATTGCATCATATCTGCAATGTTGATTTATTCTTTGTATACCTGTTTATTTAATTTGATTTTATTAGTTCCTTGATCAATAAATATATTCATCCATTATTTATTGAGTACCTACTATGTGCCACACTCAGTGTTGACACTAGAGTGCATGACAGACACTGTTTGGTTGTAGGTGGATTGATGGTTTTAATGACCTTCTTAGAAAAATATTGATGTTGAATGAAAGTTGAAAAGGATAAATCATGCACAATCTTTTAAATCGTGGTTAGGCACTTTGACAGTTGTCTAAATTGAATATTGCAAGCATATATACTATATAATTTTCTTCTTGGTCTGTAAAGAATTTTCTTCTTGTATGTCTTTAAGAAAAATAAAATTTTAAGGGAATATTTGAGATAATTAAAAAAAAAAAAAAAAAACTGTTGGGAAGCCCTGGAAGTGGACAGTCAAGCTATAAAGGGTTATTTGAAGGAAGACAATGTGAAAGCAAGGACATCTATTAAAAGGTTACTAAAATGATCTGTATGTAATGTCATAGGTAATGGCAATGCAAGTTTATTCATTTTATTTCGTGTTTTGTTATAAGTCATCTACAAAAATGCGAGATACTCTTCTTGTCTTTACAATAACATGATTAGCAAGAACAAGTGAATTCTTGTCCTTAGGAAGATTATATTCTGTTAGGCACAGACAGATAGCAAACATATATATAAATAAACAACTAGATAGTAGAATTTTACTTATTTTAACTTCTATGAAGAAGATTAAACAGGGAATTGAAATAGAGTATGAGTGAGTGTTAGAGAATAAAGAATGACTGTATATTTTAGGTATTGTAATTAGAGAAGGCCTCTTGGGATGAAAATAATTAGATGAATTTGTGATATATTTGATGGTGAAATGATTAGTGTAGAAGATGGAAATTGGAGACTGGATGATAACCAGTGTTCTGAAATAGATGCATGGAAGTGACATTTACCAGGATTGGAGAAAAATTAGAGAGAAACACATGTGGTGGAATGGTTTGTTTGTTTGGTGGATAAGTGAAGAAACAGAAGTTAAATTCTAAATGTACTAATTTGTACATTGTACATAAACATTCAAATATAGAAGTAAAATGGGAAAATATATGTCAGCAGCTTGGAAGAGAGATTATGGGTGAGGATAATATTTGTGAGTTACTATCTTGTAGATGTATTTAAAACTATGAAAAATATACTCTGTGGAGAGGTATAGATACATGAAAGCTTGAAGCAGTACCAAAAGCTATTGCAGACACATATCTGGAGATATACAAAAATATTCACCAAATACTCTGCCCAAAGCTTAGAATAACCTAATGCCTATTGCTCTAGTTATCTATTGCTGGATAAGAAACTCTCCCAAAACTCAGTGGCTTCAGACAGTACTCATTTTGCTCTACCTCATTATTTTGTGGTCAGAAATTCCAGCAGAGGTAAGCTTGCTGATTCATTTCTTCTCTATGAGCTTGACTGAGGATATTTGACGTTATTCAGATGGTGGAAGGGGCAGTCAGTTGGTTCCGAGATGTCTTCACTTACATATCATAGTCTAAAATAGGGGAGGGGAGGCTGGCCTCAGCTGGTTCTGGCAGAGCATCTGGATAAGGTCTTATGGGCATAATAGCCTTGGGGTAGTCAAACTTCTTTCAGGTGTGTCAGCATCCTGAAAGAAAGTGTTGAAATCGAGAAGGTAGAAGCTGCATGACTTCCTATGTTTCAGCTTTGAAAGTATTTCTACCATGCTGTGAAGATAGAAGCTATTAGAAGTCCATTCAGATTCTAGGGAAGGGGATACAGAATATATATCTTGATGAGAGAAGTGTCAAAATTATGTGGACACATTAAAATACACACACCAAAATACACCACTGGCCATAACTTTCATAGATTCCCAAATCCAAAATGAAACTAACCCCTGCAAATCAAACAAACAAACAAAACAAAACCAAACACTCTAACAAGTCCTATTGCACTATGATATAAGGCTAAGGCTTGAGGTTTAGAATCTCTTTATCCAAATCAAATTCAGGTGCAGATGAGAGTCCTTACATTCAGTTTCTCAGACCTGAAGAACTGTGAACCAAAGGGACAAGTTTTGTGAACTTCACAGATCCAACTTACACACAGCAGTCACTGGTTCATAGCATTCCTTGAAAGGAGTTCAGACCTACTTCCTGGGAACAAATTTCCACGGCTCTTGACTTTGCCCTCTGGTGTCTTGATATTATATTCTGAGTCATTCTTCCTGAAAAAAGAAAAGAAAAAAGGAAAGAGAGAAAAATAAAGAAAGATCTGTGGGGCAGATCTCAAGATCCTTAAAAAGACCTTCATCTATCCGAAAACTTCTATTAAGCATCAGATTAAATCAATTTTGCAAGATGAAAATGTTCTAGACATCTGTTTTACAACATTGTGCTTGTAACAATACTGCACCGTACACTTCAAAATTTCTTAAGAGGGTCAATCTCATGTTGTTGTTTCTGTACTACAATATTCATAAATAAATGAATAACGTCACAAGTTTGGCTTCATCTTTACACTACGACAACAACCTTATAGCAAATTGGATTTTATCTTTTCCCTGAGAATTCTACTCTTTTCTGGCTGGACAAACTGTCCTGGTTCACTAACATTTCATCTAAATTCTATTCAAAAATGAAAGTTAGATTTTTCATTCATCCATTTCTTTCCTTATGATAAGCAAGTAGAAGAAGAAAAGTGACAACTTCAACATTTAATCCACCAATCCTGTCAACTAGATCACTGGCTTAATTTGGAACATGTATCCTCAACATTACTGCAGAATTCCACTACTATTTAACAAGACATATCTTTTCTCGACTTTCCAATACATTTTTTTCTCACTTCACTGCAGACTCATACCAATAGAACCCCTTTAGATTCTGACTGCCACCTAATCTTATAATGAATGTAATATGTTTTAGGTATTTGTTAAAGCATCACCCCATTTTCAGATGCACCATTCTGTTTCAATTATTTTTTGCCATTACAATAATCTCAAAATACACTGGTTTTAAATAACGATTATTTTGTTAATGTCATTTGGGGATGAGGCATTTTAGCATAACCTGGCTAAATGATCTCTGCTCCATGCAGCACTAACAGAGGCCATTTGGTGTCATTCAGCTGCTGAAAGGGCTGGAAGTCACTCACATGTTTAGTCCTTTGAGGGGGTCATTGGAAGTCTGGGGTCACTTGGATCTGTTACCCAGTGTCTACATATTTACATTCCTCAATGGTAGCCTCAGGGTAAGAATTCTTAAATAACATCTAAGAGCACTAAGTGTTCCAGTAAATAAAATGAAAGTTCCATGGTCTTGGATTCCCTAACCTTGGAAGTATTGAAGCATCATTTCTGTCATACTCTTATTTGCCAAGGAAGACACAAACCCACCCTTGATAAAGGGGAGAGATCATGTGTGTTAGCTCTTAAAAGGCAGTATGTCAAAGAATTTGCAGTTTTTAACATTACCTTTTTCATTAACAGGCTAATTGGTACATAACCTGTCTTATGTTTGTATACAGATATATTCAGACAACAGTAAAAGTAAATAAACTACAGCTTAACACATTATCATGGATGAATCTTATAATGTGGCATAATGTTGTGTGATAAATACAAAGCATAGATTAATATACATGGTATGATTTGATTTATATAAATTTCCACAGCTAAGGAAACTAAACAATATGCTATTTTTTTCATGTAACAATTAAAATAAAATTTAAGATACTGGCTACCTTTAGGAGCACGATAATGAGTGCAATAGGAAGGCACATACATGTGCTTCTAAAGTGAGAGTAACTAACCTTCAGCTAGCTCTTGGGACCACCAGCTTTAATTTCCTATTAACTGATCGTATGTTTTTAGACACTTCAGAATGTATGCTATGTTCAGTTAGCTCTTGGAGCACCAATTCTTGTTTTCTTTTAACTGATCATATATTTTTAGACACTTCAGAATATGCTATGTTTCAAATTTTGAAAAGAAATGAAGAAGAGATGAAGAAATGAAGAACTCTGAAAAAAATTCTCGAGAAATTTTGAAGAGCAGCATAAAAAGGTGCAATTACTAGAAGACACAGAGTAAATGAAAATTTTATGTTTTTTATTTGGGAAATAATAGAGCAAGAGCATAATCAAGGAGAGAGGGCGAAGGAAATATTTAAGAAAAGATAGATTAACAAAAGAACTGTATTTGTAGTGATAGATAAGGAAAAGGATCAGAGCATAAGAGAAGGTCTGGTGTTTGATAGGAGGAAAGACACAGGCAATGAATGAGGGGAATCTGGGTTCAGATGCATATAGATGTCTAATGACAGGAAAAGCTATATGGATAATTATCCTGTAAAATAGTCATTTGAGGTTAAAAATTCACTTAAAATTTATCAAGATGCCACTTTTTGTTTGCAAAGAGAAATAGAACTGCTAAGTAACCTGGATATAACATGCCCCTAAGACATCCTGCATTCTTCCTGAAGGAAAACTAAGATGAGAATCTAAGTTTTAATCAAAATAACACTGTTGCTCGTAGTATTAGAATATGAGAATTTGATCTGATTGTTTAATTGTCAATGACGTTAAACTAAGAGAGCCATCCAGCTATTTCTATCTTTAGTGATAATTCCGCCAAAGAGGCTAGATGGCTATGTCACCCTGGACATTGCTGTACTGGACATTTGATTGACATTGAATTGTACAGTCTAGTAAAGGTTTTTAAACGTGGTTAGGACTCGAGGTAGATAATATTGTTCTCATACACTTATATTGACAAATTCATAACTCATTCTAAAATATCCTGAGTGAAATATATGAATACAGGAAGATCTCACTAATGCAAACTTCCGCTGTCATCATGCCTGCTGCTTTAGTTCTCACTTGTTATATTCTATACTCTCCATTTTCATCTAATGGAAATGAACTAGATTCAACAGATTTATCAATCTAAGGGATACCTGGTGGTAGTCAATAGCAATGTTTTCATTTTCTAGCTTACATTTAAAACACAAATGGAGTAAATTACTGGATAAACATGTAAGAAGTTCTCCATACTTTGTGTGATAGTTTTAAAAGCTTTTGAAAATAAATATTAATATCATGTAAGCATTTCCACACTGTTTTAAATACAATTTATATTTATAAACTTTAGAGAATCAATTCACAGAGACGAGAGAACAGCATGTAAAGTGGGAAGCTAAATAAATTACACTCACTTGTGGAAGAGCCACAGAAGATGTGAAATAGCATTGCCATTCAGATTTAATGTTTTCTTTATTAGGGTGTGTAAATCCCAACTAATAGATTGACTGTACATAAGAGTCGTTTTGGGTCATCCATGCTCTGAAGTTAGAAAAACTGTTTAAGACTTAAGGTGCATAAAGAACACTGTAAGTTCAAGTCAAGAAGATAGCCAATGATCAAATATGTAGTTTTCCCAGACTATGATTCTATCTACTGGCCACTAGATGGTTATAAGTGTAAATCAAAACACTTACAAGCTAGATGTCCAACGCTGTATGTATGCACACAGCACTGCTATCAAGTCTCATTTCACTCTTCCTTTGAATGAAATGATTGATTGATTGTTCACAGCTTGCAGGACTCTGCGCTGCCCAAGATCCATCTCTGCTGTGCACACTCCACACTGAGTTTGCATCATTGACTTTCTGCCAGCCATTTTGCTGCCAGGACACAGAGTGACATTTAATGATCTTTCAACATGACAATGTCACATTTGTCACTCTTTATCATTTGTGACAGACCTAAATTCAAATGCAAACGTGAAATGGAGACTGACTTCAATCCAAACTCTGATACACTTTTGAACTCACAACTATCAGCACAATTTGATGAGATACATAGGAAAGAAAATAACCTTTTGAGTATACCATAAATAAAAATACCAGGTCTAAGACAATCCTGCAAAATCAAGGGTATTTTAATTTTATAAAGGAATTATTCTGATAAAATTTCAAGTTGGAAATTATAGTGTCTCAACTGTCATATCAACTAACATCAAATATCTATGTGAACTTGGGAAAGATAATTTACTTTTAATGTACTATTCTGATTTACAAACCAAATACCATAGTACCCATAGGAGCTCTTTATAAAGCTCTTGAATGAGGAGAAGCCTCAAAAGTTATAACATTCATTTAGAAGAAAATAAAAATCACCATAATTATGCAAAATTTTTCTAAACTCTTTCTTTTAATCATCTTAGTTTTCTGGAAGCACTATTTTCCACTATTGTGTTTTTTTCCTAAACAAAATAACTTCTTGATACTTGTAAGTCCCCCAATGCCACAAACACTAACCTATATGTGTGTAGCAGAATTTCAATGAAATTTAGGACTATATTAGAAAATTGGTAATGCATTTCAATACGACTTAACAAATAATTATTAAAATGATTACAAAGATAAATGTATACAAGGAATTCAGGTTTTTGGAGATGTCTCAGCCATCCTGGATAGCTTTAACTGCAAGTGATGCTTTACTTCTATTTTAGAAACTAAAATATCATTTGTTTAAAAGTCCTTAATTAGGAAATGTTTGCTATTAAGCCACTTAGTTTTCACTTTTCAGTTACTGAAATAAGAAAAAAAGAAAGTCTTCAAAATATAATATTTATGTGAACATAAAGTTCATGAAGTTAGACACTAACCTGTGCATGTAGGCTAGGCATGGCTATTCAAGCCTATAAGCCCAGCACTTTGGGAGACTGAGGCAGAAAGCTTACTTGAGCCCAGGAGTTCAAGACCAGCCTGGGCAACATAGTGAGACCCCATCTCTAAAAAAAAATGTTAAGAAACTAGCCAGGCATGGTGGTGCATGCTTATGGTCCCAAATACTTGGTAGACTGAGGCGGGAGGATTGCCTGTGACTAGGAGGTCAAGGGTGCAGTGAGCCATGATCATGCCTTCCAGCCTAGATGACAGAGCAAGACCCTGTCTCAGAAAATTAAATAAATAAGAAAATGAACAAATAATTATAGAATTAAATATTATATATGTATTTATATATCACAAAACTTTATTAATTTCACAATAAAGAACAAGTTTTCTTATGTCTCACAATAAAAAGAAAACCTCTTTGCTATTATACTATGAACTCACCAAAGTCTTTTTTTCAAATAAATGTGTCTTTGATCTGATCTCCCTTTACTTCAGATCTAAGGCAATTTTTACATTCTGTCCTACATTTTCATTACTGGAGTGCCTGCCTAATCTTTTATTCTATCTGTTGAGTGATTGAGAAGGGAGAACTATGCAGTGTAAGCAAGATAGGGGCAACCATAGAATTTATCATGCATTTGAGTACATACATACATACACGTATAACATTTGAGTAAAACATTTTCATGCCATCAGTGCCATAAAGGCATTAGCCTCAAGAACCCCACAGAATCTGCAGTGTGTTATACTTCCTAGAGTGGATTCTGGCAGTGCCCCACCAAAGTTCCCCTTCATATCAGGGCCCCTTTCCTTTATTCGATTGGCATTGACTGTTAACAATGCCCAGCTGCTTCCTTCTTCTGAGAATTGTCTTCAGCCAAGGGAGCCACATCACTCAAGGGTCAGCTGCACTCCTACCCCATCTGGGGCAGACAGGGTGCAAGGTAGGACTAACTCAGTTCCTTTTGCGATCACACTGAAGCCAACCGAAAGCACACTCTTGCTTATCTTCTCTCTCTTGCCGTAAACCGTGTCCCATGCTTTATTTCTCCTACGAGCACTCTCTCAATAAATCACTTAAACAGAAATCCACATTGTATAATCTGTTTCTAGGGAACCTGATCTAGGGAAGTTGGCACTGTGAGTGGATCTAGAAAGCAGACTTAAAGGATGAGGTCCTGGATTTGGGTCGCTTGCCAGATGAACGCCAGGAGTATCCCATCCCTGAGGGTAGGGAAAGTGATGGAAATCTATGAAACCACAGCAATGTAATTCCTGACTTTTACTTGCATGAATTGGAAAGGGATACAGTGCCTGTCTCAGGAATTTGAGAGGTATTGAACTGGGAGACTATTTCTCAACTTGATGCATTTATATAATAGTGGAAATAACAAGGTCATATTATCAAATTAGCAATTTAAAGCCAAATGTGAGGGTCAGAGGGCCTTCTAAGCTGTATTGAAATAGATTGTCCTCTCTTGCAGCTGGAAAAGAGACATGACTGAGTATAAGGCATAACACTTAATTCTGAGAGGGGCCGACTTTCAGGAAAGCCTCAAACACTAAAGTTGGAACTCTGAGAGGGAAGGAGTGAGGCCCTAAGATTTTGAGTGAGACTATCTCAGTAATACACTTGAGAATGTTGAATCACCAGTTCCTCCTGCACTATCTGAATCTCCAAGAGTGGCCCACCCTCCCCTGTTAAAAGACTCTCAGAAGATAAGGTAGAGCACTCAAATGAGGCAGTTTTCTTCCCAACAGTGCTTTCTCTCTGCAGGGTTTCTCCGCACCCCTCCTGGCCATGATATAATTAGGGTCAAATTTCAGCATGAATCTAGTGGGAACTTGCCCAGAGTACAGATGGATAAAAAGAATATATGTAACAGTTGCTGATACCTGACTAACATTACCAGTGAGTATGCCTAAGAACGGATCCTGCAGGTGCTAGAATAAGAAAGTTGGAATATACAGTTGATAAGAGAGTTTGTAAACATCCAGGATCTAACATTGCTGGCAAGTGCGCTAAGTGACAGTTCTGTTATGCTTCCCTGATGGCTCTTGGAATCGTGGGAAAAGCAATAAAAAGGGATTGGAAAAAGTAATAAAAAGGGGCGGTCCACAATAAATAGGGCAGAGATTCCAGAACTACCATAATAAAGTGTGGTGGAATGGATCAATAATCTCAAGGGTATAAACCTTCAGCTGTAAGATTAATAAATATTGGAGACCAAATTTACAGCATGCAGACTATAGCTTATAATAATGCATTAAACACTTGAAATTTTCCAAGAGTATATCACAAATGTTTTTATCATATGCACATATCACAAATGTTTTTATCATATGCACACATCACAAATGTTTTTATCATATGCACATATCACAAATGTTTTTTATCATATGCACACATACAGCCACACACACAAATGGTAACTATATGAGATGATGGATATGTTAGTTAGCTTGATTGTGTTAATCATTTCATGATGTATATAAACATCAAAGCATCACATTGTACTCCCTAAATGTAGGCAATTTTTATCTGTCAATCTTATCTCAATAAAACTGAATAAAATGAAGGAAAATTAGCATCAACAAACAAACACAGTCTCACAGAAGCAGATGTGTTAGAAAAAGCTCTATTAACACAAGATTAAAAAAACTCACAGGACAAGCATGCTCTTTGGGAGTACCCTTAGAAAATTCCAGTTATCAAGAATACAGGGAATGATATAGATAGAGAGGTCCCAGAATCATAAAAAAAAATCACAGGAGTGGTCATTTCTCTAGGCTGGGGCAGATGGTGAAAGATGTCGCTAGAGCTCTACTCTCCCCAGTAGGAACAGGGATGCTAGGATCCCAGAAGAACAAAGGCCATTTGACAGAACTTAACTATCAGAAGCAAAGTATGTATAATGGTGTAAGTTAGTCACAAGGTTAGAATGTCTATAACCAGTGGGAATCTGTGGTGATTACTCATTGTAACTGGCTAAATGGATAGACAGCCAAAATGGTACCTCTTGATATATAACCAAAAGAGATTAAAATGAAGGTGCTGAAGCCAGCATTTTGCCCATTTTCCAGACCTAAACCAATTCCAGATTATGGAGAAATCCAGTCCCCATGAGGAAGGACCTTCTAACACCAGGACAGGAGTAAATAGTAATGATCCTCCCCGTTTTATCACGAAACCTATGGTTGTTTTGGGGAGTAACCACAACCCCCAAGGGAAACCTACCAAGTTATTTGAGGGATGGTAGATACAGTGCACACATAAGGCTTAGATCACTGTGCTTTTAGCCCAGATCTGTTCAAAATGTGTCTATTGTGTTAATGGATCCACCTGGCAGTCATTTCTTTAGATTGAATTTATACAATTTAAATGAACATTCTTTGTTGTTTATAAAAATCTTCAGTGGGTTAAGAGCTATTAAAGTAGAAAAATTCGTGTGGAAGCTTCTGAAACTGTCCCTTTCCCCCTGGAAAGACAATAAATATAAAGTAATATAGTATCCCAAGATAATGACACACATTGATATCATATCCAAATATTTAAAGGATGCACTTAATTCATAAGTCTGTGCCGTGAAAAACTGGATAAATCATGCCAGATAATAGGGGACTGCAAATTAACAAAGCAGTAGCTACGTAATGTGGATTTCGTGACTATGTCGCTAGGCCCATTGAAAATATCTTTCAACTGTGAAAGCAAAAGAAGCATGTTTAGAAGGAGAATTCATCACCAGCAGACCCACAGTACAGGAAATATAAAAGAAAGTTATTCAAGAAGAGAAAAAAAGGTAATAGATGAAATATGTTATGAAGAGCATCAAAATGGTAACATGGATAAACATACGACAAAATTTTCTTGTTTATAAATATCTTTAAATGATAGTTTACTATTTAAAAAATGCTACACTGATTATCATGAAGAAGTAGAATGGCTGCTATGTATTGAGGGCAGGAAGGAATATGTTTGGCATTTCAGTGATCCCTTAGGTATCTCTTGGCAAACAATATCTACTTCTAACTCGAAATTCTTATGTACAGCAACAATGACCTGTGTCTGTGTTTAGTGTTTCATAGGAGTGATGACTAACTACATCTAAACCAGCTGTAGAGAGGCCTGTTCAAATAGTATTGAAAAATAATCCTCAAGCCAGAATAGTTAAATATCAGTCTAAATATAAGTGCTTACTATCAAAGAAATGATTAGAACTGTTCAAATGCCAAAGTCGTATTTTAACAGAAATACCTAACTGCCTTTTTGTTCTACAATTAAAACAAAACAAAACAAAACAAAAACCCCTGAGTTCATTGTTATGAGATGCCTTCCAAAGTTTTAACCAATTTGTGAGCTTGTTATTATAATTCTTTACCGATATGTGGTGGCTGTAATAATTTGTGAATAAGCTAACATATCATTGGTGAATATTATGATACTAATAAATAGGCTCAATAAATCAGCATACATATTTATATAACTCTTCTTAAGAGGCAGATCTTAATGTTTTCTGAAGCAATGCATTATATAACAGCAAGAACATCAAAGTTAACATAGACACCCAATAATATAGATTTGGCCAAGGACTCTTGCCGTGAAAAGTCATTTAAAATATTGTCAATTCTCTCACTTTCACAAGACATGTCATTTCAGACCAACCTCCAGTATTTTCACAGTTGCTGATTCTTTCTTTATCCCATTCATTTAATGTGAGGATTTGGAAAATACAGTGATTTTTTTTTTCTATATGTGTTTACTTTTTATTTGAACCAGTCACTTCCTTCAATTAGCATACAAGTAAAAGAAAAAGAATCATTTTTATAATCATGACATGCCAAAATATCATAGAGAAGATTAGGATCAATATAAAGATATTTTGAATAATTATATTTAAAAATTTCATCAACTGAATTTGAACACAGGATCCCACACATACTCTTGGCAAAAGCACAAATTATTTGAATCAATTTTGTGCTTATAAAGACATGCTTGACTTTTTTGCAATGAGAACTATCATGATTTTATAAAAAGCTTGTAACTAGACCCCAAACAACCTAACAATTTTTATCTTCTCACTTTAAAAGGTGAGAATGGTAGATGTAAAATACCAGCTGATATGGTTTGGCTGTGCTCCCACCCAAATCTCATCTTGAATTGTAGTTCCCATAATGTAGTTTTGTCCAATGATATCTAAGCAAAAATGATTGTCAATTTTCCAATAATTTTTCCTAAAACACAGGAGAGTAAATATTCCCTATCTCTTTATCATGCTTACAGTCTAAAAGCAAAAATGTTGGCTATAATTTGAGTTTAAAAATGAATAGAAATTTAGAAAGGTCTCAGGTCTCTGAAACTGATGACGCTCCATATAAATATGGACTTTCCATCTCTAGGGATTTTTTAAAATTTACAAAGGAAAAACAAAACAAAAAAAATTACCTAATTTAAATCACTGTCTTTTTTTTTGTTTACTTGCTTTTTTTTTCTGATACATACAGTGAAACTAATCCTAAATGATAAAGAGATGAAAGATGATAGCCGGATGTTGTAGTCAAGGAAAAATAATTTATAAGTCTGGTAGTTCTATTGGAGTTATTACCTTGTTTTTATCTTAACAACCATCAGAAGGAATCAATAGAGGGCAGATAATTTCAGCACTTTTAAACATTTAAAGAAAGAAGTTAGTTTGTACATGACTTTTTATCTTCAGTAATTTTATTTTAGAATAGTTTTATATTCATAAAAAATGCAAAAAAAAATACAAAAAATAGCCCCTTATTTTTGTCACCTACCTTCCTCTAAAGTTAATATTAATATAACCATTTATATTAAGACTGGAAGATTAGCATTGGTACAATCCAAATAACTACTGATTGTATTCAGATTTTTCCAATTGTTCAACTAATGTTTTATATCCATTGCAGAATCCAATCCAGAATACAAAATTGCATTTAGTCATAACATCTCCTTGATCTCTTCCTGCCATTGACTTTTTCCCTTGGATTTCTTCAGTTTTACGATCTTGACACATATGAAGAATATTAGTCAGGTATTTTGCATGCTCCCCAATTTGTGTTTGAGCTTTTCTTATGCTGAGACTGAAGTTAAGGGTTTGGGGAAATCATACAATAAAGGTGGCCTTGGTTTTTATTAATCTGATAAAGTTTTTATTTCTTTTCACTTTTGAAAGATGTGTTTTGCTGGTATAAAATTCTGAATTGACAGTTTTTTTCTTTTGCTTGTTAGTTTTCCTTTCTGTATTTTAAAAATGTAACTTCGTTGCTTTCTTTCTTAAATGTTTTCTGGTGAGGAATGTACTAAAATTCTTATCCTTGTTTCTCAGTATAATAATATTTTCTCCCCCCGTGGCTGTTATCAATATTTTCTTTGTTTGTTTCGTTGTTGTTTTTTTTTTTCTTTTGTCTTTGGTGTTTAGCTGTTTAAATGAATATACTATGCTTTGTGTGCTTGCATTTAATGTTTTTCTTGTTTAATGTTTCTGAACTATTTTTGTCTGATGTTTGGTGTCTGTCAATAATTCAGGAAAATTCTTGTTCATTGTTTCTTCAGATTTATCATTTGCACTGTTTTCTCTTCTGAGATTCCGGTTAGGCACATTTTATATTGTCCATCAGGCTTATATGCTCTCGTACATTTTTTCTACTATTTTTTTTTCCCTTGGATGATTTTATCAACCAATTTGCAAGCTCACCAATTCTTTCTTCAACCATATTGAGTCTACAGGTGAGCCCTTTCATTTATGTTCCTGTGTTTTGATTTATAACAGTATTTGTTCTTTTTTTATGGTTTATATAAGAATATTGTGCACCCCATCACCCTTTTTCAAAAGAGGCTTTAATGCGTAAATCACAGTGATTTTAAACTCCTTGTCTAAAAGATTCAGAACCTGTGTCTGATGATTATTTTGTTACTTCAGATTGCTTTTTGTCCTCCCTTTGCATATGCTTTGTAATATTTTGTTAAAAGCTGGGTGTGTTATACACAACAGTTAATGCTGAGGTCAATATGTTTTAGACACAAACATATGTATATCTCATTTTATAGTAAGTATTTTTATGAGAATTTGTGTTGATCTAGCCTGGAGCTCATGTGGGACTGAAGTTGCTTGTCAGTTAAGGCCAGTGTGCCAGTGGATTTGAATTTCCTTTATTTCCAGGGACTTCCTCTCAAATATCTACGCTCCAGTAGGCCTTGAGTCTTCCCGTTCTGCTGTTACTTAGATGATTCCTACCACAGCTGTCCCAGATAGCCTCCACTGTGGTTTTTATTTGGTGCTTAGTAGTGCATTGGTGTGGAGCAGGGGAAATGGGGCGTTCTCACATATTCTGATTCAGCCTCAGTCTTCAGCAGACTCTGTTGTACCTGGTCTCAAGTCTGCATCTTTACAAGTCCTCCTGCACCATCTGCAGGGGTAAAGAGTGTGTTTTCCTCTTTCTTTCTAGCCACTGGTTTTACCAGTCTTAAGTTGGCAATGTTTTTGGTTCTTTCCTCTGAGGAACAAGCTTTTTCCACAGGGTAGATAGGGAAGCTGGGAATGGGAGGAGCCTCAGAAGTGTCTGTCAATCCTTCCCTCTGGCAGCATGAGGGAAGATTTCTCAGGGCCCTGGTGGATCTTCCCTGTAAAGTCATGGTACGTTTCAGAGAAGAAAAGATTGTAGAAGAAGCAAGCAACCTTTTTTATGTCAGAGGCCCCCTGAGCTTCATACTTTAATGTTAGCCACACTCGGCCTTTAGCAATTCATTAAAAATACTTAGCTGAATCTTCTCACTGCCTTGGAGAGCCTCCAGGAGAGTCTCTCTTTTAATATATATTAAAAGACCTAACCGCGTGTGTACACACATGGTCAGGTACACACGTGGTTAGGTCTTTTAATATATACACACATTTTTTGGACCCTGTGGGGACTTGTCTTTCCCCAGATATCAGATTAAGTGTTTGTCTTTCCCGGGATATCAGAATCTTCAGTTCTCTGTTTTTTTTGTTTGTTTGTTTTTGTTTTTTTTAAAGTCATATATTTGCAATTTGATCAGTTTCTCACTCTTTAATTTTTATTTGTTTTTGTATGGGTAGAAACAATGCTCTTTCCTCCTCTCTATATTTTTAAGATGAAACTTGTAGTCCAAAGTAACACATAGGCTTTTCCCTGAATGGTTATAGCTATCTTATTGTTAATTCTTCAAAAAACAAAGGGTGGCAATATAAGAATATATTATAGTTTAAAATCTGGGTCCAGGAGTGGTGGCTCATGCCTGTAATCACAGCAATTTAGGAGGCTGAGGCAGGCGGATTGCCTGAGCTCAGAAATTCAAGACCAGCCTGGGCAACACAGTGAAATCCCGTCTCTACTAAAATACAAAAAATTAGCCGGGCATGGTGTTGTGCACCTGTAATACCAGCTACTTGGGAGGCTGAGGAAGAAAAGTTGCTTGAGCCTGGGAGGTGAAGGTTGTAGTGAGCCGAGATCACGCCACTGCACTCCAGCTTGGGTGACAGAGTGAGACTCCTTTTTTGTGACCCAGAAATAAAAAAAATAAAAATAATAAAAAAGGAAAGAAAAATACCTGAAGCCTTATTTCAGTGGCTTAATTCCTCATTTTCAGATATTATTCAATAAATGTGTTCTGAGCATTTATTATAGATGCCATGTATAGTCTTCCCAGATGGCAATAAGCCTTCTTGAGAAAGCAGTTTGTAAGGTATACTGATATTTCTTCTACCCACTGAGCAGAATGATTTTGGCAGCAATTGTAATATGTGAGATAGATATAAAAACACATACATACATCTCTCTCTATATATATACAGTTGATATTTGGATGTATTCCAACATATATTTAATAACTAAATAAGTTATTTAATTCAAGACAGAAAAGGAAAACAGCAAAAAAGAAATAATTAACAGTGCCTAAACCCACCCACTCCAGAAAAAGAACAGAATATCATTTTCTAAAAATCGCAAAAAAAAAAAAAGTAAGAGAGACATACGGACAGAACATTATAATTAATGTGTGTCACAGCTTCGTGCTAACATGTTTTTCCTCCTCACTGGGGAAGTCATGAGAAACTTCAGCACATGGCTAGGAGAGATTCCCCGACCAGCTTCTAAAACTCTCCTTTACATTGCTGGTTATGTGTTCTTTGATTTTCTTCTGCAATTTTCTACTTTTCTGCTTAGGAACAGCTTCTTTTCTCTACTGGAATTCAATAGTAGAGAACTCTTAGCTATTCGTTCTGCTGTTATGCAGAGTTCACAGTTGACTAACACATCTACAGTATCTGTATTTCGAAAACAGAGGAATTTGTTTCAATGCCAAGTCATTTAACTATTGGCTAGAGTGTAACCCGGGAATGGTTTACCCATTGATTCTGAACAAAGAAGAAACGAGGCCTGTGCTTGTTGGAGAGGAAATTTTTAAAATTTAATTTTGTTGTTTTGTCAGGAGAGAGCTCCTTTCTTTATGAGTCAAATCTGAAAAATATGCCCCCCAGAGCACAGAAATCAGCAAATTTCTAATAACTTTCCTCTCATTTAATGGAATATCTTCTGTTGTAGTACTGTGATTTTACTGGTTATTAACTGATTCATGTCCACTACATGTCAGCCTCATGACAGGGCATTTTAATATTGGATAAAAAATATACTTAAATTTGGTCGGCTGTGGTGGCTCCCTTCTGTAATCCCAGCACTTAGGGAGGCTGAGGCGGGCAAATCATGAGGTCAGGAGTTTGAGAACAGCCTGGCCAACATGGTGAAACCCTGTGTCTACTAAAAATGCAAAAAATTAGCTGGGTGTAGTTGTGGGCACCTGTAATCCCAGCTACTCAGGAGGCTGAGCCAGGAGAATTGCTTGAACCCGGGAGGCGAAGGTTGCAGTGAGCTGAGATCGCACCACTGCATTCCAGTCTGGACTACACAGCGAGACTCCATCTCTAAATAAATAAATTAATTAATTAATCAAATTAAATTTAAAAATACATATACACACAAATATTTAACATTTTTTTAAAAATATACTTTAAGTTCTGGGATACATGTGCAGAGTGTGCAGGCTTGTTACATAGGTATACATGTGCCATGGTGGTTTGCTGCACCCATCAACCCGTCATCTACATTAAGTATTTCTCCTAATGCTATCCCTCCCCTAGCCCCCCACCCGCGGACAGGCCCCCATGTGTGATGTTCCCCTCCCAGTGTCCATGTATTCTCGTTGTTCATCTTCCACTTATGAGTGAGAACCTGCTGTGTATGGTGAATCCACTTTGTATTTCTAACAATGGTGTATAATGTATAATGTATAATGTATAATGATTATCTTTCCTTCACACCCATGCCTTGTTATCTCTTACCTTTTTAATAGCCATCTTAACAGTGTGGTTTGTGTGTGTGTATATATATATAAATATATATGTAAATATATATTTTGTAAATATTTATGTAAATATATACGCAAATTTATGTGTGTATATATATAAACATATATATGTAATATATTGGTGTAGTTTTGATTTGGATTTGCATTTCCTGATGATTATTCCTACTGGCCATTTTTATGTCTTCTTTGAAAAAAAAGTCTATTCAGATTCTCCCCCATTTTTTAATTAAATTGTTTTGGTTTTTCATTTTTGATTTTCTTAGATATTTTGGATATAACCCCCTTACCAATTATATGGTTTGCAAATATTTTCTCCCAATTCATAGGCTGCTTTTACATTTTGTTGATTGCTTCTTTTGCTGTGTGGAAGCTGTTATTTGATGCAATCCTACTTGTTTGTTCTTGCTTTTGTTGCCTGAGTTTTTGGTTGATATCCAAAAATATACTGCCAACGCCAACATAAAGGGAACTTTTCCCTGCGTCTTTTTCTATGAATTTACTGTTTCTGATCTTATGTTTAAGTCTGTAATCCATTTTTAATTTACTTTTGGGTGTGATGTAGATTAGGATTCAATTTCATTCTTTTGCATGTGGATATCCAGTTTCCCAACACCATCTATTGAAGCCAATGTCATTCCCAATTGTATCTTCTTGGTGGGCTTGTCAAAAATTAGTTGACAGTATTTGCTTGGGTTTATTTCTGGGCTTTTCTTTCTGCTCCTTTGGTCTATATGTCTATTTTTATTCCAGCACCATATCATTTTTATTACTGTAGCTTTGTAATGTAATTGAAAATAAGGGAGTGTCATGCCACCAATTTTTTTTTTTTGTCATTATCTTGGTTACTTGGGGTCTATTTTGGTTGCATATAAATTTAAAAATTGATTTTTCTATTTCTTTGAAAAATGCTATTAGAATTTTAATAGGGGTTATTTTGAATATCTATATTGGTTGGATAATATGAAATTTTTAGTATTCTTCCAATCAACAAACACTGAATAACCTTCCATTTATTTGTGTCTCCTTCAATTTCTTTTACCAATGTTTTATAGTTTTTGGCATACAAATCTTTTACCTCCTTAGTTAAATTTATATTTAACTATTTTATTTATTTTGGTACTATAGTAAATTGGATAGTTAGGTTGATTTCTTATTCATATAGATTGTTTTTGCCATAAAAATGCAAATAATTTTTGTACATTGATTTTGCACCTTGCTGCTTTACCGAATTTATTTTTTTCTAAAAATGTTTACAGTGTTTAGAATTTTTTACATAGAGTATTATGTCATCTG
Organism: Macaca fascicularis; assembly: GCF_037993035.2. Lineage (NCBI taxonomy): Eukaryota > Metazoa > Chordata > Mammalia > Primates > Cercopithecidae > Macaca > Macaca fascicularis. The sequence goes on from NC_088392.1 coordinate 15,495,162, forward strand.
CAAACAAAGATAATTTTGCTTTTTCTTTCTGATATGAATTACGATTTTTCTTTTTCATTTCTCATTGCTCTTGTTAGTACTTCCAGAACTATACTGAGTAGAAGAAATGAGAGTGAACATCCTTATCTTGTGCCAGAAAGTAGAGGAAAAGCTTCCAGTTCTCCTGCCCCACCACTGATTAAGCCTTACGCTTTTCATAAATGACCTTTATTATGTTGAGTAAACAATATAACTTATCTTGTTAAGAGTTTTTATCATGAAGAGATGTTGAATTTTGTCACATACCTTTTCTGCATCAGTTGAGATAATTATGTGGTCTTCATCTTCATTTAGTTATTGTGGTGTATCACATTAATTTGACTGATTTGAATATGTTAAACCAACCTTACATCCTGGGATAAATCCTACTTGGTCATGGTGTATAATTTATTTGATGGGTTGTTGAATTTGATTTGCTTGTATTTTATTCAGAATTTTTGCATCTATATCAATCAGAGATATTGATTGGCCAATAGTTTTCTTTTCTTGTAGTGTCCTTACCTGGCTTTGATATCAGGATGAGGCTGGCCTTATAAGTGAGTTTTAACATAATTCCTATACTTCTACTTTTGGAGCAGTTTAAGAAGGGTTACTGTCAACTTGTCTTTGAATGTTTGATACAATTCGGTAACAAAGCCATCTGTTCCTAAGCTGTTCTTTTTTTTTAGAGTTCTTCTATTACTACTTCAATCTCTTTGTTATTTGTCTGTCCAGGCTTTTGATTTATTCTTGATTCAGTAAAAATAAATTTTAGAAGTTGAACCTAAAAAAGGAAACCAAAACCAAGCAAGAAGAAATTGACAGTAAATATATTAATAGAAGGAGACTTCAATACCCCACTTTGAATAATAGATAGAACTTCCACACAGAAAATCAGTAAAGAAATAGTAGACTTGAACAATCCTATAAACCAAATGGACTTAATAGAGATATACAAAACTTTTCAAAAACAGCAGAATAGGACACACATTATTCTCAAAAGCACATGGAAACCTCTCTAGGATAGATCACATGTTAGGTCACAAAACAGATCTTAACAAATTTATGAAGATCAAAGTCATATCAATTGTCTTTTCTGACCACATGGAATGAAACAAGAAAATAATGAAGCAAGAAAAATAGGAAAACCACAAATACATGGAAACTAAATAACACATTCTTAAACAACCACTGGGTAAAAGAGGGAATCAAATGAGAATTTTAAAATTATCTCAAGATGAACAAAATCACAACTTGCCAAAATTCATGTGATGCAGCAAAAGTAGTACTAAGAGGGATGTTTATAGCAGTAAATGCCTACATTAAAAAGGAGATTTCAAGTAAATGACCTATCTTTACACATCAAAAATCTAGAAAAAGGAGAAAAAACTAAACCCAAAGTTAGAAGAATGACAGACATATAAAGATTAGGGCAGAAATAAATCAAAGAGATTTAAAAAACTGTAGAAAAAAATCAACCAACATGGATGAGCCTGGATAGCATTATGTTAAGTTAAATAAACCAGACCTAGAAAGACAAATACTGGATGATTGCACTTACAGGAAAAATTTTAAAATAATCAAATTCATAGAGGCAGAGAGTAGTATGGTGGTTACCAGGCACTGAGGGTGGGAAAATATTGAAAAACTATGGTTAAAAGGTATAAAGTTTCATGAGAGATAAATAAGTTCTGGCAATCTGCTATACAGCATAGTGCCACTAACTGACAATAGATCTTGTTTGAATTGTTCTTACCAAAACAAGCAAAGAAAAACAAATACTAATAATACGGAAACTTTGGGAGTTTATGAATGTATTTATGACCTTGATGGTGGTGAGATTTTCTCAGTTGTATGCTGACCCTCAAACTCAAGATGTATACATTAAATATGTACAACTTTGTATATGTCAATCATACCTAAATAAAATAGTTTTTTAAATCATGTCACTGCTTTTTTAGCTATTGCTTTTTCTTTTTATTAATATTATTTTAATTGACACAATTATATACACTCATGAGGTAAAATGTGATGTTTTGATATGTGTATACAATGTCTAATAAGTTGAGCTAATTAACATGTATAATACATTATTGCTTGATAGTAACCCTCCTGTGCAATAGAGCTCAAAATTTGTTCCTGCTGACAGAAACTTTGTACCATTTGACCAAAAACTCAGTCCCTTCCTTCTCCTCCCCCAGCTTCTAGTAACCATCATTCTACTCTTTATTTCTATTAATTCAACTTTTTTTGGTTCCACATATAAGTGAAATCATGAAATATTTGTCTTTCTGTGCCTGGCTTATTTCACTTAGGATAATGTTCCCCGGGGCCATCAACATTGTTGAAAATGATAAAATGTCCTTCTTTTAAAGGCTGAATAGTACTCCATTGGGTATATGTACCACATTTCCGTTATGCATTCATCTTCTAATGGACCCTTAGGTTGTTTCCATATCTTGCCTCTTGTAAATAATGCTACAATGAACACGGGAATACAGATATTCCTTCAACATATTAATTTCAGTTAATTGCTGGAGCATATGGTAGTTTGATTTTTAGTTTTTGAAGAACCCTCATACTGTTTTTAACATAACAACTCTACTAATTTCATTCCTACCAACAGTTTACAAGTCACCCCTTTCTCCACATCCTAGCCGACACTTTAAAAAAGATGATAATATTTTTGATAATGGCCATTCCAGTAGGTGTGAGATGAGATCCAGTAGGTGTGGTGCTGAGCATTTTTGCATGAATCTCATGGTCAGTTGTGTGTCATACAATTGTATGAGCAATTGTATTTTGAGGAATGTCTTTTCAGGTCCTTTGCCCACTTTTTCATTGGATTATCTTTCTTTATAGTTGGTTGAGTTCCTTACATATTTTTGGATATTAACGCCTTGTCAGATATATAGTTTGCAAATACTTTTTCCTGTTTTATAGGTTATCTCTTCTCTCTGTTGATTGTATTCCTTACTGTTCAGAAGATTTTCAGCTTGTTGCTATCCCATTTGTCTATTCTTGCTTTTGTTACCTGTGCTTTCAGGGTCATAACCAAAAAATCATTGCCCAGACCACTGCCATGGAACTTTCCCCACTATGTTTTCTTCTAATTATTTAATAGTTTCAGGGGATTATATTTAAGTCTTTAATCCATTTTTCAGTTGATTTTTGTACATGGTGCAAAATAAGAATTCAATTTCATTCTTCTATGTATGGATATACAGTTTTCCCAACATAATTTATTGAAGAAAATGTCCTTTTCCCATTGTGTCTTCTTGATACCTTTGTCATAAATTATTTGACCTTAAATATGTGTTTATTTCTGGGCTTTCTGTTCTGTTCATTGATGTCTCTGTTTTTATACTAGTATCATGGTGTTCTGATTACAATAGATCCATAAAAAACTATTATAACTGATAAACTAATTCAGTAAAATTGCAGGATCAACAACATACAATAATCCATAGCATTTCTATATACTAATAACAAACTACCCAAAAGAGAAATTTTTAAAAATCTATTCTATTTACAATAGCAACAAAAAATAAAAATACTGAGGTGTAAATTTAATTGAGGAAGAAAAAGACTGTGATACTGAAAACTAGTAAACACTTATGAAAGAAATTAAATAAAAAAATATAGCTGGTTGTGGTGGCTCACACCTGTAATCCCAGCACCTTGGGAGGCTGAGGCGGATGGATTGCTTTAGGTCAGGAGTTTGAGACTAGCCTGGACAACATATTAAAACCCCATCTCAACAAAAAGTACAAAAAATTAATCATATATATTATACATATTATAGGTATATTATATATATTGCATATACTTATATATGTAATATATAATATATAAGTGGAAAAACATCTGTGTTCCTGGATTGAAAGAATTAAGATTATTAAAATGTTGCATCACCCAAAGTAATACAGATTCAATACAATTCATATTATAATTTTAATGCCATTTTTCACAAAAATAAAAAGAATCCTTAAATTCATATGGAACCACGAAGGACCCCAAGTGGCCAAATGGTTTTGACCAAAAAGAACAAATCTGGAGATATCACACTCATTGATTTAAAAATATATTATAAAGCTATTGTAATCAAAACAGCTATTAATTCCTTAAACTCAGCATAACTGGAGACAAACTGTTTCCGTTTTTGTTGTTGTTGTTGTTGTCATCATTTCACCCTCTCAATCGAGTTTTTCCTTACTCCAGGAAGATTGGGGAAGAGAAAATAAGTTTATTGTATTTGTGTTTAAAACATTAAAATAGTTCAAGGGGTTGATCATCAGAGCAACAGACTTTTCATTAGGTTGAAAACTGTCATTTTATTTATAGAATTACATAAATGGAATTTTTTTGCTATTATGATTTGGGAAAGGAAAGTCTTTGTTTCAGTCTGGGAAAATAAATGTGATATGCAAAGCTGCGCAAATTCCTCTGAATAAGACACTAAATATTTAGAATACGTAATATATACCATGCTATAATAAATACCTTGGTAGTCCCAAAGAGAGAAAGTTTAAGTGGAAATATACTAAAAGAAAAGACATTTTTTACAGCTGTGCAACATGCCTTTAACCACATCCTGGTTAAAGGGTGACCAGTGAGAAATTTCCAGTGGCAGGGTTATATGAGAAGCTTTTAAGAATTATATAGAATATCAAATGAGAATACAATGAGAAATCTCCTTGTTTGGTTTCATTTCTCACTTTAAAAAGGTTAAACATTTTTCACCTCAATATATGTCTTTTTTTTTTTTCTGATACTTTATTTATTTGCATGTTACCTGGTATTCCAAACCTAGAATGCTTGCTGGATGTCATAGGGTGCTCCAAGATTTCTGTTTTTGGCTCACCATATTTAAGGTGTTATCCTATTATGCATAGAGGGAAAAGCCTCGTCACATCTGCATTCCAGCTTCTGGGAAGTGACAAACAGAAAGAAAAGAATAAGCTCTTATACACTGAAAAATGTGTCCAGAAATGTGGGTGTCAAACTTTTTCTCCTCGTCCCGTAGCTGGAATCAATTCATGTGGCAAAACTTCACACCAAGCGCTTAGCCAAATATTCTATTACTATGGAAGAGAGAAGTAGATATTATCAGGACCTCTAGAAGTCTCTACCATATATTTTGCACATATAAATTATATATAGACATGTATTTAATATGTGAATATTTATAAGCAAATAGCCCATATGTTGCATATATAAATAATTATGTGTGCAATCAGGTGAGAATATGAGACAACATTTTTTTAATTTCAGTTTTCTGGTTTCAGAATGGAAATTGTCATATTCTCATTTTGTGGTAATTATAATCTGATGAAACCATATGAAACTAGAGTAAAAACTTACATACTATTTACTTAGATTCCACAGTTATTTAAGTCATGATCAAACTTATTTCATCTCTGTGCCTATTTATTGCTGCCCTCACTGAAATGCTATGAGGCAAGTCTCAGAAATCATGTCATCCATAAAATCTGCAACTATCAATTTGAAAAGAAAATGGCTGTTATTGTTATTAATAGTACTATAACACAATTATCACAGCATGTTTTAAAAAATAATTATTGTATCCCAGAAAATGAAGATGAGGTCTCTAAACAGCAAAGTGTGTCATTTAAAATTATCAAACATCATGAAAATTTTTGAAAAAAAAGGAGCAAAAATATAGTGTCAAGTGGTAGAGATATTAATCTCTGACTACTCAAGTCAAGCACATTTAAGAAGTTTAAAGGATTTATAAGCTTAAGAGAAATGATATTTTCCTGAAAAGTATATTAAATATTTGCTTTGTAGTTTGTCTATACAGCATGAAGTAGTAACTTAAATGAGCAGATATGTTTAAGTATTGAAAGGAAACACTGTTAAAGTAGAATACAAATATGGATTATAAGTACTTATTTTGTTTTTTTAATTACAGTAACAACTTTTCAATAAAGAGCTCAGAAAACTCTCTGTAGCATAAATGAGTAACATATTAATTATAAAATAAAACCTCAAAAAAGGGACAGATTATACAGAAGGAATGAGATAAGTATACCATATTGTTAATTGTCTTATCTCATTTTTTTTAAATATATAAATTCTAATTTTTAGATACTATATTTGACTCTCCCTAGATTTCTGGGCACTTTATTTTGATATTAATTATTTCCTAGACATTATTTTATTACTATAATAAAACTAAATGAAGATGATCTTGTAATTTAAAATAATAGAGGCAAAGAGAAAATTCACTGCATTATCTAATAATGTCTACTTTCACTTGCACAATGTATTTCGTTGTTACTATATGAAACATGGGTAAAACTTTCAGAAGACAAAAGACTGAAAACATGTATCTTCTGACCCAAATACCCTTGCAATATTGTATGACCAGGAAATGCTTAAATATATTTAAACATGTGCACTTCATGTAATATCAGTTTTTATTTTTCTAACTACTTGTAATGCACGACGTACTTTACCTCTTGTAATTAGAAAACTAAGGCGGTACAAAACTGAACCAGAAATAATAAATTATAGTGATCATAAGTCTTTCCAAATTTACTTTCAGTTTTTATATTTATTTTTATTTAATTATGCTTTGTGTATAGATTTTAGTTATGAAGTCAAAGTCTTGAAAATTGAAATATCTTCAAAATGCAAAAAGGCTGAAAACACTTTTTAAAGTCTAAGTCAACAAGTCTCTATGGAGATTAAACATAATCCACTTTAAAACACAGTAAACTCTTCCTGAAATTGAGGTTTAGTTTTAATATCCGTGATATTTAAACATGTATATTCAATCAAATTGTTTGCTAGAGAGTGTAGGTTATGATTTTATTAGAATAGGAGAAGGCTATGAAACCAGTTTAAATGCACAAAATGAAAATCTGAGAACAAACTCAAAGATATGTGATGAAGCAAGAACAATTCTTGTGACTTAAATTTAAATTTTCAAGTTAATATTTATAATTTAAATTCAAATATCCTTGTCATATTTTATAGCTATTTTATCGCCATCAGGAATCAAAACAAAACTGAAGGATATTTAGGGATTTCTAAAATACTTACGCTCTTTTTTACGTTATTATCATAATTATATGTTCTACAAGCACGCTTTTTATAATGTGTAGGAAAGGCATGCCAGTTTATTTATTTGAAGATGGTTTTTGCCAACACAACAACATGTATTCTCATGTACAATGCTTATATTGAAAAGCAAATATAGCTCATACTGAGAAAGAAGCAAACCTGAGAGGCATTCATGCATTCTGAAATTAAGAAGTATTGGAAGTATTAGTAGATTCTAGTTTGCACTTTCAAAAGGATTAACCATTGTTCATTCTGGAACTTGATATCCTGGGTCTATTTTCCTTTTTCTCATTTCCTCCAGACCTTGTCATCAATTATCTTAGTAATCTATACATCTATATCATATTTATTCTTTATATATATTTTTATTTACCATTTTTGTGTCTACATATAGTATGCTGATTATTTTTCTTACATTTGTGTCATTATGTCTGTCTTAAGTTGTAAACAATTCTCTAATAAGAATAAATTTATGTAAATTATCTTTACATTATAGTTTAAATACCACAATGTATGAATGCTGTTTTGGTGATAATGATGCCACATAAGTAAATTATAGACATACATAATAATTGAAATTTGGTGAACATATGTGTAATATGAATGCTGCAATATGCAGGTTAAACAGAAATGTTTGTTGAATCATATTAAAATAATAATTCACAAGGAAACCCTTATTGTTTGTTTAAAAGATGTTGATTGATCTTTGTTTTTATTTGATTTGAGCCTAGAAGTAAACTAAGAGTCTTTGATCTTGCCTTATTCTAATAAAATAAACCTAAATTTAACTAGAATCACTTTTCAATGAAGCTGCTTTCCTTTTTATTGTTTTGTCTTGTTTTTCCTTTTTTTTCTTTAATTATTCTTCTTTAACTTCTAGGGTACATGTGCACCACGTGCAGGTTTGTTACATATGTATACATGTGCCATGTTGGTGTGCTGCACCCATTAACTCGTCATTTACATTAGGTGTATCTCCTAATGCTCTCCCTCCCCCCTCCCCCCACCCCAAGACAGGCCCTGGCATGTGATGTTCCCCATCCTGTGTCCAAGTGATCTCATTGTTCAATTCCCACCTATGAGTGAGAACATGCGGTGTTTGGTTTTCTCTCCTTGCGATAGTTTGCTGAGAATGATGGTTTCCAGCTTCATCTATGTCCCTACAAAGGACATGAACTCATCCTTTTTTATGGCCACACAGTATTCCATGGCGTATATATGCCACATTATGTTAATCCAGTCTATCATTGATGGACATTGGGGTTGGTTCCAAATCTTTACTATTGTGAATAGTGCCGCAATAAACGTGTGTGCATGTACCTTTATAGCAACATGATTTATAATCCTTTGGGTATATCCCCAGTAATGGGATGGCTGGGTTGAATGGCATTTCTAGTTCTAGATCCTTGAGGAATCGCCATACTGTCTTCCACAATGGTTGAACTAGTTTACAGCCCCACCAACAGTGTAAAAGTGTTCCTATTTCTCCATATCCTCTCCAGCACCTGTTGTTTCCTGACTTTTTAATGATCACCATTCTAACAGGTGTGAGATGGTATCTCATTGTGGTATTGATTTGCATTTCTCTGAGCCAAAATTGACAAATGAGATCTAACTAAGCTAAACAGCTTCTGCACAGGAAAAGAAACTACCATCAGAGTGAACAGGCAACCTACAGAATGGGAGAAAATGTTTGCAATCTACCCATCTGACAAAGGGCTAATATGCAGAATCTACAAAGAACTTAAGCAAATTTAAAAGAAAAAATCAAACAACCTCATCAAAAAGTGGGCAAAGTATATGAACAGACATTTCTCAAAAGAAGACATTTATGCAGCCAACAGACACATGAGAAAATGCTCATCATCACTGGCCATCAGTGAAGCTGCTTTCTTACCATGACATAGTAATCTCTAGCTTATTCCAAGGATAATATTGAATTAAATGATGACTTGATTATCCAGGAATCAGACAATATAGGTTATTCTTCAGTTACAACTGACACCCAACTATCAGTGGCTTTAAAACAAACAAGGGTCACACAACCCCATGCTCCACAATATCTGCCCTCAAAGGTTTTGTATCACATTTTCTATTATTTACCCACATCCCCCACTGGCAGAGAGAATATATATTTATTCTCTCTGTTAATTATAAACACTGTTATAAGTTTTACAAATGTAAATACAAGCTCATTTTGTATGGAGAGGAAAATATTAAAACACTCCTCTAATTCCTCAAAGTATTCTAGGTTGATTCCAGGTACGTACTATTTTCTTCCATTTATTAGTTTGGTTGCTAAGGCCCAGCAAGAGATGAAGATGGTGCATCAGTAGGGAGCCCCTCTGCTGGTACTTTCCATCATTTTATCTGTCAGTAAGCATGTGCAAAGTAACTGCAGAGAGTGGGGTTAATTTGTTACTACAGGTTGCTACTGAAAAATGATAGCAACATAGGTGCCACCTGAGGTCCACATCTTAGAGTATATATTGTATCACTTATCTGATGTGCAAAGACCCAAATCATGAATTATTTTTAGTTTTGTTTTCCCATGACCTTTTGTCACCTAAATCCATTTACTATCTTTTGCCACAAAATTGTCACAATAAACTCAATACTGAGTAAAATATCACAAACTACCACACATACATCAAGAAATACCCCGAAGAAAATTCGTCTAACTTTGAAAAAATGTTTCAGTACATTTTACTATATAAGCTAATACTCTGTAATTTAGTAATCTTTATGAAGAAATAAATTCGTAGAATTTAGAAACACTCACCATTGACACTAAGGTCATCTTTCTTTTACTGATGGTACTTATTCCCCCAATTTGATTATTGATGGTTTTATTCTAGGAATCAACTGCTTTCTAAAAAGGTCTAAATTTTATTACACAGCTGGACAAGCCAAGTGATGGTCTTCCACACCTGGTTATGAGGGTTCATAGCACAGAGGTTTGACAACAACAAACGACTTGAATCAAAAGAAACAGGCAGGTCAGAGTGTAAACTCACACAGCCAATGAAACTGACAGAGCCAATGCAACTGAAACAATTTTTGGGGATGGCAGGTCTTGAAGAAAGGCTTGACTCTAAGAAAAAAAAAATAATGTAGCTTATCTCTCTGACAATGAAAACCTTTCATGCCTTTGACTTTTGAAATTCATCAATTCAATTTTCATTTTTTAGTGTGATGTCTGTATGAACTATTGTTGGTTTCAATCATCTTCATAACCTTAGCATATTTTTTTCTGCATATTTACAGGTTTACATTTCAAAGACGGTACTCAGGTCCTTTTCTGCATATTTATCTTGAAGAGCTTAGTCTTAAGATTTCTTGCTGTATTTAAACATTATCTTCTTGAGAGATAACTTTGATGCATAGAATCTTCAACTTAGATATAAGTGAGTCATTCAGACACAACTTTCATTATACTGCTCTAAAGGCTATGGAATCATTGAAGATCAATATAGACAGTCCACAGAAAATTTTTACTCTTAAATATTACCTTTATATTCCCTACCTATTTCTACTTTTAGTAAGCACCTTACTCCAGAAGCTGGTGAAATACATAAATATAATTAAAATCCTTAAATCTTTAACATATTTTCAATATGCAAAGTTAGGAATATAATCAAGGGAAATAAATTAAAATTTAATATATTGCTTTAAGAAATGGACACTTCCTAAGACCCATCAGTTATACAGATGATATGTAAAAATTAAATAATCAATTTATATTGTGGAATGGCTCAATAAGTAAACAGGGCAAATCAGCGTTTCCCATGGCTTGTTTTAAGTATCATGATTTCAATGAGAAAACGTATGAAAAAAATGTTTTCTTCCATTATCAAATATTTGGGGAGCCTATGTACTGTACCTTTTTGGAGATTTATTTTTCAAATAGTTGTTTTAAATACTGCTCAGACAGTTTTCAATATAGTGACTTGTTAATTTTATGTTAAACAGTATTTACCAAAGTTATTTGTTCATCAAGCTATTTTTTCTTTTAACTTATTGACATTCTATGAGATATGACTATCTATGTTAGCTAAATGACTTTATCCAAAGGAAACTAAAAACTTTTCATATCATTATGACAAGAAGTAGTTTTGCAACTTGGAGCAAGGCATTACTAAAGTTATGTTTATAAACTCCAATAGATACTGAAAATTAGGGATGCTATACCCCTCGATGTTTACATTTCAAAGATGGTACTCAGGTCCTTAAGAAAGACATTTCTGTGTCATAGAGCTCATAAATGGACTATCTGGTTTTTAAATTAATGTATACACATTTCAAAGGAAGGAGAGAGTATTTATAATTACAAATTTTCTAAAGTAAGGGCTTTCAGAAAAAGGAGGGAAGAAAAATCTTATTCATATTTTCAACAGGGAGAGTTAATACTTAAAAATTTTGTATTTGTCCTTGCACTACTAATAGATTGTAGCTATTTTTTATTTTTATGGTGACTACAAAAGAGATAATAATTGTCTACCTGGACAATCTAAGACACTCAGTTTTTAAAAGATACTATTGAATGAAAAAGTAGAGTACATTCTCAAGTAACATAGTCAATCACCAAAAATACAGTTTTCATGTATATCAGCAATACTAAGTTAAAAATACAAAAGGTTAAAAAAATAACAATATAAAGTTCTCAGGAATAAATGTAATAATTACATTGAATCATTATGAATAAAAACCATTACTCACTATTAAACTGTATGAATAAAGAGTTGAATAAGTAAGGAAATTATATAATATATAATCTGTGACTAAAAGAATCAGTATTAAAGGATGGCCAATGCTTTCCACAGCTTTGTCTCTTGGTTGGCTCAGTACTTTAAGGTTTTAGCACTAAAAGGCATGATCCTGGGAAACTCTTCATTGTCCATGAAAACTAAGATCACAGATCACCTTTCATTCTTCTGCCTTTCCTTCCTGCATTCATCTCTCCCTTTTGCTTTCTTATATCCATGTTATAAAATTAAATTAAAACAAACCTGCAACAAGTTAACCAAATAGCATTGGAAGGTGAAGGAGGGAAAAGGCAGGCTTACCTTATCAAATATTAACTGTGTAGCCAGTCGGGTCCTTTCAGAAGCCAACTCTGAGATGATTTTGTTGCCTTTGGGAGCCACATCTGTGAAAGGGAGAGAAAGGAGGCAGGAGTGGGCTCAGGGAGAAGTGGAGTTGCAATATAGCCCCAAAGAAAATCAAAGGACCTTAGGCCGGGCGCGGTGGCTCAAGCCTGTAATCCCAGCACTTTGGGAGGCCGAGACGGGCGGATCACGAGGTCAGGAGATCGAGACCATCCTGGATAACACCGTGAAACCCCGTCTCTACTAAAAATACAAAAAACTAGCCGGGCGAGGTGGCGGGCGCCTGTAGTCCCAGCTACTCCGGAGGCTGAGGCAGGAGAATGGCGGGAACCCGGGAGGCGGAGCTTGCAGTGAGCTGAGATCCGGCCACTGCACTCCAGCCCGGGCTACAGAGCAAGACTCCGTCTCAAAAAAAAAAAAAAAAGAAAAAAGAAAATCAAAGGACCTTAAAGGAAGTCTGCTGGAACCTGAAGAACCCTTCAGGGTTGTCCCATGTTGGATCTGGTTAATCAAGATTTTTATATTTATGCAGCTGAGATAAAGCAAACTTGGCCAAAGCAGCTCTCAGCATTTGAAGGAGCAGTGCCCAGCAGTGGGGGGCAGAATGTATGTCCCTGAATCAACCCCAAAACTTGACTAGCAGTTAACATTAAATTAAAAAACTTCCAGAAGAAATGAGAGAGAGAGGTAACAATGGCACGAAGTAGAGAATCCATAAACTCATCTGTGTCTACAATAATTTTCTTCAAATTAGACATAGCATGTTTAAGAATGGGTAAACAAAAAACGTGGGAAAAACTGAAGAATTCCTGGAAGGAAAAACGAAGCTCTATCCCTGTCTCACAACATGACCTTTCACTAAACTTCAGATAGGCACTGCTTAAATTTGGAAGAGCTCATTAGTGCATACAAGTGAACGACATTTATAAAGCAGAGGTGGGGATACGGTCTTCAAAGGATCGCATCTCAGCCTAAAAACACAAGTGGATTTTAGCATGGGGAATTTCAAAATGTATATATTTCCAAAATAATAAAATTAACAGCAGAAAATAACAAATAGAAATAATTATATAACCTAAAATAATAACAGTTGACTATTTAGTGGTTTCCTTGAGCCAGACAATGTTTATTTACTAATTTTTGGTTCCATATTTATTTATTTTTCACTGTAATTCTGTGACGTGGATCCATTCTTCATTCCTTTTCATAAAGACATGTAACTAGTACATATCAGAGCCTGAATTTCAACCTGGGGCATCAGGTTCCGATAGAGGTCACTCTAAAATTCATCCTATTGCCTAGACCAATCAAGTAATAATAGTCATCTTATTAATGTCTTTAATGTGCAAAGAACTTGCTTGAAGGAGATAGGAAAAAGATCCACCGTGATAAAAAATTGAACCAAGATCACAAGCAAGTATGCCCCAAAAATAAAAATGCAAAAAAGCAATTTAGTTATGGGATAAAATTTATAACATTTTAATATCTCAATATTTGAAAAATAAAAGTCATATATCACAAGCATTCAAAAATAGGAATTGCATAAATTATTTTTAAGCAGTAATGCAATTACATAAAATATGGAAATTTAAAAGATTTTTTAGAAGAACAGCAACAATGTCCAGGCACAGTGGCTCACGCCTGTAATCCCAGTACTTTGGGAAGTCAAGGTGAGTAAATTGCTTGAGCTCAGGAGTTCAAGGTCAGCCTAAGGAACATAGGGAAACTCTGAATCTACCAAAAATACAAAACATTAGCCAGGCATTGTGGTGGTCCCAGCTACTCAGGAGGCTGAGGCGAGATGATCACTTGAGCCCGGGAGGCAGAGGTTGCAGGGAGCCAAGATCATGCCACTGCACTCCAGCCAGGGCAACACAGTGAGAACCCATATCAAAAAACAAAAATTTTGGAAGAACAGCAATAAGAAATTATATTAATAAATATAAAACATATGCACATTTACATATTAAAATTAATATATAAAATATATTAATATAATTTTAAATTAGTGATGATTTGAGAGGTTTAGGATTATAACAATTACTTTTCCTCTTTGCTTATCTGTTGTTTTTTTCCCAATAAAATTCAAGTATTTCTTACCATACAGGAAAAATATAATTTACATTTTAATACTTATTTTCAGTGTTGATGATATTAGTACCTTATTTTATATTATATTTTTACATTTTATATTTATTATTTACATATGAATGTATTCATAGTTATATTTTCAAAAAAGTTTGTAAATTTATTTATTATTTTTTAAAATTACACACTACATGTGATCTCTATTATTAATGTTATTTTACGTGTTAGTAATTGGCAGAGATTAACTTCAAATTAACTTAGATTCCTATCATAAGTATGTGAGTTTCTTGATAAATTATGAGAGTCCAAGAGTAATATTTATGCCTTCAAATGGGTGCAATATTATTTTTAATCACAAGATGAACTGTAGTTTATTATTTTTACAACTTTGGATAATAAGTGAGTAATATTTGGGGGGATCATATTTTAAATACAAAAATACTTGCGTTATCTCAAAAATTAATGGATTTACTAAAACCTGTGAAGGTCTTTATTTATGAAGTAACTATGAGGCTATCCACAGATACAATGAATCGCCAAGTGATACTGTTCAACCTGAGAAATTCTCTAAAGTCTATAATTTAGCAACTGGAATGTGCTCATGATATAGGTATACATTACATTTTATAAAGTTACAGATATTGTCTGTACTGTTCAATAAGATGTCCTCCACAATTAGCAAAACACGTATGGCATTGGTAGGTTCCCACTAAAATATGTTGAATAAATTATTAAAACTAATATATTTGCTTAATTGCATTTTCTAACCCTTGTCAGTAATTATCATTCTTTAAAGTTATAATTCCAAAACAAAAAAGCAAAAATCACTACTCAGAGAAATCTGGAATGAATAAAAATCTGGGCATATATATATATATATATATGTGTGTGTTAAATTATATATTCACATATTGGAAATTATGTATTCATATATTGGAAATTATATATTCATATATTAGAAATTATATATTCATGTGTGTGTGTGTGTGTGTGTATAGATATATATGAAGTGCAGGCAGGAGTATTCCTTATGGAAAACTGGGAAACAACGTACTGCCAGTTCATCCAGGCTGTTTTTTATGTGTATATATATATTTTTTTCTTACACTCTACCAGTATAATCAAGTGTTATTCATAAATAGTGCAGGATTCCTGTTTTAGTCATTATCAATAAAAAGATAGTAATCAGTTTTACAAAAATGATGTATTTTTCTTAAAACATGATATTTAATAAAATGTTCATGAATTTCTCATGTATTAGTATTAAAGATGCACATTTTTTTCTCTGAAAGGAATTACTGTATTTTAGAATAAATAATTGCCTACATTGTTTTTATAGAGAGAGAACCTATGGCCAAAAGCACTCATAATATTACGAAACAAATATGTATTGGCCAGAATCACTACTGGACTAGTAACTCTCTTTATTGAGTGAATATATTAGTGGTCACTAAGCCAAAAATAGTTACACTTGCTTTATAGAATGGCCCAAAGTGACAGAGGACAGAATAACACTAACAGGTGACATTTTAAAAGGTGATAACAAAAAGATAAAGAAACTACAGTTTTCTCTCTCTTGAAAAACCACGTAATACTGATACTTTAGCAGCAGGTTTTACAGATGAAAACCAATCAACAACATAGCTTATCTCCTGCTAGACTGGTGGAGGGGGGAGAAGGAAGTAGATATAATAACATTTGGAATTAAAAATATGAGCATATAAAATTACAATGAAAATTTTAAAATATAACAGAGAACTTTAAAGATTCACCTAATATAATGATGAAAGTGAAAAATCTGCAACTATGAATCAGGTAAGATTTCAAAGCTGAACATTTCTTAATTACTGTCTGTCAATTAAAAGCCAAAAGAATTATTCGGTATTGTATTCATTTTATATTGCCATCGTAACAAATTACTACAAACTTAATGGCTTAAAACAACATAATTTCATTATGCCACAGTTTCTGTAGGTCTCATGGTTTCAGCTGGGTCATCTGTCAAGGGTCTTGCAAGGCTGAAATCAAGGTGCGGGCAGCAGTATTCCTTACTAAAAAACTGAGGAACAATGTACTCAGCTCATCCAGGCTGTTTCTTGAGTTCAGGTTTTTTTGCAGTTGCAGAACTGAGATCCCTGTTGCTTTGCTGTCAACCAGGGGCTGGTCTTTCCATCTAGAGGCTGTCCTCATTTTTTCTCATGTTTTCCACATGACCCACTCTAGCAAGGGCAGGTCAAATCCCTTTCACACTTCGAAACTTTCTTTCTCTGTTGCCTTCTTCAGACTCAAGTTAGATATTCTTCTTTAGGGTTCATGTGATTATATTGCGTCCTCCAGATAATCCAAAACAATCTATTTTAAAGTCCATAAGTCTAATGACGTCTTCAAAGTTCCTCTCCATAAGTTTCAAGGGTTAGGAAGTAGGCATCTTCGAGGAACTATTTTGTCTACCATAGTCTATTTCATTAATAGCACTTTACATAACACAAAATTCGATCCATATATTTAGTGGCTATTGGATAGGGTATTTTCTGGATCTAAATCACTACTAATAATAGGCAACAAGTTCATGTGTCCATGTAAGGTTTTGTTTTTTTTCCTGTGCCAGGCAATATTCAAAATATTATACATATATCAATAAATTTAATCTCTACAACTAAAATATTGGCAGGTTCTATTTTCTTAAGTTGTTTTTAATATTATTTTTGTAGGGATAGGGTCTTGCTATGTTGTCGAGGCCGGTTTCAAACTCCTGGCTTCAAGTGATCCTCCCGTTTCTGCCTCCTAAAGTGCTGGGATTACAGGCAGGAATCATGTCCAGCCTTAAGTTCTGTTTTTATCTCTATTTTATCCAAGAGAAATAGAGGTAAAATAACTCACCTAGGATTATTGAGCTAGTAAGTAGTGTAAATGGAGTGGTTTGGTTCCAGAATCAACACTCTTAATCACTCTACAATTCTGACTTCAAATATGAGAAATTGGGTTGTTTTAAAGAATAGAAAAATAGGAATGACTATATGTATTCTAGATGGAAAAAAAGTACAGTAGTATAAGACAATGAACTACAATTATTAGAATAGTTATCTATCATACTTCATTGAATCTCCTCACTTTGCCTGCACGTAACTTGATTTATTACATGCATCAGTTCACTCAAAATCTACCTCTTGGGGGAGCTTTCAAGGTACTCAGATTAAAGAACATTCCCAAAACCACGCTGCCAAACTGACAGCTCTCTGCTTCTACATTTTGGATTCCCAGCTATAGAATATCATAGTGAAATCTGGTAGCCAATGACAGGTTTAATAAAGGTAAGTTTATTGAGTCAACAAAAACATTCAAGCAAGCCAAAATGGACTAATATAATTTAATGTTACTCAGAACAGGTGATAGCGTTTGAATTGAAAAGTATTGTAAATAGTCAATGTAAAGAGGTAAAAATAAAATTTCACTATTCAGATATCTTTAAATGCCAAGGAAGAGTTAAAGATAAATACAAAATATTATTTTACACTGTGAGGCAAAACAATATAGAGGTCTGAGGTTTTGGAGTCAGAGAGGCCCTACTCCATAACCTCTATTTATTACCTATGCAATCTTACATATTTTCATTCACATGTAAAAATTTTATTTCTATATATAAAAATGGACTTCATAATATGCTAACAAACATTGAATAATATTGCCATGAGACTTAAAATAGCTAAACAATGCAAATTTCTTAGTTCATAGTACATATGAACAAACTATGATAATTGTTTTAAAATATGATAATATTTAATTACAAAGCACTAAAGGGATATTACTGTGAAATTAGAATCTCAAAATTATGACTTGTTTGTTGTACATTTTTAATCATATTTTTAAAATACATACAGTAAAACCAACCTGTCTTAATAGCTGACAACAGAGATTAGTACTTTACCTTAACAGTGTTCATCGGTAAAATTGTATTAATATTTAATTATTTATTCATTTATTATTAGATTGAATATTTATTGAGCTATTTGATTACCAGTTGCTTACAATTTAGAATGTGGAGAAAGGGAAATGCAGGGATAACTGTGATACAATGTAAAATGTGTTATATATGTGGTAGCATAGAAAAGTTGGAGATTAAAAAAAAGTTTTACCGAGGATCTGACAGATGTTTTGCAAGTGACAGAAAGTCGTGAGTAATATTTAATGAAAGTCATATCTTATAGCAAAAGAGCGTTCTGTCAGGGAGGGGGAATGGAGGTGGAACAGCTGTTACAACGAGAGTGCAATAGGTTTTAAGGATATAAGAAACACTTTTTGGAGGTAAGTGAGTGGCTATGTTAATGAATAGAAGAGGATATACTAGAGAAATGTTTTGAGGCAGGGTTTAAATAATTTACTAAGTGGATTGAGGATATGATAGAAAGTAGGAGTTGACATTGACACCAAAGTTTATTTCATCAATAACGTAGATGGTGAGTTTCTTGAGATAAGAAACAGAAGATGGCAAATTTATATAGGAGAATGAAATCTGCTTAATATGATATATCCTTTGAAATGGAGATATTAATATACATAAAATACCTTATATTTACTAGATGAAAGAGAATCATATCTTCACATAAGAAACAATGTTTCTGTGTACAGTAAGCTTATCATGGGCAAAGCTGCAATCAAGTTTGAAATTGGAAGAAATCTTCTGAAATTTGTCCTAAATTTTAAATGACTTTGAGGAGCATAAACTCTTACCAAGACAAAGATATTTACTTAAATTATCAAGCCCCATATCGGAATAAAATTAATCCCCAAGTTTTCACACACACACACACACACACACACACACACACACACACACACACACACATATCTACATCACAAAAACAATCTAGATCCTTCCACAAATATGAATTTATATTTAAACAAACATACCACATTGAATATTGCCTGCATTTTCTAATATGTAAAAAGTAATCACTTTATGGTTATATATCATAATATCTACAATTAAGGAAGAATCACGAGTCATTTTTTGTTTAGTAATTTCAATTAAAATTAATTTTTCCTTAGGACTTACATGGTCTACCATCTAAATGGCAAAGGGAGAATTTTAAAAGGAATAATAGAAATGAAATAGAAATTATATGTGTGTGTGTGTGTGTGTGTGTATGTTTTTCTTGCAAAAGCTGTTTTCTTAAAATTCCTCACTAGAGCCTACTAGACAGCTCTTCTGACCTTGGCTGAGTGTCCTGACTTGGCTGGCTTTCAGCTAACCTAGAGTGGTTTCCCTGTGGTGACAGCAGTGACTCAGGTCTATTTTGTAAACCTCTCATTGTCCAACTGCAAAGCTTGGATCTGTTCTCATAACAATGGAACAGTCACAAAACCAAATTCCCCAATGTGCAAGCCTATTTCACACTTTTGCTGTGGCATATCTACTAGCATTGCATTAGTCAAAGTGACCACCGAGTCCCAAATCAAAGCATAAGACTTACTGCCCTGCCCTCAATGGGAGGGCTTTGCAAACTTACATGCAAAGGTTGCAGGTGAAGAATGGAGTACATCAATTTTAATCTGATGCAACCTGCTGCCTATCAAGAACTGTTTAGGTTCTGAAATATTCCCCGACTTGTGAGTTCACAAGTAAACCTCTAAGCCTGCCTCAGTTTCATCAATGCTTCCAGAAGATATAAGATGTCGGGACAGAAACAAATGACAGTTATTACTCACAGTAATAGCAGAGACCAGAATATCAGTATATTTGTGTCCATTTTCTGCATCCTCATTGCCACAAGGAGATGAAAAGAAGAAAAGATGGCACCTGCACACATCATGGGTTGCATCAGATGAAAGGAACCCTGAGCTTTGGGAACCAGAATCATTTATAATGTGCAATAAGCATGTCTGTCCTTAGCTCCAGAGGGAAATACTGACTCAATAATACAAAACTTTTCACCAGATATGAATAAACATGAGAGGCGCATGGAGAACTGTTTTCTAACAGGATTCAAATGTGAAAGTTGGATATTTTCTCAGTATTCTGCTGAGTTAGTTCCATTGTTTTTGAATATCAGTTTTTCTTTTTGTATCTCCTTTATTTTGATAAAATATTTTCTCCTACCAGTTATTCAATAATAAAAAATAAGACATACATGTTGAAAACTTGAATGTTTTCAAATGCCTTAAAGAAAACAAAAAAAAGATGAGCCCAATGCCTTTGACAGAACTTTTGTTTTTTGCTTCTTATCTTTTTTAAGAGCAGTGTTTTATCAACTAAAAAATAAAACAAAAGTAATACCATACCAGCAACTATAAATGCTGATGGAAAATATAAACTATCAAAAGATGCTGAGTGCTTTAAAATCTTATTAGTACATTATTCTAAAAGAAGTAATTAAATATTAAGATTGGCATCATCTATTTCAATAATCAAATCTTAAATATACTCTGTTCCAAATATTTCATTGCAAGAGAAGAACACATCTGGGACTCCTTAAGTCATCCCTGGGCTGCCAATGATATCACAAAGTAATGGCAAGCATTCTTTTATTTTTCTCCAGTCTGAATATTTTTTCACACAAATGAAAAGAATTTTTGTGTGAAACTTTTATCATTTTTCTCTATTTTGTCCTACTTTTAACAAAATGACTTTAGAGACATAAAAGCTCTTTTTCTTGAAAATACAGTGTAAGAGAAGATCCAATAGAACATTCATTTTTTTGAAATGATCCTGTAATTGTTTGAAGTTTATCTGCCAACTATTAATTTTGAAACTTCAGCTGTATGAGAGTACAATCATGATATTAGTTTTCATGTTTTCCTTTACATGAAGAAAAATCATTGCACTCACTTTATATTAACAGCCATAGTATTACAACATAATACTTTAAATAAAAACAGCTATTCATAGAAATATCGTGCATTCAAAGTCACAAATATTTTAAGATCACACATAATTATGTTGCAGCAGTTATATTCAGCATTGTCTTCTTTACCTAAAAACTAAAACGGTCATACAGAATATTCTGATAAAAGCTCAAGCTAGCATAAAAGATAAAGAGAAGACAAACAAGTGAAGCTGACTGATATTAATCCCTGTTTTGTTTCCTCTAAAAAATTAGAAAAAAAAAATAAGGTTACTTAAAGGATTGAGTGTTTAAAAGTCATGATGATAGTGCATTTAATTTTTATTTAAATTTATTTTTCATATTTAAATAGTTTTTGTTTTGTTTTGTTTGTTATGTTTTTCTTGGAGACAGGGTCTTGCTCTGTATACCAGGCTGGAGTGCAGTGGAACTATCACGACTCAATGCAGCCTTGAACTCCTGGGCTCAAGCAATCTTCCCATCTCAGCCTCCCAAAAATGAAGCAGACAGGTGTTTTTCAAATGTAGGATACATGCAAAAACTCATCTTCAGTTTATGCTGTGGTCCTGTTTATATACTGTGGACCTATTAGCTGTGGTCTGTTTATAGTCTCTTGCTGTCAAACTGACTCATGGACAAAATGATTGTCTTATATAACAATTACTATTTCAGGTGTGGTATATGCCATGTTTTCTTATGTATTGATATTTTCCAATTTTATATTGGCTTCCTTAGTTGCTTCCGTGTGGTTTATCTATATTTTTCCAGAAAATAGGGGGAAAAAAGTACACATTCAGAACTGAGTTTAATATTTTTGAAAGTTATTTAGTTTCCTAATGATTTAACCAGCAACCAGTTAAAGTTTACTAACTGAGAAACTTGATTTGGATTAATATTATAAGGTTTTGTTTTATGTTTTGTTTGCCTTTCTCCACATTCAAATTAATTTTGGTGGTTCTGTTCAACAAAACATTTTGCAAATGACAGTAAACATTTTGCAAACTGAATATTACCCACACATCATGTGTTCTTTAACGAGAACAAAATAAACATGCTTATTCAGTCACAATTATATTCACTCAATCAGAAACATCACCTGTCATCTTTTTAGGAAGAGCCACACTAGGGAGTCTGAGAAACAGCCTTCACAGAGGCAGGTTTCTCAGTAATGGTTAGAATAACAATGCCTTTCTCTTCCCCAGCTGTAACGTTTGTCTATATTACTTCAAGAATCTTATCTTATGTTTTCCAAAAAACTTTTAATTGAAACTTAGAAAAATTCCTGAAAAGAAGCAAAGTAGCTTCTTGGATTCAATATCTATGAAAATCAGTTTCAATTTCATAACATTTGACATACTCAGACCATGTAAAGAGATCTTCACAATTATTTGTTTCTCCCAAAGTCTCAACTCTTAAAGAACAGCTTTATGCATAAAAGATATAGTATTTTTATTAATGTTTATTAACTAAATTAAGAATCATTTACAAACAGGTGGAAATAATTTTGTTGTTGTTGTTGTTCTCCAGATTCAGAGGGTAAAGCTTTAAAGCACATGCAACAATTAGATAATTAGATAATTCGATTTTTCCCCCTAGAAACAAACATAGACTAATTAAGAGTACAGTGGAATTCTATACTATTACTTTTTCTCTGATTGTGACAGAGGGTATTTCAGAGAGGCATATATTGTTGGATTTAACATGTTCACATTTCTTTGTCTATATGAATGATAATTTAATGTTCTGCCAAGACCGGGAAGAAATCACTAGTGTTCTCAAGTCAAATGACTGTTAGATGAATTTTTTGTGAGGAATTTTTACAAGAAATCTCTTTTTCTAATCGTTTCTTAGAGCTAAGTGTGAACGATTGGCACAGAGTTTAGAATCTAACATATATTTATATATGTATATTTGTACATATGCATACTAATATAACTGATGGACAAATAAAATATTTTCTAAAATGTATTATTATAGTTCCTGTACAATTAAGTGATTCCGTTTGTTAGATGCTCTTCTTAAGGCACTATATGTAGCACTCTTTTCTATTTCTGTTGAATGTATGAGAGGTAACCCCTTGATTATCTGAGAGAGAGGAAGAAGATCTTCTAAAAGTATTGAGTTCCCAGAATATTGCTTTGGTACCAGCTCCTTGGTAGGGAGTTGTGGTGTGTTGAATCGCGTCCTTCCAAAATCTATGTCTGCACAGAACCTCCCAATGTGGCCTAATTTTGCAATAGAGTGTTTGAAGATGTATTTAATTAAGATGAGGTTATGCTGGGTGGGACTGGGGACCTATATTCATTGACTATTGTCCTTACAGGAAGCGAAGACACACAGACACGTGAGGGAAGAAGCCCAGGTGATGATAGAAACACAGACTGGAGTGATGCAACTACAAATCAAGGAGCACTGATGTTTCAGGCAGCAGCAGAAGCAAGGAGAGAGGCATGGGACTCATTCTCCCTCAGAGCCCCCAGAAGCCTTCAAGTCTGCAGACACCTTGATTAAACGACTCTAGCCTCCTCAATTGTGATAGAATGCATTTGTGTTGTTTTAAGCCACTGAGATTGTGGTACTTGCTATAAGCAGTCCTAGAAAACTAACATAGGAGAGAATATTAATTAAGTAGGAAAGCAACAGATATATTTTACTACGATATTTTTTCATATTGAGATAATTGTTACACTTCTTACGTAAAAACATATGCTCTTGGCTAGGCTCAGTGGCTCATGCCTGTCATTCCGGCACTTTGGGAGGCTGAGACAGACCGATCGCTTGAGCTCAGGAGTTCAAGACAGGCCTGGGCAACATGCAGAAACCCCATCTCTACAAAAAATACAAAAATTAGCCAGGTGTGATGGCTCGTGCCTGTAGGTCTCAGCTACTTGGGGGTGCTGAGGCGGGAGCATCACTTGAGCCCAGGAGGTTGAGGCTGCAGCAAGTCACATTCATGCCACTGCACTTCCCAAACAAATAAACAAACAAAATATGCTCTGAAATATCACCAATAGTTATGTCTATATTCTCTTACTATGAAGAGTGGCATATGTCTATGCACACATGCATATATATAAACACATATACATATACATGCAGCATCTTTTCCTAAATAAACACTTATTTATAATTTACTTGAGCACAGTAGCCGATAAAAGTCAAATGTTCATGGGATCTCTTACATTAACTCATTTGGAAAAGATGATTATTGGTGCCAGAATTACTTATTAGTGATATCTTGACAGCTAGGACTTTAGTTATTTTGTTTATGTTTCTAAATTGATGGAACAGAAGTCTTGGACAAAGTGAGCTTCAACATACTGCATATCCACTAGCTCCATGATATCTCTACTAAAGAAATAGCAAAAGTTTTGTGTCTTTAACAGCTCAACATGTTGTTTTATTATGTGATGATGTTTTTAAAATTACAAGAATATATTTCATTCCAATTTTCCAGGGAGGAATACCATTGTATTGCCTTATTGAATATGTACTTTAGATAATTAGACAAATGTTTACTAATTATTGTATGTACATTAGGCTCACTGTCTCTGCTTGCACAATTTTAAATATAATAATGACCTGGTACAGTTACTTGGTGTGGATGGTGGATATTGAAGTCTAATTCTGTATTAAAAACTACAGAATGCCTACATAAACCAATATCATAAAACAATGTATTTTAAGTTATATGTAATGCAATCACATGCTCTTGTGATGATGTAACATGTGATTATTGACAATGCTAAGTAGTTTCTTCAGTTCTGTACTTCAGACACATTTCTGTTCTTCATATTTCAGTGGCAAAAATCTCTGCAGGTTTTGCTGGTATGCAGACATTTTACTAAGGGAATTTATTAAAATGTAGCTGTTGAAGGCAATGCTAAATACTTTCTAACCCATAGCTTGGCTTGCTGTCCAGGGCATTTACTTCAAGGAAGGACAAGAAAAGAAAATACCGTTCTTTTATTGAGTCCATGTAATGTGCAAGAAAACTTTACCTGGTGAATCGCAAGTGTCTTTTCAAAGCCTGTGAAGTGGCGATTACCTGAGTTCTGTTCAGATGAGGGGCTGAAGCTAGTTTAGATTCAAAAACCTTTGCTCATAAGCAAAGCACCCTGGTTTTACATATAGCAGTTTATCTGGTACCGGAAGCCTCCCACAAGTCCACCTTGGGATTTTGCATTTTCTTTAAAAGAAAGAAGCTTTGTGAATGAGCCCAGAGATTTAAAATAATAAACTAACATTCGGGGGCTTAATAAGTCAGATTTGAGACCTCTTAGGAAGCAATGCAATGTCTCATTTTATAAACCTGGGTGAATGACATAGTTTATGCCAGAAATTATGTTCCAGTTTCACTGACATCTGGCTTCTTACATTTTGCAGTTTAACTCAGGAACTACACACAGATCGAGGTGAAGAGGACTCCGCCGTGGAGATGGGCGAGCTGGGAGAAAAGGAGTTAGGTTGGGAAGGCCGTCACACTGCCAAGGTTACACAGTCTTTGCATATTTCCTCTCCAAATGCCAGGCTATCACTTGTGCCCCCGGAGACAGTTACTCCTAACATGAGTTGACAAAGTGCTGAAGAAGAGCCCTCCAGATGACCTCAACGTTTTTTGGTGTTAATAACAATTTTCAGGAAACGCACTTAATCTTTTGTCTTAACTTATTCACAACATGGTCTTGCCAGTGTCCCCCAAATCCAGTTCCCACTATTTAGAGGAAATATGCTTACTTGATGAACCAAGGATGTGGTCTTAGTGGCTCTATTTATTTTTCTTAAAAATATAATAAATCATTATTATAAGTAGTAATAGAAATCCAACCGGCTGGATCAATAAGCTTATAAATATGAAACAATTCAAGTTTTAGTGCAAAATTTATTAGTAGGAATATATAATTACAATAATTGAAGGTTGGCAATGACACATTATTTTCATGATTTTAACTTTATTAATTTTAGAGTCACACCTGTTGATAGAAATATTATATTCAAAAATGCTTTAGGGGAAAAAATGATTTAATGCCACTGAAGTGTCAAGAAAAAAATTAAGACCTACCTTTTTTGTCTATGTAATAATCTAGGAAATTAAAATATTTAAAATGTGTTAGTATGTGCTTACATATCTAGAGCTTAGGAAAATTTGTTATGTTCAAACAAATCAAGAAAGCTCTAAAATGTTTAAAAATGTTGAGCATACATGCATGAACAATTTATGCAATGACATTCTCTTTTTATATGAACTCATTTCATTGTTTAAGAGGGATTCATAAGCAATTTTGTTCTTTTGTTGACATGGAAGTACTAGAGAGAGGAGAAAGGATGATATTGGCATGAGTGAATGAGAAAGTGAGAAAAACTCTGTTGTGTCTTAGATTATTATTAAAGCTGTCCATCCTATTGTCAGTGATGTGCCAGTGAGGTCATCACTAAAAGAGACCCAAGCATTGCGTTGCACATTATGTTGTGCTAAGATAACTACGAGAAAGATAATGAAATCAGTGAAAATCTTAATTGTCTTCAACAGTTATCTTTTTAAAATATTTTGTGATAAAATAATGATGTGTCTCATAATAAACAATATATCCTTCTTTTCCTATAGTCTTTAATTAAGAAATATTTTACTTCTTCATTACATAAATACCATATAAGAAATAATTTAAACAAGTAATACTGGTAAAAAAAAAAAAAAAAAAAAGTCTCAATACATACTGACAGTATCCTACTGAAATCTTCCACTTGTTTATTTGTCCAATAATGAGTATTTACATTTAAATTTGAAATTTTTAAATGAAAATAATATAAATATGAATGATGCTCCACCACTTATTATTCCTTAGGTAACTGTTAATATGTAGGATATTAAAAATGGTTGAGAAGCTTTGTGCTGTTTACATTTTTACTATATTAAAAAATATGTTCTTTTTATGACTTGTCTACTTATGCAGACTTTCTGAATTTTGGTATTTTAAATATCATAAATATGATGTAGGGAAATACATTCAATGCAGAATCTTCAATTATAAAACATAATCATCTTGCCTTGTGTGATTTTATTCTGGGTGTACATATGCAGTTTAAATTTATACATGCATATGCACATCACTTGAAATTGTTCTCCATTTTTAAGGGAAGATAATTTTCCAGCCCTTCAAGAAATAAATATGAATGTTCCTTTACCCAGCCTCCTGTTGCAAGATATCAAATCCTAGGAGAATTAAGGAAAGCAAATTTTGTATTAGTGTGTGTCTGTGGCATTTTAGAGAAGGCAAATTCAACTTGCAAATTGGAGCCCAGCTGCTGGTTTAAATCAGCTGAAAATGAAACAGGAACATCTTATTGAAGTGTTCATTTGATATAGACGAATGTCTTTCCAACAGGAATAATGTGAACTCAATTTATAGGGAGGACTAAGACGATAAGTCAGGAACAGTGTCTAGATCACAAGATCACATGAAAAAGTAAAAATATGTATATATGGATTATAAAACATTGAAGTATCAGAGATTATGTTCTGATAGGCTGAGAAACAATCTAAAAGGAATTTGATATTTGTGTTTGCTCATCACTCATGAGTTAAGTGAGGGAGGACTGGAGCTGAGATTCATTTGTTTACCTAGTGGCAATGAAGCCTGACTTTCATCAAACAATCCTCCCTGCTCTCACCTGGGAGGCATTCGTATCTTTGTTTCTCATGACAACATAATGGCATGTTCTCTTTCAATGATCTCCTATTTCTCAGAATTATCATGTTGCTAAAATTTCAAAGAATCTTATGTTAACACAAATGCATTCAGGCTCTTGAAGCCACAGTTTGGGTAAGTAGAGCGGCCTCAGTCAGTGGCTACAATAAATCCGAAGGAATTTACAAGGCAACTCTCAGTGGTCATCTGTATTGTCAAATAATGTGAATGTGAAATTATAGTATACACTACATTTGTTTACTTCCTCATCCGAGTATTCACGTATTTATGGAAACCCTTTGTTGTGCAAGGCAAGGTGACTGACAGGTGGACATTGGGCAAGGTCAAAGAGTTAATTGGGTGAGAATAAAACCTGGTCATCTAAAACTTGCCACCGCTTCACTTCCATGAGATTTTTTTATGCCACAAAAAATATATTCATAAATGCAGGGGTTTTTTAATTTTAATTTTTTGTTTATTTTTATTTTTTAGATGGAGTCTTGCTCTGTCACCCAGGCTGGAGTGCAGTGGCGCAATCTTGGCTCACTGCAAGCTCTGCCTCCCGGGTTCACACCATTCTCCTGCCTCAGCCTCCCAAGTAGCTGGGACTACAGGCGCCCAACACCACGCCCGGCTGATTTTTGTATTTTTAGTACAGACGGGGCTTCACCATGTTAGCCAGGATGGTCTCGATCTCCTGACCTCATGATCCACCCACCTCAGCCTCCCAAAGTGCTGGGATTACAGGTGTGAGCCACTATGTCCAGCATTTACTTTTTTATTTCAGGTTCAGGGGTACAGGTGCAGATTTGTTATATGAATAAACTCATGGCACAAGGTTTTGATGTATAGATTATTTCATCACCTAGGAATTGGCCTAGCACCCAATAGTTATTTTTTTCTGATCCTGTTTGTCTTCCCACCCTCTACCCTCAAGTATGGCACAATGTCTCTTGTTCCCGTTTGTGTATCCATGTGTTATTATTTGACTCCCATTTATAAGTGACAGCATGTGGCATTTGGTTTTCTGTTCCTGCATTAATTTGTTAAAGATAATAGGCTCTAGCTTTATCCACATTTCTGCAAAGGACATTATCTCATTCTTTTTATACCTGCATAGTATTCCATGGTATATGTACCATATTTTCTTTATATCCAGTCTTCCATTAGTAGGCCTTTAGGTTTATCTCATGTTTTTCCTATTATGAATAGTGTTGCAATAAGCATTGTGTGTATGTGTCGTTTTGCAACGATTTATAGAACAATTTATATTCGTTTGGGTATATACCTAGTAATAGGATTGCTGAGTTGAATGGTAATTTTGGTGTTAACTTATTGAGGAGTAGCTAACTGCTTTCAATAATGGTTGAACTGGTATCAGTCTTTCTTTAATGCAGGAATGAATTGAACTTCACTCCTGAAATTCTGACAGCCATTCTACACAGTTACCTGCAGTGTGTCCAAGGGGAATAAGCCCCACTTGCCTGCAGTAGTAAACAACTCATTAATGTACTCCATTGACCTTTGCTCCTGCCTCAGGTCACTGTTCCTGATCCCTCAATCCAGCTTTCTGGGATGAATTTCATAAGAAATTACTAATTCTATGTTCAGGATATGCTTCCTGGGATACCCAAACTAAGACAAACACAGCATTCTATTATGATTAAACTCAGACAAATACAGCCTTCTATTATGATTAAACTCAATGTGTTAATCCTGTATTAGTCAGGGTTTTCTAGAGGGACAGAACTAATAGGATAGATGTAAATATGAAGGGGAGTTTATTAAGGAGTATTGACTCACACAGTCACAAAACAAAGTCCCGTTATAGGCCATCTGCAAGCTGAAGAACAAGGAAGCCAGTTCAAGTCCCAAAACCTCAAAAGTAGGGAAGCCAACAGTGCAGCCTTCAGCCCCTGGTAAACCACTGGTGTAAGTCCAAGAGTACAAAAGCTTAAGAACTTGGAGTCCAATGTTTAAGGGGAGGAAGCTTCCACCACTGGAGAAAGATGAGGGCCAGAAGACTCAGCAAATCAGATCCTTCCAAATTCTTCTGCCTGCTTTATTCAGCCGTGCTGGCAACTGATTAGATGGTGCCCACCTAGATTGAGGGTGAGTCTGCCTTTCCCAGCCCACTGACTCCAATGTTAATCTCCTTTGGCAACACCATCACAGACACACCCAGGATTAATACTTTGCATCCTTCAATCCGGTCAAGTTGACACTCAATATTAACCATCGCAAATCCCTTCCCTTCCAATGGCATTTATGTAGTTTCTACTGTTATATTGCAATAAAACTTCTTCTACACCTCTCTGGATGTACAGCCTATGCATATGAAGTCTTGATTATACACTTAACTATGAATGGTGACTAGTTCGCCTAGATAAGATTAGAGGCCATTGACTTTCTATGAAATTGATTTCTTATTTTCATAGAAATATATTACATGTCATTTTTTACACATTCCCTGTGCTTTCTGCTTTCATGACTTTTGTCATGCTATTCTCCACGGGTTCATTCCAGCACAGTCTGTTGATGAGACAAAGCTGAGTTTACTGCCTTCTGAAACAAAGGAGTGTCTCAGGATATTAACAATTTACAATGTACTTGTATTTGTAATTAGGACTTCATAGACAAATATAGATAGGTAGATAAATGCATAAATATGTATAGAAAATAATAATACATATAAACAAAGACGAAAATTACAGAATTAAAAGCCATGTAAATTCCTGGATGTATTTTTGGTTGTTGATGTCATATAAGTCAGTAAAACATAGTTTTCACTCTGAGAAAAGATTGCCTGTTTCAAATTCTGCATTGGCCCCTACTGACCACATGACCAGAGCCAACTCACTTAGCTTCTCACCACCTCAGTTCCTCCAGATATAAAAAGAGTTAGTAATAACTCCTGATTTTGTTACAGGAAATAAATCATATACACATTGATATATAAACTAAGTATATTTTTGGAAATACATTCTCTCTATATTATAAATATCACTGTAAGTTTTGCCTTGCATTTAGTTAGCATTACATGAGTTTGCCATTGGTTTGTGATTCAATTCAACTCAACTATATTGAAAACTTAATCAATAGGTACAGAGATCCTTTCAAGATACTATTGAATGGGAAAGATAAGACACATATCCAATTCCTTTAACATACACAAGGACATATGTGATTAACTCAATGATAGTGATATAAAAGAAAATGCTATGAGATGTGGTAGGAAGAGTACTTCTGACAGGAAGATTAGCAAACACTTTATTGATGATATAGAATCTAATTTGTCTTTGTTTGTGGAAGAAATATCAATTAGTGTCTAATGAAGGATTTTTTTTTTTTTTTTTTTTACATGGAGTCTCGCTCTGTCACCCTGGCTGAAGTGCAATGGCTGAATCTCGGCTCACTGCAACTTCCACCTCTTGGGTTCAAGCAGTGATTCTCGGGTCTCAGACTCCCAAGTAGCTGGGATTACAGGTGCCTGCCACCATGCCCAGCTAATTATTTTTATTTTTAGTAGAGACGGGGTTTCACCATGTTGGACAGGCTGGTCTTGAACTCCTGACCTCAGGTGATTCACCCACCTCGGCCTCCCAAAGTGCTGGGATTACAGGCATGAGCCACTGCACCCAGTCTCAAGGGGAATATTTTGAAGATAGAGACATCTCTAAATAAAACTGCTGCTAACTCATTTATAAATTATTTTAAGTATTGACCTTGTCTAAATATTAATTATCATACTTAAAGATTATGTCATTCTTAATCCTAGAGTACAATCTCCAAAAGGAGTCTTACTTTTTAATCTTTTATTTAAATGAAGTTATGTTTCCTAGGTGATGCGATCATATATATTTTTACTTTTTTGCATATATGCTTTGCTGTAGTATGCCTATATTATATGTATGTATATATTATATTATATGTATGTATATTTTTAGTTTATGACACACAGTGTTTTATATATAAAAGACCTGAATGGAAAGAACATGTGAGATTTGCCAGTTTCTCACATATATATAATAGTCCATACTTACATTACATTATGGAAGTATAGATTGAAAATTTGCAGAAATAATTGCAACCCCCAAAGTCTCTTCTTCCAGCATCATTCTTTCTGATACATAAGATTAAATTATACCATTGGCTAACATTTTTTAATTAAACCAATATCCCAAGTAGGGGATAGTGTCATGGTCTGCCATTGACTCGTTAGTGTTAAAACATGTTAGTTTATCATTAGTGAACTGACTAAAATTAAACTTGGAAAGTTAGAGCCGATAGGGGTTTAGGCACTCAGGTGCAGTAGGATAACACCGGACCTGTTAGCTAGAGATATAGTCTGAAAAGAGAGAAGAACTAACTCTATCCAATTCTCGATTTGTTGTGATCATGTCAATTATGTCTTGTGGTATAGATTAAACGTCTTTATTTGTGTGATCATTTTATATATCTATTATATATATGAAGTTATATATAATTTTATTTTACATATATAATATATATAATTTTATTTTACATATATAATATATATATATATTATGGGAACTTAGTTTGTTCATGGTGCCATGCCCGGGGTGTAGAATACAGAGGTAATCCAGGCAGAATGAATACTGATGCTCCTGTGTTTGATTGTTTGAATACTTTTGGTCAAAAATCTCCATAGAATAGACATAAACTTACTGTTGTGTCATGAAGACATGCCAACATAGTTGCTGTCATCCAGCCTGGCCCTTCTTAGTAACCAAGGAACAGACAAAGAGAGAGAAAGAGAAATAGAGAGACAATGTTGGCAGTGGTCCCTTTATTCAAATCACTGACAACCATTTTTCTCATTGCATGCTCTGAGCAGATTTCTTTGGAAGGCCATGCATTCTTGTCAAAACTTAAAGAATAAACATTTATCTAATATTTTTCTTTGTGTTCTGACTAGCATGGCACCATGTGCCATCAGACTTTGTGAACATAGTAAACTAAAAGACTGTACTGGAAATTTCAGACTGGAAATTGAATAAGACTTTTCTTATCTTCCAGTCCATAGGCATACAAATTCTAATATATCAGCACTCTTTTCTCCTGTACTTTCAGAAAAATTGGGGTCTTCATGTACTATATCTGCTCAAAGGATTTTTTCTTTTGTTCTGCACTGTCTACATCAGCAATTCATGAAATAATTATTAACCAAATTAGTGGGTGGCCCAGAAAATAAAACAGAACAAAATAAGATGAAAAACTTTAAATCAACTTTTTCCTTTTTGGAAATTACATTATTTTTAAAATTTAATTAATACAATTCATACTAATCTGTCACAGATATCAATTTGCCAAGATATCCCTAAGTATTGGCAAGGCTCAGTGAGAGAGTATAGGTCTAAAAATATCCAAGCTTTAATATTCTTTTCAGTGTGATCCTACCTTAGCTTTTCCATTTCTGTAACTATGCCCAGGCAATTTACATTTTTGCCAAAATACATTACATGTCATTTTTTAAACATTCCATGTGCTTTCTGCTTTCATGACTTTCATCATGCTATTCCCCAGGGGTTCTTTCCAACACAGTCTGTTGACGAGACAAAACTGAGTTTACTGCTTTCCAAAACATAGGAGTGTCTCAGGGTGGGGAAGATAAAGTCAGAATTTAATGAGATTTGGATATTTGCTTTATCATGCATCCAGCAGTACAGGAACCTGATTAGGATTGGGAGGAATCATAATACAACAGTTAAGATTTGAGAACAGTTGGCTGGGCATGATGGCTCATGCCTGTAATCCCAGCACTTTGGGAGGCTGAAGCAAGTAGATCACCTGAGGTCAGTGTAAGAGTTAAAGAAAGAGGAAAGAAACATAAAACATGGCTCAGCATTCAGACACAGGTGTAATTTTTTTCTTTCTTTCTTTTTTTTTTTTTTGACAGTGAGTTTCGCTCCATCGGCCAGGCTGGAGTGCAGTGGTACAATCTCGGCTCACTGCAACCTTCACCTCCCAGGTTCAAGTGATTCTCCTGCCTGAGCCTCCCAAGTGGCTGGAACTACAGGCACGTGCCACCATGCCCAGCTAAGTTTTGTATTTTTAGTAGAGATGGGGTTTCACCATGTTGGTCAGGCTGGTCTCAAACTCCTGACCTCGTGATCTGCCCACCTTGGCCTCCAAAAGTGCTGGGATTACAGGCATGAGCAACCACGTCCAGCTGACAGGTGTATTTTAGAGAATAAACCTGAGAGGGGCTTCTGGCCAATTTCTGTCCAGAGCCTCCTCTCTTACGGACTATTTATTTATTTAGGGTGAGAGAGCTTATCACAAGCTTGGAATGTTTCTGTATGGGGGAGAAGTTTATGTCAGGGTTGGAATGTCTCTGGTCAGAGGGGAAGTTATCTTGGGGCTGACATCTCTCTAGCCAGATGGGAGGTTATCTTGGGGCTGGCATGTATCTGGTCAGGGAGGGGTTTATCTTATGGTTGAAATGTTTCTGGTCAGAGATGTTATTTGTGGTTTATGTTCATGCTGATCTTAGCCATTAGACTGATGCTCTTTGGATTTAGGCAGTTTTTGATGGAGGGGAATTATAGAATGGTGGTGCTTGTGCAGAATATGGATGCTCATGCTCTGTCAGTTGAAAAAGGAGTTCGAGACCAGCTTGGCCAACATGGCGAAACCTGGTCTCTACTAATAATACAAAAATTAGCTGAGCATGGTGGCGGGCGCCTGTAATCTCAGTTACTGAGCAGGCTGAGGCAGGAGAATGAATAGAACTTGGAAGGTAGAGGTTGCAGTCAGCTGAGATCATTCCACTGTATTCCATCCTGAGCGACAGAGCGAGACTCCATCTGAAAAAGAAAGAAAGGAAAGGAAAGGAAAGGAAAGGAAAGGAAAGGAAAGGAAAGGAAAGGAAAGGAAAGGAAGGAAGGAAGGAAGGAAGGAAGGAAGGAAGGAAGGAAGGAAGGAAGGAAGGAAGGAGGGAGGGAGGGAGGGAGGGGGGAGGGAGAAAACATTTGTGAAAAGTTTAAGGCTGGGATTTTGAGGTGAGGGATTCAAAAATTTTAGGGCACAAACTATCTAATGATGTTTTCTATTGAAGGGTTGCTGAGTCTTTTAGGAAGTTCCAGGAGTGAATGATCAAACCAGTAACCCAGCTGCCTGGGCAGAGCACTTCTGGAAGTGTAATTAAATGTTAATAAAGACTGAAAAATAGCAAAGTCACGTTGAAGTAGACTATAGGAATAATTTAGGTTGTGAATATCAAGGTCAAGCATGAGGGACAAAATTTCTCGGGTATTTCATTAAAATATAAAAGTCTAAGTTCTACCTTTAAATGTTTATTAAGTCTTAAGTCAATGAGAGGTTTTTATTTTTATTTATTTACTTAAGGTGAACAAATTTATGAGGATTACCAATTAACTAAATAATTCATGTGTATTTACAATAACAACTAAAGTATTTTTCCTCCTCAATCCTGAGTCAAGAGTTCACAGTCCAAAGCAAGATTAATCTATGCAGGGCAGAATCTCACTGTGGCCAAGTAAGCTTAAAAATAAGATAAAATAACACAAAGGCTAAATAATTCCTAGAAGCCATAGGAATATTGTTTCTTCAATTCATTGCCAGGGTGATGGGAGAAATAGTAATTGTATTTACTATTTGTAAAATGCTAGCCAGCTTTTCTACATGATTTTGCCATTGTAAAACAATAATACATAGAACTTCTGGCACCCATTTAGTAGAATAAAGTAGCCCTTAGGCAGGAAAAAAAAATGTTTGCAAGTGCTCCTTAAACATCAATTAATTAAATAATTGACTTGCATTTATAATAACAACTAAAGTACCCTGTTTTTTTTTGTATTTTTTTCCCTCCCAACTCTGAGTTAAGATTTCACAGTCCCAAGCAAGTTCTTATCTATGCAGACCACAGAATCTCATTTGAATATTTTCCAGGTTTTTGAATATGGGAATAATATATCTATTACTCTCCTGGATTCTGATTTTTTTGCTTATTTTTTTAGGGAAAGCTTATTTTTTTAGGGGAAAGGAAGAATTAAGCAGACATTGAAGCAACTCCCTCATCATTGCTCCCATCTGTTCCTGGGAAAAGGATGCAACTGCTAGGCAGAAATAGTAATAGATATTAGATAGTGAGAATCGAGATGGAGAATATGGTCCTTTTATTATCACTTTGCTTCCTCAGCTTCAAACAACACCAGAGCTTACTTCTTCAGAATGCATATGAAAGCAGTGCTGCTATCTAGGTGGCCTTAGGCAAAATATTGAAGCTGAGAACAATGGCCTGGAGTGATCTGCCTTCCCTTGCTTAACAACTTCACCTCCCTCAGGAACAGTCACTTTTGTTCCTTTTCAGAATTGTAATTCCCTCATAACAAAACCTCCTTGCAAGAAAGGATTTGATCTCAGTCATTTACAGCATAGAATAAATATAAATCAATGAGATACCTCTCCGAAGTACTTGTGTTTTTAGCTTCTAGTGATATTGTGGAATAAAATACTGTCTGTCCTGGTTAAGGGAATCTCAGGCATCAGCTTTGCAGTGTTTTACAGGACAGAGCTGTCTTTCATGTATGAAATCAGGCCACATAGATTGGGTTGCACTGCTATCATTTTGTTCTCAGCATAGCCTTTAGTGCATATATAAATCTAGAAATGGGGGCCTTTGAATTTTACCTTAATAACCAGAATCATTTGAAATTAATTCCATCTTTAAATAGATATGTAAACCAAAAATGAAATTCTATGCCACCCAACTTGAGGCAGGAGAATAGGGTCTGGTGGCAGGGAACATAAGGCCAATTCATGCTGACTTCTGAGAGCCAAATCAAATGGAAACACTTCAGCTATGACAGGAAATATCCTCTCCATATACATAGGGTGTACACCAAGTAACCAATGGACACCTCTAAAGGGTATTTAAACCCCAAAAAATTCTGTAACAGGGATGCTGAGCCCCTATGCTTGGGCCCGCTCCCACCCTGTGCAGTATACTTTCATTCTCAATAGCTCTCTGCTTTTGTTGCTTCCTTCTTTCCTTGCTTTGCACGTTTTGTCCAATTTTTTGTTCAAAATGTCAAGCACCTGGGCACCCTTCCCCAGTAACAAGCTGGCTGAACGGACCTCCTTTTGGCCAAGTGGACCCCAGAGAAACCTGAAAAACTGAATTCCTGGGCACGACAGGTAGAGTGGTCAGATGTATCTGGTTATACTGCCTTCCTTTTACAGTTTAGGCACAACTGACCAGCATTAACATTAAAATAGAGTACGTAAGACAGACAAAAGAGACTTTGCAGCACTAAGATAGAAAATTCCAAAGTGGTATAATATCACATGACGGTGAACAAACCCTGAAGGAAATAAAAAATATTTTACCTGAAAATATGTTTATTTGACATATTTTGAAATGACCCTGCAAAGCTGTCTTGTGCAGGGAAATTATGTCTGTAGATAATCTCCATTAATACAGCCAGGCTTTCCCTCTCCAGCCTATTCCTGAATCTAAGAGTCTAACGCATGTTAAGCTCCCAAAAGAGACACTTACTGTGTGTTTTCTCTCTGAAGACTGTCACCTATGAGGTTTCATCTACATGATAAGAACCTTGGCCTCCACAGCCCTCCTTTTGCTAACTGAAATACTTTTTTCTACTGACTGCAAGTCTTTAGACAAAGATTAACTTTTTCAACCAATTGCCAATCAGAAAATCTTTCCACCTGTGACCTGTAAGCCTCCACTTCAAGATGCCCCACCTTTTTCACCCAAACCAATGTAAAGTCTCCATGTATTTATTTGTGTCTTTGTCTATAGTTCTCATCCCCTTAAAATGTATAAAACGAAACTGCAACATGACCGCCTTGGGTGCCCTTCCTCCGGAACTCTTGAGACTCTTTCACAGGCAATTGGTCACTTATATTGTCTCAGAATAAACCTCTTTAAGTATTTTACAGAGTTTTGTTTTATTATTATCAGATAATTGCACCCTATTAAGTTTTTGTATTACATTTTATAGAATGTGGGGTCCTGGGACAGCCTGGGTAGTACACAAAGAAATCATTTAACTACATAATATGTCGATAGAATGTTTCATATGATGGCAATGATAACAACCAAAATGCAATGGTAAGATAAGAACAGTGCCATCTTCCCAAAAGGATTTGGTGCCTTCAGATCATCAGCAGCAAGATGTGACTATTAAGTAAACATAAGAACTGAACAACAAAAAAGGAAAAGTTGATTCCTATTGTGCAATATTTTAAGTCACTGCTGAATAGGGAACCGATCTGAGATCCTTTGGCCTCTAAGGTAAGTACAACAAAGAAAAAGTTATTTTTGTTAATGAGTAGCATTTAGCAGCTTATGGTTTAAATCAAACTAGAAGTTAAGGAAAATAATCCAGAGCAATTGGCTACTTTTTTTTTCTACTGTAAAAATTTAACTTTCTTTGTATACATTCTAAATTGGATTCTATTACCAAACCAGTAATTAGAGTACCAGTAATTAGAGTACAGCGCATTTTTATTATGTTTAACCTACTGAGCATACCACAGACATTATAAACTGATGAATAACACATGAATATTTTGATAAACAAGACACTTCAGTAAAGGAAAAGGATGACTATGGGAAACAGGTTGGCAGAATTTTAAAGTGAATACTCTATTTGGCAAAGAAAAAATGCTCTTCATAGGAAAGGAAATAGTGTGATTTGAACATTCAGATATTTCTTTATGCTCTCGGCGTGCTGATGCCCTATGGCCTTATCATTCTACAGCTCATTAGATCTGTTTGTGATTTATTTACCTTCATTGGGATCAAAAATTTTTACCCACATTCTGCATTATTTTTGTCTTATATGCATGAGTACAAATTGTTAAACTTTGATAGGAATATGTATCACACATGCCCCCACCCTGCAACACACACATACACACACACACAGAAAGAGAGAGAGAGAGAATTCGAAAGCAAAAAAAAAAAAAAAAGGTAGGGAAGCAAGTTGGCTTTTTAAAACTAGATAATTCATTTGATTTTTCTCTTCTTTTTACTACTGTATGTATGACCTTCTTTTGGCTGGAGACAAGTTCAGAAAGCTATTTTCAAAATGGACTATAACTCTCCGTGTAAAGAATATTGCTTACAAAATACTCCATAACAATTGTACTATATATTATAGGAAGGAAGAAAAAAGAACACGTGGCAAGATAATACAGCCATGAAAAACTTATTATGTGTCATAATTATGTTAAAAATAATACTACATTACTGTCTTCCATTGTCAGCCTTTTAATGAAATTTTGTCCAAAAGGTGTCTTCCTCTTCCAAAATTAACCTCTTAGAGTCATAATTATTTGTATTGACAGAATTAAACATCACTTATACTTATATTTCAATTGTTCCATAAACATTAACTTTGTCCCTTAAATAAGGACCATACATTTTCAAGGGGAGCGACTGTGTGTACACTTCTAAAACTTTTAAGCACTTATAGTGGAGTGGAACACCTACTAAAGTACTTTAGTGGAGTACCCACTCAATTCTTAATAAATATCTGTTAATGATAATATCATAAATGGTTAAAAAGTATAGGAAAGAAAGGGCAAAGGGAGGGAGGAAAAGAGAAAGAGAAGGGAAAGAAACTAAAAGGTAAGGGAAGGAAGTATGGAAGGCAAGAAGGGAGGAAGTAGAAACAAAGAGAAAGATTCATTTGACTAGCCTAAAGAAAAGAATATTTTATTTAACAAAATAAAAACATGAACATATTTATGCTCTAGAGTGCTCAAAGGCTTTCCAAAGATCCTAATGGAACATGATTTATAATAAACTAATATGTGTATGGAATATATATTTCTGTGTGTGTATAAGATATGAATATATATGACATATAAATATATATGCAATATTAGGTGAATGCTGAAATTTATCTTCAACTTTGTAATTGATAATACTAGTACATGAAAAATTTATTCTAATTCTTATTTGATTACTATCAGCTAATCGGTAGTGATTTTAAACGTATCTTTGTTCAAAAGCAACTTTTATATCCTATTTTATGCACATATTATATATAAATTGTTCAAATCAGTTATCCAGAAAAATAATATCTAGGAGAAAGTAAATACATTTATTTACTAAAGATTTTGTAGATTTGTAACTGTATTACTCCCCTCAATTCTGTTGATTTTACCTGCAAAATGCATATGAAGTCCCTCCATTTTTCACCTTCTCACCACCCTTTGCTATCAACATATTCTTCCTCCATATTGTTACCTTCTTCATCTATGCACACTCCTAACAAAATCCCCCGGGGTAGTATATTTCATCGCTTCTCATCTACTTGGGGACTTTACTCCAACTAATCTCATCATTTTCTCTTACATTTGT
Organism: Macaca fascicularis; assembly: GCF_037993035.2. Taxonomy (NCBI): domain Eukaryota; kingdom Metazoa; phylum Chordata; class Mammalia; order Primates; family Cercopithecidae; genus Macaca; species Macaca fascicularis. The sequence continues at coordinate 15,535,378 of NC_088392.1, forward strand.
ATATATATTTATAGTATTGTTCACAACAGCATATAATGATGCTTTCAGTCTTACCATATTAAAAAATTATTTTTTAATCTACATTAGCTACTGCCACGTCTCTTCGTGTGTGTGCGTGTGTGTTTGTGTGTGTGTGTAATGATTTATTTCAAGAAACTGTCTCATGTGGTTGTAGACATTTGGAGAGTCCAAAATCTGATAAGGAAGGTCAACAAGCTGAAGACTGAGAAAAGAGCTGCAGTTTGAGTCCAGGAACATCTTCTGGAGAATACCCTTTTGCTCAGGGAAGATCAGCCTTATGTTCTACTTGGGCCTTTAGCTGGTTGAATACACACTCCCACGAAGGGCAATGTGCTTTACTCAAAGTCCACCAGTTTAAATTTAAACCTCATCCTGAAACACCATCACTGAAACATTCAGAATGTCTGACCATATATCTGGGCACTGTGGCCCAGCCAAGTTGTCACATAAAATTAACTTTCGCATGTCCGGATCCTTGTCAGCTTGGCACTGCACGCACCTCTTTAAGCCACACTTAATCTCCAAATAAAACAATAACAAGGTCTTACTTTCACTTACCATGATACAACCATCCTGTGTTCAACTGAGAATGCACTAATCCTTTCCTCAGAAACAATGTAAAGTCCTTGAATAATGTTTAATCTTTTTTTTGATATTCTGTAACTTAAATACTACGATATAAAGTCAATACATGTATGGTACATGATAAAGCAGTAAGAGGAAATTAACCAAGTTATTTGATCAATCTGTCAATAGGTAGATGATAGACACACAAATATTCGTAAGAAAATAGAGATGATATATTCCTGGCAATTACAGTTTTTATTTCTATAACTGGTCATGTGGTCATAGCTGGTATTTATAACTACCTTCTTTTACAACCCATTCTGGATTCTCTTTGCTCCCAGCAAGCATCTTGGCTAGTTGTGTTTCTTTTTTTCTTTTTTTTGAAACGGAGTCCCCCTCTGTCGCCCAGGCTGGAGTGCAGTGGCCGGATCTCAGCTCACTGCAAGCTCCGCCTCCCGGGTTTACGCCATTTTCCTGCCTCAGCCTCCCGAGTAGCTGGGACTACAGGCGCCGCCACCACGCCCGGCTAATTTTTTGTATTTTTAGTAGAGACGGGGTTTCACCGTGTTAGCCAGGATGGTCTCGATCTCCTGACCTCGTGATCCACCCGCCTCGGCCTCCCAAAGTGCTGCGATTACAGGCTTGAGCCACCGCACCCGGCCCTTAGTTGTGTTTCTTTACCTGGCAGGGTGACCCAAATTTTCATTCCTGGAATCTGAATCATTAGTAGTTCTGCGTGAATTGCATTGCAATTTTCCACTAACTTTACCACAGTGTAGGGTAATACTAAACGATACCCTAAGGGATCCCTTGTATTACCGACATATTCTTCCTTACCTCCATTATGGAGTAGAAGCCCGATTTCCCCCTTAGTAGCCAGGATCAATAAGCCCGGCTAGCACAGTAACTCCTTTTTTTGCCCATTGATTTAGCAGCATGAAGAGCCCAAAGTCTCTGGGTGGCAGTCTTAACTTCCAGTGTAACGAAATCATTTTCGTGTCTCCTGGTAGAAACATGCCTCCCTTTGGAACTAAACCTCGAGGCCAGGAGAACATAAAATTATAAGGACAGGAAACAAAAGCTCACCACCATACTAAATAGTGCTCATACACATTCCAACAACTCGCATACCTCTCACACACTGTGATTTGTCTTTCATCCCTAACATGGCATCTCGTAATACACTATACAGGTTACCTACTTACCATATTTCTTTTTTAAATGTTTCAAAGGCAGGCATCATTTTTTTCATTTTGTTTCTGGTCAGTGTCGTTCTTGCACAGAACATACATTCAACCTGTTGTTTGAATGAATAAATTAGTCAACGATCAAATGAATTCATAAAGTTCCGCTTTTACCACTCTGCTTCAATCCACCATCATCTCTGACCTGCATTATTACAATTCCCTACTAACCAGACTTCCTTTTTACAACTTAGACGCCTTAACTGAATTCCCCACCTACATCCTTCTCCCCATTGCCACTGAACACTCAAAGTATTATTTCTCGACTGAATTAGAAGCTCCATAAGGCCAGAGATTTGGGGCATGATCATCATCACTGATATTAATATGTTGTCTACTATCCAGAACCATGCTAGATGCATAAGAAACACCTTGATATCCTTCTTCCTCTAAGTGAAACTTCAATTTTTCTGGCTCTGTCTTCAAAAAATAATTCTGAATTAGAGGATGCATTTCATATTCTGCCCAAAGGAATAAGACTGTATATTTATATCAAGCACAACATATCCATCAGAATATGTGGCTGGTAAATAAAGAGTTTAAAAAAGAAAATAATTAGAGGCTGATGCAACCGTTGAGAAGGTTTGGGGAACAGAGGTCAGAGAAGCTGTCACCAAGGATGTCAGTTTGCCACTCGAGTGTAGGAAGTTCCCAAATTCTCACTCAGCCATTGCTGAAAATCCAATGTCATTTCACCCAAATCCCCTGTCAATCTCACCAGCCTTTGGACATCTCTACCTTCTATTTCAATCTGCATTGCTGACATGGGTGATGCTCAAAACATTTCCCAGAAGCAATTTGGACTTCATATCTAGCCATGCACCTGAAGAATAATGACCTCTCTCTTCTCGTTCCCCCAAAACTTGTGAAATTGCTTATGTTGGAAAATTCTAACCTGTGATCTAGAGACAGAAGGGAATCCTGCAGGATTGGTTTTTCATCTGCAATGCAGGCAAAGTCTCAGGAATGGGTAGCAGTAATACCGAGTTAAAAGCAAATAATCAAGCACACATACTAATCTAGGAAGTTAGAAGTCTTGGGAAAAAAGATACTGTTTTCCCTACTCATTTATTTTCCTTCATAGGATATGGTTGTTGTTATTCTTTGTTTAGTTTTGTTTTATATTTGTCTTTCTACCTTGCCCTATGCACAGATCTTGGATGAGTCTAACATATATTTAGCATCTACAAGGCATCTAACTTAATTATCTGGTCCTAGCTGTTGTGTGGGGTGTACAGTACTTCTGTCACAAAACACATCTTCAAGGGAAGTGTTTGATTTATCTAAAGTACTAACTAGGCTGTGAATTTCATCCTGCTCTAAGCTTATTTTCTCTTTAAAATCTCCCATCATACTGGAAGGAAAATGATCAGTTTTTCCTGTGACATCACACATATCACCTTACAGAATGAGTAGGTAGTATTACTAACATGATAGTACGCTAGTTATTAGGAAAAAAGTTAACTATAAACAAAACAACAAAAGAGAATCCTCATACTGATTCCTATTTAAAATAATTAATTTATGGCCGGGCACGGTGGCTCATGCCTGTAATCCCAGCACCTGGCAAGGCCAAGGTGGGTGGATTGTTTTCAGCATAGGAGTTTGAGAGCATCATGGACAACATGGGGAAATCTTGTCTCCACAAATAAAATAAAAATTAAAGAATCACCTGGGCATGGCAGTGCATGCTTGTAGTCCCAGCTACTCAGGAGTCAGAGGTGGGAGGATCCCTTAAGCCCGGGGAGGTGGAGGTTGCAGTGGGCAGTTTTTGCACCACTGCACTCCAGCCTGGGCAACAGAGTAAGACCTTGTCTCAAAAATAAATAAATAAAATAAAATAATTAATTTAGGTCAAACGAGTATCTGCGAAACTAATTTTTCACTTTCCCTCTTCTGGGAACAATATTTACCTCATTTTAGCTTTATTTCATTTTTCCCTACTACAATCTATATATTAATTTTTTAATAGTTAGATGCTGAGAGACCTAGAGAGAAATGAAGATGTTATTAAATAAGGGTTCACAGGCAGTTCTCTGTAAAAGCTTTGGTGCCCCCAGAAATTCATACCCATCTTTTGCAGTTGCCAAAACTATTGTCATGAGATCAAAATCACTGTGACCCTCAGTGTTCACAAGAATCCAAACAGTTATAAACTGCATTATACATTTCACTAAGAGGAAACATTTATCATGTGTACCCTTGCAGTGTCTTTAAGTTGCCCGCATTAAAAATTAAAGTATTTCTGATTAGAAACTGCTCCACTGGAATCTCCAAACAAGTACACATTTCTAGAATGAGACAGAAGGATCACTGGGTTTTTGTCCTTGCCCCAATTTAAGGCAATACCTCTGTGTGCCATTGGCAATGACAACTCGATAGATTTTTGCTGCCCAGTTGCCAGAAAATTCTATCTTGTAAAAAATACAATAGGCTACTTCTGAAATACGTTTTGACCTTTTGTACATGACACACAAGGAATGAGCAGTGTGTGATCACATAGAGACAAGTGAATTTCTTTCTCTCCTCATCTTTATATATATTCATATACATAACTCAACATTCTGTGTGTGTGTGTGTGTGTGTGTCTGTGTGTGTGTGTATTTAGATGGAGTCTCATTCTGTTGCCCAAGCTGGAGTGCAGTGGCGCGATCTCAGCTCACTGCAACCTCTGTCTCCCAGGTTCAAGCAATTCTCTCTGCCTCAGCCTCCAGAGTAGCTGAGATTGCAGGCGCCCACCACCGTGCCCTGCTAATGTTTGTATTTTTTGGTAGAGACGGGGTTTCTCCATGCAGGCCAGGCTGGTCTTGAATTCCTGACCTCAGGTGATCCACCCGTCTCGGCCTCCAAAAGTGCTGGGATTATAGGCGTGAGCCACTGCGCCCGGCCTGTGTTTATATTTTCATTTGATTTTTAAGTTAAACAGAAAGTTTCACAATAAATAGAATTCTGCTAAGAACCTCCTTGGCATGAATCAGTAGCTAGACCAATTGCCACGTTGCACCTCTTCAAGAAGCAGCAACCACACAGCATATGCACAGCTCATTACTCTAGTGAGGATGTCAGTTCTTTTTTATCTCACTTGGTGTATTCATTGGGACTTCCAATTTTACTTGTGTTAATATTGTCTGCTTCCTCCTATTTCCATGGAAAAATAAAGTATATTTACATTTCGATTATATGAATCACTGTATGATTCCTTCTGTGTGTCCCAGTGGGATTGTATACACATATATCCTCACAAATCAAAGCACAGAGATATATACCACACAAAAACACCAACAGTGTTTTTGGTAAAATGAAACAGTCAAATATCTTTGTGAAAACAAGGTCTTAGCATGGCATTTGTTGAAAACTTCATTTGATTCATTTTGTAAAATTTTATGATTTTGCTCAGTGATTAATAGTGTATGTACAGTCTCCGATGGGATAATGACTGATGTTTAATGTCAAAACTCTTGAGCATAGACCTCTCTGCATGTCACTGGTTGTAACTGTGATGTGAAACGATAGCGCTCTAACAGGGAGAAAAGCATGTCTCTTCAATTAAAGCCCCCACTGTTTATATGCAGGGCACCAAGCACTGGTAAGGGCAGGGCAGGCTGTTACCCCCAAACGGGTTCTGATAATATGCTTTCAGGCGTAAAGGGTGAAAGTGTTCTCTAACCTTAATTTGTGTCACTGTCTTATGAGCTTATGTTCACACCATTCATAGGAAATAACTAAGGGTGTTAATATTACACAAACTGCATAAATTAAACTACTGCAATAGGTCCTTGCCTTCTTGACAGTATTGAAATGATATTAGGTAAATGTGTGATGCTTTGGAACTCACTCAAGTGACCTTTCCAGGTGTGTAAATTCCAGGTTTGCCTATTGTAATTGTATTTGATGGGTGAACAGATATTACACATCTAGGAACTGAATGCAAATAAAGCCAACGTAGATTTTACACAAAAATAATTCCAGCCTTCACAGGATATAATTTGCAGGAAGAAAAACAGTTAACTTTCCAGAATAAAATCATATAAAGAAAAACAAATTACTGGAAGAAGTAGAAAAAGACAAGACATAATAGGAGGCTCATGTTTGCCAATTTTTTGGAAGATAAAATTATTACAGGTAGCACAACATGTATCAAGTGCTAAATAGTAACTGAAGTCGTGATGGTAATGGCCTTACTTCATATCAGCATGACACATTACAATTTTTTTTTTTTTTTGAGATGGAGTCTTGCTCTGTTGCCCAGGATAGAGTGCAGTGGCCGGATCTCAGCTCACTGCAAGTTCCGCCTCCCGGGTTCACGCCATTCTCCTGCCTCAGCCTCCAGAGTAGCTGGGACTACAGGCGCCTGCCACCACGCTCAGCTAGTTTTTTGTATTTTTTAGTAGAGACGGGGTTTCACCGTGTTAGCCAGGATAGTCTCGATCCTGTGACCTCGTGATCCACCCATCTCGGCCTCTCAAAGTGCTGGGATTACAGGCTTGAGCCACCGCGCCCGGCCGACACATTACAATTTAAATATTACTTTTTTTCTTTCATTCTTTATTTTTACAAATTTTTGGCAGGCAAGTTCTGTTTTTCCTATGGGGGCTATGGCCCCGGGGGTTGGCACACTCCTTCTTCTACTTAGGTGGATGGTTCTAAGGTGCCCCTTGCTTATAAGACTAACTTTGATTTCTGACTTTTCTAAGGGGCTATAGATTGAAGATGTTTTCTTAGCACATTAACTAGAGGAGAAGGAGTTTTTTTTTTTAATTATACTATATCATTTGACTTTAAAATAATCTTGTTGGCAGCTATTATTAGCTTCATTTAACAGGGGCAAAGAAAATGAACAACAAACAAACAAAACACGATAAAACAAAACTACGAGGCTTGTTTCACCTCCTGAGGCAAGATTTGTAGAATAACAGATGTCCAGCTAAGCTGAAATATCACATTGTTTTAGTTCTTAGGTACTAGGAAAGATAATTTAGGCTAATAACAATTATAGTTAAGATTATTTACAGGTTTGTGGAAAGCTTAGAGAGAGTAAAGCATGTTGCAACAATACTTTCCAACACAGTGAGGGGATGAGTAAGAGTATCCCCATTTTTTACACTGAACCTAGGGACTTAGTGACATTGTCCTGGCAAAAACACTGTGTGGCCACAACACTGGAGAGCCTGAAGCAGAGACTGTGCTGCTCAGGCCAAACATGGCTTTGTAAAGATTGGAAGAACTGGAAGAAATGGTACCACTGAAATACATCCCTTCTTAGGTTTGCAAACACATTTTATTGCATATGAAAGATTACTATTGACTAAAAACACCAACGATGAAACTTCTAAGCATTTGGAAAATCAAGAAGCAGAAGGTTTTTTAAATCATGTTATAGGCACATTAAGGTATCGGAAAACACACACACACACAAATAATGCCACATTCCTGAGATATCACCATAGTTGGCATATGTTACTCCATTAATACATACAACATGATTATTTTGAATTTGGGAGAAAAAAACACAGAGACAAAAAAAATCACCAAAATTTGAGACTTAAATAAAGCACAATTTACCTTGTTTTTTAAATTTTTCATAAAAAGTAAGCATGTTTTTTTTTCTGAAGAAATCACTAAGTCATTTGGACAATGAAATCCATCGGAATGTCCTTTCACTCTGAAATGTGAAGGTTCTGTATCTTTGGGAGACATTCTTGTTCATCATTTTAGCACATTATATCCATACATAAATTACATTTATCTTTTTTATTTGAATATGGTAAGAAAGAATATATTTGTGTATGTAAAAAAGACCAACTCATATGTACTCATATAATTTAATTTTTAAAATATGTTCTCTAAGATTTCTCTAACTATATTCAGATTATTAAATAATAGATTATATTTAAGTGTTACTCATTTCACTCAAGACTACTCTAAAAAGCACAGCAAAAGCACTAAATAAATCATTTAAATTTTATATTGGGAAAACTTTTGGGGGATCAAGTATCCAATCTTTGATATATTCTTCCTATGCAGTTAATGAATAAGTATACATTCAATGATATATATTAGAAAAAAATCAGAAGTCAGAATAAATGGTTTCACTTTTTAAATCTTTTTTATGCTCTCAACCTGCTTTTTTCATTTTCCAGGAAAATGAAAATTTGAAGAGGGACTATCATTATACAAAGATTGGCAAGGTGTTCTCATTTCATATAGGAAGCAATGGGTGAACTATGCCGTCTAATATGAAACATAAGCAAACAATGAATATTCACTGTATGTCTTTCTGATTGAATAGTTTCTTGAATTGGTCTACGCTATAGTATGGTTATTCATAGGTGCTATATAATTTCAAAATTTATACTTGTACAACTTTTTTTTGAACAACCGACCTGAAGCTACTGGCAAAATGAATTATTTAAAGACGAATATGACACTTGTAGAATAAAATAACTTAAAAGCTGACAAGGAGGCTAAGCAAATGTGCTAGACCAGCCAAATCTCTCTCAGTTTCAGTGCCACATCATCAGGATGCATACAAGCCATTAGCTCTCAGGAAGAGCGCTTTGAATCCTACCACTGTAGCCTTGATCTCTCAAGCACTGTAGATGTTTAGGAAGAGATACATGTGGTAAATTAAAAACGTATGTATGAGCGTGTGTCTGTGAAAATACTTGCTGACTTGACCTATGGTTATTTTACTTCTCATAGGTCCTGAACTTTAATATATACATTAATTTCATCAGCTCATATTACTTTTGTATTAATAAAATGCTCATAAATTTATATTAAATCTAGTTGGAATAAATTTCTAGTATTTAGTTGACTAATTTTGTAGAACAGACCGCTTAGATATTGTATAATACACTCATCACAGAGTCTTACCATACAGACACTCAGAAATTGTAGTTGCAATAATGACCTCATCAACATAAGCTACATGGTAAAATACATACTTTAAGGGGCAATAATATTCAAATTTCTTTATTTTTTGGCTTATTGAGAAGGTATAAGTAGAAAAGATAAGAAATGAATAAGTAGAGAGTAAAGAGAAGAGAAAACAAAGTACAAATGCCTAAGATACTGAAAATATCTCACTGAGCCTATGAACCCATATCTAGACTAGATTATCCTAGGGGAATATAGGCAAACTCAGAGAAAGAAAGTAGGTAAAAAGGAGGGAGAAAGGGAGAGACATAATAAGGTGAGATAGAAATTGTCCAAATGTTTACTTTTACCATCCTTTCAAACAGAGTATGAGTATGTTAAATAATTTCCTGTCCATCTGTCCTCTGGTCCTCCCTACCTCAGCTTACCTGCTGTCACTTTCCGTTCCTAGGCAGCTTTCAGGACACAAAAATATGATTTAAAGTTAGTCAGAGAAAGAGCTTCAATTTCTATGCCAGCTCTCCCAGTTTTTGTTCAGCGCCTTCTTGCATGCAGAGAATGAGATTAAGGTTCACGGCCCACAGGGGCACTACTCAAATGAGGCGTCCTTGACGTTCAGCCTAATTTGGGCAAATGCTTAGCCAGGGTGGTCCAAGACCAACAGGTAGAGGAAATATGAATCCTAATCTGAGAGGAATGCAAAATGAAAAATCAGAACTGCATTGCCGCCGCGCGCGGTGGCTCACGCCTGTAATCCTAGCACTTTGGGAGGCTGAGGCGGGTGGATCACGAGGTCAGGAGATGGAGACCATCCTGGCTAACACGGTGAAACCCCGTCTCCACTAAAAATACAAAAAATTAGCCAGGCGTGGTGGCGGCGCCTGTAGTCCCAGCTACTCGGGAGGCTGAGGCAGGAGAATGGCGTGAACCCGGGAGGCGGAGCTTGCAGTGAGCCGAGATCGCGCCAGTGCACTCCAGCCTGGGTGACAGAGCGAGACTCCGTCTCAAAAAAAAAAAAAAAAAAAAGAAAAAAAAAAAAAGAAATGCATTGCCAGGTCTGTAGAAAGCATAACAAGGTTAGAAGCTGGGTTAGTACTGCAGTACAACTCAGTGGCTTCCTCCAATGGCGCCCTGTAGTAGCCTGCAACATTTTTGCCCTCCATGCTACAGAGCAATCTTTTCAAAATGCAAATGTGAACTCACTTTTCCTATTAAAGAAAAAACACATAGAATGCATTCTCATTGTTCTTAGGATATAGGGTATATATAATTTCTAATGATACCATGTAGATCTTGCATGTATATTCTTTTATTTTCTGCCACTTTTAACATTGGTCTCTATCTACTATACACACATTCAGCTAGTAAAGCTTCCTTTTCCACAGGAACTTTTGTGTGTACCAGACCAGTTGCTTGGAATCTCTTCCCCACATTCTTTATCTGTTTAACTCCTGTTGTGGTTAGATGTGTCTCTCTGCTCAGTAGCTTATTTGCAGTCTGTATGGTTCAGTGGTGGGTATGCGGTCCAAGTCTGGACAATATAAGTTATCCTATTAATTTGTTATATCACATTTTTTTTTTTTCTGAAATGGCTTATGCCTCAAGTGAGGGCAATTATTGTTCCCTGGGGCTTTTATCAGAAAATATCTTTCTCTCTCTTTTCTTTCTCTCTCTCCCTTTATCTCCGCTCTTGCTCTGATTTATAGGTCTGAGAAATATGCCTAGAGAATCACTGGTGACTATCTTAACCACCACCTTCCACCACTGGGAAGGAAACAAATACAGAGAAAGAGAGAACTGAGAGAGAGAGAGAGAGAGAGCGCTACCATCCTGGCAGTATAACGGAAGGAAGCCACAGTTTCTAATCATGTCTGAAGTCAGAGACTTTTGTAAGAGCTAATGAACTCCTTTTTTAATCTATAAACTTTACTTGGAAACTTCTAACTAACAATTCATCAGTAATACTCACACTGGTACACTGGTTCCAAGAAATTGTTTGTTATAAAAAATAGGCCTGATTATGTGAAACTGACTGGGATAAAGATAAAGAGAAGTAAGTTTTTAATCTCCGTTATAGACTAGCAAACCATTTGATTGAACCATCTTCTGTTGAATCTCTTGGGACAGAGAGCATGCACTAATTGAGGGTGGAGCTTTAGGAAAATTGCAGAAAATGTTTAGAGGTTGAAATATAGTGGTTGCTACTTGCAGCATTCTGTATGTTGTCAAAAACAAGTAATAAGCTTGAGGAGAATTGCTTGAACCCGGGAGGTGGAGGTTGCAGTGAGCAGAGGTCGTGCCAGCGCACTCCAGCCTATAGGACAGAGAGAGACTCCATCTCAGAGAAAGAAAGGAAGGAAGGAAGGAAGGAAGGAAGGAAGGAAGGAAGGAAGGAAGGAAGGAAGGAAGGAAGGAAGGAGGGAAGGAAGGAAGGAAGAGATTCATTGGCCATTCCATGCACCTCCACTACCCTGCAGAACTTGGCCTGATTGCAAAGTGGAACCACTTGGTAAGTCAAATGAAGATGCCAATTTGAGGATATCACCTTGTAGGGTTCTGGGAAGGGCATCAATTCAACAAGAAGAGCTAATTATCCTAAATATATATGTACCCAATACAGGAGGACCCAGATTCATAAAGCATGTCCTTAGAGACCTAAAAAGAGACTTAGACTCTCACACAATAATAACGGGAGACTTTAACACCACACTGTCAACAATAGACAGATCAATGAGACAGAAAGTTAGCAAGGATATCCAGGAATTGAACTCAGCTCTGCACCAAGCAGACCTAATAGACATCTACAGAACTCTCCACCCCAAATCAACAGAATATACATTCTTCTCAGCACCACAATGCACTTATTCCAAAATTGACCACATAGTTGGAAGTAAAGCACTCCTCAGCAAATGTAAAAGAACAGAAAATTGTAACAAATTGTCTCTCAGACCACAGTGCAATCAAACTAGAACTCAGGATTAAGAAACTCAATCAAAACCGCTCAACTACATGGAAACTGAACAACCTGCTCCTGAATGAACTACTGGGTACATAGCGAAATGAAGGCAGAAATAAAGATATTCTTTGAAAACACTGAGAACAAAGACACAACATACCAGAATCTCTGGGACACATTTAATGCAGTGTGTAGAGCAAAATTTATAGCACTAAATGCCCACAAGAGAAAGCAGGAAAGATCTAAAATTGACACCCTAACGTCACAATTAAAAGAACTAGAAAAGCAAGAGCAAACACATTCAAAAGCTAGCAGAAGGCAAGAAATAACTAAGATCAGAGCAGAACTGAAGGAGATAGAGACACAAAAAACCCTCCAAAAAATCAATGAATCCAGGAGCTGGTTTTTTGAAAAGATCAACAAAATTGATAGACTGCTAGCAAGACTAAAAAAGAAGAAAAGATAAAAGAATCAAATAGACACAATAAAAAATGATAAAGGGGATATCACCACTGATCCTACAGAAATACAAACTACCATCAGAAAATACTATAAACACCTCTATGCAAATACACAAAAAATCTAGAAGAAATGGATAAATTCCTGGACACATACACTCTCCCAAGACTAAACCAGGAAGAAGTTGAATCTCTGAATAGACCAATAACAGTCTCTGAAATTGAGGCAATAATTAATAGTTTACCAACCAAAAAAAAATCCAGGACCAGATGGATTCACAGCTGAATTCTACCAGAGGTACAAGGAGGTACTGGTACCATTCCTTCTGAAACTATTCCAATCAATAGAAAAAGAGTGAATCCTCCCTAACTCATTTTATGAGGCCAGCATCATCCTGATACCAAGGTCTGACAGAGACACAACAAAAAAAGAGAATTTTAGACCAATATCCCTGATGAATATCGATGCAAAAATGCTCAAAAAATACTGGCAAACCAAATCCAGCAGCACATCAAAAAGCGTATCCACCATGATCAAGTGAGCTTCATCCCTGGGATGCAAGGCTGGTTCAACATGCACAAGTCAATAAAGGTAATCCAGCATATAAACAGAACCAAAGACAAAAACCACATGATTATCTCAATAGATGCAGAAAAGGCCTTTGACAAAATTCAACAGCCCTTCATGCTAAAAACTCTCAATAAACTAGGTATTAATGGGAAGTATCTCAAAATAATAAGAGCTATTTATGACAAACCCACAGCCAATATCATACTGAATGGGCAAAAACTGGAAGCATTCCCTTTGAAAACTGGCACAAGACAGGGATGCCCTCTCTCACCATTCCTATTGAATGTAGTGTTGGAAGTTCTGGCCAGGGCAATCAGGCAGGAGAAAGAAATAAAGGGTATTCAATTAGGAAAAGAGGAAGTCAAATTGTCCCTGTTTGCAGATGACATGATTGTATATTTAGAAAACCCCATTGTCTCAGCCCAAAATCTCCTTAAGCTGATAAGTAACTTCAGTAAAGTCTCAGGATGCAAAATCAATGGGCAAAAATCACAGCATTCTTATACACCAATAACAGACAGAGAGCCAAATCACGAGTGAACTCCCATTCACAATTGCTTCAAAGACAATAAAATACCTAGGAATCCAACTTACAAGTGATGTGAAGGACCTCTTCAAGGAGAACTACAAACCACTGCTCAACAAAATAAAAGAGGACACAAACAAATGGAAGAACATTCCATGCTCATGTGTAGGAAGAATCAATGTGAGAATGGCCATAGTGCCCGAGGTAATTTATAGATTCAATGTCATCCCCATCAAGCTACCAATTACTTTCTTCTCAGAATTGGAAAAAACTACTTTAAAGTTCATATGGAAACAAAAAAGAGCCCACATTGCCAAGTCAATCCTAAGCGAAAAGAACAAAGCTCGAGGCATCACGCTACCTGACTTCAAACTATACTAAAAGGCTACAGTAACCAAAACAGCATGGTACTGGTACCAAAACAGAGATATAGACCAATGGAACAGAACAGAACCATCAGAAATAATACCACATATCTACAACCATCTGATTTTTAACAAATCTGGCAAAAACAAGAAATGGGGAAAGGATTCCCTGTTTAATAAATGGTGCTGGGAAAACTGGCTAGCCATGTGCAGAAAGCTGAAACTGGATCCTATCCTTACACCTTATACAAAAATTAATTCAAGATGGATTAAAGACTTAAATGTTAGACCAAAACCATAAAAACCCTGGAAGAAAACCTAGGCGATACCATTCAGGACATAGGCACGGGCAACGACTTCATGTCTAAAACACCAAAAGCAATGGCAACAAAAACCAAAATTGACAAATGAGATCTAATTAAACTAAAGAGCTTCTGCAAAGCAAAAGAAACTACCATCAGAGTGAATAGGCAACCTACAGAATGGGAAAAAATTTTTGCAATCTACTCATCTGACAAAGGGCTAATATCCAGAATCTACAAAGAACTCAAACAAATTTACAAGAAAAAAACAAATAAACCCATCAAAAAGTGGGCGAAGGATATGAACAGACACTTCCCAAAAGAAGACCTTTATGCAGCCAGCAGACACATGAAAAAATGCTCATCATCACTGGCCATCAGAGAAATGCAAATCAAAACCACAATGAGATACCATCTCACATCAGTTAGAATGGAGATCATTAAAAAGTAAGGAAACAACAGGTGCTGGAGAGGATGTGGAGAAATAGGAACACTTTTACACTGTTGGTGGGACTGTAAACTAGTTCAACCATTGTGGAAGACAGTGTGGCGATTCCTCTAGGATCTAGAACTAGAAATACCATTTAACCCAGCCATCCCATTACTGGGATTATAAATCATGCTGTTATGAAGACACATGCACACGTATGTTCATTGCAGCACTATTCTCAATAGCAAAGACTTGGAACCAACCCCAATGTCCATCAATGATAGACTGAATTAAGATAATGTGGCACATATACACCATGGAATACTATGTAGCCACAGAAAAGGATGAGTTCATGTCCTTTGTAGGGACATAGATGAAGCTGGAAACCATCATTCTCAGCAAACTATCGCAAGGACAAAAAAAAAAAACAAACACTGCGTGTTCTCACTCATAAGTGGGAATTGAACAATGAGAACTCTTGGACACAGGAAGGGGAACATCATACACCAGAGCCTGTTGTGGGGTAGGGGTAGGGGGCAGGGATAGCATTAGGAGATATACCTAATGTAAATGAGGAGTTAATGGGTGCAGCACACCAACATGGCACGTGTATACATGTGTAACAAATCTGCACGTTGTGCACATGTACCCCAGAACTTAAAGTATAAGAAGAAGAAGAAGAAGAAGAAGAAGAAGAAAGTGGACAGGGCAGATATCATTCATTAATACTTTCTAGTAACTCACTTTGGCACTGTACTACTTATTCTCATAAATGGAGGCCATGCTGGGTGAAAATCGTCAGCTTTTAGATGGGAAAAGGCCATGCTTATACTAATTGACAGAATTAATATTCCTCTGAGTCAGACACTATCACCTGGGCGCTTTGAATCCCTCATGCCATTGGGCTGGCAGGCAACAAAAGGAGTTACTCTCATTGTTGAAGGTATTCAACCCTAATTATCATGAGAAGCTAAGGTTGCTACAACAAAGTGGGGAAAGAAAGGAATACGTCTGGAGTCATAAATCATAGGGTGTGTCTCAGTGCTCCTGTGCCTAGTGATCTATTTGTGGCAAATGCATCGGCAAGTGAAGCAGGCAAGTGAAATAACAGCTAAAAACGCCTTTGGGGAACGGAGTCCTGTGTTATCACTCCATGGTACAATGTTGAAGTGCCCACTGAGGTGAGTGGTGTGTGCAAGTGTACATTGTCTATTTTTTACAATTTCATTCCTATATACCTATATATGTATAATGTTTTCTACATTGCATTACATATAGTTAGATATCATACTGTTTCCGTAAAGCTTAATCACCGGCCATTTTTTTCTTCTCTGTCCTTCATTACTGGAAACTTCATCTAAGAGATACTGCTTTCCAAAATGCCTCCAATTTCCTCCTACGAGTGAAAATTTTGCAATACTGCCACTGCTTATGCCTGCACATTTCAACATCCTCCCCTTTTCATATCCTGGCTCTGAAGATCAGCCAAATCTTTATCAAGTTCTAAATAGTTGTATATTTAGGAACAGTCTCTTCCTGATGTTATCTAAGTATCTGAGTTCTTCTAATGTTAGGATTCCCTTGGCTCTGCATTCCACCCAAATCCCAGCAGTGGGGTATGGGCTGAGGCCAGTTCTTCTGGCTCTCTTGATATAGCTACCCACCCAGTTATATCATCTTCCCTGCATTCTGGTTATTCCCAAAACACTGCATTAGGTGATGTCCATTTATTCTCACGGTTTTTCTGTATGGTTGTAGATAGGCGTGGGATGATTTTCGTATAGGTGGCTGACATTAACACATGGAAAAGTGGAAGGCCTCCATATGCCATTGATGCCCTATTGGGGCTCTTTAAATTACTTTATGTGCTTATATGAAAGATTTAAAGGAGTTTATTCCAAATTAGAATGTCTCCCATATTTGTAAATATGTTGTGAGCCTTCATGATTCTGTCTGTGCTTCCCTTATTTGTTCAGGTGGATTGCTTTAAATTCTACCACCGTTATGAAAATACTGTGATCAATTAAAGTTATATTCAAATTGTACCTTCATTACAAAAACTTTCCTAATCTTTTTCATGCTATGAAGCATCATAATGCTTGAAATACTGTTCGAATATATGTAGTTTTAGAGGGTCAGATTTATTTAACACACTAGATTATAGGCTCCTCTTAAAGCATGTTTGTAACTTGTTCTGTGGCTGGCTTTATACACAGTAAGTGCCCAAAAAACAACACATGAATGAATGAATGAATATGTTTTATATAAATTCCTCAAAATGAAATCAGATTTTTTCTTTCATGTTAAAGCATTAAAAGTGGAAGAATTATAAAAGGATAAAAATTTATTAACATGCCTCCAAAACCTGAGCATTTATGGCACTTCTGATTTATATCAGCATTTCATTTTTCTTTGTTTAATTGAAACTGAACTTCCTATGGAGGAAATATTGTCCCAAAAGGCCGTGTCCCATTCTGTCTGGACATAACTACAGCAATATCAGCATTAGCAATGAAAACTCAAGGCAAATGTCACTTTGGATCAAATGCAGCATCAAAATAGAAAGTGCCCCCACTGACCTCAAAGCATCCCCACAAAGGTGAGGTCACTGCCAAACTTCCCCTTAGGTGGCTTCTGCTATATTGTGCCACACACGTCTGGCAGTGGACTCACGTATTATCCTATCATGGTGCATTGGGAAGATGGTGCATTGTCAGGCTAGAAGACAATAGAACTCAAAATAGGTTACTATTCAAATGGCAAGATGATTCTACACTGGTTATTCACAGAGGCATAATGATGAAGGCACCCTACTATCTGCAAGCCTAGATAAGAAAAAACAAGGATAAATAGATGGCTTAATGTCACTTACTCCCATTTAGTTTTCCAATTAAATATCTCATATTCTCTGCATTTCTTAACTCAAAGATGAATTTTCTGACATTCTGTGTAGACAAATTAATAACCTGAAATAATGAGAGTAGATTCTACTATACTGTAATGCTATTAATCCTTACTTGAGCTACCAAATTTTTCTATGAATTCATCAAGAGAGTATTTGCTTTATTGTTTCTCTGAAGATTCATTAGCAATCTGATGGTTTGGTGTCTAATTGCAGCAAGGTGGAAGTAATCGATGAAAAACTTACCTGATTACTCTAGGCACTTTGCAATTAGTTCTGAATGGTGCAGTTTTCTATGAAAAACAAAATGTAGTCAGGCTACCTGCTGTGGGACAGACTTTAAAAAAAATAAAGATAAAGCTTGATCTTTGTCACAGATCACTACATTGATGTAAAAATGTTATATATTTTCAGAGATAACACACTGCTTGAGATACATGAGAAACTCAATAAATAAAAATGTGTTTTAAAACAAAAGAATGAATGAGTCTACTGTGTCCAAAAGTCCATTATTGTCAATAACTTTGTTTCTTAAGTTTTGTCAGAACTCTGATGTACTTTAAAGAGTTAAAACGGTTTAGATTACTTCATCCCAGCATGATCCATTTGCTCTGCTGCTTACCGGACATTTTAATTGAGGCTAAAACTTCAAATTGGATTCCAGGATGTCCTTCACTAGCTTACTGCTTTCCTAGCCAATCCATATCGCCATTGTTTTTTCATTCCAATATAATCCCTTATTATCACTTGGCTAAGCAAACACAGCTGGGTAGTAATGAACGAAATTTCTACGTTTATAGATAAACTTAGCTGTAATGGTTCTATGTAGTTCATTTTCTAAGACAGAGAAACCACATAACAATTCCACTGTCTGATCTGATCCAGCATCACAAAGGATAAAATGTTATACTGAAATAGCGGGGAGAATTCCATCACTGATCCTTTACTTTTGTTATTAAATGCAAACTAATATGTTAGATGATGAGATAAATAAGTGTGGCACAGTCATTCCATTTTTTTCTGCACTTAATTTATTCTAGCCTGAGAAAAGAATAAGTGACTTTGTGTCAGTTTAGAATATATAGTTTGAGGCTGGGCGTGATGGTTCACACCTGTAATCCCAGAACTTTGGGAGGCCAAGACAGGAAGATTGCTTGAGCCCAGGAGTTCAAGACCAAACTGACCAATAGGGCAAAACCCTGTATCTACTAAAAATACCAAAATTAGCCAAGTAGGGTGGTGAACACCTGTAGTCCCAGCTTCTCAGGAGTGAGGCATGAGGGTCACTTGAACCAGGGAGGTGGAGGTTGCAGTGAGCCGAGATCATGTTACTGCACTCCAGTCAGAGCGATGGAATGAGACTGTCTCAAATAAATAAATTAATGAGTAAAATAATAATAAATTAAAAAGTAAAATAGAGTATACAGTTTGAAAACTATAAAGATTTTCAAACTGAAATGTATGGTACCCTATTCATTGCTGTCTGAATTTGGTTCCCTTCTAGTAATAATTTTAAATGTAATGAATCATTAAATATAAAGGCTAAGATTCAATTTAAATATCTAGGTGTCAGATCCAGTTTAATTCTATTATTGTTTGATTGTTTTTAAATTCTATTGCACTTTGACTACTGAAAAAAATCTGAACACAAAAACTTAGATCTTAAGTGTATGGTCATAACATGTTGTCTTATTCACTTG
This sequence comes from Macaca fascicularis, assembly GCF_037993035.2. Lineage (NCBI taxonomy): Eukaryota > Metazoa > Chordata > Mammalia > Primates > Cercopithecidae > Macaca > Macaca fascicularis. The sequence goes on from NC_088392.1 coordinate 15,554,299, forward strand.
AAGAGTTCACATATCACAAACTGAAGTTAAAAATTTTAAACTGATTCTTGCCAATTAAAAATTGGCAATCATTAGATATAGCAGAAACAAGGTAAGGTGTAATGATTACATGCTTTACTATAAACTAAATGTCGTTTCACCCAACCGAGTTCCTAGTCTGAAGTTTCTAACATTGTAAGCAATTAAGTTTGCATGCTCAGTTAATACCAGCACCTGGGAACCTGAAAATCTGCATGTATACGAAGTTCAGGCTTCCATTCACAAACAATCTCCTTGCACAAATAAATCTGCAATAACCAAAAGACCAGAAGTGATTTCATAGTCCCACAAAACTCAGGCCTACCATAGACTCTCTGCTTGTTTATCAATTTGCAATTGTCAAAACTGTTCTCTGTTAAATAAAAAACGTAAAAAGGCAATTCTTTGCAGAGGACCCAGAGGATTCAGAAACAGGAATTGGCTCATTTTGAATAATTCCTGAGCTTTCTTTATAGTCTCTCTTTAGAACATGTAAGTCTGGGCAGACAGGGTCCCATAGCTTTGGAAGAGGCATTCTTTCCTTCAGTATACACTGAAAAATAAGACTCACAAATATCCAAGCCAGCTAAAAAACCAATAACATTGATACAGTAGTGGTGTTTTTCCTAACCTCTAATCAGTTAAATAAACTTAATGCTTACTTCATTTTCTAATATTCTTAAATTTGGATTTACAAATTTTAGTTAATATCTTATTATATTATATCTACGTTGTCCAGTTTGGTAGATTTATGAGAATTACAATGTCATATGTTCAAAATAAAAGTGTCTCCTTTAGCACTATGCATTGTGTGAATTTGTATGATCTTTTAACTTTTGTACTGTAGTCTCTTTTACTCTTTACATTTTACCTTTTTCATTTCTCACTTTTTGGGGACAACTTTATTTTTGCCATGAAAATAAACTTTAAAGAATACCTCTAAATGAGGTTTCTACATTTAATGACTGTCTAGAAAAGTAAAGAGAGAGAGAAGGGACTATCAATAGAAAAAAAAATTATGATGAATTCAATGAGCAATGAATTGAATTAAACTTCCAGTTTAAATGTAATGGCTCTGAAACCAGTCCATGTCTTTTAAATACGTGAAAATAAATGAGAAGTATCAGGTAATGATAAATGAATAATAAAGCACTCACACAGACATACATTTGTGAGACAAGTACGCTACTTTTTTTTTTTTTTCTGACATGAGGTTTCACTCTTGTTACCCAGGCTGGAGTGCAATGGAGAGATCTTGGCTCACCACAATCTCTGCCTCTCGGGTTCAAGCAATTCTCCTGCCTCAGCCTCCCGAGTAGTTGGGATTACAGGCATGCACTACCATGCCCAGCTAATTTTGTATTTTCAGTAAAGATGGGGTTCCTCCATGTTGGTCAGGCTGATCTTGAACTCCCGACCTCAGGTGATCTCCCTGCCTTGGCCTCCCAAAGTGTTGGGATTACAGGCATGAGCCACCAGGTCCAGCCAAGTATACTAATTTTATGAGTAATACCTATTCACTTTGCACCTGAAATTAAACTTTATTAAAACACTTGACATTAACCAGCAATCTTGTTCAATATGCATACTGGGAAATTTTGAATGGATAGAAACCAAAACTAGTGTCAAAGCAAAAATTGCACTGAACAAAATTAAGCATCAAAAGTATTTTGTTTAGACTTTTATCCAGTTTGGGTTAACTTATGTGTATGGTGTAAGGTAAGACTTCAATTTCATTTCTTTGTGGGTAAAAATCCAGTTTTCTGAGCACCATTTATTGAAGAGACTAGCCTTTCCCCATTGTGTCCTCTTAGTGCCCTTTTCAAAAATTAGGTGGTTTATATTTAGTTTCATTGGTTTATGTGTCCATTTTTATTAGTACCATACCGTTTTAGTTAAAACATTTATGTAATATAATTTTAAGTTTTAGAAAACAGTAACTGTGAGATAATGGAAATGTTAATCTACTTGACTATAGTAATCATTTTGCTATTTATATGTATATCAAAACACCATGTTTACCCTTTAAATATAGTCAGGCACCACTTAACGTCAGGAAGAATTTCTAAGAAATGTGTCATTAGGCAATTTTGTCACTGTGCAAATATCATGGAGTGTACTTAATGCAGAACTACATAGTATAGCCCACTCCACACCTAGGCTATATGGTACAGTCTACTGCTCCTAGGTTACAAACCTGTACAGCATGTTCCTGTACTGAATAGTGTAGTCAGTTGTAACACAATGGCATTTGTTTATCTAGGTGTCCTAAATATAGAACAGGTATAGTAAGAAACATCATATAAAAGATAAAAAATGGTACACCTGTACAGGCAGTTACTATAAATGGAGCTTGCAGGACTGAAAGTGGCTCTGGGTAAGTCAGTGAGTGAGTGAATGTGAAGGCTAAGTACATAACAGTATGTTACTGTACAGTAATACTGTAAATATTGTACACTTAAGCTACACTAAATGTATAACAATATTTTTTCTTCAATAATAAATTTGTGAATAATAAACTTGAGTACGCTGTGACTTTTTCACTTTATAAGCTTTTTTAAAAAAATTGAGTCATGTAGTAACATTTAGCTTAAAAGACAAACACATTTAACAGCTGTACAAATATAGTTTTTCTTTACATCTTTATTCTACAAACTTTTTTTCATTTTTAAACATTTGAATTTTGTTTTTACTTTGTTGTTGTTGTTGTTGTTAAAAACTAAAACACACACACACACATATATTAGTCTAAGGTTACATAGGGTCAGGATTATCAATATCACTGTCTCCTAGCTCCACATTTTGTCCCACTGGAAGGTCTTCAGGAGGGTCAATAACACGCATGGAAATTGTTATCTCCTATAATAACATGCCTTCTTCTGAATATCTCCTGAAGGACCTGCCAGGAGCTGTTTTACAGACTTTGTTTTTGTTTTTGATAAGAAGAAAGAGTGTAGTCTAAAATAAGGATTAAGATATAGTATGGTAAGTACACCAACCAATAACACAGGAACTTATTACCATTAATAAGCATTACCTACTGTACATAATTGTATGTGCTATACTTTTATAGGACTGAGAGTGCAGTAGGTTTGTTTACACCAACAGCAACACAAATATATGAAAAGAGCTGAAAAGCTCTTTCCAGCTCCTCCTTTACTGAACAACACTGCTTCAGAGTGTCCTTTCTCCTTAGCTTTCCCCAGTGACTGCAAGGCAGAAGCAACATCCTCAGATTAAGATATAGTACTTGACTGCGTGAGGTGGTTCACAGCTGTAATCAGAGCACTGGGTGCAGAGGCTCACAGCTGTAATCCAAGCACTTTGGGAAACCAGGGCAGGAGAGTTGTTTGAGGCCAGCAGTTCAGGATCATAGAGTGAGACTCTTGTCTCTACAGTTGTTAATAATAATAATAATAATAATAATAATAATAATCACCATTCTGACTAGTGTGAGATGGTATCTCATTTTGGTTTTGATTTGCATTTCTCTAATGATCAGTGATGTTGAGATTTTTTTCAAATGTGGCAATTCATCAAAGACCTAGAATAAGAAATATCATTTGACCCAGCAATTTCATTACTGGGTTTATACTCAAAGGAATATATATTATTCTGTTATGAAGATACATGCATGTGTATGTTCATGGCAGCACAATTCACAATAGCGAAGACATGAAGTCAGCCCAAATGCACATCAGTAATAGACTGGAAAAAGAAAATGTGTCCCACACCATGGAATACTATTCAGCCATAAAAAGGAATGATATAATGTTTTCTGTAGGGACATGGATTATCCTCAGTATTATCCTCAGCAAATTAAACTAATGCAGGAACAGAAAACCAAACACTGCACGTTCTCACTTGTAAGTGGTGATGAACAATGAGAACACATAGACACACGGAGGGGAACTGCACACACTGGGGCCTGTCAGGGGTCAGAGGGAGGGAAAGCATCAGGGAAAATAGCTACTACATGCCAGACTGAATAGCTGGGTGATGGGTTGACAGATGCAGCAAACGGCCATGGCACACATTTGTCTACGTAACAAACCTGCATGTCCTGCACATGTATCCCAGAACTTAAAATAAAATAAAATTAAATTAAAAGTACAATACTTCAAAAAAGTTGTTGTTCTCAAATAAAGCAATTTGAAGTGTAATAAAATAAAATATTCTAACACAATTGGATATTACAAACATGAATTGAAAAACAATGTCCAATACCTTCAAGAACAGATATAGAAAGGATAAGAAACACCTTTTGTAACTGTGTACTATAATAAAAGTACATAAAAGCCAAGTTTGAAGGAGAGGTTATAGTTCTGTGAAAATGTTTTCGCTCAACCCTGAAGTGATATAAGACATTTTGTTGAACTTGCTTGCTACAAAATGTGGCACAGGCCAATCCTGCTCAACAATGTCTGTATTTCCTTGGCTCTCGGCCCCCTAAAAGTCAGTTGAAAAATCATTGTCATGAGGCAAATTGAAGAATAGGAAAGAAAGCATACACATTTATTTAATGTCTATACAAGGGATCCTCAGAATGAAGACCCAACACTCAACAAGGTAGAGAAGCTGACATACTGTCTTGAAATTATAGAAAGAGCATAGGTTCAGAGGATGGACAAAAACGGGTTTTAGTAGCAAGATAGTTTAAGGGAGGGGGAAAGGAAGGGGTTTGGCTAGCAAAAGCGGCCTTGTGATATGGATGAAGCCTCAGAAGTAGCAGCCCTTAGAATAAATGGTAAGTTTTTCTTTTTAGACTTTTAAAAAGGTCAGATTCTCAATCTCTTCTGGATCCACGAAAGGCCTGGAATGGGAAGACCAGGCTGCGTTAGTGCAGATTCTCCACAGAGGCAAAGATACTCCACAAAAGAGAGCTATGTGTGGCCACGTCTGTCTGCTGGCCCTGTGGCAGCCATTTCAAAAAATATCAAAGAAATACATTTGAGGTTAAAGTATTTTTATTTTCTTCAGTATCCACCCCCTAATCCTCAAGGAACTGTTATATGAATAAAATAAATCTTCAAATATTAAGTCTCTAAGATTTGAGGTGTGGGTATCACACCAGTTTATATATGATTTATATATAACAATAGTGCTTAGTTAAATTAGAGAAAATGACATTTAAATATCTTTTACATTATCCCCATTAGATGTTAGCCATGTTACAGAAGCCAACTGGCAAACAACTTTAAAAAGCTTTCTCACGCTTACTGGGAGTTCAGTTATTTGAGTTATAGATGGACATGTGATTTTTTAAAAAGTATGGACTTTACGAGCTAAGTATACAAAGTATGGACTTTACGAGCTAAGTAACTTTACGAGCTAAGTATACAAAGTTGACATTTTTTAAAGAAAAGTACAATTCATGCCTGGATACAGGGACACCTATTCTCTGTAGGTGATGGCAAGTTTTTCTGGAGACAGGTCTAAAACTTCCCTTAAATATATGACTTTAAGCATATTTACTGCTCTAAAGTACATTTGATTAAAGCCTCAGCATCCTATACTGTAACTTAGGCATGAAAAATTTTATGAACAAAAATTACTAACCTACCCCCACTATGGTAAAAATAACCTTGGCCAGATTTATAAAAATGAACTAGCTGTGAATGAAAAGTCTTCAACTCAGTGGTTCTCTAAAGACATAAAATTCAAGATATATGCCCATATAATTAGGTGGACTTAACTGTTAAATGGAATTATTTAGTGTCATCCATAAGGATATTGAAGATGTTCTTGAGGAAAAGAAATGTAAGTTGGCTTTCACCTTATTGATATGGAATAGTCTCTTGATTTGACTTTCTTAAGAAGAATATTAAGCAGAGGTTTTCAGCTTTAAGATGCACAGTTGTCTTCCTGTGTGCACGACAGGAGGGCAATGTGTGTTTACATAAAATGTAGATCCAATCATTTAGGTATATACATAAAGAGAAAGATAGGTATATTCATAAAGAGAAACATAGCTCTGTTACTAAACATTTAGAAATAGCAATTGGTTTATACTATGAGTCTTTTGTAATAAAGTGAAATGCTATGGTAAGGATTTAAATAATGAAAAAAAAAGAAAGGAAAGAACATTTTTGTGTCTGAGGCAGCCATGGGGGTGCTCCATGAATACCCCAACTCCACCTTAGAAAAACTTACTGTAGGGCATAGATGATGGACAGGCCCCAGCTGCTACACATTTGGATGCATCTTGGATTTTAATCCCTAAATTTCTACTGGGCTGCTCCCAGCCAATGACAGAGCATGTCAGGGACAGTGCTAATAGCCTTTCTTCCCCATTGTCACAGTTGTGTTCTTATGGGCAACTTTTGCCTGAGGACCCCCCATCAGATTGGCTGAAATGTTCTCAGATCCACCCTGTGCTGAGGTTCTTCCTGCCCAGTCCTCTATCCTTTCAGTCTCCTTGCATAGAAGTCAGATCTGAAATTCAGTAAGAAGAATCTGCTCTGGATCTCTCTGCCTTCATTTTTCATAGGCATTTCCCCCAATATATTTCTTGAGCATCTAATCCCATTTTCTCATCTCTATCTAGAAAAGCCTGAACTGACGCCGTATGTATTTTGAGATCAGACCACCTGGTCCAGGGACTATTTTTGTCTCTGAAATGAGATGTTAGAGAAACAGAGATGAATGCTGTAACTAAGCTTTAAATGTTTTCATGTATGTAAAAAATAGGTATGTATTCAAGGTCAAAGGCAGAACCTATCACTTTTTGAAAAGGAAGTCAGCATGTAGAATCGGCGAGATACACAGTAGGTAAGCCTTGGTACACATTACCTCTTATTTTCTATTTTGAGAGTTTAGAACTTAAACATCTTGACACAGAATCCCTCCTGGTGGATCTTTATCTTTCAGGTAGTAACAAATACTGCTCTTTCAGTATGTAGCTGTGTTCCATAATCAATTCAGGTAAGGAACAGTGACTATAAAACAAATAGAGGACAATCTGTACTTTTGAGAAACAATATTTGGGTTGAAAACTAGTATAGTAAGGTAGTACAGAAACACATGAACACATATAAATAAAACATTTTAAAGAGCTGGATGTAAAATGGAGAGAACTTGTTATATACCAAAATTAAGGCTGATTTATTTTAGGTGGTATAATAGGTGAATGCACAGCAAGAAATAGGTAAGCTATACCACGCCTATAATAGTTTAATTTTTCTTTCAAGGATGCAAGAAGGAAAGCTTGGTAGAACAATGTAAGGAAACTGAGCTTCTCTGGCAAAATCAATGAAACCATCAATCTAACAAAAGTTTTACTCTTCCACAAAGTTGTTTGCAGGAGCCTGAGAGTCAGTGACAGATTGGTTTAGTCTCAAACAAGCTGCACACGAAAAGATCCAATCAAGATGAGAAAAACATTGGGATAGAGAATCAAGAAACTGCACTTTCTTACATCACTGAAAATTAAATTATTCCCAGCTATATCTTAGCAGATATCTCTGCAAAAGATAAAATATCTTTCTCGTTAAATAAATGGCACCATCTATGGTTGTCCAGGCCATTTAAAAACTTTCAAGAGTCTCAAAAAAATTAAGATGAATTTTTTAAATGACTATATTTTATGCTTGTGACCTTAACTCTATGAGCCAATGTAAGCATTTGCTACTCATAAGAAATTAAGAGATTGTTATGTATGGTTACTACATGATCCATGTCTTAGATATCATGTGTATAGTTTATAAGATCTTGTATATGTACGTTTCTGTTGTACATAACACACATGCATATGTATATATATTTTTTCAAGTGTTGCTTAAATATCTTATACTTAGCATTCCGTTTTTTATACAAACCTAGTAAAATTGTGATCTTCATCAAGAGCAACGTAAATTGTTTTTGTTGACTAGTGTGTCTGCTTTGCATTTTACAAGGACTAGAAGTCAAGGAGAAGAAAGGCTGCCAGATGGAAGCTGAATGCTCTAAGCCCCAAAAGCACTAGAGAAAGCAAGATTTAAATCTCTCTAGATACTGCCATTGTGTGCTCTCACTGTTATATTTATTATTTAGTAAGCAAGGAGTACTTATTGCTTAAGAAATGCTTTATACCTGGCCATAATGGATGAGTGCTAATTCAGTTATACACATCCTTAGATGTACTCCCTTCATTTTTTTAGGATAAAAATCTTCCAAGATTATTTTGCTAAAATAGGTTCAAATGATATTTTTCTGGGCACTCTTATAATAACTTAGACTTTTTATCATTTTTAGAATGAGGCCTCTTTATTTTGAAAATAATCAGATATTCTGATAAATAGTTTTAATTATGTTGCTATATCAAGAGCGAATGGGTGGAGCGCGACGTAGACTAAGGTAAGGTTTTGGCAGCGTGGGATCCCTTTGCCTTTTCTCGAGAGTTTCAGCTGCATAAAATTTGTTTTGTATGTACACAATGTCCTGTGCTGGCCAACTACTTTGAGTTGAATATATAATATTAATGAGGGAGCCATTATTTTTGTGTAACAAAATTTATCATAATTTTGTGAGACAAAAAATAAGAGTTCAGTAAGCTGATTTGAAGTAGTCTGTCTAAATCTAAGAGTTTATAAATTTTATAGTATGTAAACAACTAATACAGTTGATGGGTTAATACAAAACCATGATTAACTCAAGAATACAAATATGGGATGTTTCCTTAAAAATTAAGGATATAAAAATGTCATGGAAATATAACAAATTTGGTGAAAATTTGGCAGTAATATAGATTACAAGTTTTCTTTTGCTTAAAAAATAATGTCTTTTCTGTTATTTTAGAAGTATTAGGCAATTGTTTGAAATATCTAGAGAACCTTCATGCCTTCATGAGTATTTTTACATGATAGAAAATAGAGTTCTCACCAATCTAGTGACATTTTTTTTTCTTTTTTTTTTGAGACAGAGTCTTGGTCTGTCACCTAGGCTGGAGTGTAGTGGTGTGATCTTGGCTCACTGCAACCTCCGCCTCCCAGGTTCAAGCCATTCTCCTGCCTCAGCCTCCCAAGTAGCTGGGATTACAGGCATACACCACCACACCCAACTAATTTTTATATTTTTAGTAGAGAAGGGGTTTCACCATGTTAGTCAGGATGGTCTCCATCTCCTGACCTCGTGATCCGCCCGCCTCAGCCTCCCAAAGTGTTGGGATTACAGGTGTGAGCTACCGTGCCCAGCCTACTAGTAACACTTTAATAGTCAGAATGTGATTAATATCATTTCTATTACTGAATTTTGTTTTTGAGATTCTTGAGAAAAAACCATGTATATCGTAGGTGATTTTTGTTTGTTTCTTTGAAGACCAGAAATTATACATGTGTAGACTAAGAAATATTTCAATATGGGAAGGACAAAAAACAGTATTAAGATGATGTTTCTTGTATTTATGCCCTATCAACAAATGAAATACTAATACTTGAAAATCAAATGGTACTGAATGTGGTTTTACCAAATAGGGTGGATTTTGTGGGCTGTTTTCTTTTACAGAATATCTTCCTATGTTATGATTCAGCACCCTTTTCTGATACATTGCTGTAGTAGCCATACACTTGACTCTGACAGTTAAATAATAATTCATCATTATTTAGAAGATATTCAAATAAATTAAAAGTATTTTTCATTTCAAAAATAAACCTCTGGAACAAACAATCACTTGTGGGCAACCACTTTAGTATATAGAAAAGTAACAAGTGAGAAAGTGGGGAAATTGTAGAACATAAGATCACAATAAGATTTATTGTGGCTCATAGGTAAACACTATATCCCAAGTTCAGAATGATTATAATGCCAATAATATAGCTTCTGTTTACTGAGTATTGCTTTGAGCTAGGCTCCAACCAATCATTTTATTGGTTTAGCCTACTTTTAGAAGTCAGTAAGGGCAGATTCATGAGACAAATTCTGGCTTGTCTGACTCTAAAGACTCTCTTTTAACTACTGTGCTATGGCTACTATATTAAATATGTATAACTATATTATTTTCCTTAAAATGAAAAAAATCATAAATTTACATTTATTAATAGGGTTCCCATACTGGCTTCAATAGCTATGCCCCTATGATTTGTAATCACTTATTTAGCAATGATTATAACTGTGACTAAAATAAAGAAATGTAATAAAAGATTCTAGTTTTTAGATTTTCATATAAGTAAAATTCAAATTGTTTACGAAAGATGATGCAAATAGTATGTTAAGTAAATTTTTCTGTAAGTGACGAACAGAAAAGCTTGGAAGAAGAGAGGTAATTAAAACAAAATAAGCTGGGCACAGTGGCTCATGCTTGTATTCCCAGTTATCTTTGGAAGGCCTAGGCGGGCAGATCAGCTGAGGTCAGGAGTTCCAGACAAGTCTGGCCAACATGGTGAAACCCTGTCTCTCCTAAAAATACAAAAATCAGCCAGGTGTGATGGCGTATGAATGTAATCCCAGCTACTCAGGAGGCTGAGGCAGGAGAATCCCTTGAACCTGGGATGCGGAGGTTGCAGTGAACTGTGATCGCACCACTGCACTCCAGCCTGGGCAGAGGCACGAGACTCTGTCTCCAAAAAAAATAAATAAAACCGGATAAGCATTTTAGCTAGCTAAGGAGATAATAGACACTACCAGGATGTGGTAGTGGGAAGGTAGGCTTGGGGAGAGTTTTAAATATATTATAACAGAAAATAGTGTGAGAAAGTGGGATTTAGGCAGCATCACAGTTACCGGAGCTGGATAGTTATGAGAAAAGGGGCAAAAGTGAAAGAAAATAGTGACTTCAGGTAAGAGTTGCTAAAGTTTTTACTGTTGTTCTAGTTTTATGGACATAAGTCATATGCAGGAGTGCTGATTTGGAAAGCAGTTAGGACGAAAGTCATGCAAAGAAAAAAAAATGCTGTAGGAAAACATAAGTCACTGCACAGAGCATAGCAGAGTCCAGGCTTGAAGAACCATCAGCCAGCCTGGGAGGCTGAAGATACAAGTAAACAAGGAAAATGCATTGCCCAGGAAACCAAGGAAGATGTTTTAAATAAGGTGGTGAGTGATATTCACTGCTTCAGAGAAACATGCAAAATAAAGATCTAGAAAAACAATCATTAGTTGTTACAACAACCATTACGTGTCCAGTCATATATACTCTTTGCAAAGTTTTTTCTTAATATCACTCAGAACTGGAATTTTATCTTTTGCTTGTATGCAAAAGACATATTTATGAACACTTCCCTATCCACATAGGCTTGTAGTAGTTTTTGGCCAAATGCCAAAAAAACCTCAAAAAAAATGGAGATTGTCCTGGATTTAACTCTGGCTCTTAGGAAGAGTAGAACCCCCCTCTTTTTTTCCCCAGAATGAGTTGCCTTATCTGATATACAAATTGAGTTTATCTGTGTCATATACCAGCTTCCAACATTGACAGCCCAGTGTTGCAAAGACATTCTGTGTTCTTTAATGTTTGATTGTATTTCTCCCTGCTTCCTTAGTGCTGATATCATCATAAACTAGCATCACGTCACCAAAAATTGGACTTAGTCTGAAAGAACTATGGTCTGACATGAAAGAGATAACAAGGGTAATTAAAAGCATAAACTCTCTCAACTTACAATCTCATTAGTCTTAGAAAATATATCTCATCATTCTAATGTTTAAACTGCATCACTATGGCATTTCGGAAAATTTTATTTTAGAAGCGGAACAAAATATAAATTCAAGATATTCCCTTTTCCAAATGCACATGATCATTCAATGCCATTGTTGAAATGAAAAGTCCATTGACAAAATAATTTATTTTCAGGAGCATGGGCATATCTATTTGCCATCTAAATTAAGTATATTTAATTGGAAGATTTTAATTTAGAGAAAATTAAACGTATAAAAATTGAAGTTTTAAACAATGTTATCAAAAAATCTATGATAAACAGAGTAAAGGTTCTGGTAATCCATCACATTTGAAAAATGTGGGTGAAGCTTTTATTGAAATCCTGGAAAGAAACTAATGAATGTATATAGCCTTGGTAACCTAAGACAGATTTTTATATCCTTTGAAGGAATGGTGCACATTTTATTTATCTTTGTCTAATAATATAGTATTTGGCTCATAGTATGAGTCTAATTAATGTTTGTGATATTAATTGAATCATATAAGGAGATGTAATTCATTTCGTTTTCATTAATTTTATTTAATTAGCTCTGCCTGGAAAAGCAGGGCTATTTTCTGAACAATTTCAGTAGATTCCCCTACCCTGGGTTTTTCAGTAGATAGATAGATAGACAGATAGATAGATAGATAGATTTTATATATAGTATATAAAATCTACACACACACACACAACACACAAATATATTTGCTTTTCCGTGACTACCATACTCATTTGCTCAGTTCTTGTCTTCTTTTTTTAATTTTTGTTTGTAAAACAAAAATGCTTTGTACTGTACGGGTGCTCAAGTGTTTTAGAGGTAGTGAAAATAATAAATAATTCTAAAATATATACATTTTAGTTTTATGTGTGTCTGAAAACCCATGCTAGTGCTACATTCATCCCCTCAAAAAATCCTACATGATTAAAATCTCATGTGGTAATATATTTAAAATTGTTCCTTTCTCCCATCTGATACACATTTATACAACTTGCCCTTAAGGTTCACATTTGAACTGAATGTCATTGAATATATTTTGGCTAAAAATTCAGGTCTCCTTGGTGTTACTGTCAACTTTACCCACTTTCTCTCATTTATCAAATCTTATTATTTATATCCTTCTCTAATATTTTTTAACCTCTCTGGAGTAAGACAACTTTTCTCTTGTTATGCTATTCCTTCATTTTTAGCCCACTTTCCACTTCAGAACCACAGAAAGAAGTTTTAGATTTAGTCACCATAGTAGTGACACTGTACAATTCTGTTTCCATGTGGTTGCTTATACAAGCAGACTCTTAGAAAATGCCTACACCTCAAGGAAACGTATGATTATTATACTTAGCAGAAAATTTAAAAATAATTGTAAGCACTGAGTTTTAAAAATTCCTCAAATACCCTTTTTATATCCTCTTTGAGTTTATTAAAAGTTATTTAATCTGAGAATTGCAGGCTCTTCTCTCTAGTCCTTGCCCTTCTGAACTCTTTAGTTGCAAAGATGTGTGCACTGTAGAGAAGTGAGTTTATGAAAGTAGAATATGACTTTTGAAAATATAAGCATAGAATCTTAAAGCACAATTCATCTCTAGTATAGATATTGGCAGAAAGAATGGCATTTTTTTATCATTTTGGCTGAAAATGTAATTAAACATGCTTATTTCCATGAAAAATGTTCATTCTTCCTTCAACATAGATATTACTATGTCTTTGCAAAAGGTGGATAAACATAATTTTGGAGGTTAAAATTAATTTTATGTTCATAACATTATAGAAACACATGCATTTTCTTTTATCTATCAGACACTTAGTGGTATTTGAAAAATATCAAGATATTGCACATCCTCAAAATTTTATCTTCTGACATGCTAGAGTAGAAGTAGAATAACATCAGTATGTACTATCTACATTAGTATTGTTTATGGGAATTAGTCAAAAATATTAAATTTTCCACATGTCTATTTTGATATTATATTGGGATGTAGTTCACTTTTCCATTTTAAAAACTCAAGCTTAATTTTGAGGTTCTGACCATTATTTTTGAGACCCAGCAGTGAATCTTCCATGAATTCACAGCTGCAGGACAGTCTGCTATGTCTGTGTAATTTTCCAGGGTTTAAAAATGCAAATAAATAGGCATATATTATCCCTGATGGTCACCTCAGCAGTCTCTAAAAAAGGTGAAACCATAAGAGTTAAAGATCAAAAATTGCATCTGAAGACACTCAGAGTTAGAGAATTGAATGTACCTAACTGCTCCTTCTTTGAAATTGATGTATAATTGTTGCATCAATGCAAGAATATTGGCAAAATTATTCATCTTCTTATTATCAAATATTGATAATGATTTCTCTTTTTTCTGGAGCTACTTTTTGTTCCCACAAGTAAAAACAACAATAACAACAACAACAAAAAAATCTTGACGACAAAGACATTTCTCTTTCTCTGACTTTCTTCTGTAGTCTCTAGAGACATATGCGATGTAATTATTTCTCTTATTGTATAATCCCAACTTCCGTTATATTTCACCTTCAGAATTCAGGTAATAAAAATACATTGAAAAATAGAATGCAAGACATTTTTAGCTGTGTAAAATGATAAATCTATGTCATGAATTAGGAAAATGCTAGTATTTCCAGTCTGGAATGATTGTATTGAAATAAGTCAACAATTACTCTTTGGTTAACCCAGCAAGTGCTGACAAAAAGGAGAGTTTGCTGGAGTGAGGGAGGAGAGAGTTTAGTATTTGGGGACCACAAAAAATGTGAAAATAAATAACATTACTGGAAGTTCGGGGCAGTTAATCTTATTGAGAAAATGAAAATGAAACCCTGGTAAATTAGTAACTACTTCTAGTAAAAATTTTACTGATCTTGGACTTCTCAAAAATGAAGACAAGTAACCAAAAATTGTCCAAAAGGGTTCTGGTATTACGAAAGTGATGGACAGATAAAAGTTTTAAGTAAACACATACTCTATATTGCACAATAATGATCTTGTTTTCATTAGGTTCACTTGAATTATAATTGATATTTATTAAATTTACAAATTTGTTTCTCTTGCAAGGGACTTTTGGAAATATTATTCATTCTTTCCACTTATTTTTTTGGACAACTTATTGAGATAATTAGAATATAAAAGTACCTGAAGCTTATATACTGACTTTGCATTTAGTAAGTGAAGTTCCCTTGAATACCTAAATTATCCCCAAATGTAGGCAATGTAGGTATTTCTCAATCGTAGCGATTGCTAAACATACAGACTTTGATTGGCTTCAAGACTGCTCAGATCTCCACATATATGGGCAATTTTGAATACATAGGCAGAACAAAAATTATAAAACTTAGGTGAGAAATAGAAAAAGCAATGATTAGGTCATATACAAAATGTGAATGGTAAAGCTGAGACAAACTAAACCAGGCACTTGTACATTTTGTACCTTTTTGTGGGGAAACTTTATGTTCTCTTATTATACACGGTTTCATCCACATAGTAGTTTAGAGAGCTTTGGCCAGCCTTTAGTTCATATATTTCCAGTTTCTCATTAAAAAAAAAAAAAAAAAAAAGGAGTTTTCTGCTGCCAGTTACAGTTTGAAAATTCTGAGGGATTATTTTGAATATCTCAGCTTGAGTCTCATGCACACCCTTAAACCAAGCACATGGCCCATGAGGTGGGGTCAGCCAATGCTCATGAGCACCATATAATAAGTGAGAGTAGAGAGAGCAATGGTGTCTACTCAAAGGATTTTTGAGGAGTGGAGGTTATGGGGATAGCAGTATTGCTGAAATCCTTGTGAGCCAGGCAGTTTTTCCATTTTATTCCTATTACTCAGTGTTTTTGTTTGTTTGTTTGTTTTTGTTTGTTTGTTTGTTTTTTACTTACCATGTGCAGGTTTCAGAATTTAAAGTGCTATGTTCTCTTGTACCTGGTATTTTCTTTGAATGTTTGCCCCTTCCTAGCTGGTTTAAATCTACATTTAAGTGTTTGCCCCTTCCTAGCTGGTTTAAATCTACATTTAATCTTCTGGTACTTGATAATCTCAGAATAAGTCCTTTTTGTATTAGGCATTTTTTGCTTGTGATTTGAAGAGGTAAGACTCAAACTGAGAGCTCCTTCAGAAGACAATTGTGCGTATTTATTTAGACTGATAGCAGATGCCCAATAAATACTGAAGTGAAGAGAAGCTGAAGAGGGGATAAGATGAACATTTGGAGAAGCTATAGATTGCATGAGTAATGGTCAATCTACAAAGAAAGAAATGTGAAGTCCTAATCATTTTTTAACCTTTCATCAGTGCTTCTAAACTGACTATCTGAAGGATAGAGCATATTCCTATCCATACTGGCAATTTTGTACCTTTCCATGGCAGCACTTGAGAGTGGGAGGTGAAAGACATCCACATTTGTCAGAGTCTCCCGAAGGGAGCATGAAAATATTTCAAAACCTTCCTCCCCACAAACAATTATAAGAGAATGCCTTTTCACACTGGAGAAACCTTTCCCATTGCTTTTTAGTCTGGATCAATGAGAGTCTTGACTTGATTAGATATGGCTGTCACTCGTCATGAAGCACAGATGATGAAACTCAATAAAAATAATTTGTTGAGGTCAGAAACTTGGGTGTCACTCTTGATTCCTCAATTATCCTCATCCCATCCCCACCCCATAGCCAGGAACTAATCAAGTCTGGCTCAGTGCCACCTCCTAACTACTAGGTTCGTGGGGACAGCTCTTTATTCCCACTGACACCAGCCTTAAGGCTGCCATTAGCTGTTGCCTAAGCAGTAGACCATCACATCCACTAAAACTACAGCTTCAGACTTGGCCACTCCATTCGCTACTCCTGGAATGATCTTTCTGAAACCCATATTGAGACATTCCCTAATTAAGACCATACAAAGAAGCTTCACATAGCCCTCAGTATAGCTACAACATCTTCAGATGGCTTTGTGTTTCTCTTCCTATTCTGGCTCTGTCTTATCCTTCACTTCCTTTGTGCCCAATTCCATTTCTCACATGTTATATTCCAGTCACACTGAACTCCTTCCAGATGCAAAAAAACACTTTCTCCCATCAATCATTTGCCCAAGCTGTTTCCTCTTTCTAAAACTTTCTCTCCTCTGTCTTTCACCAGGCAAACTTCTACTCATTTTTTTAGTTCTCAACTTGAAGTCATTTTCTCTGGAAAGTATCAGAATCTCTAGGTCTGAGCTGACCGTCCCTTGTATGTGCATTTCTCACTTATAGTATTAATCACTCTATATTTTTATTACTCATTTATATTTTCTCCTTCACCAGATTGTAATATTCATGAGCATACCCACTGTGCTATTGTTTATTTTTACACCTCTTATTTCAAACACATCACTGAGCTTCTAAGATTTCCAAAACTATCTTTTCTGTATATTTCCTCACAATCAAAGAAAGTTTACTTGACTCATTCAAAAGCCTACTACTTCAAGATAAGAGAGTAAAACATTATACCTATCTTATGGGGGTAGGAAATATTTAAGCCACCACAACACAGTCCATTCTGAAACTGATCCTCAAAGATGAGTGGCGGTTTATCACGACATTGTTAGTTGAAAGGCAGAGGAGTTAAACCCTGAATCTAGGCAGTTGGGTATTCACATTTCAGCAGTGAACAGGTGAGTTTGCCAACTCAGGTTTTCTGACTATGATTACCTCATCCCATGAGGAAATGCCCAGAAGGGATAGTTTAAGGATGTCTTCGAAGCTCAGTTATGTGTTTGGAATTTGAGCTGTCAAAATGAATAATACCAATATAGTCAATATGCTCACAACTAGATAATATTGATAACTGAGAAAAGCCTTAATAGTGAAATATGTTAACATTTAATCTGGCCATCAGTATCTCTTTTGCAGCTCACTCTCAATGAATCCTCTAAGCAAGTGATCTGTTGGACATCGAAGACTGAAATTAAGCAAAGCTTATTTTTTTCCATTCACTAGTGTTCCACTTGGTGCCTGGTATCTCTGACCAAAACTCCTGATCACAATATATGGACCTTGTTGTCTAGTACTATTCTGAAGTGCCCAGTTGTGTTTGCCAAGAATGATTTTGAATCCACACATATTTCCTACACTAATCTGTGAGATTGGCATAAGGCGTGGTCTTCCTCAGCCTTTTCAGTCAAATGTATCACAATTTACAATTGCACACTGGGTGCTAACAGTGTGCTAGTTAGTTCCCAGAGAGAAAAACGTGATGTCTAATTCAGTATAAAATACTTAGAAACATCAGATATTGACAACAGGTGTGGCTCCCATCTAAGGAGTCATATGATCAAGATGTCAGAGTTTGTAAGTAAGCAAAGTGTCTCTTACAAGTTGGGAATTTGACATGTTTAAAATTGCATCTAAAAATACTAATACAAAACTTTATTTTTTAACTTTATATAGGTGAAAAAGAAACAATTAATTATGCATGCTAATTAACAAAGCAACACATTAATGTTCAATGTAAATTTTACATCTTATAAATATTTCCTGTGTCTATTTTCAGGGACCAGGAGAATGTATTATCAAGTAATTTCATGTTATTGTTATAAAAGGTAACAATTGTAACAATGTTTTTTGACATCTGTTTCCATTAATACACTTCTAACTACTTCCCAGTCCATTGAAATCACAATAGTAAATGAAAGGAACATTTAGTTGCTGTCATTAATTCTCTGTCTCACAAAAAGTAGCTGTCTACCTTCTAAATTATCTGCTTCTTGTGTAGTGAATGGAAGAAAATTGCTAACCTGGTGTCCTGTCAAAGAAAACTTTCCATTGTATGTAAGCATATAAAAACTCCCAGGGCTTAAAATGGTACCAAAGTAAAATTGAACAGTCTAAGAACATTTAGAGATCCAGAATCAGCTACAGATAAGTGAACAGACTCATCAAGAAGGTTTAGTATTCCCAGTAATTTGTCTGTTGGTATGTGCTCTAACATTAATATTTTATTTACCTCTTAGGAAAAATGTATCTTTCAAATTAAATATGATAGGTAACTTGGCTTATATAAAGTAATTATGATAGCATAGTAATACCAATAAGGGTTTGGAGCAAGGAAGTATTTAGCATTCAGTATTTCACTAGAAACATGACACAGTATAATAATTACAAAGAACTAAGAAGTGTCCTTGTCAGTAATACCAACATCAATATCAATCATTCCCTACTCATTAAAGTAATAACCAAGGTAAATTATAATTTTCTTTTGGATTTTTAAAGAAAACATTGATGGATAAAGACAATAATAAATCAAAATAACAACTTTATAATCCAGAATATTCTACAAGTGCACATATAACAATTATATGAAGAATGTAAAAAAAAATGTAAAGGGACACATGAAAATATTAGGTCTTCGAATAAAGGAAAAAATCATTTCAGTTGGCAAGCAGAAGGATTATAAAACATTCCTCCCTGAACTGGTTTGTGATAACCTAAAGACCTTACATAATTTTAAGGAGTGGAAATGAAAAAAACAATGGGATAAATGCAGACTAAACAAAGAAAGCAGCTTGGGAAAAAACAGAGTGAGGGGTACTGTAGGGCTTAAGAAAGGGTGTGTTACCAGTTTGGTTGATATAAAGAATATGGTGGGAAATAATACGAGAAAGGGTAGAAAAGTTGAGTACAATACTCTTTGTTTGGTTCACCAGTCTCATAGGATGTTCTCAGAACAGAAACAACACTGTTGACGTTGCATACTTTTCCTCCTTCAACTTGTCACTTTACAAACAGAGGTTTTCTTTTTTAAAAAAATAAAGTGTCAGACACATATTGGCAATCACTGAGAAAATAGGATCCACATTAAAAAAAATTTAATTCTTAAAATACTTTAATGTTTATGTTCATAAAACTAAGGATATATGTTATATATGTGTGCATATATAGATATAAAACTAGGAATATATATAGTTAGAGATACATATATATAACATATATATAACAAATATATACAAAATAAGAATCTTTAGTTTTGTAATCTAAGTGTATATGTTGTGTGTGTATGTGTATGTATGCATTTTTAGATTATAGAAGAAGATATATGTGTTTTTTTGTTAAATTGAAATATAAAATACCTGAGTCTTTAATGTTTAAACATTTTCAACCACAAAATAAAGTAACAACAATTTATTTTTTCATAATGAAAGGACTAATTAAAATGAATGTGTGAGATGTATCATTGTGATTATTTAGTTTTTGGGAAAGTATCAATAATACCATACATGACTGCTGTTTAATTCAATCTAGGAGGTACAGATCAGAATTTTGCAAATAGAACATATTAAACAGATGTATTGTCTTCCAGGTGTAAGGTTTATAGAAGAAAATATTATTTCCAATTTCATTTCACTTGTAATTGAACAATTCCCTGTGAAGATAAATTTTCACTAAATTGCATCATGACATTTTCATGGCTTCAGTTTCCTTTAACGCTGTCTCGAGTAAGTGTATGAAATATTCTGTTTTATTCATCTCTGGGAAGCCGAGATTTTATGTCAAATTTCAGTAAGTTAGAAATATTAAGAATAAAAATAATCTCAAATTAAATAAAATCCCCTGGTGCCACGCTTGTTCTAAACAGTTAATAAAATAGCATTTAACACACAAACCTTATAAACCACACACCACCAATCTATGCATGTTTCCAATATGATACGATGTGGTCAAAGTGAGAATACACAAGCAGACATAATCCAGGAGCTACATTTTTATCAAGTTTTACGGAAAGCCAAATTTTTATAATTTTCTCCGTTGCAACCCTTTTCAGTTGTAAACTATAAGTTTCATCATCACTTTCACATTCCGTCCAGTCTAATGTAATCATTCTCCTTTGGTGATGCCAAGAGAGTATAGATGAGACAAAGGTCGGTGGTGGTGGTGGTTTCTGTTATACTACGTACTGAATATCTTACTAAAAAAGAGGAATGCTTGTGTTATTTAGTTGTCTCTGTGTGAATGTGTATGTGTTTCTGACAATTCAGCAAGCCCAGAAAGTGTAAAAAATTATTTTAATACTTAATATTTCCAGGATAAAAATTTACCAATCAAATATCGCAAAACTGTCATACTATTAGACATTGAATAAATAATAGTTAATTGTCATTAGCTCAAATCCCCCTGCCCTGCTTT
This sequence comes from Macaca fascicularis, assembly GCF_037993035.2. Taxonomy (NCBI): domain Eukaryota; kingdom Metazoa; phylum Chordata; class Mammalia; order Primates; family Cercopithecidae; genus Macaca; species Macaca fascicularis. The sequence goes on from NC_088392.1 coordinate 15,575,071, forward strand.
GCTCTACCAACTTCTCTGTCCACAGCCTCCATTACTTTAATCAAACAACTCAGTGTTTTCTAGTTTCCTAATATTTTCATCCAAACCTCTCTGAAATTCTTTCTTAGGTTAATGAAGTCTCTTCCAAGATTCCGTCTTACACAAATGTGAAGTTTCTTCCTTTACTACCACATAAAAATCAATTGCTTCTTTTCTTATATACAAATTATTTCATTCTTCACAAGTTAAAAACATTTTCATTTTAATCATATCACTCATAGTTCTCTCTACAAGATTGTCTTTCTGTAGATTACAGGGGTCAAGTCTTAAACTCACTCTGTACAGCATCTAACATTGATGGAAGCATATATGTACTTCATAAATGTGTGATGCTGATGGCAACAACTGTCAGCAAGGGTTGTTGTTTTAATAATTCAGAAAACCAGAAAAATCTGGAAAGCCTGGCAGTTAATGGGAAAGACACTGCATATATTTTTTATGGATCCCAAGTGAAGGAATCATTAGCATACTAAACTTATAAAAGTCAGAGCCTGTACCCATAACAAGGTAACGGCCTAACAGCAAAAATACAGAAATAATTTTCTTAGGTTAATTTTATAAGTATTAAAAGAATCTTCTCTGAGACGTTTGATTTTTCTATCTTATTAGTGCAGTTGTGTGGTTTGGGTAACAAAGACCAGAAAAGTGACAAAAAATCTACTAAACTTTTTTTTTTTTTAATATACCACTGAAATATTGAAATGCCTGTTAAATTTACAGGAGTTTTTTTTTAAAGTTTAATTCCTGGCCGGGCGTGGTGGCTCACGCCTTTAATCCCAGCACTTTGGGGGCCGAGGCGGGCGGATCACGAGGTCAGGAGATCGAGACCATCCTGGCTAACACGGTGAAACCCCGTCTCTACTAAAAAATACAAAAAATTAGCCAGGCGTGGTGGCGGCGCCTGTAGTCCCAGCTACTCGGGAGGCTGAGGCAGGAGAATGGCGGGAACCCGGGAGGCAGAGCTTGCAGTGAGCTGAGATCGCACCACTGCACTCCAGCCTGGGCGACAGAGCGGGACTCCATCTCAAGAAAACAAAACAAAACAAAAAAAAGTTTAATTCCTTAATCCAGCTTGAATGTATCATTTCCCCATTTGAAAGACTTCATTAGTTATTTGCTAACTTTTTGTATTTAATACAAAGACAGAAAAAATCTGTTTTCTTCTTTTCTTACTTCTACTACTGCCCCTCCCTCCCATTCTTCCTTTCTTCCTTACTTTCTCCCTCCCTTCCTTTCTTCCTTTGATGTATTGTGGCAATTTTCAAACTTTTCTTGGAAGTGTTTTTACTTAGCAATTGACACAAATGCTAAATAATAAACCAAAAGCCTCTGCCATAGAACTGTAAGCTTTTTGGCTTTTGCACATGATTGCGGGGAGTCACCTGCATAGTTCTACTCAAGTATGGAGTCTGCATTCATCAGAGATGGCTCTGGCCTGTGGCGTGGTCAAGATTGCTTCACATATTTTCATTCTGGGACTCAGGCTGAAAGTATCGCAGCTACTTCAGGAAAGTTTTTCTCATAATAAATTGCCTGAGCTCATGAGCTAAGCCCAACTTCTTGAGTGCGTTTAATCCTCTACTTGTGCCCTATTCACTGAAGTTCTATTGGTCAAAGCAAGTGTATAGAATGAAGCGCAACATCAATGGGTGGAGAAGTATACTCCTCCTGCGGTGGGAGAGGGAAGGGGGTGACTTCTTTCACCATACCCAGACTATTTCAAAGCAGAGTTGTTCTTTCTCCACAAAAATTCTTATTGAAGATTCAACCTAATAAATGGATTATAAAAATACTTTATTGTTATTTGTTAGTAAGTTCAGTTTTAACATCTATTTATATAACGTTAATGAAAACACCAGAATTTTGTTAATGAACAATACTATTTGAAATTGAGGAATCTGGATCACAGTTGCACATTATTGAGAAAAATCCTGTTTCAGAATGTGTAAATGTAAAATATGATCACACGTCAATTCAGAATTAAGAGAAAAAGAAAGAAAATGAACCTAGGGCAACTTTCCAATCTTCACTACAAGAAGCCTACATTTATTGTATTCTGTGATAAGAAAGAATGTTTATTCTGAGAGCTGAAACATAAATAAATGAAATTAATTTATTAGAGCGTTCTGTTTCTGTTTTAAAATATTTAACATGTATGGAATGTTAAAAAATCAAATTTGTAAATATCGAATACCTGTGAGATTTTCAACGAAATCTCATGTAATAAAAGGTGACAATTTTATTCTTTAATTTCAAATAGTTCTGGGAAAGATAAACTGAAATTTTGAATGAACATTTCAATTTCATCATGAAATTGCTGGCTTTTAAAATAACTATTATATGAGAAAGAGACATAGGAAGATAAGATGAATAAGTTTGAGTTCTTTAGTGATATCCCAAAATAGACAACACTGGAGTTAGGATTATTTGGCTTCTACAGACTAAACTTTTTTTTTTTCCATATCATCTGAACCTATATTACTCTATTCGTCTGATAAGAAGTTGTTTATGTATGGTGATGATAAAACCAGATATTTAAAAATATGACTGCCTACAAAACAGTGGTGATGTGTTAGCCACTACATAAGTAAAGAAAATCTCTTCTTCAGTCATGACTTGATACACAGAAACAGGCTTTTATTAGTGTGTTATAATTAAACTAGTACAGGATGTCATTTTGGCTTGATAAAACTCTGACAAGGTATATAAAACTGTGTGCAGGGACTAAAAGATAGCCATGCTTTAAAAAATAACTAATAAAATGGCTAGAGAAAATGAGTAATTTTATGTTTTTAAATGTTTGTCTTTAATATTTCTAGCAAATTTTTTCTTTAAGAAAATTTCCATTTTACAGATATTTTGAAGTTTAAGTCCAAGAGTAAGTCCTGCTTGTCTTAACTTTTCGTTGGAAAATCATCGTTATTTAGATTTAAGAATACATGTATATGCACAGTTTATTATAGTTGGCATAAATTGCTAAATAAAGCAAACTGCACATGAATCCTTTAAATATAACTTCAAATTATATGTTTAAAGAAATACAATCACTAAAAATAAGTATTAATATATTTGCTTTGCAAAATCTCTTTCTCACTCATCTTTATTAGACTTTAAGTTTTGGTGTTTAGGAACACCATTAAGTCAAATTAAAGCAAGCAAATACGTCATTGATGCAACCGCCTTCTTCCATTTAGATGCAATTCTCAGATCCATCAGGTATCGTAAATATGAAAGGTTGTGATACAGCAGCATTAACTAAACAAATATTATTGAGTGGATACTTTTAGGAGTGAAGTACAGAAGAACAAGGATGAGTAAAATACCCTTAAAGTTTTTAAGGCACTTATTGTTGAACTAGGAAATTATGTAAATTGTTGTACAAAGCAATCAGTGTTATATCATCAAAAACGGTCATATCTGTGAGAACACAGAGGTTAATAGTAGATAAATTATGCAACCTTAAGGAACACAAAAATAATCAGAGTGAGTAATGAAAGATTTGCAATTATCTTTCAGAGGCAAAATTTATTCTTCATGCCTCCAAAAAATAAGGAAATACGAGAAAGCCTTAGTTTCCAATGGATTCATGCTCTCTATTCCAGTTACTTATCTCTACTGACATTAGGTCCTATCCATTTCCCACAGGAGACTGGAAACATAATTGTATAGATATGTTACATTAGTGTAGATAACTGCTTTCACTTCACTCCTAGCAAGATGTGGTGGCCTAGTTACCTAACTAACTCTGATATCTTTAATAACAGTATTGTTATAAATTAATATGTACTAAGCTATGGTTTATAAAGAAAATGTTATATTTAAAAGGGGGAAAGAATATTCTAGGCAATAATACTGACCACAGAACCAGTGTGACCTCTAACTAGAAACAACTAGAAATGCAAACAGAATAAGACAAAAATCTTAGCAATTAAAACAAAACAAAGCAAAAACCCTATTCTAGTGTCCAGTCCCACTAACTCTATTTCCTCTACCTATCCCTGCTACCATTCTCTGATCTTGTCTCTTTCTGAGCTGCCTCCTGCTCATTCTGCTCAGTCGTGGCAGCCTTATTACTGTCAAGGCTGCTGTGAACGTTTGAACATTCCAGATTCCAGGCAGACTCCATTCTGAAGAGCTTTTCAAGGGCTGTGCTTTGATGGACACACTGTTCCCCAAAATATGGGCATGCAGATTCAGCTGCCTCTATTCGGTCGCTGCTCAAATGTTATCTTTTTAATTAGATCTATCATGGCGAGCACAAATTACTAAAATGACAACATTCCCAGCTAAATTTTGTATAACACTTATCACCTTCCAGCATGGTTGATAATTCACTTGTTTGCTAAGATTATTCCTTAGTCCATGTCTCCCTGGACTATAATGTATCACTATAGTATAATCACAAGGAGAAGCATCTTTATTTATTGTTGTCCTGGTGGTGGTCGTCATGGTTAATTGATACACTCTAAATGTGCAGTATATAGAGTAGACTATCTAAATATTTATTAAATAAATGTATGATGAATGAATGAATGAATGATTATTTAATGTATATTGTTGAACTCTTAAGTAAGGAAAGGAAACCGTTTGGTGTTGAAATTACACAAGTTGTTAGAAACTAGAGATGGAGAATTTGTGCTAAAGATTTGGCTGCACGGTGGGAGTGAGAGGTAATCATGTTCTTAACAAAGATGTTTCCCTTAAAAGCTCTGCAGTGGTCAGAAGAGGATGAAGCCTGTAATTCTCAAAATATGGAGAATTGGCCTGAGATTTTTACGTAAAGCAAATATGGATCAAAACATATGAAAGAAAGTAAAATTAGCTGTCTGGGAATTTGAGAAAAATAAACCAGAGATGATCTTTACAGTTGTATTAGTATGCCTAGTCTGCTTCAACAAATTACCACAAACTCTGTGGCTTCGTTAGAAGAAACACATTTCTTACAGTTCTGGAAGCCGGAAGTTGGGGATCAGGGTGTGGGCATGGTTGGATCCTGGTGAGGGCTCTATTCCTGTCTTGCAGATGGCTGCCATCTTGCTGTGTCTTCACATAGTGGAGAAGACAGAACAAGCTTTCTGATATTTCTTTTACAAACATACTAATTTCATAAGACCAGGGCCCTACCCTCACTATCTCATCTAACCCGAATTACTTCCCAAATACCTAATTTCCAAATATGTTAGAGCTTCAACACATGGATTTGGTGGGAAGTGGGGGCAGAGGGGAGATAAAAACATTAAGTCCATGGCATCAGCAGTCACAGAGATACTTATTTTTGTTAATCTATCACAAATTAATTCCTTAAATATTTCAACACACTCATTTCTTTTTTTTATCCATTAATTGCAAATTGTGTGTTTTTTGCATGTGTGATGCTGCTTTTTATTGATTCCATTGACAGGGTAAGCAGTTTGTTTGCTCATGTGCTTTGTGATCTGTTGTTGTTCTTAGCTCGTGTCTCTTAAAAAGTCATCTGTAGGAATTCTTTGTCCTTGCTTGAATAACATTTAAGGTTGCTCTACCAGAGGTATCTGTATTCGTTCTACCCAAGTGCCATTGTCATTGCCATGTTATGACCTCTTCCCATTTGATTCTTGCTCTGGGATTTCTGTAGCTCCACAGGTGGAGTGGGAATGGGTCGCCTGCCTGCATGAAGGTTGGCTGCTTATGTTTAAGTTATCATATTGCAGATACTTTCCCTCTATTCTGAGTTAAAATGGAAACTCAAATTTTCTCAATATCTCCCTTTGGAGTGTGGGTTTATTTTCCAGCACATACACTGTGTGTTTTGCTTTTAGGGAGGAGCCCACTTTATGTGGTGCCTCTGATACAGTTTCCCACATATAGTGAGTCATAAGCCTTGTCAACTGTCCCATTGAGCAGCCTATTAAAGTGAAAGCTCTAGGAAACTGCAAGTCTGTAGATGACCCCAGAGAGTCATCGTTTTGGTGCTTGTTTATTTCTCTAGGATTTGGCCAATAATATTTGTCCTTTGATATTTTTTCTTATTTCTTGCTAATTCTGCTGGGTTTTCTTTCGTATTCATACATGAAAAAATAATCTTAATTATAGGAAAATAATTCTAGTCATATATATATATACTAGGACTTTTTTCAGGATATTTAGTTGATCATATTTCTAGAAATTGAAGCTGTTTCATTAACTTTTTCAATTTATTCCCCTAACTCCTGAAAGGTTTAACAACTAACAATACCTCTCCTATATCTTTCCTTAATAAGAGAGAATTTCATAAATTTGTCAAGTTGACTGACTATATTTTTCAATGTCTTTGGCCATACATACAACTTATATCTTCTTTTATTAAAATATCATACTTAATTTTTATTAAAAACATTGCTAAATGCATATTTGTGCATACTTGTTCTCCTTGACTTTTAAGAATGAAGTATCCTGATTTTAGGCAAGACGTTGAAACCAGATTTTATAGCTCTACCTCAGTTTTCCTCTGAGAATTGTGAATTATTGGAGATTAGTAGCTCAGTAATTCCTGAATTGTTATATTTCTAGGAAGAAGAAGGAATGAGAAGAAAATTAATCTTTTAAAGATAGAAAACTTTCTAAAACCCTTATCCTATTGGCATGCTATGGCACACTTTCATTCACCCTTTCATCATCCCTTGCAATATTAAAACACATTTTTTTCCTAGAAAATCTCTTCTATCCATAGGGTTTTCTGTCACAAAGCAGGGAGAAAATAGGAGTGGAGAGAGGAAGGCGGGAAGTCGAGTGTGGGGAATAAGACCTGATATAGAGAAAACGTCTTTTATTTCCTTCTCAAAATATAGGGGGCAATAAGAAAAGGGCCACATATGTGTGGTTTATATTTAAGTTATGTCACCTTAAAAATTCCTCTCATTAGGAGGCAACTGTATGTACATAGGGATGCTAATATAAAACACTAATAATAAAAGATGAAATGAACACATTTTAATGTTTCAAGAGTGGCATGTTAGATAAAAGTCCTTGATCTGTATGTAAGGAAATTTGATTCAAAGAAGTAATTGTAGAGATGAGCTTTTACTGCTAAAGTCTTACTCTCCTAATTAAGCAATATGTCATATTAACATCCCTGGATAGTAGGAATGCAAATTCCTACTGCATACTATTTACCTACATATCTGCTGATCTCACTTCAAGAGAGCTAACTCTTGTGCTTGTGTCACAGAAAATGAAGAAAGAAAAAAAACAAAAGTTTCTCAACAGAAAACGTTGTCTTGGATAAGGCTCTATGGTATCTAAATTGTAGAAAAACAGGGTTTCAGGCATGTTAGAGTCAGACACTACAGCTACCGTACCAAGAAGGAGCAGGAACTACCAGATCAGAAATTAAGGAGTCAATGCTGGGTACAGAGCCATATTTAGTTCAGAAATAAAGCCTAATTGATGAAGACAATGCTTCTTGGAAAATTGCTTCATATTTTCTGTTTGTTTATTTATTTATTTACTTATTTATTTATTTTTGACAGGGTCTTACTGCGTTGTCCAGGCTAGAGTGCAATGGTGTGATCTTGGCTTATTGCTGCCTCTACTTCCTGGTCTGAAGCGATCCTCCCACCTCAGCCTCCCAAGTAGCTGGAACCTCAGGCATGCGCCACCATGCCTGGCTAATTTTTTAAAATTTTTTTGTAAAGACAGAGTCTCACTATGTTTCCCAGGCTGATCTCGAACCCCTGCGCTCAAGTGATCCCTCTGCTTTGGCCTTCCCAAATTCTAGGATTACGGGCATGAGCCACCATGACTGGCTGAACTTTATAAATTCTGAGATTGCCCTCAGATCAGAAGAACAAGTCTTGAAATAAGTGCTCTAGGACTTTGAAAACAATCAGTGAAAGAATGCACTCTCCACCAATCAAAAACAGGAGAGTTAATACCTTCTGGCTTATTAAAACCATTGATATTCAGAAAATTCTAAGGATAATTCATTTACCAAAATTTTAGTGAGCTTATTAAAGACTCAGACACTGTGTTGAATGTTGAGAAAAATCAATAGTAAAGACATACACAATGCAGGCCCTCCCAGAGCTTGTAGTCAGTTGACAAGTGTATATATGAAACCAAAGCAATAATAAGTAGCTTTTTATATACTCATCAATCCTGGACAAGTGCAAGGAAAGGGCTGTTCCTACGATGGAATATCAGAGTCTGGAATGTGTAAGGGAAGAGAGGCCTGGTCCAGGACAGCTTCCAACGGACATGAGAAGCTCCATCAATAGTACTCTGCTGTTTATTTCCTCATTTCCTGCACAACGCACTAAAATATCAGGTCTAAGGGGATGGGTTGAGTATAAGAGGTAAGTTCTATATTGAAAGACAGTAGTTAAAATCTGGCATGACTGCGTTTGCTATTTGAGAAATAGAGCTTGGAAATGTTTCATTAAATACAATACATAAATAAAGGGGTTTTTTTGTTTGTTTCTTTTTTACTCACATCTACCTGTTCAGGAGAAGAGTTATTGATGCCACAAAACTGTTTGGGATGCTCTCAGATATGTAAGGTTGATTAACCTATAAATGTGCATGTGATAGTTAATCAACTAAGCTTTACTGATGCTGCGAACATGTGTTAGCCATAGACAATGCAGTTAGAACCAGGGCCAAGCTGGGGATTTCTAGAGAGGGGTATTGAGTTTTGTAGGAGAAAATTGAAAAAAGATCCTGGAATAAGGAGCTTCTGGGTTATGAAGTTGTTTTAAGGTACAACTCAACTCTGCAATCATCAAAAAACAAAGAGGTATTTTAAATCTCAATCCACAGCCATAGTATTGGTTCACTGCCATTTTTTATGTAGACTTTTTCTTTGGAAGCCCATTGTACCTACCACATCTGCACGAATGCCCCCCCCCCCCGCCCCAACACACACACACAGGCACATGCATAAATAAATATATATGTAAAACATATATATAGATATAGATACAAAGATAGATATTATGCGAAACATCAAATAGTGAAAGGTAAGGCAGAAACATCAGTAACAATGAATTATCAAAAAAGGGGATTCACAGTACACATCCAAGGGATAGAAAGCCCCTCAAGAAAGCATGTGTTGCCAAAATTGCCACCTAGTGCCTGGAGCCCGAGAACTTAAGTGCAAATACATTCAATGCAATGCAACTCTGGGAAGTCTGTGTGCTGTCCCTCTGTTTCCTCAAAATAATAACAAATACAAAAGAATAATTTATACAATAATTTAAAAATTAAAATTAATAAAATTGCTTACAAAACTTTGATGCAGCTGCAGAGCTTGATTTAACCAATACATGTAGAACACTACGAGAGGTACCTGGCAACGAGCTAACATTTTCTAACTACTTTGATTAATGTTGTTAAATGGTATCCCAAATGCCTACCAAAGATCCAAAAACACAGCGTGTGCTTAATATTGTTTGTTAAATAGCAATTTACTAGGACAGATCAGTCAGACATCTCCCTAGGCATTACTGACCAAATAATTTGCCTGACTTTCTTGAAATTCATCTTAAATCCCCCAGATAGGTCTAGAGGCTATGACATTAATCTGGCTATGAAATTACTCTTTGCTGCTGGGAGTACTTCACCTAGTTTACCTTGCCAGCCCAATATCTCCCTTCGATTTCACTGCACCATGTGAACCAGCAAGGAACTGCATTCTGTTAAGAAAATAAAAATAAAAATTTGAGCCTTTGACCACACCTGCCCATTTGCTCAGAATAATACCTTATAACCACACATGTTTAGAACATGTTAATACATTATATATAGTCCCTTTTGTTATCTCCAGAACACTGGGCTCAAACAATATTTGCTTTTTCCCAGATCGAAAAACACAATTAAAACAACACACAGGCACCCTGGAGAATGCAGCCTCGAAAGTGGGAAACCTGTTAGAGGCATTCACTTGTTACAAATACACCAAAGGCAACTAGGAGAGAGCAGATATGCCTTTAGTTGTGAGGGTTAGTTGTGGTTGAATTTAGATGCTATTGTGCTGAATGTTCTCCTCGAAAAAACCCTTTGTTCCTCACTTTTTTGTATTGCTCCAGTGTTTCCATGCTCTTTCTGCAGTTTAGCCACTCACAACCAAGCACCAGCACTCAGTTACACTTTGGTCTATTTTTTAGGACATTTCTTCAGCCCTCCCTGCTAGCATTCAGCCTTTTCAGGAGCAGACAGGACAGCTGCATCACCCCTTACTGTCAGCTGTTCTCCTCACGCTTCCTACCCAGCAAAGCAATGTTATGGCAAACCTTGTGTTAGTGCCGGGGGGGTTGGCTGGTCGCCAAGACCGTATTGTCTTGTCACTAGTTGTTAAGTATGGCTTGAGGAGGACACTAAAGGCACTTTTCAGTAAAAGGCATCTGTACCAGGCCCAGATTTTGCAGTCGTATGGAGACAGCTTGGCATTGCCCCTGCCTCCTAGTCCTTTAATTTAAATTGGAACTTAAAGCCACATTCCTTTGAAAGTCAGTTTGTCAGCCTCCCAGAAGATTGGCTTGCCTGCTTTATTCAGTTGTTCTCAACTAACCTGACATAACAGACTCCCACATACATGCAGCTGTGACTCAGCATTGCTCACTAACGGAGTTCCAAGAAGGTCCTTCTACTTTCCAACAGGAAAAACAAAAAAAAAACAAAAAAAAAACACAACATAGAAACATGCAGGTAAGCACGCAGAAGCCAACCACGATGCCCTAGAATACTGAGCATAAAAGGAAGGGGTTGTCTTTACACACACACACACACACACACACACACACACACACCCCAGCTGGAAAAAGCCTTTCTTAACAAGAATCAGTTTTAGGCAAGATTTTGACGTCTTAACCCAAAAACGGGACAACAAGGAGTTCCTTTATTGCCAGGACAATTGGCTGATAATCCATTTATTTTATGTCAGTGTTTTCTAAAGTCACATATACATGTCAAGGACTTTCAGAGCCTGTCATTCTGAGAAAAGTTTTGGTAATATGTACTCAGCCTCTTGGGTTTTCAACTTCCAGGAATGATCAAAAAGAGAGTATAAGCAGAGGCTAGCTTTTCTGACATTGCCACTAGGAAAAGAAGGAAGAAAAACCTCTTCGGAAAAGAATCAGTAGGAACATTAGGTAAAGATGATTGTTAGGGACAACCTGGCAGTTAACCCATAGGAGCATAAACAAAGCAGTGATCAGGACACTAACCCGTGCTCAATCTTCCTGAGGGACTTTTCACACGTTTTTTAGTTTTTCTTGTACGGTAAGCACACTATGCTCTTAGGCTTATCACAGTTCTATCCTTCAGTCTCTTTCTGTCTCTCTCTCACTCTCTGTGTGTGTGTGTGTCTACATGCACATTTACAATGCATTTTTAGGTAAACTAAACAGAGTGCTGACGGATCAAGTGAGCTGAGCCATGACAATGGGAATGAGGACATTCATCCATGTATATGTTTGCCAGAAGGCTAGGATAAGTGTTTGTACCTAAGTTAACAGGGAATCAAGCAAGCACTTCAGAAAGTTAATATTTCTAAATCTTACTAAATCACTAGGTTAATAATAAAAGTTACATGGATATTTGCCCATTGAAGAAAAGAGTACTCTCTTCTTAACCACAACCTTGATATGAAGTTCAAGAGGTAAAATGCATAGAGGGGACACATCCTTATCGCAAAAGACACCCATCTTCTTAGTAAAATAACATCTCATTTCTGCTAATTTGGATAATATTAATTTTTATCTGTAAAATGGGAAAATAGTAACTGTAACATAGATGTTAAATAATTTTTTAGTGATAATAATGTATGCAAAGTGATAAAACGATGATTAGTGCTAATCAGACCATTAGTAAAAGGTGGTTGGTGATGTTATTGTGGTAGTTATTTTAATTGTTTTTATACATATCTCTTTGATGGCTTTTCATTGGAATTGTTTGTGACTAGAGATTGACATAGAAGAGCTTTTCATATACCTCAAGAGTCTGGAAAATGAGAAAATATTATTTAATTGACAAAACTGCATAGTTAATAGGATTAAGAACCATTATTGCAAATTATAGTGACTTGTTCATTAAGCTTTATTCATGATAGCCAAGCTTTCTAGTTTACATAACATTATTTCCCATTGTTAATGTCTATACCTGTGGTTTAAGAATAATAAGGCGTTAAAGACTAGATGATAATCCATATTTTCATCTTCAAATACATTGTACGCTCTTTTACATAGACTTTGAGACTGAGTCACCAGTCTTTGAGATATCAAAATGACATCAGTGTTATATTCTTTAAATGATATGCACTAATGGGGAAAATTGATTCTAGCTTCTGCCCATACCAGCCAATATAATCATTAATCACCATTTCTGAAATTGCTATTTGGAAAAAAAAAAAACATTTAAACAAATATCTTTAAATCCACTATTTAGAATTCTTTCCATAATATAAGCAAAAAGCTGACCCTTTAATTTGTAGCTGGGAATAATAGGAGTAAAGAAAGAAGTTTACAATCTACTTTAGCAGCTGTGTCTAGGGTCCTCAATGGCAGATTTGCTGGCCTGGAGAGTTCATCTTAGAAAAAAAAATCCATAGCTTCTTTGTATTAGTCCATTCTCATGCTGCTATGAAGAAATACCCAAGACTGAAAAATTTAGAAAGAAAAGAAGTTTAATTGTCTCACAGTTCATTCGGCGTGGCTGGGGAGGCCTCAGGAAACTTATAATCATGGCAGAAGGCACCTCTTCACAGGGTCGCAAGAGACGCAAGAGAGAGAATGAATGCTGAGCAAAGGGGGAATTCCTTTATAGAACCATCAGATCTTGTGAGAACTCACTCACTATCATGAAAACAGCATGACAGAAACTGCCCCCATGATTCAGTTGTCTGCACCTGGTCTCACCCTTGACACCTGGGGTTTATTACAATTCAAGGTGAGATTTGGGTGGGGACACAGACCCGAACCATATCATTCCCAAAGTCTCCCAATGTCTTAACTCCTTCCAGCACCAATCCAAAAGTCCAAGTTCAAAGTCTCATCTGAGACAAAGCAAGTCCCTTCTGCCTATGAGTTTATAAAATCAAAAGCAAGTTAGTTACTTCTTAGATACAGTGTGAGTACAGGCATTGGGTAAGTACACCTGTTGAAAATGGGATAAATTGGTCAAAAACAAAGAGGTTACAGGCCCCATGCAAGTCCAAAATCCAGTGGAGCAGTCAAATCTTAAAGCTCCAAAATTATCTCGTCTCCATGTCTCACATCCAGGTTATGCTGATGCAAAATATGGGTTCCCTTGGCCTTGGGAAGCTCCACCCCTGTGGCTTTGCAGGGCACAGCCCCACTCTTGGCTGCTTTCATGGGCTGGCATTGTGCCTGCGTTTTTTCCAGACTCACAGTGTGAGCTGTTTGTGGATCCACCATTCTGGGATCTGGAGAATGGAGGCCCCCTTCTCACAGCTCCACTAGGTAGTGTCCCAGTGGGGCTGTATGTGGGGGTTCTGTTCTGACCCTACATTTCCCTTTTGCATTGCCCTAGCAGAGGGTCTCCATGAGGTCTCCACCTCTGTATCAAACTTCTGCCTGGACATCCAGGCATAGCCATATATCCTCTGAAATCTAGGTAGAGGTTCTCAAACCTCAATTCCTGACTAATGTGCACCCACAGGCCCAACACCATGTGTAAGCTGCAAGGATTGGGGCTTGTACTCTCTGAAGCAGTGGCTTGAGCTGTATGCTGGCCCCTTTTAGCCATAGCTGGGATGCAGAGCACCAAGTCCTGAGACTGCACAAATGAGCAAGGCCCTGGGCCCAGCCCAGGAAAGCATTTTTCCCTCCTAGGCCTCTGGGTCTTCGATGGGAGGGGCTGCTGTGTAAATCTCTGCCATGTCCTGGAGACACTTTCCCCATTTTCTTGGTGATCAACATTTGGCCTCATTACTTATGCAAATTTCAGTAGCTAGCTTGAATTTCTCCTCAGAAAATGGGTTTTTCTTTTCTATCACAATTGTCAGGCTGCAAATCTTTCAAACTTTTATGCTCTTTATTTCCCCATTAGTGCATATCATTTAAAGAACATAATACTGATGTTATTTTGGTTGTCTCAAAGACAAGGGACTCAGTCTCAAAATCTATGTAAAAGAGTGTACAATGTATTTGAAGATGAAAATATGGATTATCATCTAGTCTTTAACGCCTACATTATTCTTAAACCACGGTATAGACATTAACAATGGGAAATAATGTTACGTAAAGCAGAAAGCTTGGCTTTCATGAAAACCATATATTTTTGAAAACATAAAACTGAATGCTTTTAAGAGCACCCAAGTTAACTCTTGAATGATTTACTGCTTAGAAATTTATTCTACAAGACACCCTAAATCATTTCTCTCAAATTCAAAGTTCCATAGATCTCTAGGACAGTGACGTCAGTCTCTTTCCTGAAGCATAGCAATGGTTGCCTTTATTCCAGTTCCTAACAAGTTTCTCATCTCAATCTGAGACCACCTCAGCCTGGACTTCATTGTCCATATCACTATCAGCATTTTGGCAAAACCCATTCAAAAAGCCTCTAGGAAGTTTCAAACTTTCCCACATCTTCCTGTCTTCTTCTGAGCTCTCCAAACTGTTTCGATCTCTGCCTGTTACTCAGTTCCAAAGTCACTTCCACACTTTTGGGTATCTTTACAGCGGCAACCCATTACCTGGTGCCAATTTACTGTATTAGTCCATTCTCATGCTGCTACGAGGAAATACCCAAGACTGGGCAATTTACAAAAAAAAAGAGGCTTAATTGACTCATGGTTCTGCAGGGCTGGGGAGGCCTCAGGAAAGTTACCATCATGGCAGAAGGCACCTCTTCACAGGGTGGCAGGAAAGAGTATGAGTGCTGAGCAAAGGGGGAAGCTCCTTATAAAACCATCAAATCTTGTGAGGAAACACTCACTATCAAGAGAACAGCATGGCAGAAACTGCCCCCACAATTCAATTATCTCCACCTGGTCCTGCCCTTGAATACATGGGGATTATTGCAATTCGAGGTGGGATTCAGGTAGGGACACAGAGACAAACCATATCTTTCTTCTGGTCAGGAATGATGAAAGTTTTAGATTTTCTTTCTGGCTAATATCACTATTGGCAAGAAAAAGGAATTATGAGACATGTTTTAGCAAAAGAGAATTTTACCATCTATGAAAATATTAAGTCTTATTATGAATTCAATTTGTAAAGTATAGTGTCACCAAGAGATATTTCAGCTGCAGAGTTTGACTATAGCGATATGCTTTAGTTCTAATTTAAAGTGACCAGAGACTCAACTGACAAAGGAAGGACATTCTATGACATAGAAAATCAGACACAACTTGGCTGCTATTCTAATTCGTCCCACATTTTTTTTTCTTGAAAACTCTTTATGAACATCAGTGTTTACAGAGAATTTTACACCCATTCTTATGTAGCAGAAAGCCTCCCTGTGATTTCTAACAACAGGAAACTAAAGAGATAAAGACAAAAACACTCCTATTAGGCCTCAGATTGTAGACCTACTTTCTTTCTCCCCAACCCCCTAAAGTTAGTTGAATCTCACAGCAGCTCAACAAGTAGTTGGAATAAAATATGTTTAAAGGATATAATCCTGCAGGCTGTAAAGCCAAGTCCCAGGAGTTTTCACCTTAAAGATGTTTTGGAGCCCCAGGATTTGGAATTTTCTAGCAACTTCCTCCTAGAAATAAAACCACCAGGGGAAAGGAGTGAGGTCGTTATATTCTGTTTCCTTTTCTAGTGCTACTCTGAATCATTTTCTATTTCTATTCTTAAATCCTTTACAACTGAAATACTTTGCTTGGTTGAAGACTGAAAAGTTGCTGCATCTCAAATAAAGACAACATTTGTTCCCAGAGCAATTGAGACAAGACTGGAATCGAAGCATGAAACAGGATTTATCTTAAACATTCTCTTTTTAAATGTCAGATTATTTCCATTTCTGGCACATGATCAGAAAGTAAAATGGGGAGAGAAGTAATATCTGTTCATCTTATAATGTATTTTTATTAGAATTAACTTGGAAAAGAAACAACATTCTGCAGGTTATTTAGTCCATTTATTAAGTGAACAGTTAAAGAAAATGACCGCTCTAGCTCTTTCCCATTAATGGAGTCATTCCTTGTTTCCCACTTGGGTAGGTAACTCTACAATATATTATCCAAATCCTCCCCCAAAAATGTTGAAAGAGAGAGCAGGTGATACTAATAAATTTGCCAGCACTGTGGGCATTAGTGAGGACCACCCTGGACAAACTGGGATGGTTGAGGAGGTAGTGTGGTCATCCTGATTTTGTGAAAATAAAATTACTTTCTGGTAAGATTCATATAGCATTTTTTTTTGTTCTTTCTCCCTTTCATAGTGTTTTTGGTGCCAAAAAAAACCCCGCCATGAACTCCAGCTGTTGTCTGGATGCAATGACCCAGATACAAAAGATCATGTAATCACTGAAGGCATCAGTGGCTGAGGCTGTAACCAGAGCTCATAAGGCTGTACCCATGAAACTCCTTCCAGCAAGATGTACGATCTTCAAGGAAACAATTGACGATTCTTGACTTGTCTGCCTAAACTATTCTCAATCAAGACAATACATAAAGAAAAGGAGTCTTCTTCCATAAAGATAGGTCAGTTCTTTTTAGTTCTATGTTTCTAATATGAACTATAATTTTCAAGGAGAACAAGGCAGGATGTCTCAGTAGTAAGTCTCATGTACAGCTTGCCTTTCCTGGAGGAGTTAAAAATATATAAGAATTTCCCATGAGCATACTACCTGAAAGTGATGATTTTTGAAAGCATCCATTTTCTGCTTTTTTTTTTCAAGTACTTCTTTCCAGATTAAGCAGTACACCTTTGACAAGGTAACAAGTCTCTAACTGCACTGGCTGGAGCTAATATTTCATATTATAAATCAAGAGTTAACCATTAATTAAAGGGCTTACATACTGTAAAAAAAAAATAAAAGTTAGAAAAATATTGAATATAAAAATGATGCTTATCTCAGTAAAATCAACTAAATTTGTAAAAAACCCACAAATACTTCCATAGGGCAGAGAAGCTGTAGCAAGCATATTCCTGAATATTTCAACTGAAAGCAACATTTTTATTATTTGTATGGATCTATGCAGAAGCAAAATAAATGGTATTATTAAAGAATATGTGTGTGTATGTGTGTATATATATATGTGTGTGCATATATGTGTGTATTTGTGTGTATGTATATATATGTATGTGTATATGCATGTTTTCTATATATACACACATGTATACACGCATATATGCACACACAGATGTACATATATACATTTATACATATCTTTAATAACACTGTTAATAACATTACTGGTATACATATCCACACATTTATACCTATATACAATATGTGTACATATACACACATATATACACATACACACACACGTATATGTGCACACATACATATTCTTTAATAACACCACTCATTTTGTTTCTGCACAGATCCATACAAATAATAAAAATGTTACTTTCAATGAAATATTCTGTAAAATGCTTGCTACAACTTCTCTGCCTGTGACAGTTACTGCTGAGTGTCAACTTGATTGGATTGAAGGATGCAAAGTATTGATCCTGGGTGCCTCTATGAGGGTGTTGCCAAAGGAGATTAACATTTGAGTCAGTGTGCTGGGAAAGGCAGACCCACCCTTAATCCGGGTGGGCATCATCTAATCAGCTGCCAGTGCAGCTAGAATATAAAGCAGCCAGAAAAAACGTGAAAAGAGTAGACTGGCCTAGCTTCCCAGCCTACATCTTTCTCCTGCCTTGGACCCTTCCTGCCCTCAAATATCAGAAAGCAAGTTCTTCAGTTTTGGTACACTAACTGGCTTTTCTGGCTCCTCAGCTTGCAGACGACCTATTGTGGGACCTTGTGATTGTGTGAGTTAATACTTATTAAATTCACATATATATATCTCCTATTAGTTATATTTATATATCCTGTTAGTTCTGTCCCTCTAGAGAACACTGACTAATACACTGCTCTATGGAAGTTCTGATGGTTTTTTTAATACATTTATCTGATTGTATTGAGATAATCATCATTTTTATATTCAATGCTTTTCTAATTTTTGTTATTGTTTTTATACTCTAAATGGTTTTTAAATATGTACATATATGCATATTTTACACACACACACACACATACACACACACTTTATTTAAAAGCATTATAGATAGTGTGTCTGAAAATTAACTTTTAACCAAAGGAAAGAGAGTAAGAACAATAGGAAGTTATCCTTTGCTAAGTTACGAAAATATTCACGTATTATTTATATCAAGTTAAAATCATGCTTAATATAACTCAATTATTAACACACAATTTACTGAATAGTTAAAGGTCATTTTTTGTTCAAAATAATTCTTTTTATTAACTTTATGAAATCCTAAGTTGAAAAGCCCCTTTCATACCATCTTGGACATGTACTTCAGGTGATGTTTTCAGTAATTGATATTCTAAATTTCAGAGTGGCTGATGTTGGGAGCTGCTCTCTTTAGGAAGGGTGCTCCAACAGATCCCATTCCTGGTTGGCTGAAACACACTGTACTCCTGGTAGCTTCCAGGAATCTTCACATCTCAATTTCACTGTGTCAGAATTTTCACTTTTTCACTTGCTCAGTTGAACATGGCAGTGATTCAAAGCAGAAACTTTAAGAAGAGGCACCCCGGAGTCTCCATTTATAGTTCTGTGGGAGAAGGTTACTTGGTCGAGGCAACATTCAAGTGTCCACCGGGGCATAGTGATTCTCTTTAAAGCTCCACATGGACTAGAAAGAAACAGTATTGGCCGGGTGCGGTGGCTCAAGCCTGTAATCCCAGCACTTTGGGAGGCCGAGGCAGGCGGATCACGAGGTCAGGAGATGGAGACCATCCTGGCTAACATGGTGAAACCTCGTCTCTACTAAAACACAAAAAATTAGCCAGGCGTGGTGGCGGGCGCCTGTAGTCCCAGCTACTCGGGAGGCTGAGGCAGGAGAATGGCGGGAACCCGGGAGGCGGAGCTTGCAGTGAGCCAAGGTTGTGCCACTGCACTCCAGCCTGGGTGACAGAGCGAGACTCCGTCTCAAAAAAAAAAAAAAAAAAAGAAACAGTATTAGCTTCTGAGAGTTTTGCCTATTTGGTAGTAAGAACGGTGTATAATATTTAATCGCTGGTGTGTATGTGGAGGTGGATGAGATTCAGGGACTAAAAAAAAAAGAGAAAGGGCATTAGATTTCCGGAGAGAAATATTCCCTACTCGCCCGCAGCCTTCATTAAAAAAGAAGAACCAGGTCTACTCTATCCGCCCTTTGTTTGTGTGTGTGTGATAACAGTAATGCCAAAGAGGCCAATGAAATAAATTAGGATTCTGATTTTCTATGTACTGGGAAATGTGATCGATTGAAACACCCAAGCCGCGCTTGCTTGATGAGGGAATTTCTAAACTTGGCAAATGTGTTTATTTCCTTTATGTCCCTTTACTGAATTTCCTCATATTCCTTTTCCTTATCCTGGATATTCCCTTCTGAATCTCAGATGACTTCTTTCTTCCTCAGTTGCTGTTTAGATGTGTTTGTTTTTAGCTTAAGCATTCTGTTTGCAGTGACTGACTAGGCATGGTTCTTTCAGTAAGCAATGTAATGACGAACGCAGGAGCAGAGGCTTGGGAGTCAAATAGAAAGCTGAGATTCGTGTCCCAGATCCTTTCCCTGGAGTGTGATCTTATGCGGGTTGCCCTTAAAATCTCATAAATTGATTCCTTGTTTGTTAAATAGACACACTACTGCCTACTTCATGGGGAGTAAGAAATAAATTAGACGATGTTCGTAAAGCCCTTATTATGAACACAATATCTGAAATATACTAAGTATTTAGTTAGCTTATATTATCAACAGTTAAAGGGAGTGCAAAACTGCTCTTAGTCAAAACCTGTGGCCTCCAAATGTTGGCACTACTGGTGTCTCATGACTGCCTGCCTCAGAATCACCAGCCTTCCAGGGTGCTGAGGTGGACACTTTCTTCTGCTTTCTCCTGTTTTCCTGCCTTGTTTCCATTCTAACACTCAAGAACATCATCAGAGGTGTTCTGAGGAAATAAGAAAGTGAAGGTAGAATGCAAGAGAAAAACAAATGTTTTTCTTTTTTATGTAAAGACATACTTAAAACATGCGGTCTACCATTACAACTCAGACCCCAATAAAGTCAATAACCATATCTTCTCCACATTACCTGCCCAGGTTTTGGTCATATTTTTCCTCATGACTGCTGTTCCAGTCATCACATGGTCAAGATTGTCTTCTGAGTTTTCCCCTGAAGTGTAGATGAATCTTTAGATCCTCCTTTACATAAACACAACTGCAGAACTCTTCCTGAGCTGGAAGCTCCTGGTGGCTTTATCTTGAGGAAGAGCTTTGCTACTGAAACATTTATCTTCTAATTCCAGCTCTTCCTGCCCAACTTGAAACTTGGACCAAAAAAAACAGTAACAGTTCTCTACATTCACCAGCTTCCTGCTTCAAGCTGATAAGCAGCACATTGAGGCATGAATTTCAGAAGGAGCGGCATATAAACATTATAAATCTGAGGCAGTAACTGCAATATGCTTGCCATTGTGCCTGACTTCATGGCATGCTCCTAGAGAAACATGCTGTAGTGTTCATTTCAAGTATTCATATTAGTGCAGTTTTATAATAACTGCTTGTTTCCCAAATAGAACCTCCTCATATGAAGCTAACTAAGATAATCCCAGACAGCATCTTTCCAGCAGAATGAATCCAGTGAATACTGTGATCTAGTTCCAGTTCTCCCTGGGCCCCAAAGTGTGGAAAGATAAAAAACAATTAAAATTCTTCAAAACTTGACGTTATACCCTGTTTGTCACTACCTTGGTATCTGAGTTTCTTGCAATGGTTCTTATATATTTTTTTGTAGTCTACATTTAATAATCTATTTTGATTTTGTTGAAATAAGATTTGACTAAAATAAGATATTCTCAGGAAATATCTTGAGTTAAAATACAAGGATTTAAGAGTCAACATTGACTATGATACCCTGGAAGGGGTACATAATTGATGATTAATTATATTTCTATGATCTACCATTAACTTTCAAATCAGGACCATCAGCCCAGTTGCATCTTCTAAAGCTAAAACTCCATATCCGATTGCATCCTAGAACTGCCCATTTGGATGTCTAAGAGGCAACTCAAACTCAAGAGGTTAAAACAGCATTCACTATTATGTCCTACCTTCCAGTATTATATCTATCCCTGTTTCTTTACCCTGATTAATATTAACATCATCCATCCAATTCCTGAACCCATTAACTAATAATCTAGAAATTACCGTGTCCTGCTGAGTCTCTACATGAAATAACCACAGATCCTCAGTGACACTACTGTAGCCCTCATGACATCTAGCCCAGGCATTAGAATAATATCTCAATTCACTCTAATCCGCCAATCAATTTTCTCTTCTAAGTCAACAACAGTGATCTCTCTACAAACTGCGGATGTATAATTGTATATTCAAAATGCAGGCCTGTCTGGAAAACAAAAACTACGGTACTTACCACAGAATGGTTACCAAATAAATGTTAATCCAACATATTGTGGCACATTAAGGAATTTTAATTAGAATGATCTAAACATTTAGTTTAGAGGATTATTTGAATTGGATGTGAGCAAAAAGTAAAAGAGAAATAGTGAGTAGTTCAGAAATTAGGACATTAGACCAGGACATTCATAGTAAGTTTCTGAGTCTGACACATAGAAATGATGGAATGGAGATTTTCTTATTCTGTTTGGGCTGCTATAACAAAATACCAGAAATTGGATATCTTATAAATAACAGAAATTTATTTTCGTTCCGGAGGCTGGGATGTCTACCATCAAGGGGCCAGCAGATTCAGTGCCTGGTAAGGCCCTGCTCCCTGGCTCATAGATCCTGCCTTCTCAGTTGCTATGACTTCACATAGTGGAAGGGGCAAGCCAGCTCTCTGGGATGTCTTTAATAAGGGCATTAAATCATATTCATGAGGCCTCCTCCCTCATGACCTAACCACCTCCAAAAAGCCCCAGTCCTAATACTACCTTATTGGTGATTAGGTTTCAACAGATGAATTTTACAGGGATACAGACATTCAGACTATTGTAGAGATTAAAAGTGAAAGCTCCTTAAGAAGAAGAAAAAGAATTGGAGATAAAATAGCTGGTAGTTAAAAACATTACTATCTTTGAAATCACCCAAAGAAAATTTGTGTGGTTGAAAAAGAAAAATTGATCCAAGAACCCCATAAACATTGAAATTTAAGAGAAAGAAAGAAAAAAACAGTAGTAGTAACCCGCACACTAATTAACTGCTACTTTAAAATATTATGACAATTTACCTATCTACACCATCTCATATAATGTTAGAACAAAGTCGTTGCATATTTAGAAAAGAAAAGTAAACTTATGATAGACTAACACTCAAGTAGGAAAGAAGTTGCAAGTTCAAGAAACAGGGAATTCAATGAACTACTCAGAGACATTAATTAAATGGACTAAAAATCATTTGATTTGGAAGATAAGAAGATAAGAGGTCATATTACTTTAAGAGAAAATATTTTACAGTATGCAGGGGATTAATATTATGTTGGATTTAGCATGAAAGGAGTTGACTTAGAAACTGGAGAAAAACCTATAGATATTTTATTTTATGATTGACCATGAAATAAAAGGCAGTAGGCTGTTTACCAGCAAAACCTGCAAAGTTTCCTTTACTTTTGTTTTACTTTATTTGTTTAGTTTAAGTTATTTTTAAATTAATTAATTTTTTATTATACTTTAAGTTCTAGGGTACATGTGCACAACATGCAGGTTTGATACATAGGTATACACGTGCCATGTTGGTTTGCTGCATCCATCAACTCATCATTTACATTAGGTATATCTCCTAATGCTATCCCTCCCCCAGTCCCCTACCCTCCGCCAGGCCCCGGTATGTGATGTTCCCTGCCCTATGTCCAAGTGATCTCATTGTTCAATTCCCACGTATGAGTGAGAACATGCGGTGTTTGGTTTTCTGTCCTTGTGATAGTTTGCTGAGAATGATGGTTTCCAGCTGCATCCATGTCCCTGCAAAGGACATGAACTCATGCTTTTTTATGGCTGCACAGTATTCCATGGTGTATATGTGCCACATTTTCTTAATCCAGTGTGTCACTGATGGACATTTGGGTTGGTTCCAAGTCTTTGCTGTTGTGAATAGTGCTGCAATAAACATACGTGTACATGTGTCTTTATAGCAACATGATTTATAATCCTTTGAGTATATACCCACTAGTGGGATGGCTGGGTCAAATGGTAATTCTAGTTCTAGATCCTTGAGGAATCACCACACTGTCTTCCACAATGGTTGAACTAATTTTCACTCCCACCAACAGTATAAAAGTGTTCCTATTTCTCCACATTCTCTCCAGCATCTGTTGTTTCCTGACTTTTTAATAATTGCCATTCTAACTGGTGTGAGATGGTATCTCATTGTGGTTTTGATTTGTATTTCTCTGACGACCAGTGATGATGAGCATTTTTTCATGTGTTTGTTGGCTGCATGGATGTCTTCTTTTGAGAAATGTCTGTTCATATCCTTTGCCCAGTTTTTGATGGGTTTGTTTGTTATTTTCTTGCAAATTTGTTTGAGTTCTTTGTAGATTCTGGATATTAGCCCTATCTCAGATGGGTAGATTGCAAACATTTTCTCCCATTCTGTAGTGGCCTGTACACTCTGACAGTAGTTTCTGTTGCTGCGCAGAAGCTCCTTAGTTTAATTAGATCCCATTTGTCTATTTTGGCTTTTGTTGCCATTGCTTTTGGTGTTTCAGTCATGAAGTCCTTGCCCATGCCTATATCCTGAATGGTATTGCTTAGGTTTTTATGGTTTTAGGTCTAAGATTTAAGTCTTTAATCCATCTTCAATTAATTTTTATGTAAGATGTAAGGTGTAAGGAAGGGATCCAGTTTCAGCTTTCTACATATGGCTAGTCAGATTTTCTTTTGGCAAAATTTAAATATGCCTTATAGGTAGGGGGAACAGTAGTATAGAGGAAAAAGTCAAAGATATAGGGGTCAGAGGCATAAATGAATAAGGTATCAGGTGAAAGGATTCAGAGAGAAGGTAGATAAACTAGCCTGGGAGAGCAAAGTGGCAGGAAAGGTGGCAGTCATTTGCACCTCTAGTATTGAATACGTGAAGAAAAGACATGTAGAAATCCAACTAAGAGTGATGAGTTATGTGGGGATGGGAGTAAATTTATTCTTAATAACTCGTTTCTCTGTGAGTAGGGAGTGAGATGGAAGTTTGCCCTTAATCTGTTCCTGGTGTCAGTTTGAAAAGTCCATCTTCCTGACTTCTTCAGTGTAACCTACTGTCATCAGGTTAGCCCTTGGTTCCTAGGTTGTGAAAATAAGAAAACAGAGATCAGCATGGGTAAGTGAGGACTTGACCTTCCTAAAACTTTGCCTCCCCACAGTAAATAGATGCCAAATTTCCACATTAATTCATTTCATAACTATTATTAAATATGTATGTCAGATATTGGGACAATTGCTTGTGTTTACGAAGATGAAAAAGTAACTTTTGATAAATTCAATATCCAGTACACAAATTGCTGACCTGTTAAGAAAAACACTAAATAGCTCCATTCGTAACTGAGAAACATTAACTCACTGTAGAACACGGATAGAGATAGCAATATGGAGATCTAGCAAATTATGGAAACTTTGAATGTTAGAAATGGAAGGAGCTTTAGACAATGTCATTTTCAACCCCTTGATTTTATGAATCTGAAAAATAAGAAAGGTGAACGATTACATAAGCCAAAGATTTTTCCCTCTCGGTCTCAACAACAAACAACTGAAACACCACAGGAAAACTAAATCTATAAGGACTCCAAAAAGATATTAATGTGCTTTAGGTTAACAACCCAAATTCCAGAGTAAAATAATGTAATGGATTGTAATATTTTCCACTTAAAAGCTAGGACACAACTTGAAACTGATGAACGTAGCTTCTGCCCAGTTTCTGGGAAATATGCCTGGGTACTAAATTTCTTTCAGAGTATAACAGCCAGTAGGAAATAGCAAATGAGATTTAAAAAAGAAAATTTTGCAAGGTAATAAAAATATTTTATGATGGATAGCTAGTCTGAAAGGTAAGAAACTCAACATTCAGGAAGGTACTCTACAGAGACCTGATCTAATTTTTCAAAATACTTTTGGATGAGAGGCTCTATGAGTTGGCAAAAGCCCAGCAATCGGAACATTTGATATATTTGCTGTACAAGAAAAGTAGGATGCACACTTGCAAATGCTTAGGCTTATGTTACCAAGAGCAAGAATAAGGGCTGAACAATTTAATAACAGTGTTACACATAAGACTAAATGCTCTCTGGTTGCTCTCTACTGCTAATAAATAGATACATTTTGGATTTCCTTGTGACTTGTGTGTCAGGGACAATGTAGAATATCAGAAATCAATAAATCAGTCACTCACTATTTTGAAGAGATTCCAAACTACCTGCAGTATGGTGTATGCTAAAAATCCAGTCATGTTTTAGTTCCTAACCTAAGCAGCAATGTTGACACAGCTGTTAACACTTTTAAACCTGTTCTCCAATATCCAGCAATAACTACCTCTCCTGGTGATTAACTTGTTTGTAAAAGGATTACTATTTTGTCAGTATGACTTAATGGTATGGTAGCCACTGTTTGCAGGATTCATTGTGTGGTGGTTGCATAGCAAATATATATATATACACACACACACACACATATATATGTGTGTGTATATGTATTTTTAAAACTATATGTATATATATATGTATATATGTATATATGTACAAAAATATATGTATATGTATATTGTTTGCAAAAACTGTTAAATGAGTATATTCTTTTAAGACACAAATACACGGGAAGAGAATTATTGCCCAGGAAATAAATATAACTGAAAATTTTATTTATCTTCTGTTTCTTAGAAGAGAGAAGTGCAGTTTGCACTATATTAGGCACTGTGGGCTATAATTATATTTAACTTTGGTGAGTTTCAATTACATAAACTCATCTAATAAAAAGAAATAGGGTAATAGATTAGAGAGATAAAGGAGAATAAACAGGTGAAATAGTCATGAAAATTAAAATGAGTGCAACAGTTCCTACGTATAATGTATGTAAAAATAACTTTTAGCATTTTAATGGCAGTATTTCAGAATCAATTCTGTGGATAAGGAGACATATAAGGGGGCGAGGTGGGGTGGCTCACACCTGTTATCCCAGCACTTTGGGAGGACAAGGTGGGTGGATCGCTTAAGGTCAGGAGTACCCAGCCTGGCCAACATGGGGAAGCCCTATCTTTACTGAAAATATAAAAATTAGCCAGGTGTGGTGGCGCACACCTATAATCCCAGCTACTCGGGAGGCTGAGGGAGGAGAATCACTTAAATCTGGCAGGCGGAATTTGCGGTGAACAGAGATCTTGCCACTGCACTCCAGCCTGAGCGACAGAGGGAGACTCTGTCAAAAAAAAAAAAAAAAAAAAAAAAAAAGGCCAAGTGCATTAGCTCACAGCTCACGCCTGTAATCCCAGCACTTTGGGAGGCCAAGGTGGGCAGATCACCTGAGGTCAGGAGTTTGAGACCAGACTGACCAACATGGAGAAACCCCATCTCCACCAAAAATACAAAATCAGCCGGGCATGGTGGTGCATGCCTGTAATCCCAGCTACTCGGGAGGCTGAGGCAGGAGAATCACTTGGACCCGGAAGGCAGAGGTTGCAGTGAGCCAAGATCGTGCCATTGCACTCTAGCCTGGGTGACAGAGCAAGACTTCATATCATTAAAAAAAAAAAAAAAAAAAGAAGAAGAAGAAGGAAAACACATAAGGGTAGATCCAAATCAGAGATTTGAAGAATGTCAAAGCATATTCCCAAGAACTTTTAAAGATAAATATTCAATGTTGCATAAGTATATTTATAACTAGTGATAAATTCCTTACGCTTTTAGAATTTTACTACCATAAAGACCAAATCCATTTACAAATTAAATCAATGTAAAACTATAACCAATAAAATTCTAAATAGGACTACTAATAGTATGTGATATATGATGTTTTATAAAATTTGTGATACTGACTTCCATCATGTAATACCTTGCTTTATGTCTACTTGATTCTTTTGAAATTGAATATGATAAACCATCATTTTAGTCATCATTCTGAGAATTATCTTTGTAATTTATTCTTTTAGAAAAATTTAATTTCTTATTAAACATTATTCTCTTATTTTGATAGACCATCCTTGAACTGATATTAAAATATTTTTAAACTCTAAAAAATATTTATTATAGATTTTGTGTATTACTAATAACTTGCTACAAATATATACATTTGGGGTCCAAGAACCACATCAATCAGTCACAGTGGTTGTAGTGATCTGTGCTTTCTTGTGGATCTGGTCAGGGCTCAATTCTCTTCTTCCTTCTTCTGTACAAATTATGGAGAAAACATTGTATATTGTAGCATAATATTTTATGACCAGCTTGGGACCAAAACATTAAACACAAATGAAAATATTGGCATCAAATTTTTATGCCATATTCCCGAGTATCACTTTATCAACTTCTTTAAAAGACTACTGTGAATATGAAAACATAAAATATTAACAAAACTAACACAATAGTCTACATCGATGTGGTAGACAGAATATTGGACCACCCCAAAGTTGCCCTCACCCTAATTCCTAGAATGTGTAAATATGTTACTTTACATTGCAAAACAGACCTTGTAGATGTGATTAAAATTATCAACCTTGAAATAAGGACATTCTTCTGGATTATCCAAGTGGGTCTAATCTGTTTATATGAGTTCTGGAAAGTTGTCAGTTTTTGCCTGCGGAGATTAGGGAGAGTTGCAAGTTCCTCGTCAGGCTCCTGACCTACACAACTGCAAAATAATGTGTATTTTTTTTTTTTTTTTTTTTTTTTGAGACGGAGTCTCGCTCTGTCGCCCAGGCTGGAGTGCAGTGGCCGCATCTCAGCTCACTGCAAGCTCCGCCTCCCGGGTTCACGCCATTCTCCTGCCTCAGCCTCCCGAGTAGCTGGGACTACAGGCGCCCGCCACCTCACCCGGCTAGTTTTTTGTATTTTTTAGTAGAGACGGGGTTTCACCGTATTAGCCAGGCTGGTCTCGATCTCCTGACCTTGTGATCCGCCCGTCTCGGCCTCCCAAAGTGCTGGGATTACAGGCTTGAGCCACCGCGCCCGGCCAATGTGTATCTTTTAAGCAACCAACTCTACAGTAATTCATTACAGCGGCCATAGAAAATGAATTCACTTATTCTGCAAATAAGTAAAATGTCGATCACCATAATCTATGGTCTCGTAGTAGACCTGGTCAGACCTAAGTTAAAGCAGTGTGATTATTACTGAAATCTGGAAAGAAAGTGGTATAACGAATTTAGGAGAAGCATGAAAGTAGACTTGGTTTAAGGAGTAGATGATATCTACAAAAATGTGAAGGAAAGTGGACGATAAGTAGGATCTATGGTGGGAAGATCAGCGTGCTCTAGCAAGCATGTGTCATTGGGCTGGCAGCAAGAGAGCAGAGCATGTGGTGGGACCTAACTTAAGTACCCTACCGTGAGTGCAGTGTAAGAATATCTAAGCCAGCTTGTAGGGTTTGAAATGTATACTGTGGGAATGTGTTTTCTGCAAGCATGTAACAATGTTCTAGAACTGAGTCACTGATACTGGGATCTTCGTGTATTGTGGAACACAGAAATGCCAGTTTACATTTGATTTCTTTGGTAAGAACTGATAAGCTTCTTTTTGTGTAATAATATAACAATGGGAGATTTTGCTTCTTGCAAGACCAGAAAAGAACTTTGCTATTAGTAAGAGCTTTGAACTACCAAATTGTTTTTCTTTTTTCTTTTCTTTCTTTCTGTCTCACAAACCTACCTTGTCATATTTTTAAACTTTTTAAAATAAACACTTAATAACTTAGAATACAAGCTACTTTTAGTCTTTGGTTTAAATAGAAATTAAAATAGCCATGAAAAATGCTAATAGCATTGTTGATAACACAATTTATATATAGCTTAGAATGATTAAAGAACTATTCTCCAATAAAATGATCTCAAGTCAAATCTTAACAAGTTTCATCTATGCATTATCTCTTATGTAGGTCACATTAGAATGGACAGCAGCGAAGACAGCTTACATGGTTGAGCACATGATGGGAGAGGTAGTGTGCCCATGTTTTGAACACAAAGAAAAAGATCCTGAATCTTTCACCTTGAAGAATTTTGTACTTTTGGAACAGAGACACGGATACGTGAATGAGTCATAGTGAACAAATCATTAGGTTATTATCTCTCTCGGGTAAGTTGCCTAAATAGCTAACCCAAGCTTTTCAACTTCTCTGGCTCCATCATCCATACACATTCAGTATTCTTCTTATTAAATGTTATTCTATAGCATCTCAAGGTTTTTTATTGGAGTCTCAGAGGGTGCTCTGGGGGAGGGGACAGAAGGGATGAAACACGCAGCACTACTTCAAACAGAAAAGTTTCGCCAGTGTCTGTTTTACTGACTCTCACTTACATACTTAACCAGATTATATTTTTAAAAACATAAAGATTTGACAAAGCGTTGCAATGCTTTCATATGTTAAGCGTCTTCCAGGTCCAAGATTCTGTGATGCAGGTTTATGTGTTTTTTTTTATTTTTAATTTTATTGCAGTTGGCCTTTTGATACCATTTTAAATTTGGGTAGGAACAGGAGCTCCCACTAAGATTTGCTTTCCACTTTCCTTGCAGGAAAAGCCAGAAACAGATATCAGACACAGATATGATGGGAGCTTATCATGTTTCCAAGCACCAAGAAAAAATTCTAAACTTAGGTTCTAGCCATTTCAGGTAGAAGGTTTATAAGCAGACATAAAACATTACATTGCATAGTACAATCATGGTTAATCTCAGGGTATACAATATTTTAGATTTTGAAACACCATTCTCCCCTTACTCTTCTCTACATGTATTCGATTACCTCACTTTGATCATTTCACTGCTCATTAACATTTCCATAAAAATACAGACCAGGAAAGGAGGCAGATGTATAAAATATACATCTAGTGTTGTGTATTATTAGTACTTTTCCTGAAGGTTAGAATGGAGAAAAAGTTGAAACTAGGAGCTAATAGAACTTTGGAGTTATTTATCATTTTCATTTGTTGGTGCCTTGCTACTATTCAGTGAGCTAAGCATGGATAATTGAGAGTCTGTCATCAAATAAGGATCCTTGAAATTACAATTTTAAATATAAATGATTGTAAAGTCAAGTCATACACACGCTACTAACTTGTAGTTATAACAGATGGATTCAAAAATCTTTTTACTTATTCAGGAATATGCTATTTCCTTCTAGTCAGCCACCATTTATTTAGTTGGAAAGCAATTGGGGATATAAAGACATATAAAGTAGGACAGTAGGAGAAATAGTATCCTCTTGGCTGCAAGAATATGAAAAAAAGAAAAAATGGAGAGAGACAGGAAGAGAGAAAGAGAGAAATATCCATATGAGCCACAGTCCAGAGCTTACGAACACTCTTAATCTACTATAGTGCCTGACTGAAAGGTTTGTGGTTCAACAGAAAGTAGACTTTCTAAGGAATAAAATAGCAAAATATCATTTAGGGGCCAGGTGCAGTGGCTCACACCTGTAATTCCAGCATTTTGGGAGGCTGGGGTGGGAGGATCACCTGAGGTCAGGAGTTCAAGACCAGCCTGAGGAACATAGGGAGACCCCCATCTCTACAACAACAACTAATAATAATAACAATAACAATAATAATAATAATAATAATAAAGCAGCAGTGGTAGCACGTTCCTGTAGTCCTAACTACTCAAGATGCATGTAAGAAGATTGTCTGAGCCCAGGAGTTCTAGGCTGCAGTGAGCTATGATCATGCCACTTCACTCCAGCCCAGGTGACAGAACAAGACTCTTTATCTGAAAAAAATGTGTGTGTGTATGTGTGTGTACATATATATATATTCCAAATATATATATATTCCAAATATATATTCCAAATATATATATATTCCATATATATATATATTCCAAATATATATTTGTGTATAAAATTGAGAATTATTGGTACCTTAGTTAAACTTCTTTTGCTCTATTTAGAAACAGTCAGCTTTTTGTTCATTCTGCTCTTCCTTCCTGTGGATGATTTTGTGTGTGTCCAGTCTCCTTTTCCGGAAACTGTGTAAGATGGCTCTGTCTCTCAAATAATCCCATCCACTTCCTTTGGGACTTTTTAAGGTGGTCATCAATCAGTTATCATATTACAACATAAAATATATCTCATTTTTCCCATCAGATGGCCAAGCTAATTTTATTTACATTATCTTTTATTGCAAATCCATTACTCAGTGATGAGATTAAAGATAAGATCATGAAGCCTTCCCACTTCTGTTATTTACTTTTTCTTAAGCAAATTGCTGTTTGTGAAACTTTGAGCATCCACAGGAGAACATGGCTGTAGTCAGGGAGGTCTGATTTCTGTGGCTATTATTTACGCATACCTGAATTTTCAGACAATTAGTTCCAAGCAGGGACATAAAGGAACCCTGCAGGCATGAGTGTGGCCAGCCATTCCTCAGACGGTCTAGAGGTTTATCTCTTTGCATGAGCTGTGTCTTCTCATGCTTGCAAGACAAACACGCTGTCTTCTGATCTTCCCAATGCTTTGCTGCTCCTGCACATTCCGTTCCTGCAGAGTCTTTGACAAACATGCCCACAGGTGCTGTATCTCCTGGATCAAGGCTCCCTTTAGAGCTATTCTGAATCATTTCTGGAGTCTTTCTTACATGGTCCCAACTGTTGTAATTTCAAATTGCTGTTTGGAGACGCAGATTCCATTTTTTGTCATCTCTGTTTCCTAAGTATGTTTTGCTACAATGGAACTGGAAATTGTTCCACAATTTAAACAGTACTTTGTAGGAATTTCCAGCCATACGATTTTACCTTCACTTTTATAAAAAGTTTAGCCAACATTTTCTTGTATTGTCACCTTTAAAAGGAAAATAATAGCCCACTAAAGGATCTCTGGTTTTTGAAAAATAGGTTTTGTGCTGATGAAAAATACCATATAATATCACAGTAATTTCCTATATGCTTCAACTTGTAGCTTGCACCACCATAGAGAAGCAAAGCAATGTTTTCCTTCAAAGATGAATATGTGGAGCTGTGAGGAGGATCCTCTTTGCAGTCAAGCATGAAAGTAATAGAGCAACAGTGCCTTCATCAGAATCATAACAAATCTTTATTATGTGTCCCTTTACCTAGCACGTTGTAACAAGTTAGTACTTCTACTATTGTTAATAAAAAATAGGAAAAATGTCTATTGTATTTAATAAAGGATGACGAAGTTAGATAACTGAAGAAATGCATGTAAGCAACACATTGTGTTATCTATGCAGCCAATGAAATTGCACTTGTACCACATTAATGTATATAAATAAATTGTAAAAAGGATGTGACCATTATGTGTTCATCATAATATGAATACACTTCAGCTTTGTCATTTTGCTTATCTTCCTAAAGATTTCCAGTGAGATTGTCAGTTCTTAGAGGGGCTGAGGCTATGGGTAGTAAATTCATTCATTTACTTAGTCATCTTTTCCTTTACCAAATAATAATAGCTGGCTTATATTGAACATCTCACTCTTATAAAGCACTGTATCTGTTCATTACAAGATGGCTGATTTGAGGCAGGCCATTTAATCTCTCTGTGCTCATATCCTTATCATTAAATTTCAGAGAATAAATAGGCCTTTTCTCATAGTTTATAGGATTCTTGTGACAACAAAACCAGACAGTGTGCTTAAAACATATAGAATGGGGCTGGCACTTAGTAAGTGCAAGTAGATGTTAATATAATCTTACAAGTAAAGAAACACATTTAATTTGCCCCAAAACCCTGCAAAGTAATTATTGTTCTCATTCAATGAGTCTCATTTCCAGATGCAGAAATTAAAGCTCAGATAAGTCATTTAGCTTACTCAAAGTCTCCTAGCACAAAGACAGTGGGGTTAGAATTTAAATCCTACTTTGGGCCGGGCGCGGTGGCTCAAGCCTGTAATCCCAGCACTTTGGGAGGCCGAGACAGGCGGATCACTAGGTCAGGAGATCGAGACCATCCTGGCGAACACGGTGAAACCCCGTCTCTACTAAAAAATACAAAAAACTAGCCGGGCGAGGCGGCGGGCGCCTGTAGTCCTAGCTACTCGGGAGGCTGAGGCAGGAGAATGGCGTAAACCCGGGGGGCGGAGCTTGCAGTGAGCTGAGATCCGGCCACTGCACTCTAGCCCGGGCGACAGAGCCAGACTCCGTCTCAAAAAAAAAAAAAAAAAAAAAAAAAAAAAAAAAAATCCTACTTTGGTTTGCTCCACACTAGGATACTGTCCCCATTTGTATCTTGTCTCTCATTTCTTGAGCAGCTGCTCTACAGAAGTGCTTGCCAAGCCTTAGGGACTCCTGCAGAAATGGAGTTTTAGTATGATGAGTCCAACCTTCACAGGCAGCCACAGGGTTCATATGTTGGCTTTGTCATTGATAGTGAGAACTTCTTAATTAATCTGAGTTTAAATTTCTTTCTTTATTAAGACCATGCAGATGGTAATAGCTGTCTTCCAGAACTGTCATTGTTCTGTGCTTTACATGAGAAAAATACATTTGTGTGGGGCACTTAGAAGGTGAGATGAAATGAAATGAAATGAAAAATTGTTATTTGTTATCAATACAAAACACTCTGCCAGGTACTGAAGACACAATGTGGCCAAAAAGGCCAGTTTCTGCCCCTATGAAGCCGGGACACTAGCTATGAAGATCATTTTTAAAGTTACTACAGAATGGACTACATAAATAAAATGTTGATAAATAGCACAAAGAAGATGGACAGATCATTGAGTGTGTGTAAACAAGGGACCAGGTCTGGTTGGTTTGTCCAATGACTGGGAAAACAACAGCTATAAGGTAAGTTGCACAGAAGGATATTAGGTTTTTATTGAGATAGAGAACAACAGCTAAAAATAATTGTAGGTGGAAAACAGAGTGTGAGTTTGTTCTTTCTCCTGAGAAACTGAGCCAGTAATTGAAGCACTACCTCTGAGGGGGAAACCCACTAGGAGTAGAGTTTAATTCATTTCCTGGATACTCAGAGATAAGGACTTATAATTGGAGTTACAGAAATTAGAAACTTTCTAATCAGGACTATATTTCATTTGGTCATAAAAAATAAGAGCCCTGTTACCTCTAGAACTGATAGACACTGCTACTTTCCATTTTACTTCAATATAATATTTTAAGCTGTTGTTTCTGCTTTCCTTATCATTCAGGCAAACTCTTTCATGGATAAAGAAAATTATTATTCTTTATATAAAGACAACTAGTTCAATTGCAGAATTCTAGAATGCATGTAAGAATATTAAATCCTTTTTTTTAAAAAGTATTAGTTCACTGTTTAATATTAATGCCCACTAAAACAAAATAAGTGCTGGAAATGCTATAGCCATCTTATTCTGAATATTGAGTATGAGTGTTGTCACTAAAATTGAATATATATAATTTTTTTTCTAGTAGCTCTGTGAATTATATCTATTGTACTCTCTGATGGGATTATGGCATAAGCTCTTAAGAAGGAAGTTCTATTATTTGTCACTTTTAAAATTTTAATAAGCATAATTTAATCAGACTGTGGAATTGAATAACAAAGATTCTTCTCTGTTTTCTTTGCACATGATTACAGTTGAATGAAGGAGAATATAAATGATTTATAAGAGTTTATAACCTCAGTAACTGGATTTCTACATTACTGTAGTGAGGAATGACAAGATAAAAATAACCGTATTTACTGGGGCCTAGAAGTTTTTTTGAGATACTTGATTTCTTGAATATATTTTCAAGACAGTTTTCCTTCTAAAACTTTTTTGATTTAACTTTTTTAAGTAAAGATGATCTATAATCCAGAAAATTACACTAAAAAATAATATCAATGCATGCTCTAATTACTCAGAAAAACACTGTTGATAAAATTTAGAGTAAGTTTAGAAAATTTACATGAGCATTCAAATATGTTATTACTCCACAGATACTGCTGTCTTGGGATTTACAAAATTTCTACTCATGCTTTTGCCTTCACTTTTCTTCTTAATATTGCTATTTAATTTTTTTTTTCCTTTATTTTCTGTAGATCCTTGCTTCAGTTGAGTCTATTTTACAGGTATTTTTTCCCCAAAAGCTCAATTTGTGTTTTGTTTTCCTTTTTTAATATTTATTTTTAATTGGCACATAATAATTGGTTTTGTTGGTCAGATCTTTTTCATGTTTTACTGATTTCTGTTATTAAAATATTATTCCATTTTTCCTGTTATCTTTGTATTTACTATACCTTTCCAGCTATTTATCTTGAAATTCTAAGACATTTATTTTCAATAACTTTTGTTTATTTTAACTAATGCAGGTTTAGCTTTCATTTAATTCCAGATAAGTTTGAAATCTAGTACTGTGATGGTTACGGTTATGTACCAACTTGACTGGGCTAAGAAATGCTCAGACAGCTGGTAAAATAATATTTGTGCATGTGTTTCTGTGACGGTGTTTCCTAAGAGATTAACATTTGAGTCTGTAGACTGAGTAAAGAAGACCGACACTCACCAATGCGAAGTGGAATCGTCTGACCTATGGAGGGTCCAGATAGTACAAAAGGCAGACGAAGGGCAAACTGCACAGCAATGGCTTTCCTGATTCTCCAACTTGGAGATGGTAGATTATGAGATTTCTTGGCTTCCATAATTGTGTGAGCCAATTCTCATAATAACTCTTTGTATATCTCTTCTTATATACAGATATATGTTGTTGGTTCTGGTTCTAAGGAGAACCTAATAGAAAAAATACTTTCATTATTTAAAAAATGGTGATTATTTGGCCGGGTGCGGTGGCTGACGCCTATAATCCCAGCACTTTGGGAGGCCGAGGCGGGCGGATCACAAGGTCAGGAGATTGAGACCACGGCGAAACCCCTTATCTACTAAAAATACAAAAATTTAGCCGGGTGTGGTGGCGGCGCCTGTAGTCCCAGCTACTCAGGAGGCTGAGGCAGGAGAATGGCGGGAACCCGGGAGGCGGAGCTTGCAGTGAGCCGAGATCGCGCCACTGCACTCCAGCCTGGGCGACAGAGAGACACTCCCTCTCTAAAAAACTATGGTGATTATTTTCTTCGTAAAACAAGCTATTTAAAAGAGCATATAAAATGTTTAAAACTAACTTTTAAATTTTCATTTCAAAATCAAATTACTTGTAGGAAGACGTGTTCTGTATTACAATAACTTTTTGAAATGTGTTCAGGCTTTTCTGAGAGCTTATATTCCCATTTAATTAAAATCATGTCAAATTAAAAAAATACTATATATTAACTTTAAGTTAATTTCTAAAAATATGTATTCTCTATTCACATGGTTCAAGATTTAATATCTGTTATTTTTTAAGTAAATCTGTGTAATTTTGTTAAAACTTTGAGAATTATTTTTGCCTGCAAGATCTTTTTTATGAGACTGTGTTTAAGCCAGTCACAATCATTATAAATTTGTCAATTTAATGTGTATACATAAGATTATGATTTTCATATTTGATTCTGTGTTCTTATTATTAAGTAAAAAATCATCAGATTGAATAAAGAATCACTGTCCCTAATAATAAAATGTTCAACAAGAAATAGGGATAATCATAATTGTCTTAGTCCATTTAGGCTAGTATAACAAAGTACCATAAACTGGGTGCCTTACAAACAACAGAAATTTATTTCTCACAGTTCTGAAGACTGTCAAGTTCAAGATTAAGGTGCCAGTAGAGTAGGTGTCTGGTGAGGACCTGATTTTTGGTTCATACATGGCCATCCCCTCACTGTCTCTTCTACAAGGCAGAAGGAGAGGAAAATCTCTTTGGGGTCTCTTTTATAAGGTCACTAACCCCATCCACCTGTGGCTCCACCCTTATCCCTAATTACTTTCTTAAGACCACACCTTCTATTACTATCTTCTTACACGTTAGGATTCCAGTATATGAATTTTTGGGAAACATAAACGTTCAGTCCAGTCTGCTAACTCATATAGAAAATGCAATATTTTATGATAGTACTAATATCCTAACAGCTTTTTTAGGTAGTATTTTTGTGACATTTAATAACATATTTTTCATTTATTTTTATCTTATTATTTTGCTTTATAGTATATAGTGTTAGTAAACAACATACATATACTGAGGACTTCGTTTTCAATTTTGAAATATGTCTTTATCATTTACAGATATATTTGGACAAATTTCTGCCATCGTATTTTTTTTTTTTTTTGCTTAACAGTTTAGTTTCTTTTATTAATTCCTTTATTCCATTTTTATATTTATCATATTGTTCTTTAAAATTTCTAGATCATCTTTGTCAAGTAAATGCCAAATTTTTTTAAAAAGCATTTTTCCTTATTGCCTTCTATTTCTCTCCTGCTCTTTTGAAATGTATAGATTGTTTTCGTAGCATAAATGATGCTTTTTCTATTCAGTTTCTTTCTTCCACAGAGAATCTATGAAACTGAAGGATTAAAAATAAAGACGTAATTTAAGTTATCATTCTGTCATATAATTTCCTGTAAAATTGTTTCTTTATCTCAGGCTTGCTGTCTTCTCTATTTTGGTGTCATTGCATCTGATTTTCTTTCACGGGAATTTTATTCATAAGGGATTCATTTTCTTTATACATCTCCTCGAGCTTCCTAAACTTAGTTGTTTTGATGCTTTGTCAGACTGATTCAAAGAATACACTTTTTCCTGGAGTTAATTGCTGTTTCATTTCTTTTTTTTTTTTTTTTTTTTTGCTAACTTCTTCGAAGATGATTTATTATTTAGTTTTGGAATTTTGGTTGTTATGAATTTTACAAATGTCTTGAAGCCAAAAATACAAATATGAATATAAATAAAAAATGATGAACATCTCTAAGAGAGAAGGAGAAAAAGTTAAAGTAGTGTGAAGTCCCAAATAGAAAGCAACAGTCTAGAAGCCCATAAGACCATGGGATGAAGGGAACCCTCCTTCCCACGCAATTGGTAAGAATGTAAACTAGTACAATCACTATAGAGAACAGTTTAGAGATTCCTCCTAAAACTAAAAATAGAGTTAATATATGATCCAGCAGTCTCACTGCTGGTTATATAACCAAAATGAGGAAAATCAGCATATCAAAGAGATATCTGCACTCCTATGTTTGTTGCAGCCCCGTTTAATAGCTAAGATTTGGAGGCAAACTAAATGTCCATCAACAGATGAATGGATAAAGAAAATGTGGTACATATACACAATGGAATATCATTCAGCTATAAAAAGATTGAGATCCTGTCCTTTGCAACACAATGAACGGAACTGGAGATCATTATGTTAAGTGAAATAAGACAGGCACAGAAAGACAAATATTTAATGATCTCACTTATTTGTGGGATCAAATACTCAAAACAATTCAACTCATGGGCATAGACAGTAGAAGGGTGGTTACCAGAGGCTGTGAAGGGTAGTGGGGATGGGGTTGGGGGAGCTTTGGCGGGGAGGTACAGATGGTTAATTGGTACAAAAACTAGAAGGAATAAATAAGACAGAGTATTTGATTACACAATAGTGTGACTATGGTCAATAACAACCTAATTGTACATTTTAAAATAATTAAGAGAGTGAAATTGGATTGTCTGAAACACAAAGCATAAATGCTTGAGGGTATGAGTACCCCTTTCTCCATGATGTGAGAATTTCACATTGCATGCTTATGTCAAAATATCTCATGTGCTGCCAAAATATATATACCTACCATGTGCCCCCCAGAATTAAAAGTAAATAAAAAAAAAAAAAAGAAATTCAAATAACCTGTATTTTCTAAGTATCCATTATCTACTTTAGTTCTACTTCTGAAAATTATTCTCCAGGACAAGTCTAAAATGCATTTACTATAAACTGTAAATCACTGATAAGGCAAAAGGATTAAAATAGGTATCAAGACAATTTTTACCTTCAGAAAAATTATGTTAATGTAAACTAAAATTTTGATTCTCCTACTCTGAAGGTAATTAGGTAGATGTGGAGACCTGAGAAGAACTTTCCAGTGATTCTGCAATTACCCAAGCAATAATGTTGCCACCCAGTTACCACCATGATTTTGTCGCCCTCTGGACAATCAACTTTTTTTCTTGGTTAATGACAAGACCATATGTAAACTTTGTAAATATTAGAGAGAGATTTTTTTAACGTCTGCTCTATTTTATCCTTTATTTCAGTTTATTTCTGGTAAAAGCATTGAAGACAGAAACTTCTAACATAAAATCTTAAAATTAAAAAGGCATATTTAAAAATACCATTTGACATTTTGCATGACTTTACACTCAAAGCTGTGTTTTTTTTTTTTTTAACTAAAAATACAAATACACAAAAAGGTTTTTTGCGTAAATACATTCCTGTTATCTATTTCTAGAACATGAAGTTTGTACACACTTTTTATCTGGGATAACGTACTGCTCAGGAACACCTTAAATTGGATTTTTTTCCCAGTATTATCTTACGAGACTCAAATATTTCCTTCTAAGGGATCCATCGTCCATTATGAGGAGTTATTCTCATTCCTTAGCTGTTCAATAGCAATTTAAGGGTAATTTAAAATTTAAGAAGTAATTTATGAAGAAAAATTAAAATAGTAGTCTTCACATTACTCACTATATGAGTTAATTTTCAAAGTAAAAAAAATTTTCATACTAACCGTTTCTGACATCATTTCCCAATATAAATGCATATAAAATATTAATGCTAAAAGCTAAAGAAATGGCAATGAGAACTTTTGAGAATTTAAAGCTAATTACCATGATTAATTTAGCTTCACCACTAAGCAATACCAGAATGTATCAAATGTGGACACCATTATCACTCATATTTTGTCTTTGTTAAAAGTTAATATTTTGAGTAACAATATGCTGAGTATTCTTTATTTCTACTGCATTCTTTCAAAGTAAGGCATTTTGGAGGTAATCCTGCCTAATAGGACAGTTTTATTCATGTAACATATTTTTATATCCTGACATTTATGCTATTACACGGTAAATACAAAGCTGATATGCTATCTAGATACACATTTTACATACATAAATATGTTTAAAAATGTACATAGCAGAAGTATCTTATATTCCAAACAATGGGGTATATCAAAAGAATGTGAAATATTATTGCTTAGTACCACTTATTCTAGCACATTCCAGAATATCTTGCTTTTTCACTCATAGATGATGTAAGATGAAATGTGGAAAGTACAGTAAACTAGGAAGAAGACCTGAATTCTAACTGTGTTTCCCTGAATTAGCTAGCTATGTGCCACTAAGCAAAAATCTCAAACTATCTGGATCTCCTTTCCTTCACATATTTTATGTCAAATTCACTGGTTTGTCAATATGATTAAAATTTTCAGAAAAATTAACATATATATTTATGTTGTTTAGAACTGTATGTTTGTTACAAGAAAGTAATAAATTGTGTTCCTCATTAATGATAATTTCTAATTTTTCAACATCATCATTAGTATGCATGGATAGAATTTAAATGTCCATCCCCCAACAAGAAGGATTTATCCTTAAGAAGGATAAACAC
The DNA here is from genome assembly GCF_037993035.2 of Macaca fascicularis. Classification (NCBI taxonomy): domain Eukaryota; kingdom Metazoa; phylum Chordata; class Mammalia; order Primates; family Cercopithecidae; genus Macaca; species Macaca fascicularis. Next base: position 15,615,880 of record NC_088392.1, read on the forward strand.
TAAGTTGTTATAAATCATTTCAAGAATTTTTTTTTAAACAGAACATTGCAATTATAGGGGAGGTTTGATTTGTCACAATTTCATTTACAATAATGTGATCATTTCATCCACTTCTAGCAATAATTGTATGCTCACTACTGCATATGTCATATTTCTTGTAAGATGATAGAGAATAAAAAAAATGCAAAGAACACTGACACCAAAGCAAAGTATGTATACAGATAAATTAACACAATTTGATCAGAGTTTACAAAAATGTTTACAAGATAAATAAAAATATCGAGCATCACTTTATTCCAGCCAGTACCTTCCACATGTAATCATAATCTTCATAACAGTGTTATTTATTTATTTCTAGTTTATATTTTAGTTGAAAAAAAGTCATGTGACTAAAATTTGATTAATCATAATGACGCAGGATTTTTCTCAATCACTTTGCCAGCAGGAGACCACTGACGGGTGACGCCTCAACCCGGCCCTTGCTGGGGCCTGGGTTCACCGCAGCAGACACCCATCTCAGCCTGCCAGGCCATGTTTATTAGGGATGAGTTACTTAAGAAAGTCAGCTCCAGGGACCTCAGTGGGAAGGATGAGAAACAAAAGAATCCTAGACTGTGGAGCTACAGGCAACAAAACACATTTCCCACATTTACTTGTCATCATATAAAGCTCTCCGGCAAATGTTTCAATCTTTGGCCCCTGGAACAAGTAGCATTAGAAGGAGACAAGTTAATGGGTGCAGCACACGAACATGGCACATGTATACATATGTAACAAACCTGCACATTGTGCACATGTACCCTAGAACATAAAGTATAATTAAAAAAAAAAGAAGGAGATACTAATTTCACTAACATTTACGAGCTCTGGAGTGTTAGACAGGGAAATGTGAAAGAAATCTTGCTTTTTTTCCTCATCTATTCTCAGGTCCAGGTCTCTTACTCTTGCCCAGAATTTACTACTGAGACATTTGGGTGAATGTTTGTGTCTACACAAGTGTGGGGGCCATCACTGTTCTAAGGCAATGGCTAGAAATTGAGTGGCTTCTAAACAGCCTTCCTGAGCTATCTCCTAATTGGAGGTAAAAGTCACCATCTCAAATACACACACACACACACACACGGATCAGTCCAACAGGGCCCTCCATCAATGGCAGAATGTCTTATAGATTTCTCCTCCATATTTTCACATTTCTTCTCCATAACACCTCCATAGGTGACTTGACAGTGGCAGGCAACAGTCATGCTAGGTATGTATCTTTGTAGAAGCAGAGCCTCTGATCTGGACCTCTATTGCCATTTTATCGATGAAGAAATTGAGATTCTAGGAGTCTAAGTATTCGTTCGTGACTATAGATCTATCAAGTAGTACAGCCATAGAATAGACATCTTCCAAAGCTGATTGGTGTGCCTAACTTCCAAACATGCATTTCACAGACCTTTCTGCATTTTATTTCTAAGAAATTACTGTGCTATGAGTGGGAATGGCAATTTTCTTTATGAAGTAAGTAAAAGAATAACATCTAAGAGATTTGAATATCATGATTCTATTCTCAATTGAATTCCACAGCCACTAATACAACAATGATTCTGCATCTTCAGATTCTTCTTAAATCTAGTAGGTTTAGCCTAAACCAAAATATGACTTTACTCTCAGTCAAAAACCAGCAAAATGGTAGGGCGATAGTGATACCAGTTATTAATTTGTCTGTTCCTTTTTGCTGTTTGTTTCTAGGATTTTTGGATTTTATTCTTGTTTTTATAATTTGAGGCAATGGATAAGGGTGAAATAAACAAATAATGTAAGGCTGAATAGTCAATCAAATTAACTGAGGATAAAGATGTTGCACTTTTGAAATTCATAGAGAGGAATAGTCAGGGAGTTTCAACATCATACATATTCTCTCTGCCATTCTTAGCTTCAGAGACAGAGATGATATTAACACTTGAGAAATGTGATTTTTAATCCTGGCTTATTTATTTCCCCCAATTATAAAATAATAAAACAAAACAAAAAGCAGAAAATAGATCTCTGGCTTTCTTAGGAAAGCATATTCTCAGCCCTTCACTAAGACACAGATGTAATTTTTATTTTGTAGACCAGAATCTGGTTAAAATAGTATAATATAATGTCTGTTAAAAGAGCAGATGTTGAGTGAAGAGTCTAGTAAAGCATGGTTTTATATCTCTGCTAGGCTAATATTAGTCAGAATGTTAGCACAGGACACGTGATCCTGTCTGTAGAGTCACTAAACACGTGCCCAAGGAGAGTTCTTTCTACGTATATGACCTAAGAGTTCTTTTTAGGGTGAATCTGATAAATAAAATAGATAGGCCTCAAGAAGCCTATTTTCATTTTGAATGGCAAACATTTAATTTGCTCTTTTATAAAAAGTTATTCCCCATTTATATTTTTTCCTTCTGTGCTAAGAGAAGTAAAACACTAGGATAATGCCTGAACACTGAAATAAATGCAAAAAGTGACTTTCTAGTTTAGGTATACTTTTCTAATTTACAGAACACATTAAACTCAGGGAAGACGAAGGAGCTAGAAAAAACAAATAATGGGGGAATTTTACCAGCTAACCTGCTGCCTTAACAGAGTTTTAGATCTAGGTGACACAGGAGCCTACACATTCTGTGAAACCGTTGCTTGGACCTGTGACCGTGTGCTTCAGAGCAACATCTAACTAAAAACGTAATTTTATTTTTGTCGGAAGGTTAGAAATGTCTCATGGAAGAGAATGTACCATAATGAGAGAAAGCCAAATTGGATAAGGTAAACCCAGGACCCAGTCTTTCCCATCATGGTGTCTGTCACGTGACCAGGTCCAGGTCCTGATGAGATCAGACATGTTTTGGGTGAGAGGAATAGAAGGCAATCTAACACATAAGATGTCATTGAGAACATAAATATTACTGTTCTACCATCTCTTTACAATATTTTGGCCAGAGTTAGTAAAAGAACTCGCTGCCCTTTACTTCACACTATGATGCAGCCCCTGAGGGCTTCAGAGGCAGAGGCACTCAGTAGACGTCCTAATTGCAGAAGTCCTGGCACTCAACAGCAATGTGGATTTTCTGTAGATACCGGTGTGTCCAGAATCAGCACAAAGGTTCACGGGGAGAGGCAGGCAGCAGCTGTCCGGTGCTCTGCTGCCTGCGGACTTTCTTGATATCTTTGAGAACTTGTGTCCAAGCACATTTGAAATTCCCTTAGGGCATCTTCTAGGAAATCGAGAAAGGTTTACTTCAAGATGCTGTCATATGTGGGGGTAGACAGGGGCCAGAGACAATGACATGCAATTTATTTCAAGAAAACGGTCTCATATGGATTCACAGTCTGGTGAGATTCTGAGAAACCAGAGACAAAATATCTCCCATCCTTCTTTCCTTTTCTTTTCCCAACCCCTCTTCCTTAGCCCTTTGGCTTCTCTGGAAACTTGTTATGGCTGCCTTATTTCAATGATTATTATTATCTCGTGTTAAGATAGTTTAATAGTGTGAGAAATATCACAGCCACATGTACACACAGAGGGTGTATTTAAATATATCAAGAGGATCAATTACAATCTCACATTAATTTTGAGCATTTTCATTGCATATGGATCCAACGCAGAGTGCTTTAAAAGGCTAATTTTTGTCTCAATTATCATAAGCAACAAAAAAGTTTATTTTTCAACAAAAGAAAAACTAGAAAGAAAGCAGCATCACAAAACAACATCTAAGAATTAATAGGTAGCTGTAAAACTCCATCAGAAATAATTCCCAAAGTACATACATTAGTTTGGGGAAAGATGAATAGAAACCAACAAACATCTTAGAAATTCCATATAAACATTTAATCATCAAAAATAAGCTGTAGAGATAGTTCCCAGAGGAGTACTGCAGGAAAAATATGTTCCTCACATAGATCCATTGATCTTCAATGGATTTTTGAGACTAAAATATTTGGTGTAAAACTGGCTGGTGAAGTCATAACTCTATGGAAACACGGCAGGGAGACCATTCGGACATTTTCATTTATCCTTTAAGCTATGGTTCCTTAAATAATAAAATTGTACCTCTACCTATACCCAGTAGAATTTTGATTTCATCCTTCTTTTGAAAAATAGGATTGCTATAATTTAGAAAATACCTTCTCCTCAAATAGATGTTGTTAGCATTAACACACTTAGCAAAATTGATCAATTGAGCAAACATTAGTTACCTAAAGTGGGGTATTAGTCTGTCATCATATTTCCCCCCAGTAAAATCCTAGAGAGGGAGAGGGATTAATCAGTAAACATTTGAATGTGGATCTCTTTTTATAAGCTTTGAAACCTGCTAAGTCATGAGCAACATAGTAGTTTCTGGGATGTTAAGGACGAAGAAATCGATTTCATCTGAGCCTACAATGGCTTAACACTTAAGAAGACAACACAACAGGAAGCAAAACAGCGTGTGAAAACTGATAATAAATATAAATAGGTGGGAAATTTTGAAGTTAAGGCGAAACAGAGAAAATGATCGTTGAGAGTCACATGAGGTTGATCTTAAAATGGTTTGGAAAAATGAACAAGTGCCCGGGGAATAAAACCACTTTCTTTAATCCAGTTCTTCAATTATTCCCCATAGAATGTGGAGTGGGAGCTGTAGTGTGAAGGTAGGAGGGTGTCAACCTCTTTGCTCAGGCACTCGTGTTCTATGTGGCCTTTGTCAAATCTTTCAACTTCTCAAATATCCATTTTTTAAGTGAGCGAAAAACAGTATTAAATTCTAAAGGACTACCTTGAGTGAAAAAGAATGAAAACTTAGAGGGCTATTCTGAAGTTCCAGTGAGATAGCGGATATGGATTCTTTACATCAACAGATAAAAGTATTACAAGTCTGTGTTGCTATTATTCATTATTGAACTTTAAATACTAATAGTTCCAATTATTAATGTCACAAATAAAATATTCAAAAACCTCATTCTTGCTTTAAATTAAAAAAATAAACTTATATTTTTGACCTATAATATTTTCTTTTAAAGCATTTTTATTTGAATCGTTTAGCAGTTCATTCTTCCCACTAAATTATATGCCTGGGCTGTGTGTGCACTGTGTGTGCATGTGTCTGTGTACACTTTAATAATTTTCTTCATCGAAAATAATAATTAAATTTTGGTTAAACAGCTGCCTATCTACTACAAATGATTGTTGTTAGATGTTGAAACTAACAATCTGGAGTGATGTTTCTGGACCTATACTTCAGTATGACATCCAGCCTACTGTAGGTCTATCATCTGAGTCCTGGCTAGCTACTAGACAGTGATTTAAGGAAGGATCCTAGCAGCACTTGGCTTTCATTGCAGGCATTAGTTTTGTTACTTCCTTTCTGTAAAATATACATTTGCCCACCTGTTGTCATTTTGAATTCATTTTAAACATCTACACATCTGTTAACTTGGGATCACCTTATGTAAAATATTTGGCAATGAAATCATAGCAGCATTAACTTTACTTGATCTCTATTCTTTCTAAATGGATATGTAATCTATAACTTCAGATAATCAGAGAAAACATTTCTTATGTTCAAAACTGTAGCTAGCTATAAAAATAATGAAATTTTAAATAAAATGTAATTCATGAACTACAATCTGTGAACTATAACTCACAAATTTACTTAATTCAGAAAATTTGATCCCCCCATTTCTATTTCTTTCTGTTTTAAAATGAGACAATGAGATAAATCAAGTGTCTTGGCATTAAATTAATCACCACTGGAAAAATCGTTTCTGAATTGTTTTCTTTTTTCTGAACCGAGAAAATTTGTTTGACTTTAGCAAAACAGAAATATAGGTTTTTCAACAATGTTTTAACTATTAAGAAACAATACAGGTTTTTAGTGAGTTACTTGAGATTAGGGACAGTGTGAAGGGAGGATGATACAGGAGTTATCTCTGCATAGGCAGCTGTGACCTTGAGCTCAAGAAAAATTACGTTTTCTTGACTAAGCAAAATTTCTGCCTATATTACAGCCCTGCACCTATCTAACTCGTCTAGGAAATATTTTTGAAACTCTGTATTAAACATATTTGTTATTTTGACAATGCGGTTATCTACAATATGGCTGAACAGATGAAAGTATACATAATGGGAAGTGGTTTTGAGATTAGCAGTATGCGAAATAAACTGTTGAGTTATAAATAAATGCATAAACTTCATTTTCAAATTTTCTTTTTCTATCTAAAAAACATGCAAATGTCCTTACTGTTGAAATTGTCCCTCTTATTAATTTGTTGTTTATTTATTTTGTTTTGTGTATATGCATCCATATATGCCTGAAGGTTTGGATTAAAAAAAAAACATATTCAAAGTAAGAGATTACATTTTAGTAATACCACAAATAACACATTGGTTCTTTGAAGATGATTGACACAACATAATGTAGCCTGCCCTTAAATCCAGTAAATGAAACAGAAAACATAATTGGCATAATTGATCTCTAAAATCCATGATAACAAAGGAATAGAGTTGAAAAGAAATACTTCCTAAGACCGCACTTAATTACACTGTCAACTGGATATCTTCGAACATAAAGTACCAAAAAAAAACCAAGCGCTCTAATTAGAATTCTATTAAATGTTAGAAGAAATAAAGACACTTCATTACCTTCCTAAAGTCCCTTGAGAGCAGATTTCTTTCCCGTCTTCATCACCATTGCCCCTCTGAACTGCGTGCAGTTTCAGCTTACGTTGGTTTTTAACAAGTATTTGTTTAAAAATGAATGAATAATTCTATTTGCCTTTTAGCTCTCTAACCTAGGAAAAATGGGGAAAGGGGGAGTTTTAAAAGTGCCACTGATATTCAGCATATATTCTCCAACAAAGTAAGCAGTTTGTAACCACTGATACTGTATTTATCAACAAGTAAAGGCTAATAATGTATGGAAATATTTTCTTGTCGTGGTTTGATCACACCTGCTCAATAGTGTCAAGAGACTAGTATTTTTTTCTTTTCACTTACCTTTCTACACTTATGCCAGTAGGAAATATCTTTTTCTCACCTGGGGGATTCTTTTCTTGGTAGCATCTCACCTCCCTTTCTATGAAAACACACTTCTTTACAGTGCCTTATCAACTGAGGACACTTTTCGGAGCTTTACAAAAGGGCAACAAATTAAAATTCTAAATAGTTCTCTGCTACTATATTAATGACATTACAGTGTACATATTAATAACCACAATGAAGTTATATTACATGTAATATGACATGATGTATATAAGTGACACAATATAAACACGATATGATGAAATAGTAGTATTCCACCTAGCTCCCAATCAAATTTCTTCCCACTGAGAAATCCAAACCCTCTCTTCTCACCAAACCTTACAGAACAATGTCGATTCCACAGGGAGGAACACACCAGCTGCCAAAAAGAATACAGAAAACACAGCTTTATTCGCATGCTACTGGAAAGGAGGCTGTCTCTTCATAGATCTCATCTATAAAGCCAAATGCAAATTTATAACAGTATGTTTTTCAAAAGTATCATTTGTTTCTTTGTTATTTAGCCCATATAGCCCAAAACATGGAAGGGTGCACTCATAAAGGCACCTTCAATTTAACCTTTTTACTCTGCCTCTTTGCAGCTTCTGACTTTGCTGTGTGGGAGGTAATGCAGATTTTCACAGACAGGCCAGGACCGGAATATGGAGGTGTTGACTCCAGTTTCCTCCCGGAAGAAAGATTCAAAAACGTAGGGAAAACTGATTTGTTTCCTGACACACTCAAGGAAAGATGAGTCTGTGTATTTATCCCCCCAAATCTGCCAACCCACCAGCTTATTTACTTAAAGCATGATTTTACTTTCATTTATACAAATGCTGTCACAAGTAAGAGTAAAAGGTGAGAAAGAAAGCAGACATCAGTTGATATCACTTAGAGGGTCATACATATTGGAATGACATCAGTGTTGATTTATTGATCGAACGGAATCAGTTCCCCTGGGGGACTGAGAATGCAATCCTTAAAATTTCAGAAGATAGAATTATTCATTCTTCCTCCATCCTTTTCATTCCTTCTAGCTTTTGAATCAGATGAAAAAATGGGCTGAGTGTGGTGGCTCATGCCTGTAATCCCAGAACTTTGGGAGGCTGAGGCAGGTGGATCACCTGAATCTAGAAGTTCGAGAGCAGCCTGGGCAACACGGTGAGATCCTGTCTCTACAAAAAAATACAAAAATTAGCTGCGCATGGTATCATGCACCTGTAGTCTCAGGTACTAGGGAGGCGAAAGTGGGAGGATCACTGGAGCTAAGAAGAATAAGAATATTAGGAAAATGGAAAAAAATCTATACTTCTAAGTTAATATTTTCAGAGATAAATTGAACAGATGGAGAAATTGCATAGTAAAAACTATTTATATAAACCTGTGTGAAAGCATTTCTATATAGCAAAATATCCATACAAATTAAAGTTTACACGACAATCTTCTGAAATAATTAAAAATGAATAATTGACAACTAAATGTCTTTAATATAGAGAAAACTTTAAAAAATGAAAAATGAATATTTAATGAGAGGAATAACTAATGACTGTGAAGAAATAATTTATCAAAGAAAAATAAACAAATCCCTACCAATTAAATGTGAAACCATATATTCTCACTAATAAAGAAATGCTTGTTAAAATTAATTGATAATATTTTCACCCACAAAATTGGTAAAGATTAAAAATAAAAAAGAAAATCAATGCTACTGCAAAAAAAGTTTGGGAGAATGAGCAATAATATGAGTCATAAATAGTAGGTACATATCATAATTTTATGGAACTTTTCTAGGATGGGAGTTTGGCAACATTATGCTTTAATTAAATTGACAGATATTTATTGAGCACCTACTCTGTGCCACAATGTCTGCTCTATGGTGAGCTGCAACAACAAAGAAAGAGATGCCACGTGCTCAAGGAACTAACCCTGTAGTTTGAGAAAATAGAAAAGAAACAATGTCAGGAGATGCTAGGTGTCATGAGGAAGAAGTGGGCTAGTCATGTCAGAGGAGAAGTGGTAAAGTTTTCAGATCCTGTAGCCTGTAGCCTTTGAAAAATGCTGTAGATTTCACTGTGAGTGAAAAGGGAAGCGATTGATGGTTTTGAGTGGAGAAGAATCATGATATTACTTGAATTTTGAAGGATTACTCTGGGATTCTTTATGGGACAGTTTATTGTAGATTAAGGAAGATGGAAACTGAAACCAGTTAAGAAGCTGTGCACATTCAACTATAGCAGTATAAATGCTTAAAGCCCTTGATGTGGGTTATGTGATGGTCCCATAAACATATGTACCCTGGATCTTGCAAATTTGACCTTATTTACAAAAGGGTCTTTGCAAGTGTAATTAAGGATCTTGAAATGAGATCACTTGGATTTAACTCAATGGACCCTGAACTCAACAAGTGTTCTCATAAGAGACGTAAGGAAGGGCACACAGAGAAGAAGGGCACATGATCCCAGAGGCAGAGATTGGAGTTACAAGTCGAGAAATACTTACAGCCACCAGAAGCTGGAGGAAGCAAGCAGACATTTCCTCTAGAATCTTTGGAGGGAACACAGCCCTGCTCACACCTGGATTTAGGACTATTTGAGACCCATGCAAAAACAGTACAGATAGATCAAAACAGAGCTACACCGAGAAATGAAAAGACATAAATTATTGGTACATGCAGTAATTGGAATAATTCTCATGGGCCTTTTGCTGAGTAACAGAACAAATCTCAAAAGGTCGCATACTGTAGGAGGTCATTTATATAACATTTTAGAAATGGTGAAATTATATGGTTTCAAACAGGTTGCCAGGAGTTGAGGATGGTGGGGACAGAGCAGAGTGGGTATTACTATAAAAGGTTAGTGTAAGGGAAGTCTTCCCCGCATTTCAATAAACTCTCTTGAGTTTGGTGGTGGTTACCCAAATTTACATGTGATAAAATGACATTGAACTACATGTACACCTTCCACCAATGTCCATTCTGTTTTAGATCTTGTTCTATAATTGTGTGTAATGTGATCACTAGGGGAACTTTAGTGAAGAGCACTATTTTGTAATTTCCTCTGAATCTATAATCATTTTATGCTGACATATTTTTAAAACATTATCAAGAAGGCTTCAGCTTTTTGGTGTATGTGTCACTAACTTTTGAGAAATGTACAAATTAGGACCAAATTGATTCGATTTTTTGGAAAATTTCCTGGATAAATAATTAATTTTTTTGCACAAAAGTATAGCTATAAAATGACTCATTACAGTTTTAGACATATTAGGAACAACATCAATAAAACAGTAAAATGTTATTGCTGTGGCATACTACAGACCTTTTAAAATTCTACAGAAGTCTGCACAGTTACATAAAAATTCAAATCAATTACCCGTTTGGGTTGGAATTATTAGGCTTTTAGAATTTTCATTTGATACTTTTCTGACTTTCATTGTTCTCTTTTTCATTAATATAATTAACAAAGGCAAATATTATAATGTTTATTAAACACATGGCATATATTAGTATAGCTTATATAATGAAAAATGAGCCATGGTCTTCTCCCCAGGTTATGTCTCCTGAAGGAATGTTTAGTGATGTTTCCCAGGAAGTTTCATGCTCTACAGAAATGGAGAATCCCTTTTCATCCATTCTCATTAAGATCCTTCCTATATACAGAGAACGTACTCCAGCGAAAGAAAGTGCTGCATCCATCAGATCCACAGAAACTGAGAGTCTCAAAGAGATGCTCAGCTTAGAGAATACTGGTGCTGCTGTCACAAATCCGGGCCTAGGTTAACGGGTAAAAGTAAAACCTACTTTTCAAGAAGAACATAAACTAGACCAACAAGTAAGTAACAGAGGCCCTGAAAGCTGTCATTAATATCCTACTATATCTCAGATGGCCTGAACAAGGGTTGAATGCAACTGTCACCAAGCCCATTCACTCAGTGAAAGTGATTAGTGCTCTCATTAGAAATGAGAAACTAGAGATTGATCATAATCTTTTATGTACCCGTTGACGGTTCCTCACATTTAATTACATATTACAAGTTTTATAAAATGTTAATTACAGTTTGTGGTTTTACTCATTTGGTCAAGTTCACAGAACACTTGCAGGCATTGTTATTTTTAGGTAACTGAACTAAGAGAACACTAATTGATTATCTGATTTGAGATTCTGCTATCCAAAGTCCAATGAAGCAGACAAATAGTCCATCTGACGTTATTCTCTCTGGATGTGCTGCACAAAACTCGGATACATTTTTTTCTGTATCCTTACAACATAGGGTTTCCTAATGGGAAACAACAGGACTCCAGAAAAGAAAGCTTCTTCTCTTTCCTCCATTGTATGAAAAGCTCTATTCATTGAAGTAGCTTATACTATATGCACTTAATGGTAATACTTCCTATCAGAGTTAGGAAGATGCTTACGAATAAAATTGTGCCAAATCCATATTTCAAGGGCTCTAGTATGATAAGAAAAGATAATGGGGTCCTTCATTTAAGCTAGACACAATAGGATTGTTTATGTATAATAATGAGTTATTTAGAAAAGGACAGTTCGTAGTGAAAAAGGTTAGTTTTTACTTTAATCAGGTATGACTTTCCTTAAAACTTGCCTACTTTAGAACAGAGAAGAAAAACAATGAGAACATTTAAGTTAAATATGCAGGTTTTCTAATGTCAAAAGAAAGGCATACAAAGGAAAATACATGTGAAAATAATTCTAGTCCATGAATTTTGCATGAAATCACCTTCATATATGTATGCATGTATTTATAAATGAGGTATACAAAGCACTGATTCATTAAATGACACCATGTAATGTGGTATCCATAAATGTAACAGTGGACTTGAGCTAAAGCAGCACATTAAGGACATTTATTAGCAATGTTTTAATAAGAGACAGCCTTTTTGGTTCTATTGCAAATAATAATTTTGCTAACTTAAATGTGTTTGCGAGAACATATTTAGAATTGCATTTATATGATTATATTGACTTAATGTATAGCAATTTTAAGAAATAAAGATGTATACAGATAAAATGCACTGGACATTTCAAGCATTTTTAATTAATTTTCTTTTGCACTATACGAACATTAAAATAGAGAAAAACTCTCATCCTGCCAAATTCGATTACCTTTTACAAGTGTTTTAAGTTTTAGAAGACAAAAACAGTTTTAAAAAGACACTCGAGTAATTTTTTTTAAACTTGACTAATTTAAAGTTGATGTGACCTTTTTAAAGGTGGTGACATTTCTAATACTCAGAGAAAAACTGAAGAAGTAAAATTTATCTAATGCAAAAACGTAGCACATCTGTTTGAACACTCTTCAACTGCTTTTTGGTAGCAGCAACATGCCACGTTTTAACTATTCTGTTATTCAAGTATCAACATGATGCATTGTCGTGGGAATACACAGTAAAATAGGTGTGATGGATGTTCATGAATTGTGGGCTCCTTTTTGCATTCATTGATATCCATCCTATTTAACTAAGTGTCCAAGTATCAGAGACAACAAAAAGAGTAGCCATTGGAATGAGTAAAAAATGGATCCCCTCACAGTGAGGCAATCTGAGGAGGGATAATACAATGAGACAGACTGAAACCATTGAAGCCTTCAGAGTGGGTGACTTAGGTGTGGAAAGTTGAAGTAAGTAGTGATGGAGAATAGTATTCTCAGCAGTACTTTCATGACTCGTAAATAACCTTCAATCAAACTTTCCAACTTTGACATGTATCACATTAACCCCTGGCGCCCACCTTGATCCTTCCTGAATAAGAAATGCCCTTATTTTGCCATATTATACTGATGTGCCAACAGCCCTGAAATGGTCTCTCTTTCTTCCTTTCTGTTTGTCATATGCACAAATTTACACACACACACTTGTTCTTTTTCTTTGCCCATGAGAATTTCACAATAGGTCCTTCTAATAAAAACGTCAGAAAATCTCATTATAATTTCTTAATGTTTCATCCATTTTTCCATCCGACATTGAACTTTGGTTCTCTGAACCCCGATATCTTTTGTTTAAAACATTACACTCAGCACTCCATCACAGCAAGAAAGGAACTAGCATTGATTAAGCATGGGACAGATCCGGTGCCCCTCATGTATGTATGATAACTTAATATTCTCCAAATCCTGTGTGTTATTAATTCCATTTCATGATGATGAAGAAATTAGTTCTCAGTGATGTTGTGCACAATGATGAAAGCCTTTCACCTGATATAAGGTGGTCCTTAGATTAAATATCCCTGTGCTAATATAATGATTTAAAGTCATCTACCTAAATTGGAAAGCTCAAACAATTAACAGTACATCATAATACAATATGGTATAGTGAATACATTTAAGTTTGACCAGTGTAAATTGTTTCCTATCTCAAAAGCTTCTTAAAGGTAGTAATAATGCATGTAACATTGGTAGCACACCTACTCTCATGTCTGAAACTAGTAGCTCAATAAATGATGAATGAACAAGATCCTCACATCTCACAGACCTGGGATGAATTTCTCAATGGCAGCACCCTAAGCTCTGAGTGCAGACAAATTTACAAACAGTATGCTGTGTCTGTACCTCACTCCAAATGGGTTAAATATTATATCTTAAGTTTATCACATATGGGACAGCTCATATTTTTCATTTTGTGACTTTGATTATACTTTTTTCTTTCTGGTTGAAATTATGTATGCCCTTTACCCCACCCATTTTTAGCCAAAACAATTGACTAAGTTTGAAAATCCAGTCTCTTCCATCTCTTCCAAGAAAAATGTTCTAGTGTTCTTAGATCACTCTCACTGACGTTTGAGGCCAAATTTTACTCTTTTCATTTTAATTCTGCACTTAAACCTTCTCTGTGCTGGTTACTTTTGGTGCTAAATTATAGCTTAAACGTTCTGGGATTTGGCAGGCTTGGGTTCCAATATCGATTCGGCCCATTAGTAGCTGGCCAAATTAATTTGTCTGACCTAATTTTCTCATCCATGACATGCAAGATATGTAGATGTGTGTATAGGTGTGTGTGTGTGTGTGTGTTAAATAAACACCCATTTACAGGCTACTCCTTTATGGGCCTGAAGTGTATGAATAGTACGACCCCCGGGCTGCCTTTGCTTAACAGTTTTACACAGCTTGTGGCATGGCACAAACAGCAGGACATTTAATTGAACTTACTGCTCTCCACAGTAGAGACCTAATTATAGTTAAATTCTATCAGAAAAAAACGATGTCCAGTATGCTACATGAAAGTTTTTAAACACAAGAATTTTGATATACTGAAAATTGGAAGTAGCATGTAAATGCTGTTATAAATGATCTGGACATTGCCAGAGCCAGAAGTAATACACACTTTATTTGCAATATTCCAATTTATGAGAGACTTACTTGACATCTCTACTCTAGAGAATGACTTGTGTCAAGGAATACAGCAGGGAAATTAAAGACATCACAAAATATAACGCGTGAGTAAATAATGCAGCCTCCACTGGATTATTAAGAAAATGGTAGAAAATGCCAACGGGTAGATAAAGGGTGCTTTAGATAGAAGCACCTGTGTGTGGTAATATACACAGCTTTGGGTTAGACAGTGGAGTTACTAGCCAGAATTTTACACAACCTTAGAAGAAGTGTTCCTGATGTCAAATTAGAGTATTTGCAGATGTGAAGAGCAATGAATACCTGAAAATAATTAACTTAATTAAATGTTACCCCATCCCTTAATGGAGTGAGAGAAATGAGGAGATTCGATAAATTGGGCTTACTGGAGGTAGGATAAAAAGGGAAAAGACCCACCTGGATAAGATCAGAACTGGAATACCAAGACAACAGGAATTAGGAGCAGGTCAGATAAGATCATTCTTTTAATCACAGTGTTTTAGAAGTTATCATCAGATCCTCATTAAGAAAAAAAATTGAAATTCTATTGAAGGATTTTATCTAAGAACTCAATATGTAGAGTTCTGCCTAAATAAACAATATACCTAACCATATTTAACTTTTATTGTAGAATACATACTAAACAATTTGTAACAAATTCTTGTGAATCTTTATAAAGCTCCAAATTGAAGATCCCTTCTGAGGTTCTACATATATGTATGGATATAGACTTGCATATATATATGCATACACTGTGTATGAAGTACATATAATATTTCATATTGTTGGCTAAAATATGTGTTACCAATACATATATATATATGTATATATGCAGACAAATTTCCAGACACTATGCTACACCTGTGCTTCAATCCAAATGGGTTAAATATTATATTATATTTATATAATATATTAATAGGATAATATTTTATTAACTTGATATTTATTAAATTAATATAAGTAATTTTACATTTTATTATATTAAAATACATGTTACCATATATATGTATAAACTATATATTTTAGCCAACAATATGAAATATTCTGGTGTTTAGAATGGACTGTTTTAAATAATAAGTACCACTCAAAAATAATATTTAATTATAATTCCATGTGAAGATCCCACACTTCGTTTTCGCACCTTGTCTATATATGGTAAAAGCCTATTGCTAAGCAATTATTTTCCAGTTAATGCTTATAAATTGTGGCATTGAGGGACAAATCAAAAAGATAAGAAATTCCAGCTTTTTTCAATGAGTTTATGATCTATTCTCAGCCAATAACTATAGTGTTGAAACTCTAGTAGCTTCTCTGTAAGTAATTATTAATTAATTAGTTTTCACTCTCTCCCTTGTGCTATCTAAGCTGAAGACATGGCCAATATTTCAAGAGTGAGTGACAGTAGAGTGACAACACTAGAGATGGCACATACCTTCCTTATTTGTTCAGGATCGATTTAGAAAATATGTGGGTCATTCGAATGTATTCATTACTTTGTTTATTTCTTCTCATGCATAGAGTACTTCCTAGGGTCTTGTACAATAAATGTCGTAAAGATGAAAATACAAGGGGGTTTGGGAAAAGAGGATGAAAATTAACACTTTCAATTTAAGAGCTAAGCTCTCCAATCAGGAGCTCACAGGTGCTAGAGGGACACCTGCCTCTGCGTGGAGCCAGGCAAAGCATGACACTGACAAGGACACTTGTGCCTGCTTAGGCTTTTGTTGTTGGGAGAATTCAATCTGGAGGGCAGAGGTGATATAATTTCTGGCAAGGTGAATATCATACGCAGAGGAATTGATGCAGAGAGATTTATGTGAGAAAAGGCAAATGATTCAGAACTGACAATGTCAGGGAGGGAGGCTGCAATGGACAGAAAAGAATGACTTGAGGGAGAAAATACATAATAAAAAGGAATTACATGTGAGAGGACAGCGACAGGAGCATGTTCATGCATTAAGTATAAGGTACCTTTACTCCCAGGAATGGGAGACAATTGATGGAAAAAGTGTGAGGGAGAGAAAAGAGAGTACACATTTGATAAAGCAAAGTGCCAGAGAAGAGGTTGGGCCGGCTCTGTTCAGAGACGTTGTCTTTTCTCTGTGGAATAGGAGGTGCTTGACGGGAGTGATGATGTGTGGACTATCGGTGTGGGGAATCTCAGGAGTAGTGGACTGCAGGCGACTGCAGACAGTCAGAAATTAACAGGTGGGCGGAGACTGAAAGACAGAATAGTCACAGGGATGAAAGGGGGGAAAACAGATTTAAAAGGAACCACTGGGGATAAACTGACCGTATTTGTTACCAATAAGAAGGAGAATAAGCATTAGCATGGAAGTATGGGAGTTGCCAAGAACAAACGAGGAATAAAAATTGAGGAATGAGAGTTTTTCAGTAAAAGCAGTGCTTTGTTTTGCATATATCAGTATATAGGCATTGACTGGTTTAGACCAAAAAATTCATCTGTTTCGGAATTTCAGCCATCTTCTAATAATTTTATTCAAGTTAAACTGGTTGTCTATATAACTATAGGACTGATATTCTTGGCTACAGAATAGTGACATAACTTGTACCTTACATAAAAGAGAAAGTAGGGGGGTTTGTGGAAGATGACGAAAATTAACACTTACAATGTAAGAGCTAAGCTCTCCAATAAAGGAGAAAGAAGATATAAACTGAGGTTATCGTTAGCGCCAGTGGTGGAGTCTGTTGAAATAAACCCCAATCCAACAGAAAGAAAAAGAACATTCGTGAAAGATTCAGTGAAACGTGAATAAATTTTGTAGTTTAACTAAAATAGCATTATACCAAGATTATTTTTTAGTTTTAATAATTTTCCGTGGTTTTGTTCAGATGTTAACATATAAAGAAGCCGGCTGAAGGTTGTATGGAAATTTCCTGTATTATTTTTCAGTTCTTCTGAAAGTCTAAAATTTTCTCAAAATAAAATGCTAGAGAGAGAGGGAGGGAGGGACAGAGAGAGAGAGGGAGGGAGAGAGACACAGAGATTACGTCTGAAAGATAGACTTTAAAAATCACTGAAATCAAATGCATGATATAAAAACATACATGATATAGCTAACAAGTGTAATGTAAATATAAAAATACAGTAAAAGAAGATTTTTATTGAATGTGCAGGTCATTTTGAACATAAGAATTTGTAACTTTTGCCATGTTTTTACTGCTTTATATGGTACTTAAACTACTAACAGAACTGATATTTACGATTAAACAGTAAATGGAATCACATGAAATACAGAATATAATTGAAGACCATGCAGGACTTACATATTCTAATTAAAATCCAATTTAAAAATAGGAGAGAATGATAATTTTCCATTGTTTCAAGAGTCCCAAATGCTTGAAAGTGAAAATGAATAGAATGAATAATATTGTGCTTTCTGTATGCTTCATGAAGGCTTTTCTGTGTAAGCAATAACAAAGGCATAAAGAAATAAAGTGGAAAGGCCACTGTTGGAATTTCAATAGATGAAAGACCGTGGTACTAAGTATAGCTATTAATAATCAGAAGCTCTGGAATCTAATGGTACCCCACAGATATTTGAGGAAGCATTATTTAGAGTTCTTTATCATCATGAAGTAAAAATGCAGTTAATTAGTCTGTAATATATTGAACTGTGTCATGGTATGAATAATTTTAATTGTTGTCAAAGTAAAGTATTTCTATTCAAATCTTGCTGTTCACATTGAAATTCAAGTTCAGTAAAGGCTAGAAAGAGAAAGATAAAAATTGAATAAACTACCCAAATGATATCCTCTTTCCCTTTAAAAAGACCATTTATAAATGCCTCAAAATTAATAAACCTAGATGATAATATTTAATTAATTGTTATACAGTCTACAAAATCAAACTTATTTTCCATAAAATTTATTTCATATATTTTTATTGTAAAAACAGTTATTGTCTATTATATATCAGAAACTGTTCTTGGCATTTGAGATAAATTAGTGATTACATAAAGGCAGCATATCTCACAAAGCATACACTCTATTTAATTAGTTATAACTCTTTTGGTTAAAATCAACTGAAAACACAACCCAAATTAGCTCAAGCTGAAAAAGTATTTGTTGACTGAAATAATCTCAAAAGTCAAGGGATGTGAGAAACAACACTTCAGTCTGGACTCTCCATATTTGAGCCCCATGCCTGCCTCTCGGATTTAATCTGAAGCATCAGATAGTATTAAATACGACATACCAAGACTTTAGTCCCTAAACCGTTTCAGATTTACAATTTATGGATAAAAAGAGAATTTGTTTCCTGATAACTCAAATTTACAATTTAATCTTGTGTTACTAGCTTTGAAGGATCAGATTCAATATTTGAATGATTTATTTTTCTAATAAATGTAAAGCATGAATTAACTTGCTTCTGGATTTTGCACTACTTCTGATATTGGGAGATGAAGTCACATTTACAAAAACCACATGGACTGGATTTTGATGGCCACAGAGAGAAAGATACTACAGAAGGAAATTTTAGTACCATTAACATTGTTGTCCCACACAACAATGGCTACTATATAATCAATTATTTTCCCTGGAAATAAAATAAGAATTTTATCAAATTCTTCTAATAATGGAAATGGTTATATAGTGCTAGGCATGTATATTGAAATGAAATTTTTGCATTTTTAGGTAAAGATAAAGAAGAGAGTAAAATATTATAAAACTTAAGAACTCATTCATTTACACACATACACTTTCTTTCACTTTGGAAATTTAAATTGTTACACAGAAACATTTTCTCTACTGAAGATACCTCTTAATGTATACAACTCTAGACTTAATGAGTTAAGTTTGGGAATGGAACCTGAAAGTAAGACTTTTTACAAGGGAATTTGAGAGCACATATTGGCCAGAGGCACCACGTGTTTGCTGGTCTTAGAAGTTTCCACTGATTTCAACCATCTTCTGCATACCAGAATAGACTTCAGAAATATTAGATACAGCTGTTGAATTTGTTTTATTTAAAATTCTGAGTGTTAGTTGCATCCAGCACATCCTTTCGGCTCTGAAGTTATGGAACCCTATCTTTTTCTTTTCTTTCTCTAGCCAAGTTTTAGCTGTTTCTCACTGTCTTCACAGTGATCACTTCCTTCCCCTTCAGCAGTTAATTCTTATATACTTAATTCCCTTTATTAACATTGCTCTATTTGAAAAGCCAAGCAAAGATTCTCTTTGCCTCACTGAACTATAAGTATCACATAAGAATTATGAATGGAGGAGTTTCTATCAAGAATATTAAATTTTTTTAAAGTGACAAAAGGATTTCAAGGTAGAGTTATAGGAGATAATCTGAAATAATCATCAACCAAATCAAAGTAGATCATAAAGTAACATGGAAATGTGATGAAAATCATGTAAAATACAGTTATAAGATTGCCTTCTTTTGGGCCAGCTACATTTAAAAATCAAATTTAATCTAATTTAATTTAATCAATCCATTTGTTTATAATTTTGTAAAAGATACTTTTTTCCCCTAAGTGTTTAGTTTTAACTATTACAATTTAATACCCTGGAGGGTGTGTAAGTATATGTTTATATTTGTTTTCCTTAGGACAGATTCATTTCAAATATAATTTATTTATTTATTTATTTATTTATTTATTTATTTATTTTTGAGACAGAGTCTTGCTCTGTCCCCCGAGCTGGAGTGTAGTGGCGCGATCTCGGCTGACTGCAACCTCTGCCTCCCGGGTTCAAGTGATTCTGCCTCAGCCTCCTGAGTAGCTGAAATTACAGGCGCCGGCCTCCAGGTCCAGCTAATTTCTGTAATATTAGTAGAGATGGGTTACACCATGTTGGCCAGGCTGGTCTCAAACTCCTGACCTCAGGTGATGTGCCTGCTTCAGCCTGCTGAAGTGCTGGGATTACAAGTGTAAGCCACCGCACCTGGCCAATGAATTTTTACTGTATATATATTTTTTCTGCGTTTAAGGCAAAGGACCATACAGTAAACCACAAAGATAAAGACCATAAAGAATTCTGATATATACACACGTTTATCATGAAAATTAAGACATATTCAGAAATACTAGGCTTTACCTCATTTAAAACATAAGCTCGAATGTTGAAAAGTTATGATGACACCTTGAAAGTTTCAAAGAAAATTTAAAAGCATAAAAAGCTGAAGTAACATACAGGATCATGGAAATTCATGCATCCCCTAACATCCTAAGAAAGTTACAATGTTTGCTGTCAAATGAAATAAGTGGGATTAATAGGTATTTTATTTATAAAGATTAGTAGACTACCAGATGAAATTGGGGAAAAAAATCTTAATGATTAATTTATTTCCTTTTTAGAAACATCTCAACCTTAAACCTTCTTTTACTTTCATACGAATTGGAGAAGCCAGTAATTATAATTTTTTTTAAATGAACTGTTATAGCTTATAATCAACCTACAATACAAGAAATATTTTTTACTTTGGATCTCTTTACCTTAACCTTCATTTACATTCATCCACCTAATATTATGTTTATTACATAGAACACTGAAAATAATTTAGGTGCTTTAAAACTTATTTTTTTTGCTAAAAATCTAGAGTATTGAATTGCATGGATTCTTTCCCCAGAACAAGGGTAATTTGCTTTTTGGTTTGAATTCCTCATGCAAGTTTCCCTACATTTATCATTTTCCCCTTTTAAGTTGAATAAAGAAACACATACACACACACACACACACACACTTTCAATTAACTGGAGTTCTCATTAATTATGTTCCATTAATCAAAGTTTTACCATGCTTCAGAATTTGAATGTATATAATACATTCGAGATAAAAGGAAGAGATAATTTCCACATTTTAACCTAATTATTAACAAGAAACAATAATCCAGAAAAAAATATGCTCCATCCCTCGAACATCCCCCTCCTCCCCGATTAAAAATAGTGAAAGAGATTCTGTATTTTTGAGTAAGTAGTGAATGAAAATACGTTAGATAACTACTTGTATTAATTTTCTATTGCTGCTATGACAAATTACCACAAGTTTAGTGGCTTGAAAAACACAAACACACTATCTTACAATTCTGCAGGTCAACAGTACAATAAGAAACACACTGGGCTAAAACCAAGGTATCAGCAAGGCTGCATTCCCTCCTGGAGATTCTAGGGAAGAATCCATTTTCTTGTTTTTTGAGTATTGAGAGCCCACATTTCTTGACTCATGGCCCCCTTCCTCCAGCCTCAAGCCCTTATCATGTCCCATCACCCTGACCTCTTCTTCCTCTTGTGAACACCCTTATGATTGCAATGATACAACTCACAAAATCCAGAATGATCTTTGTATTGCATGGTCATCTGAATTAGTTCCATCCGCAATCTTAATTTCACTTTGCCATATTTACAGGTTCTGGGGATTAAGACGTGGATGTGTCTGAGAGGCCATTCTGATTCGCCATTGTTAACAAAATTGATATCACATACAAAGCACTAGACAGTGCAGACCAATAGAAGTTTCGGGAATGACAGATGTGTTTTAAATCTCTACTGTCCAATATGAAGAGTAAGATTTGGATCTGAGGTTCGAGTCCAAAATTATTCTGGTGTCCCTATTTTTCAATTTCTATTCTTCTTCCATTCAAACTTCCTTGACCACATTATTATTCCTCCATTTGCCAAGAAGTGTCCTTCATTATCTGATCTGAAATCCATGCACCTTAAATTGTTGATGAAAACTTAAATATTACCTGAGGATTTTATTTTAATGGGAATTATCAAGTCTTAAAGAAACAGCATATTGTATAAATTGTAGTCTTAACCTTGAGTTTGAAGAGATGTTAGGGGAGGCAGAGGCATAATTCTGCTGATCCTGAAATCACCTCATTTTGGAAACACACTTCATCTATATTTAAAACTACCTCTAGTGTCCTGTTCTAATATATTGTTATGGAATTATATTCATTTACCATATAAACACAAGAAAAGAATATTACTATTTATTCACTAAATAAACCATTAAACGTAGTGGAAGGTCATTGCCAGAAGCAACTATTATGGGGCAATAATATGATAATAAATTACCTAATTTCTAGACTTTACTGTGTGTACATTCATTTAAACACAGGCACACATTTATTTATATCACGTGCAGACATGTAGTTATTACACTTTTTAAATTTTATAATATAAACTATATACAAAATTAAAAGTCAAAATAGATACATCCATATGCTTGGCATTCAATCTAATAGTTATTTAACAGCCACTTAATGCTAGACCAGAACTGTCCACTGAAAATATAATATAACCTGCATATGCAAATGAAAATGGCTTCATAGATACATGAAAGAGTAAAATAAAATAGGTGAAATAATTTTAAAAATATATTTTATTTAATACCATATATAAACAATATTATCCTTTCAGTCTATAATCAATAGGAATAAAGTTATTTTACCTTTTGCATGCTAAGACTTGAAATTAGGATTTTTATTTTATACTTACAACATCTCTGAATTTAGAGTAGCCATAATTGGAGTACTCAATATAACATGAGGCTCATGATTATCATATGAACAGCTCAATGTTAGACAAAGGAGGGATCCAGTGATGGAAATGGAAATACTATAACTTCAGCTGGTTTGCCCTCTAATGGAGTAAATTATTTACATACACAACTAAGACACAAAATATAATATCTTAAGATAAAAATAGGAAATGATATTTTACAAACAAAAGGGAAGAAGAAACTAATTCCAATTAATGATTTACAATTTTCTCTTTCATAACATAAAATTATACTTTTTTCTACAGGAGACATTTCTTATTTTCTCTAAATATGAAGTCCTCATTGATCATATTTAACTAACAAATAGAGACAGCTTGAGAAATGACAGAACTATGGAGTAGTCATAACTGACTCTTTAATCTCAGCTCCTGGAATTAGTAGCTGTGTGATTTTTGTTGAATTCCTGAATGCCTCCTTCTCTATATGTCTAGGGTGATTAGATCTATTGCATAGAGGTATTATTGAACGGAATAAAAAATTTCACCAGTGTAGTGCCTTTCGTATAGTGGGTATTTGATAAATGTTAGATGTCTTCCATTTTTTCAAAACATACAGGCATTTTTCAAAGTGTCTATTTGTGTCTTGTTTATTTTATGTCTATACTCAACAAATGTGTGGTTCTAAGTTGGAGCAAGTTTGTCTTCCAGAGCACTTTTGGTAACATTCGGAGACATCTTTGGCTGTCACCACTGAGAAGAGTCTCCTGGTATTTAGTGGGTAGAGGCCAGGGATATTGCTGAGTACCCCATGATGCATACAGCAGCATTTGCTACACCCACCTCTCAACAACGAACTCTCTGGAACCAAATGCACCTATGACTTGACTTAAGGAACATAAGAAACTCTGCTCTAACTAAACAGCAAATAGAACTTTTTGAGAGTAGCATCTGTGATGCTTAATATTGAGTGTCAACTTGATTGGATTGAAAGGTGCAAAGTATTGTTCTTGGGTGTGTCTGTGAGGCTGTTGCCAAAGGAGATTAACATTTGAGTCAGAGGACTAGGAAAGGGGGACCGCCCTCAATCTGAATGGGCACCATCTACACAGCTGCCAGCGTGGCTAAGATAAAAGCAGGCAGGGGAGTGTGGAAAGACTAGACTGGCTAAGTCTTCTGGTCTCCGTCTTTCTCCCAGACTGGTTGCTTCCTGCCCTAGAACATCAGACTCCAAGTTCTTCAGCTTTTGGATTCTTGGACTTCCACCAGTGGTTTGCCAGGGACTCTTGGGCCTTTGGCCACAGACTGAAGGTTGCACTATCAGCTTCCCTACTTTTGAGGTTTTGGGACTAGGACTGGCTTCCTTGCTTCTCAGCTAGCACAGGGCCTATTTTGGGACTTCACATTGTGATTATGTACGTCAATTCTCCTTAATAAACTCCCCTTCACATATGCATCTATCCTATTAGTTCTGTCTCTGGAGAACCCTAATACAGCATCTACTATCCATAAACTTGATTATTTTAAAATTATTTTAGAATTAAAAAACCCAGTGCCACACTATGAATTCTATATTTGCAAAAATTTTAATTTTAAACTATTCTGCTTCAATTCTTTTATCCAATACATCTTCATCTGAATTGTCCAGTTCTAGATCTTCATATGGTTTAAATTGATCTCTTCTGGGATTCAGTTCCACATAGGTTTTTTCCATTGTACTCATTTGGATGAGTTACTAATAATGTTTATTATTTTGCTTAAAAAAGTCTCTTGCACAAAAATTATTTTTAACTTCAGCCATAGGATTTTTAAAACTTCTTCGTAAAGTTTTCCAAGAGACAGGATGACAAATTCAAAAATGGCAATATTAGATTCTGAGACATCTGTTATGATCAAATGAGGGAAGATCATATGCAGTAGAGTTTAATGATCCATTACAGTTTTAGCAGCAGCATTACTTACAATCAGTGTTTTAAATATTTCCTTGGATTTTCTTTCTTTTCACCAAGGATCTTCCATTAATAGGAGGCAGAAGAAGACGTCAGGCTGGTGTTTCTACGGCCCTACTCTTCCAACATGACTTAGATTGAGATTGAAATTATGTCTCTATAGATTCATCAAGAAAGTAGGGGTAAGTACCACACACTTATTAAGTTTTAAACACACTTGAAAATTGACTTAATTGCTAAATATCACATTGCTCCTTAAATTAACTTGCAATATTAATTCAAAAGCATTATTGTCAAAATTATGTAAATTTCTGCCAATTTTATTTTTACAGTTGTATAGAGAACTCACAGAACAGGACTGGGCTTTCCTTCTGCAAGAACTCAATTTAGTTGTATCATGGTCATGCAGGTAAGCCTGATTACGGCAAAGTGTTCAGAAGCAGAATTCAAACTTTTCTCTGATCATGTCAAAAAAATTACACTAGACAAAGTTAAACAGGTAAGAAAGACTTTAATCAAAACTAGTGAAATGGGAGGGTGAATTCAACTCTGCTGAAACAAAAGACTGGAAGGATTTTAAGTGCTAAGGGGAGTGTAAAAGTACTGTAGGGCATAGGGAAGGGAATATGATCAGTGGAATGTGTCACACATACTGAATTATTCCTTAGATTGCAAACACTTTTCTCTGGGATGAGGCCTTCCGTGTTTGCTAAGTGGAGTTCAAGGTAAGGCTCCTGCCCTCCCACAGAAACTAGGAGGGAGGGGTGCTACCTTCCTTCATGATTGCATTTCAAATGGGTGATTCCCAGGTTCCTGTGAAAGATATTCCTGGATTGTAAAACTGTCAAAAGACTGGGAGAAAATTTACATACATTTCAAAGCAGCAGAGAAAGAGTAAATGCTTTAAGGAAAATGAGGTCAGGGGCCTAAAAGCAGGGAAAAAAGCCTGTCTAAAGTTTAGCAAACCTGAGGGGAACTTTAACGCCACCTTGGTCATGTAGTAGTACATATTTCTTGTGTGAAATTGATTGCAAAAGAATGGCTCTAATTCTTCACCCCTTCATTGATTCATGTTCCCTGTCATGCGATTACAGCACCTCCCACTGAGAAGTTGAGTTTGAATGTTTTCTAGCCTTGACTTGCTTGACCACTACAGCGTCGTAAAAGTCCCTGTTTGGTATCTCAGATTAGGCTTCGGAAGACACTGCCTGATTCTTTTCTCAATCTCTCTCTCTTTTTCCCCCCACATTTATGACTGCCTCCACCACGGGAACAAAGCCCAGCCAGTCTGCTGGAGGAAAAGAGTCAATGTGTACCAGTCCAGGCCCTTCCACCAATGAGTAGATCTTCCCAACTGATTCTTAGACTTGTGAGAAAAATAAAAGTCAATTGTGCAGCAAATGAAGTTTGTAATTGTTATGCAAACACATCTAGGTGATACAGTGTTTGTGTTTCCATCTATAAATGTATGATGCTCCAACCACTTAATGACACAAAAGCAGAGAAGTCTGTGGTAATTAACACAAACTTTTCAATGCAGGTAAATTCTTGTTTCCATCATTATGGTATTTTTGTTTGCCATGTAGATAGCAAATACCCATCATATTGGGACCTTCTGACTTTTTTTTTCTTCTTCTGCCAAAACAGACTCACATCTAAAACAAACATATATTCTAGATTAACTAGTAACTCAAGAATGTCAACAAAACAAAAATTACCTAATCAGAAAACATTTTAGAGAAATGTCATTGCAAACTACTAGGTATATAGAGCATAATATATCCATTTTATTAAATTGTGTGTAATTATTTATATTTGAAGATGAATTTGCTTTTATATACACCTAGCTTTCCAAAGCCTCCCATAACCTTATATCCAATCTAAATAGTGAAGAAAATAAAATATTAAGTTATCATCAACAAATTAATGTGTTCTAATTCTGTTTTTCTTTCCCACAAACATACTGAGTGTAGAGATAATGAACTAATGTTTTTTAACAAAAAACTAAGAGGATGTATAATTTCTAATTTTAGGACAAGAATGGCCAAAGTATGTCTTATTTTTATAGGCATGAAGAAAAGACTAAACATATAAGAAAATAATATGTACTCTTGGAGAATAACAGATCAGTTAATCTTTAATATTAACTCGACAATTAGAGGAAATCTCTGGATTACGGTCCAAGCCCTTCCATATATGTGTGACCTTGGGTTATTACCATTTTCTGTTAAATCATTTTTAATTGCAGATGTTACTTTTCCCTAGGGGCTCAGTATAACAATTTTAACAATTCCATATCCATATCCATTCTTCTGATGGGCTTATTCACTATTCTCTAATCATGTAATTGACTTTTATATGCTGTTAAATGGATGTGAAATAATGGTGTACTAAAACAATTGGTCACATGCATTTGTCTCTATCTGTAATCTGAATCTCCTGAAAATCATTTTTTCCATTCTTTAATTACAGAAATATAAGACTACCTTCAAGGGTGAAGAATTAGAAAAATGTAAGGACCCTACAGGAACAATGAAAACATGATATCGGAAATTGGAATTTCACTTTAAGAATGGAATTAATTTAAATAAAGGGACATTAAAGTATATCACTGGAACTTAAGTTTTTGATCATTCAGGTGTTTCACTGTGTAAATCACCTTCTCTTTACTACTAAGAGAAGCTAGAAGATAAACAAATTTTTATCAAGGTCTTAAAATCTTTATATATTTTTTCTCCTCCACCTCCCTTTTATCCTCCCCATCTTCTTTTGCTACTTAATTAGATTAAGAACTCTCAAGTGAGAGTAAAACCTTGACCCTACACTATCAGACTGGATTTCCTGTATCAAATTTTCTTGTCATTCATTCTAAAGAACAAAACAAAACACAAATGAATTGTTACTTGCTGATAAGTTATATTGTTACCCATCTAAATATAAACCTTTATGGCTATCAAAAATTGTGAAACTTTATCAAGTTAAGACAGATCATCAAGAATGACTGCCACGAGAAATTATGCTGGTTAAAGATGGTAATCCTTATTTATCCCTTCAAATGTATTTACGTTTCACAAGACCACTGAGGTTTTCTGCCTAAAGCTCAGCTTCTGTGTCCCAAACAATAAAGAAACAAAGAAACACAAATTGTTTTCAGATGAACATTGCAATTTACTAATTCAATTTTGAGAAAAAACATTTTAAAAATGAGCTTGAAAGTAATCAGTTGAAAAAGTATTTCTGACATTCTTAAACGTATTTAAATCACCTCTCCCAAATACTGATCCCTTTTGTAGTCTCCTATAGGTTCCTAAGGAAATCATTTTTCCTTTTACCATTATTATTATTAACCAAATTTAGTTATTCACTTCTACTGTTTTCTTGGTACTCTCCAGGAATATATACAGAAGACTTTCCTCTTTTCCAGTGAAGAATACTCGAATTTAAAATTCAACCTGGGAAGTATTATGATAATGGTATACACTGTATGATTCACGTAACAAATGTGTTTAGCATTTAGTATTCAATGCTGAGTATAATTATTTGGATAGGTATTTTGCGTATGGCCCATTTAAATATTTCCTTGAGAGCAAGGGTTACAATATCTATAGCTATGTGATGTTGAAAGTGTTTTTGATCTGTTTAATTTTTTGAATTTGCAAAATCAGGATGGTAAGGCATCTGCATCATTGGGCTGTTGGGTGAATTTAATAATCACTTAGGACACAAACCAGAAAACAGAAGGAGCTGCTAGAGTAATGGTACTATTATTCTGCCTACAAATCCCTGATCATGAGGATGCCTTGTGCCTTACTGATACTGCTTACATTTGGCTAAATAAATAATGATAAATTGTTTCCATTCAAAGAGGCGTTACAGCATCCTGTAAAGTGGTCTGAGCTACACTCAACTGGTTTTGAGCCCAAGCTTCACAAGCCCAAGCTTGCTGGCCCATAAAGAAGTTTTGTTTGCTGTTTTAATGCTCTCAGCTGCATTGTCTATATCTGTAAAATGAGGGATACACTAAAACCTGCAGCACCAGATGGTGCAAGCTTAGATAATTTTATTAATGTAAAAAACAGTATAATCATTAATATAAAATACTATACTCATCATATAGCAGCAATTATTAGAATGGTATTTATTAGATTTCATAAGTAATTTTGCTCCCTGCTTTTTTGGAATTTGATGCTACATAACATGGAAAAGCAAGAAGGTGCTATTTTTGTTGCTCTTCTTACATTTCTTATGATGTATTTTTCACTTTCTGTTTTTTAATAGGGTAGTAGTAGTAGTAGTAACTGCTGTTGTTTTAAATGTTTAACATTTAACATTTCAGAATGTTGTTGTTGCCAAGAGAGACAATACTGAAGCTGTATTAGTCCATTTTCACACTGCTTTAAAGAGTACCTGAGACTGGATAATTTATAAAGGAAAGAGGTTTAATTGACTTACAGTTCCGCATGACCTGGGGGGCCTCAGGAAACTTACAATCATGGCGGAAGGCGAACGGGAAGCAAGGCACATCTTCTCATGGCAGCAGGAGAAAAGAGAAAGTGCAGGGGAAACTGCCACTTTTAAAACCATCAGACCTTGTGAGAACTCCCTCACTATGGCATGAACAGCATGGGGGAAACTGCCCCTATAATCCATCACCTCCCACCAAGTTTCTCCCTAGACACATGAGAATCACAAGGCAACATGAGATTTAGGTGATTTTGGGACACAGAGCCAAACCATATCAGAGGCTTAAACAAAACTGGTCTCATAACTAGCCACGACTTGGAAACCAGTGGTGCCTTCCAGAGCCCAGGCAGAATTCTGCTCATTAGACTCTCTTGTCTTCCTATGCATGCCCCCTTTTTCTTGAGATCTACTGACTCAGACACCCAAGCACCATTGAGACCTCTGAACATATTTCATCCTTGTTTGTTTCTTTCTATCCTCAACCCATTCACACAACTTTGCTCTCTCTCCTCAGCCCCCTGTTCATCCCACATAAATATGTATTTGAGAGTGCATCTAATTTGCAAATACTATATAGAAAAATAAAGAATTTTTTTTATTAGAACCCTCAGCACATTTCAACTGTGGTCTTAGATGTGGGTTAGAAATGAACTGTACATGACACTTTACACAACATTTAAAATTTTTAGCATATATATTTTGAATCAGTCCCAAAAGGCAGATCTACTGGTCAGAATTTTTTTTTTTTTTCCATAGGTTATTGGGGAACAGGTGGTGTTTGGTTAAATGAGTAAGTTATTTAGTGGTGATTTGTGAGATTTTGGTGTACACATCATTCGAACAATATACACTCTACCCTATTTGTATTCTTTTATCCCTCACCCCCTTCCCACCATTTCCCCTGGAGTCCCCAAAGTCTATTGTGTCATTCTTATGCCTTTGCATCCTTACAGATTAGCTCCCACATATGATTGAGAACATACGATGTTTTGTTTTCCATTCCTGAGTTACTTCATTTGGAATAATAGTCTCCAGTCTCATCCAGGTTACTGTGAATGCCATTAACTCATTCCTTTTTATGGTTGAGTAGTACTCCATTGGATATATACACCACAGTTTCTTTATCCACTAGTTGATTGATGGGCAT
Organism: Macaca fascicularis; assembly: GCF_037993035.2. Lineage (NCBI taxonomy): Eukaryota > Metazoa > Chordata > Mammalia > Primates > Cercopithecidae > Macaca > Macaca fascicularis. The sequence continues at coordinate 15,646,288 of NC_088392.1, forward strand.
TTGGATTGGTTCCACATTTTTGCAATTGCAAATTGTGCTGCTATAAACATGCATGTGCAAGCATCTTTTTGTATAATGACTCATTTTTCTCTGCGTAGATACCTAGTAGTGGGATTGCTGGATCAAATGGTGGTTCTTTTACTTCTTTAAGGAATCTCCATACTGTTTTCCACAGCGGTTGTACTAGTTTACATTCTCACAAGCAGTATAGAAGTGTTCCCCACTCATTGTATTCATGCCAACATCGACTATTTTTTGATTTTCTGATTATGGCCATACTTTGTGGGTGTAAGGTGGTATTGCATTAGGGTTTTGATTTGCATTTCCCTGATCATTAGTGATGTTGAGCAGCGTTTCATATGTTTGTTGGCCATTTGTATATATTCTTTTGAGAATTATCTATTTATGTCCTTAGCCCACTTTTTGATGGAATTCTTTTTTTTCTTGCTGATTTGTTTGAGTTCATTGTAGATTCTGGATATTAGTCCTTTCTCAAATGTATACATTGTGAAAATTTTCTCCCACTCTGTGGGCTATTTACTCTGCTAACAATTCCTTTTGCCATGCAAAAACTTTATTTATTCATTTATTTAATTAATTAATTTATTTATTTTAAGACAGAGTTTTGCTCTTGTTGCCCAGGCAGGAGTGCAATAGTGTGATCTTGGCTCACCACAACCTCTGCCTCCCAGGTTCAAGTGATTCTCCTGCTTCAGCCTCCTAGTAGCTGGGATTACAGGCATGTACCATCACACCCAGTTAAGTTTTGTATTTTCAGTAGAGACAGGGTTTCTCCATGTTGGTGAGGCTGGTCTTGAACTCCCGACCTCAGGTGGTCCACCTGCCTAGGCCTCCCAAGGTGGTGGGATTACAGGCATGAGCTACCTCACCCAGCTGCAAAAGTTTTTTAGTTTAATTAAGTCTCAACTATTTATCTTTGTTTTTATTTCATTTGTTTTTGGATTCCTGGTCATAAAATTCTTGCCTGAGCCAATGTCTAGAAGGGTTTTTCCAATGTTATCTTCTAGAATTTTTATACTTTTAGGTCTTAGATTTAAGTCCTTAATCCATCTTGATTTGATTTTTGTATAAGGTGAGTGATGAGGATCAAGTTTCAGTCTTCCAGAACCATTTGTTGAAAAGGGTGTCCTTTCCTCACTTTATGTTTTGGTTTGCTTTGTCAAAGATCAGTTGGCTGTAAGTATTTGGGTTTATTTCTAGGTTCTTTATTTTGTTCCATTCATCTATATGCCTATTTTTTTTATACCAGTACCATGCTGTTTTGGTAACTATAGTATTGTAATACAGTTTGAAGTCGGGTAATGTAATGCCTCCAGATTTTTTCTTTTTCTGTTTAATCTTGCTTTGGCTACATGGGCTCTTTTTTTGGTTTCATATGAATTTTAGAATTTTTTTTCTAATTTTGCAAAGAATGGTGGTGGTATTTTGATGGGAATTGCATTGAACTTGTAGATTTCTTTTAGCAGTATGTTCATTTTCACAATATTGATTCTACCCATTCATAAGAAGAGTATGTCTTTCCATTTGTTTATGTCATCTATTATCTCTTTCAGCAGTTTTCCTTGTAGAGTTCTTTTACCTCCTTGGTTAGGTGTATTCTTATGTATTTTTTTGTTTTTTGAAGCTATGTAAAAGCGGTTGAGTTCTTGATTTGATTCTCTACTTGGTTGTTGTTGGTGTATAGAGGAGCTACCGATGTGTGTGCATTAATTTTGTATCTGGAAATTTTGCTGAATTCTTCTATCAGTTCTAAGAGCTTTCTGGAAGAATCTTTAGGGCTTTCTAGGTAAACAATCATATCATCAGTTAAGCTTGACAAGAGGGATACTAGATCTTCCTTGAGGTGAATATATTTGGGGTTAAAAGTAGGATTTTGTAAAAAAAAAAAAAAAAAAAAAAAAAGCAGAAACAACCAACATCATATTTTATTATCAATAAGTCTGTAATTCATCTATGCAAAAGAAAATTTCATTAAGTAAAAAAAAATTAATTGTATGAGATCCCATGTTTTGTGATGGACACAATGTCTACCAAGAATTCACTTGACTCCTTGTATCCAGGTAAAATACAGTAGTTGGCTTAAATAAATTGCTTTTCTCTCTACAGAATGCCAGACCACTGTGATTAATGAAGTAAGAAGCTGGGGTAAGTGATAATATTAATGTAAAAGCAGTAATCAAATTCATTGATCCCTTCAACTTCCTACAAATGTAAAATACTCATTCATTACTGTGTCAGTTCCCTTCGTTATGAAATATATCATCAAGTTTATATTATGGAAAGATACAGTTCATCTTCAGCAATACATTACACTACCCATCTCTGTTTGGTTAAAAGCTGTGTTTCCCTCCCATGTAATATAAAATAATCAAACACTGTCTCTGTTAAAGGCATTATTTTTCTCTTCTTTATAACCTATAGAGTTGGGAAAGTTTTTATATTAACATATTATGAAGATAATCTTTATCATTTGGAATAAAAAGCACAAATCTCCAAAGAAGCTATGCTATTTAAACATGATGCTACTATGACTTGCTACACTTCCAATATTTGCACCCTCCCCACATTCTTGATGCAATGTACTACAGAAAGTGTATGCCTAGGAAATATTTACATGAGAAAATGTTTATCAAATTTGTTGCGGAGAAGACAGAATCTCATTTCTGTTTTCATTAGCAAAGAGATGTATTGGGAATTAATAGCCTTTAACATCATAAAATCTTGAAAAATTTACCCTTCAATTTAAAGTATATTTACATATTATAATATTTTAAAACACACTCATATAAATTATTGGTGCAGTTAAATAGATTTTTCAAAATATTATACTTAGAATTAAAAATATAAGTTGAAAGTTGTTTTTGGTCACCCTCTGCCACCAAGAAGGCTATTTATAATTAATTATTAGATGGAGGGCAAACTATAAATACAGTTGACCCTTGAACAATGGGGATGGAGACACTGACCCTGCCATGCAGTTGAAAATCCGTATATAGCTTTTGACTTCCCCAAAACATAAGTGCTAATTGCTTATTTGCATGGTGAAAAAATTCACTTAACAAATATCAAACTATTGCACATTTTATTGCTTCTGGTGTTTTGTTCTTATACATAATATTTGATGAATATTTTTATAGATAGCTCTTTCAATATATCCATGCCCATTTCTAAGCTGTATTTCTTTTGATATCCATAATTTGCCCTCCAGAAATCTTATCCTAATTTATTCTCAACAGTCTTTTTATCAAAATACCCATTTTTCCAAATACCCTTGACAATATTCAATATCAAAATTTGTCTGTACATTGTTCCTCCTGTATCTTTTGCAATTTGGAATATTAGGTTAATACTATAATATATACATAAATTTGAAACATCATTTTCTGTGCTTCAGATCAGGCTAAAAAGGAAAATAATTACCTGTTTCTTTAAGATTTTAAAAGCATTCTATCATTAAAGTAGGAGAGATTGAAACAGCAAATAGCATAATATTCAAAACTATGATTGTATTCTGATTTTTATTTGGTAGGTGAACTTTGGTCATTTATATATTCCCATAAATTTGTTCATTTTTCCAGGTTTGAAATTTTTTAGTAGAAACTTTGACATTAAAAAAAACTTACAACTTTTAACTTTTTCAATATAAGTATATTACTGTTTTAATTTTTCATGGCATGAAATTAATCTCTTTTTTTGAATTACCCATAGCAGAGTTTGGTTTATTTTTATATCAATTTTAAAAATAGTTCTTGTATTTCTCTATTAGTCCTTCTGGATTTGTTATTGTTTTTGCAATTAAAATTATAAATTTCACCGAGTATTACTTTGGTGGATTTTCCATCTTTTAACACATAGTATTCTCATTAATTTTATCTTTCAAACATTACATAACTTTTTAGTTTTACAAGTATATGAAGGGTGGGCATGGTGGCTCATGCCTGTAATTCCAGCACTTTGGGAGGCCAAGATGGGCAGATCACTTGAGGTCAAGAGTTGGAAATAAGCCTGGCCAACATGGTGAAACCCCATCTCTACCTAAAAATACAAAAATTGGCTGGGCATAGTGGCACACATCTGTAGTCCCAGCTACACGGAGGCTGAAACATGAGAATCGCTTGAACCGAGGAGGTGGAGGTGGAGGTGGCAATGAGCTGAGATGGCATCACTGCCCTCCAGTCTGGGGCGACAGAGTGAGACTCTGTCTCAAAAAGAAAAAAAGGTATATAAAAAATGCTGAAAAAACAAATCACCAAGATTCCACAACTCACCAGTACCATTTAGTTAATACTGTTGAATGAAAATGGAAAGTTTCATCTCAGTTTTGTTCAGAAGCATTTTGCTTAGGCACCGTGTAATTTTTGGTTTGTTTTCATTTAGTCTCAAGCATAGTAAGACCTATACACATGCAGTATTTGCTTAACAGTGTACCCTTTACCCTACTTATGTAGCCAAACCTAGTACATTTAAATTAGTAATTTGGCTACTACAAATAGTTTTCAGTAAATTTGAGGGGGCATTGACAAGCTGCAGTTGTCTTGGCAAAGTGGTCTCCTCTTTTTCCAACATCTTGTTCTGATTTAATGCATCTTATTGATTCCTTGAAAAAATGTGAATTCTCGTGATGCTCTGACACTGGGGTCCTTTCTATCTCAGTTCCATATTAAACCTTATACATGGTTTCTATTTTTCCGGGATGCCAATCTACTTACTCTTCTCTTGCATCCGTTTCCTAAGGCTTTCATTCTCCGCATAAATTTAGAAATATTGTTTGTCACGAGATGAGAGATAGAAAGAAGGAGTACATTACTCACGCCTTCGTCAAGCAGCCCCGTGTGGTACTGATACTTAGGTCCTAAACCAAAACATCCTAACTAGTTCTGTGACAGAAGAATTCTAAAGATCTAAGTCATCCATTGATATAAGCAGTTACTCTCCTATGTATTCTATACTGCTACTAGCTGTGTACTCTTGTTGGTATAATTGAGAAAATAGTCACTCCTATAATTTAGTGTGTTCAGTGCTTGGAATGAGGAGCCTTATTTGAGAAAGGCTGGTTGTCAAGAGCATGGAGATATTTTTAACCCTGTGCTACCAAGTTGGGGAAACCATGGTTGTAGAGGGACAGCAACACAGAACACAGCTTTCTTGTTACAGAAATCTATCTAGGTATCTGGGTCATAAATCAGACTTTGAGAGAAATGGAGAGTGTCAGCTTATGTTTTTCACATAAATGTTTATGACATAAATTGTCTTATGTTATAAAGTTGTACCTATATAGGTTTTCCTCCATTAACTACTTTAAAAACATTTTTAGTGACTATACTGTCTGGACTCTGGTTTTAAAATTATTATTTTTTAATTAATTTATTTTTTTTGAGACAGAGTCTCACTCTGTCACCGAGGCTGGAGTGCAGTGGTATGATCCAGGCTCACTGCAACCGTCACCTCCCGGGTTCCCGCCATTCTCCTGCCTCAGCCTCCTGAATAGCTGGGACCACAGGCTCCCGTCACCACGCCGGGCTAATTTTTTGTATTTTAAATAGAGACAGGGTTTCACTGTGTTAGCCAGGATGGTCTTGATCTCCTGACCTTGTGATCTGCCCACCTTGGTCTCCCAAAGTGCTGAGATTACAGATGTGAACCACTGCGCCCGGCCCTAAGTGTTATTTTTTTCCAAGCTGTAATTTTCTTTCTTTCTTTTTAACCTCTTCTTATATATTTTACAAGGAAGTTAGGAAAAACTTTATTCAAAATTACTCTCTGTGTATCATTCATTATTGGAACTTTTTGCAATTCCTTAAAAGGATGAGAATGCAATACTCTTTTAATTTCTACCATTAATCCATGTTACTCCCAAATGAGAAGAAAGTTTATTACTTGAGATATTTGATTGATTATTTTTATTGTCTCCATATAATTGACAAAGAAGAAGAAATTATTGTCAACAGTCTGTTGGTAATTTAAGCCTTATCATGTTGAGTAGCATATTCTTTTTGGATAATTGTTAATAAATTATATAATTGATTATTCTATAATAATATAAATTATATAATTTATGATATAATTTATATATATAAATAAATTATATAATTTATTAACAGCTTTTAACAGAAGCAGCTTTGACCTTTTCATTTTTCCAGATATATTTCTACAAGCAATAGCTTTTCATATTATAAGTGAGTTTGCTTTCCCTCCATATCAAGTTTCATTCCATTTGCTTTTGAGCACTTAATCTATATGAAGTCATTTTCAATCTATGTGAAGACAATGTGAGGACACTATTCTTACATCTGATGTCAAGATACCAAATTTTGATTGAAGGTCCAGGTCATAACAAGTCAAAAAAACATTATGCACTATAATTTTCTGGTCTCAGAATCAAATATGTTTGCCATAACATCTCTATTCTTGCCACAAATATGTTAAAAGACTTTCCATTTTTCTTAATTTAACCTAATCAAGTCACTATTTTGGCACATGTTGTACTCCACCAAAATGTCACGGAATAGCCACTCAGGAATTTCTGAAGTTAAAAACAAAAGTGTGATACATATTCAAAGACAATCCTTTTGCTATAACTATCTACTTACTAGAAATAGAGAATCTGTAGTCCTCAAATCATATTGAATCTTCCAGAACATTTTATTCAGCTGATGGGACAATTATTAAATAGCAATGTTATGATTTCTACTTTTGATTGGGAAATTCATTTCACTTTTACTATTTATCTAAGCAGTCATCTCAATGGCTAAAAAATCAGTTTGTGGTCCCATGAAGTATTTTGTCCATACATTAGTTGTATTTCAGTGTGTTTTGTAACTCTCTTTCAATCAAAAAGAACTTTACTAATTTAACACCTACTATGTGACAGTCATCTGGCCTGGCACTGGGTGCTGGGAACACAAGACAGAAAAGCGGTTATATTTTTAGTTTCCACTGAGGTCAAGGAGTAATGTCTTAGGTATAATATATGAATGAGTACATCGGCTGTGGAATCCGCTTTAGTTGGTTCCTCATCCAAAGTGAGCATGAGGTTTCATGGGAACTTTAACCCTGCTCACTGATATTAGGAAAGTCTATATAGAATGTCGATATATATATACACACACACACACACATATATATACACACACACGTACATACACACGCACTATCTATCTCTATACACATATATATATTTATATATGTATAACATCTTAACCATTACTAACGCAGTGCACTGGCATTGAGATTTTGCAAGTGTACCATTAATTAGCATAGCACAGTAAAGTATCACTGTCAAGAAATGAGTTGAAGAGAAAAAGCGAAAAGACACCCAGAGTGGAGTCAGAAGGCAGAGAATAAAAGGCAGCAATCATCACTAGAAGTGTGAAGGAAGTGAAGCAATCCCACCTGGAGGCTCAGGTTGCACACAGGACAGGTAGATGTAGGAATATTGTAAACAGAGATGGAAGAAGAGATGGCCAAAGACAAGAGATCAATGATCTCCGGACACTGAATGTGTCAAATCTGCATGAGTTTCCTATTGCTGCTCTAAGAAATAACCAGAAACATAGTCCCTTAACACGAATCTATTATCTTACAGTTCTGGAGGTCAGAAATCTGCAATGGGTATACAGGGATACATTCCTATGGGAGACACTAGGGGATAATTTATTTGCTTGTCTTTTCCAACTTCTTAAGGTTGCCAACTAGCTGCCACTGCCATTATCTTCAAAGGCAGCAACGTTGGGCCATCCCACCTCATGCTAACAAACCTTTGTTCATACAAAATGTGGTCAAGTCAAACTGGAATGCAGCTGAGATGTTTTTGATGGCAATAAAATGCAATAGCAGCTACGTAAGATGTATTTACAAGATATGGTGCAGTAAAAAAAAAATTATTTGTTTCATTTTTTAATATATTCATTTGTTCATTTATTCATTTGACTTCTTATATACCATGATGCACCATTGCAGATGGCAAAATTATTTGCCTTTTTTTTTTTCTTTGAGACAGGGCTTTGCTCTGGTCATCCAAGTTGGACTGCAGTGGTGCAATCATGGATCACTGAAGCATTGACTCCTGGGCTCAAGCAGTCCTCCCGCTTCACCCTCCCAAGTAGCTAGGAATACAGGTGCATGCCATCCATGCCCGGGTGATTTCTAAGCTTTTATTGTAGAGACAGAGTTTCAGTATATTGAGCAGACTGGTCTCGAATTCCTGACCTCTAGTGATTCCTCCCACCTCGACCTCCTAAAACACTGAGATTATAGGTATGAGTTGCCATGCCTTGCCTTTTATTGTTTATTTGTTTACTTATGTATGTATGAATGTATTTTTCTTTCTTATGTCTATGCTTTATTTTTATTTTTTGAGCAAATGATTACTCTAAATCAGGCCATCTGATAGAGATTAGGATAGAATAATAAAACAATATGTGCTGGGTTTTTCCTATCTTCAGAGTGTACAACCTATAAAAGAGCCAGACACTGAGATAAACTCTCATAAAAGTGTGAAGAGATGGTAAGGGTAGTTAAAATTCATGAAGCCCATAACAAAATGATAATCCAGATTAAGGTTAAGGAATAAGAAATGCCTTTTGGGAAAAGTAACATGTAAACTGAAACAATAAAAATGAGAAGGAGTTATCCAAGCAAATAAATGGAGGGAATAGTATGATAGCACAGGAACCAGAATTCCCATCCAGCCAAGTGTCTCTTTCTCTGTGGGGAAAAGAAAGAGAGATCAGACTGTTACTGTGTCTATATAGAAAGAAATAGACATAAGAAACTCCATTTTGTTCTGTATTTGAGATGCGGTTAATCTGTGACCCTACTCCCAACCTTGTCCTTGCAAGAGACATGTGCTGTGGTGACTCAACGTTTAATGGATTTTGGGCTGTGCAGGGTGTACTTTGTTAAACAAGTGCCTGAAGGCAGTATGCTTGTGAAAAGTCATCACCATTCTCTTAATCTCAAGTACCCAGGGACACGTACACTGCCAAAGGTCGCAGGGACCTCTGCCGAGGAAAGCTAGGTATTGTGCAAGGTTTCTCCCCATGTGATAGTCTGAAATATGACCTCGTGGGATGGGAAAGACCTGATCATCCCCCAGCCTGACAACCCTGAAGGGTCTGTGCTGAGGAGGACTAGTATAAGAGTAAAGAAGGCCTCTTGGCAGTTGAGATAGAGAAAAGCATCTGTCTCCTGCCTGTCCCTGGGCAATGGAACATCTCGGTGTAAAACTCGACTGTATGTTCTGTTTACTGAGAAAGGAGAAAACCGCCTTAGGGCGAAAGGTGGGACTTGCTAGCGCAATGCTGCCCTTTATGCACTAAAAAGGTTTATGGAGATGTTTGCATATGCATATCAAGGCACAGCACTTTTCCTTAAACTTATTCATGTCACAGAGATCCTTATTCATATGTCTTACCGCTGACCTTCTCCATACGATGATCCTATTATCCTGCCACTTCCCTTTTTCCTAAGACGGTAAAGATAATGATCAATAAATACTGAGGGAACTCAGAGACCAGTGCCAGCGTGGGTCCTCTGTATGCTGAGCGCCGGTCCCCTGGGCCCACTTTTTCTTTCTCTATAGTTTGTCTCTGTGTCTCATTTCTTTTCTCAAGTATCTCGTTCCACCTAATGAGAAATGCCCACAGGTGTGGAGGGGCAGGCCACCCCTTCATTTCTCACATTAGTACATCATCCATGCTCATGAAGTGAGGAGATCTGACTCTCTTTGATTTCTCATGCATCATTATGCTAAGCATCCGATAATATAATTTTAAATCAGCAATATTTTAACAAGATAATGTTTTTATCCTTTAAAATAAAAAAAATTGAAAAAAATATTTATAGGCTAATCAGCAAACATCATCTTTGCCAAAATGTTCAAAAGAAACCATGAATGCTGTTATTTAACACACACACACATACACACGCACACACACACACACACTCACTGGCTACTATCAGTCTCCATAATGTGAGCATTACTGTTTCTTTAGTGACTATTAGTTTATTTCCATATGCTTCCCTCATGTGAATATCCAACTAATTAAATGGGAAAATTTCTGGTTTTTATGTATCCTACTTTGAATATTTTATTTTTTTAAGTATGTAACAAAATGTATTTCTGCCAGTATATTTTCAAGTAGGATATTAGAGACATACATCAGAGATATGGCAAGTTCTGTTGCAGGCCTCCTCAAAAAAGAAATATTGCAATAAAGCAAGTAACATGATATCTTGTTGTTTCTTTGTGTATATAAATGTTATATTTACACTGTACTGTTGCTTATTATATATGCAATAGCATATATAAGGTATACACAATGTATATACCTTACATTACATTACCTATATACATAAGTTATATACAACGTATATACCTTATTTCCTGTTTGCCCAGACGAGAATACTCACCCATGGTGCTTGCGGCTGTAGCATTTACCCCAAAATAAGTCTGCCATGAAACATCTTGCTTTTATTATTATTTTTGCAAAGCTCTAGTTTATCAACTTCAGAAACAAAAACATTCTGTTTTTAGTAGTGGTATTTCCATTTACAAAATGTAGTAATTCTTTATCATTAAAAATGCCAAATCCTAGAAAACTAAGCTTTTCTACGTGTGAACGTTCTTGAACAATTGTTGGCCGAAGATTCATTTGATGAAACCAATTTTTCTGAAATAGACGATTCTGATTCAGATAATTCTGATGTTAGTTCTGTGTAGAATTACCTCCAAGTACAGTTTTTATATTTTATTTTCACATTGAAAAAATCAGTCAGATTTGCTTCAGCCTCAAAGAACATATTTATGTAAAATTAAAGGAGCACTGCCTGTGAGCTATGGTTTTTTTTTTTTTTTTTTTTCCTATCTGGAATAAGGGTTAATCAAAAATACCTTATTACTATAAGTGCTAACAATCATGTGAGTCTTCAGCATGTTGCAAGTTTTTAGCTAGTGGAGGGCCTTCCTGATGATGATAGCTGCTGACTAATCAGAGTGGTGGTTGCTAAAGTTTGGAGTGGCTCTGGCAATTTTTTAAAACAAGACAACAATGAAATTTGCTACATTGATTGACTGTCCCTTTAAGAAAGATTTCTGTGAAGCATGCAATGGTGTTTGATAGCATTTTGCCCACAGAGGAACTTTCAAAGTTGGAGACAATCCTCTCAAAGCCTACTGATGCTTCATCAACTAAGTTTATGATATTAATATATTCTAAATCTTTTGTTGTAATTTGACTTCTTTCTAGATATGAAAGTTCTAGATGGCATCCTCTTCCAACAGAAGACTCTTTTGTCTGAATTGAAAATCTGTTGTTTAGTGTACCCATCTTCATCAATTATCTTAACTAGATCTTCTGGACAACTTGCTGCTTCACCTTGCACTTTTATATTATGAAATTGGCTTCTTTCCTCCAACTCATGAACAAACTTCCGCTAGCTTTAAACTTTTCTTCTGCTGCGTCCTAGTCTCTCTGAGTCTTCATAGAATTGAGAGTTAGGGCTATGCGCTGGATTAGGCTTTTGCTTAAGGGAATGTTGTGGCTGGTTTCATCTTCTATGCAGACCATTCAAACTTTCCCTGTATCAGAAATAAGGCTTTATCTCGTTCTTACCTTTGGTGCTTCCACTGAAGTGGCATTTTTAATTTCCTTGAGACCTTTTCTTTGCATTAACAATGTGGCTAACTGGTACAAGAGATCTGGCTTTGAGACTACCTCTGCTTTAGATATGTCATTTCTAGCTTTTTATTTAATGTGAAAAGCTTTGAACTCTTCCTTTAATATGAACTCTCAGAGGCCATTGAAGGTCATTAATTGTCCCAATTTCAATATTATTGTGTCTTGGGGGATAGGAAGGCTCAAGGGGAGGGAGAAAGATAAGGGTACAGTCAAATATTGAAGTAATCAGAACACACATTAATCAATTAGGTTCACTGTTTTATATGGTCACAGTTTATGGGGCCCCAAAACAATGAAAATACTAAGATGAAAAATCACTTATCACAAGTTAACATAATAGATAAAATATTAATTAAAAGGTTGAAACAGTATTAGAATTATCAAAATGTGACACAGATACATGAAGTGAACATATACTGTCGAGAAATGGTACAGATAGATGTTTGGTGGTATAAGAAAACTGATACCAATGACCATTTTGATCTTTTAGTCTCATTATTCACTGCATGTAAATCAGGAAGAAATAAATTAAGTCTATAATACATAGTACAGTTATGGATCTGACATAAGGCAGATATGTTTGGAGTAGCCATTACACATTTCCAACATTCAGTTACCCAATAAGAAGTGAATCCAGTAAACTAAAATTTCCAGAATAGTTATCAAAGTCAGAGGGATCATGAGTGAAATTTTCTAATAATTTTGAGTTTGCCTTGTTCTTCTAAAATACAGAATAGTTGAAGAATAGAGATATCTCTAAGACTAAAGAACTATTAGTCATTGTCTTAGAAATCAAAATGAAGATATTTGTTTGAAGGTTTCTAGTTTTTCAGCAAACACACTCCAGATTTTACGGATATATAATGTGGTGTGTGCATGTGTTTGTAATTGTGTAGAGAAAGAAGGAGAGACAGAGACATAGAGAAATTGTTAGAAAAAACAGTAATAAACAAAAGATAGGTCAACTGATAGTAATCCAAACACTATAATTATTTTCAGCAATTGTGACTAATCTTAAATTATTTTGATTGCACTTGGTTGCCCTGATATTTTCTCCAACAAAAATGCCTAGCCGTCAATTTTTGTGATATTTACATATTCAAAGTCTTATGAGATTTAAGCCTGTGATTTAGTAGTGCCCTGGTTTTTTTTTGAAATTGCATGTGCGTTTTAGTTCTTATCATAATTGTTGAATGGAATTCAGGACAGCTGTGTATAATACAATATTTTTCAGTGTCCTGCAGGAACTCCTAATGACCTCTCAACCATATGAGGAAAAAAAAATGCTTTATTTAGATGAAATAAACTAGATCCTAATTTTGTTCAACAAATACATACCAATTGCTTTTATAGACTCTATTACAAATTGGATATTTCCAGAAATTCACTGTGGAGCTGTTCAGTGTTTGGGGAATCTAGGAGGTCAGTAGCAGTGCTGCTCTCTGTATTTGCATCCCTCTTGAAATACACCTGTGTCCACTCAATTGCAGTTGTGTGTACACCATGGTTCTACATTTGGAGCAAGCACTTGGCATTTTTTGTTTTTGCTGGTCTAGGAAAGTATGAGAATTTATTTTCCTATGGATTTTATTTCTGAATGGGACCACTGAAAAACTGTGTTATAAAAAACACATTTGATATCTTAGGTCAAGGACCATGGCTATAATTATATAAATGAAGGGAAAGGAGGTATTACTTTGTATTTAAAAAATAAGTTTCTTAACATTTACTTTACAATAAGTGAAATTATTCTACTAAATTAAAGAGAGTGCTGCTCATGTTTTTTAAAAATAAGTATGTGACCATACAGCTATTTAATGGCATTTTGTAAATAATCAGTCCTCTGCAATAAAATTAATCTCAACTTACTTTAATAAAATAAGTGAAAATATCCCTTTGAAACATGATTTAAAAAATCCTTGCCATTCATAATTTCATATTTTTCTGTTAAACATTGAAACAAAAAATAGTTTTGGGGCAAAAAGCTATATATTTAACTTTAAGGTTCTTAAGTGATTACTTGGTATTCCTAGGCTATTGAAAATGGTTAACAAGAAAATAACTTTAAATGATGACTAGCTGTGTCTAATATCTCAGTTTTCAGGATTAAATTAGATGAACTACTAGAAACAAAAAATGGGTATATGTAAATGAGACAAACGTAGATAAACTTTTGATGTAACTTCAGATCTTAAAATTATTTTTGATGTTCATTTAACATCTGGATCATTGCCAATTAAGATATGGGGAAATAGGTTTTTAAAAGTTGTGAAATGTTCTCATCTATAACATGCAAATATCTGATTGTTTTGAATTTCTTGCTTCCTAGGTTTCCAATGAAATTTAAGATTACTTAGAATAAGAATTCTAGTTAATGTATAATTCTGTATATAAAGCATGCCAAAAAGATGTATTCTTACTAAGAGAATAAATAATTTTTTTTCTAATTTGGAAGTTATTTAAAGATTAATTCAAATTAAGGACCTGAAAACATTATTTATGAAACAAGACCAAAAAGAATCAGTAAGTATAGAAGAGAGATCTGAAGGAAGTGATGGATATGAAAATATAATTTGGTAAGGAAGATTTTAAAGAAAGAGAACAATTTTGTATGAGAAAGGACTTGTATGGTAAATGTTTTTCATAAAGTAAAATGACTGGTTATAAGAATAAGAAGAAGGAGGAGGAGGAAGAGCAGAAGGAGGAGGAGAAGGAGGACAGGAAGAAGAAGAAAATAATTTATGACAAAACGAAGTCCAAGCATGTCATAGGTGGTCTGTGTACATCACATGTAGATCTGTTTCTGTTTGTCTATCTTCATGTACATACAGAGAAAATAAAAAGCAGAAAAAATTTAGATAGTAAAATATTCTTTAAAACCTGATAGAAAATTGGAGAAATTTGGCTAATTAAGGTTACTAAGAATAAGAATTCTAGTTAATATATACTTCTGTATATAAAATATGCCAAAGAAGATGGATTCTTATTAGGAAACAGTTTTGTTTAATTAAGGAGTTGTTTAAAGATTAATTCAAATTATGGACTTAAAATGTTATTTATGAAACAAGACAGAAAGGAATCAGTAAGTAGGGGAGAGAGATTTGAAGAAAGCCATGGATATGAGAATGTAATCTGGTAAGGACAGTCATAAAGAAAAGACAATAGTTTTGTATGAGAAAAGATTTGTATGGTAAATCATTGTCCTAAAGTAAAATGACTGGTTATTTAAAAAAATAAAGAAAATTAAGGACAAAACAAGTCCAGGCATGTCATAGGTGGTCCATATACATCACATGTAGTTTTTGTTTTTCTGTGTGCCTATCCTCCTGCACATACAGAGAAAAAAAATGGAAAAAGCTTAGATGTAAATTATTATTTAAAACCTGATAGAAAATTGAAAAAAAAAATTGCTAATTAACATTGCTCATAGTTAAAACTCTTAGCCTTGATGAAGTTCAATTAAGAAATATTGTAAAAAAGTATGTTAGCAGTTTGGCAATTCTTTTTTAATATAGTTCAGCATAAAGCCAGATTTAGCATGAAGGCAAATATCACCTAAATGTTTGCAGTGCTTCACACCATATTTGCTATTCTGCATAGTTAGTACTAGCACTAACCTCTTTACTGCTCATGTACCTGAAGTTAATTGTTTAACTGCACAAAATGTATACTAGCATTGGCATTGGTAGATTTAAAAACATTAATTTGTATATCAGGAACAAAATATTTATCATGTGTGTTTTTATTTATTTATTTATTTATTTAAGGCTCTGGGTAACACTGTAGCCTCCAAAGTAAACTGTGTAGGAGGAAATTGGAGTTTGGTTTTTTTTTATTTACTTTTGCTTTTGCTCTTAATTTTCATTTATTTGCTCTTCATTTTCCTTTGGGTTTGGCATACACACACACACACACACACACACACACACACACACACACACACACACATAAAACCATTGATGCTTTTAAGTTACTAAAGGAAAGCTTTTGTTTGTTTCTATAAATAGTTATATTGTTTTCTATGGATTTCCAGCAATTTATCATTTCCTTTGTTTATCTAAAGTTTATAAGCTATCTTTGTGAAGCACCCAAAAATTGATAGGGTACACCAGCCATTTATAATTGGATTGGTTTTGCTTACCTCTGATAATCCAGAGAACTTTAAGAGATTTAAGATTCCTACAAAAAAATAAATAAAATACTTATTTTAATAAGTTAGAAACAGAAATACTATGTTTTTATTTTGTTATTTGGAAAAGTAGGTGAGAATAGAAATGTTTAAATCACACTTATTTCAAAGGAAATTCAATTCAATGAATAATTTGAAGTGGTTTTAGATCTTTTCCTTTAGGCAATGAAGAAAAACTAATATGAACACAATATTTTAATGTTCAGAAAAGATTGGCTTTGTCCTTAAGAAAATTATATTGGTTGGGATTTCTCTAAAATTACTTTAGTTGTACCCACTATTATTAAAATTAAGTGACATTCACTTGGATTACATAGTAATTTTTTTAAAAATTGAGACTGTCTAGTGATTTTTGATCCCAAGCCATTTATTACTGATGGACCTTCTTGTGAGTACTGGAAAACAAAATATATACAAGTTTTGAACAGTTTTGAAGATCTTAGTTTTGAAAGTTACCTAATCAGTTGTTAATACTGTATCTAGAAACCAGTCTTGGAAATGTGTGATGATGCTCTTTTAGATAGCTGAAAAAGTGTGTTTGTTCTTACTTTGTTCTTTGTTGTATAGTATAAAAGGATGTTTTCATTCTCATATTAAATTTCCAAAACTGATAATTATATTTATCATTTGTGTAAATGATGGAGAGAAAAGCTAATTGTCTTACTTTGATAAGCTTGGCATGGGACCTATTACATCTGTGATGCTTTGGTTATATTTCTATCACTAGAATGCTAGCAACTAGAAAAATGCAATGAGTAACCACTTCAAATCAATACAGTGGTTTGAAGTGCTGCAGGCAGTTATTTCTGGACACCCAATCACAATGTTTTAACTTGTGACATTACAGAGACTGATAGGACTTTCTGCAGTATAAATTTCCTATCAACTAATCCTTATGCTATTAAGTTATAGGGCTTTGACTCCTGGGTCTACAAAAGGCACCAACTTCTGCTAAATCTTGAGCATTGACACTTGTCAATGCCGTCTCTTCAGACCAGGGAGAATATGACAATCAAAATGAACTGTTTTTGTAAAACACAGGGCCAGAATGTAAATTATTCAATCCCCATAGGCCCAGGGACCTCCACAGAAGAGGCAGACATGTGAGATTTTAAGAGCCATTTTTAAAGGATAAAATTAGTAAAATAATAAAAAATTATAAAAGGTTATAAAAGGTTTATGGAAATCTTAACAAATTAAATGTGTTACTAAGCTTTTATTAAAATTAGCTTTAACATTAATTTGACATTCTTGAAATTTTGATATGTCTTAGTATATGTTATCAGTAATGATTATGATGTTAAATTATTTTATATCACATAAACAACCACATTTTCTTGTCAACTATGTCTTTACCTATAGCTGTTCTAAGATTTTTGTCATCCACAATTGTTTTGCTTTAATTCTTCTCAAAAAGCAGCCTATAATCAGCTATAGTGCATGGCTTGCTTCTTCAAGGGAATTCATGAAAAATAATCTCAAATGCAGATTTCTGAAAACTTTGAAAATTATGCCATGGGACTACACAGAAGACTTCCAGGACTCTAATTGAAAGGCTGACATGTTCATAAAGATTGCTAACCCAATATGAAGTAGAGTAGAACTTGATTGCATGAACTATGCTAATGGAGTACAGAAATATTTTCATGACTTTTTTTGTTTGTTTGTTTGAAACATAGCTGTTGTAATTTTTTTTTCCAGAGTCTGGATAACTTTTTTATTTTCATTTGAGCTATATATGACCTTTAACAATTGAGTAGTGAATATTCTTGTAAAAAGAATTTAAGGAATATTCCTCTCCCTGTGCCTATTTTTTCCAGAATTTGTAAATTATTTATGAATAGTCTTAATTCATGGCAATGTGCTTGTTTGCATATATTCTAAAAGAACGTGTCTTCATTTATCGTGGGATACTGTTGGGTGAACTGGTCATTTTTCCACGGCTGTGGTTTAAATGGCCTTGTGAGAGGTTCCAGCCAAGCTAATTTAGGACAGCCTATGTGGACAATGATTCTTGCTGTACTTTGTGTGGGTAATCAGGTCAAGTATAGTAGGACTGAAGTTTATTTTACAGATAGGTTGGCCCTGCTGTGATTTATCTTTGCTGGAAGTGATGGACTAGAGTAAGATTGTGTTTCAGTACAAAACTATAGTATTAGATTAACTTTTGTTTCCTGGGTGGCCACATCATCACCCATGGTATATAGCTACCCACAATGCCCCTCCTCAGCATGAAACAGCAAGAAAGATACACGACCAAATTTCCCAAGATTAAAGAATTTATAAATAGAAAGTGGGGGACAGAAACTGACCCAGTTGTCCCATACATCTGATATTTATAGTTTCTTTTGTATAAATATTGAAATTGACCCACTCAGTCTTAACATTTAAGAAAGTTATACTTATCTAAGTTCCTTTCTCAGGAAGCCTCAGTTCTCCCAAACACTATCAAAAAGCGGAAACTCACCATATCCTCTCATCTGAACAATGAGATGCGAGATGTCTCACCCGTGATAATGGCCTAAGCAACCACCTGCTTCCTGGTGACCAACTCCTCTTCCTTACCCTTCCCTAATTCCTGCTTGCCTGCACGTAGCACCATTTCTTCCTTGCTATATAAACCTCTAATTATAGTTGGCAGGGTGAGGGATATGAGACTGATCTCTCATTTCCTTGGCTGCAGCACCCAGTTAAACATTATTCCCTGGCAGTACTTGTCTCAGTGATTGGCTTTTTTTGCAGTGAGCAGTAGGAACTAGTCTGAACCCCCTTTGGTTGGGTAACAAAATCATCAATGATTTCTAAAACGATTGTAGAAAACCCAAATAAAGCAGCAGATTATCAATTGATCATTCGTTTTAAGAAGGGAGGAGGAAATGTTGAACATGAAGCCATAGCCACGGATCATCCACAATTTTTGAGGAAAATAAATAATTTTGTTGGTGCTCTAGTAGAAGAAGATCAATAGCAGAAATAATACTCAATGCCATAGACATCTCAACTGTTTCAGATTATACAATTCTGACTAGAAGATTAAAGATGAGTGAACTTTGCACTCATGGGTGCCAAAAAGGTTGCATGCAGATTAACTGCAAACGAGAGCAGAGCTTTCAATGGAAATTTAAAACAAGCAGGGTCACAATTCTGAAGCATTTTTTTGAAGAATTGTAACTGGAGATGAAGCAGGGCTTTACCAGTTTGATCTTGAAGACAAAACACGGTCAAAAACAATGGCTACCAAGAGGCACAAGTGGTGCAGTCAAAGCAAAACAGACTAGGTGAGAGCAACAGTCCTTATAAGATGTTCAAGGCATTTTGCTTGTTAGCTTTCTGCAGGACAAAAGAACAATAGTGAGAGCATGTTGACAAAGTTAGCCAAAGCTTTAGTGGAAAAGTGCCTGAGAAAACTTGCAGAGCCCTTCTCCACCATGCCAATGCTCCTGCTGATTCCTTTCATCGAACAAGGGTAATTGTGTGAGAGTTTAGATGGGATGTCATTAGTTATCCACCTTAAAGTACTAATTTGGCACATTCTGACTTCTGTTTGTTTCTTAATCTTAAAAAAAAAAGATTTAATAGGAACCCATTTTTCTTCAGGGAATAATATATAAAAGTATAAAAGTCTGCATTGACATGGTTACATTAGAAGGTGGACTAAATGGTTTGTATCATTGCTTACAAAATTGTTTGGAACATAATGGAGCTTAGGTGGATAAATAAATTTTATATACCTTTATTTTTATCTTTTAATCTCATTTTTCCCACAAACTCTTGGAAGTCCATTTGAATTTGCATATAATTTTGTAGAATGTCAAAAAACGTGTTATGAAATATATAGAGTAGGGAAAGAGACAAAGAATAAAGAAGAAGGGATGGAGCATAGTGTGAAATAAAAATAAAATATGTATACAAAGATTTGAAGGAAATGAAGGTGTGAAGCAAGCAGATAAGTGGGAGAAGGGTGTCCTAGGCTGAGAAAAGTGTAAGTTAAAAGCCTTGAGTCTGGCATATGTCTTGTGTCTGGGCAACCAAGATGTGGCCAGTGCAGCTTGTCGGAGGAAGTTGGAGAATAATGCATGGGGTTAAGGGAAATTAGATCTGATGATCCAGGATCTTGTATGCCATAGTGGAGATTTAAGCTTTACTCTATGATAATGGCAGGACGCTGGTGACTTTGGAGCAAAGTAGTGATGTGCTCACTCATGTTTTTCACTGAAACCTTCTGTCTTCTTTCTTTAGAATAGGCTGTGCAAACAAGAGTGATTTTAGACAGCTCTATTAGGTAACAGAGGATGAGTGTGGCTTGGAACAACGCGAAGGTTGGGAGCAGTGGGGATAGTCACATGCTTTGTACCTATTTATATTACAATTATTTAAGTATTTTTGTCTTCTGTACCAGGGGAACTTAAAATTCTGTTTTCATTTGTCTTTTCAATCACATTCTCCACCAGGATATCTGATTCAATATATGTGACCAATTAATTGCTATTAAGTTAAAAGTTATTATTTCTAAATAAACACTGATATACAAGTTGCATAGATAAGTATTCAAATTATATATTCAGTTGTGAAACTTTTTTTATTTGTTATGCTCTCAAGTACATGGCTATATAGTAGGATACTAAAAAAAGAAGATTTTGAATCTGTGAAGACTGGAAATTAGTCTTAAATAGTGAAGCTCCTTCTTTGTTAAAAATTTCTTATAAAACTTGCTAAAGTATAAGGAAGATATATGATGTTTATAGTTTCTTTTGAATAAATACTGAAATTGACTCTCTCAGTCTTAACACTATTTTAACTTTAATTTATAAAATTATATTTCTTTTTGAGTAGAAAACTATTATACAGATAATATGGTCCCTTTTACTGAAGCAAACAAGTGGGATCTGTTATGTATCATAACTTATTTTAGGTCTCACAGTTAGTAAGTTGCAGTTTGAGGTGCAGAAGCTGGGGCCCTGTGTTACTCAGGATTCTCTTAGAGGGACAGAACTAATAGGAGATATATATATATGTATCTCCTATATCTATCTATTCAGATTACACAATCCTGACTAGACGATTAAAGGTGGGTGAACTTTGCACTCATGGGTGCCAAAATGGTTGCATGCACATTAGCTGCAAACAAGAGCAGAGCTTTCAATGGAAATTTAAAACAAGTGGGATCAAGATCGATCAATCGATCGATCGATCTATCTATCTATCATCTCTATGTATCTTTATATCTGCATATTACACACACATATAAGGGGGAGTTTATTAAGTTTAACTTACACAATTACAAGATCTCACAATAGGTTGTCTGCAAGCTGAGGAGCAAGGAGAGCCAGTCCGAGTTCCAAAACTGAAGAACTTGGAGTCCAACGTTTGAGAGCAGGAAGTATCCAGTATGAGAGACAGATGTAGGCTGGGAGGCTAGGCCCGTCTCACCTCTTCATGTTTTTCCACCTGCTTTGTATTCTAGCCCCACTGGCAGCTGATTAGATTGTGCCCACAAGATTAAGGATGGGTCTGTCTTTCCCAGCCCACTTACTCAAATGTCAGTCTCTTTTGGCAACACCCTCAGAGGCGCACCCAAGATCACTACTTTGTATCCTTCAATCCAATTAAGTTGACACTCAATATTAACCATCACAGACCCATCTCATTTCTTTCTAGAATATCTTTCCCTATAGAACTTCCTTATCCACTTTTTGTAAAATTGGCTGTGCTGTAAAATAATGAACCTTAAAAGAAAAAACCATTACTTTGTGCATTTAAAAAATGTTTCTCATAGGTACAAAATTTCTATAAGATTGATACCAGATAGACTGAAATTAAACTGTACAAACATTTAGTAAACATTGTTTACTAAATTCCTATTTGAATCATTTTCCTTGATTGAAAAATAAAGCTAGTAAAATTAAAACATAGAAAATGACAAGGTATTCCATGTGATGAATATAAAACCATAACAAACTTACACAAACATATTCATGGACAACTTATACATACACAGAAAAGAAGCTTACCAAATCCTAATGACTTTAAAAATCATTTAAGCATTGTAAATGATGCTTCAATTTAATAATTTATTTTTTCAGAATATTTTTAAAAGGAATAATTCATTTAAATCTAAGAATAATCTGTGATATAAAATATGCATTAATACCCCGTAACACAAATAATAAAATTGAGTCTAGGCCCTGAGATATTTTTTACCATTACTTGATTTTTATAAACTTTCTTTTTTGAAAAAAAAAAGCAACTAATAAATTCTAGTGAAATTATATTACCATGCATTTTTCATAATTAAGTGGGTATCTCATTAAACATAAAAATAAGTTCAGGGTTAGTTGCTTAAACTATGTTTTCTAGTACGATCTTGATTCTGTCTACAGAAAAGATCACCTCCTAAGAGACAGAGAAAATAAAAAAACCTAAAGAATCCGTCATGCTTGAAAGTTGGTTGTCTTAGTCTACAAATCAGTTTTTATATTGTTTAGTATATAACCAAAGTTTAGTCTATATATATAGATGAGTGTGTACATATATATGTAGAGAGAGATAATAAATATAAATATATTTATCTA